>NC_133451.1:129864006-130499631 GCF_048565385.1 Saimiri boliviensis
TGCCACAGAATCTACTAAGCCTTTGTCAGGCCTGTACCATGATCTGACATTTCTCTCTGGCCAAGCCTTTTTCTCCCTTCCCTCATGATGTTGATGCTTAATAATCATTTTGCACACCTAACTCTGTCTCTGCATCTGTATCTGAAGATCCCAACCTGTGATATGAATGTCCAGCAGAGAATCAACCATATGAGTATGGAACTTGAGGAGAGACATTTTAGTGCAAAGATACCAATTGTGGAATGATCACCCACAGATATAAACTGTGAAACTCTAAGAATCCATGATATCCTAATGGGGAACAGAACTGAAGAAGAAAAGAATAGCAGTAAAAAATAGTAAAAATCTTAAAAAATGCCAATACTTAAAAGATGGAAGGAAAATCACAATGTAGCAGAGTGACCTGGGAAGATAGGATGGAAAAAAATCCACTGTAATTGGCAACTTAAATGACAATGAGTACCATTGATGAGAACAGTGAGGGGAGGCTGAATTATGAATCTAGTGGTTGAATTATGAATCTAGTGAATAAGAAGCAGAGATTTTAAGATGAACCCATAAACCAAAGAACTTTGGATGAAATAAGAGATGTCGTTATGATAGGAAGAACATAGGTAACAAGAGGTGTATAGAGAGCAGAAGAAAAATAACAACAAAAGGCAGACATGTCAGGAAGCAGAGATAGCGGCAGAGATTAAAAACAGCAACAGGGAAGCGAGTGACAGCCACTGCCAAAAGCAATATGTAAGAGAAGAGCAGAATACCAGCTGTGAGAATTCAGAAGAAGAAAAAAAAAACACTTCTGCAGAGCAGGCACAATCAGTTACAACCTAAAAACCCCTTTAAGGAACATGCACTATTCCATTCGAGGGAACATACCTAAGAAAGACTTAGAAATAGAAAAATGAAATACCCAGGAATTATTGAGACCCATAATCATCAAGCTCTGAAAACCTTCAATAGCCTGCTTCCCCACTGGTGCAGACACTAACTCTAACAGAAAGGTGATATTTTGCGGAAAGCTCAAAGTGGAAAAGGTCGAATAGGCATCTCTTCCTTGATTTTTCTTTTTTCCCCTTTTTTCTTTGTGCTTTCTGTCTACATAATTTATTTGTATTTAATTATATTATACACAGTTTAAAGTTTTGATGTTTGGAGACCATTTCGACTTACCATTGTAGGCTGATCAAGTCACGAGCTTTAAATGTGTAAAACTTCAAAATGACCAGTTTCTTTAACTAGATGGGTAATATTAGTCAGGGAAAGTTTTGTATACCATCAGATGCTATCGTTAATTTCAATAAAGAATGAATAATGGGAAGTGAGAACAGACAGAATTCTTGAAGTGATTTGGTTTCGGTTTTTTTGTTTTGTTTTGTTTTGTTTTGTTTTTACAGCGTCTGTAGTTATACAGAATAGAAAATTATGTTTCCCTTCAAAAAGTGTTTTTCTTGTCAATAATTTCCTCATAGTTTCCCTATGTTCCCCTGATACAATTGAAATACCTAATGTCTAAGGAATAAATCAAAAGCTTTTCCCCAAGTTTCTAGTTCCCTGGTTATTTAATAAATACTAATCTAGATACTGCTGTAAGGAATTTGCTGATGGAATTCAGGTTACCAATCAGCTAACTATAAAATAAGAAATTTTTGTCTAAATAGATGCATATGGTATGTATTTTTTGATGTGTGTGTATGACATCTTTTCACTTAGTATGATTTTGAGATTAATTCCTGCTGCTGTATCAATAGCTTTTCCCTTTTTGTAGTTGGATAGAATATCACTGAATGAATCATACTATGGTTGATCTACTCAACCTGGACGCTTGGACTGTTTTTCGTTTTTTTGTTTTTGAGTTTTTTTGGTTTTTTGTTTTGCTGTTAATATAAAAGCTGCTATGAGCATTCTTGCACATAAATATTGTATTTTTGTGGACATAAGGTTTCGTATCTGCTGGGTAAAAGCTAAGGAATGGAATTGCTAAATTACAGGGTGAATGTATGTTTAACATTTTTAAAACTTCCAGTTTTTCGTTTTACATGTGTACCTATAATCTGTGAGAGTTCTGATTTCTCTATGTTCTTGATAATATTTGATATTATCAGTCTTTTTCATTTTATCCATTTGAGGTCTATATTAGTGATCATTGTGTTGTAAATTTGAATTTCCCTCATGACCAATGATGTGCACTTTTCATGTGTTTACTGGTCATTCATAGAACTTTTGTGAACTTTTTTTTTAAAAGTTGGGTTTATTTTTAATCATATTCTGTGTCTTGATATTAAATTTCTCAAATATTTTGGATATGTCTTTTGTGATAGAGTACATGCTACAAATATTTTCTCCCAGTCCTCAGTTTCCCTTTTTTTTAAATTCTATTTTAGGTTTCAGGGTACATGTGAAGAACATGCAAGATTGTTGCATAGGTACACACATGGCAGTGTGATTTGCTGCCTTCCTCCCCTTCACCTATATCTGGCATTTCTCCCCATGCTATCTTTCCCCAACTCCCCACCCTCCCCACTGTCCCTCCCATATTTCCCACCCCCGACAGACCCCAGTGTGTGATGCTCCCCTCCCTGTGTCCATGTTCTCATTGTTCAACACCCACCTATGAGTGAGAACATGCGGTGTTTGATTTTCTGTTCTTGTGTCAGTTTGCTGAGAATGATTTCCTTTTAATTTTTTAACAGTGTCTTTGGTAGCCAAACATTTTCATTTTTGACGAAGATCAATCTGTCACTTTTTTTCTTTAATGAGTCCATTTTATTGTGTCTTGTTTAAGTAATCTTTTAGATTACAAAGTTATTTTTCTATATTTTTCTAGAGTTTTAGCTTTTGTGTTGAGGTTAATGATCCATCTCAAATTTATAAATATGTTGACAGGAAGACTTTTCTTTGCTTGTTGAATTATTTGCATCCTTTGTCAGAATCATTTTTGTGGACCTATTACTGAAATCTGTATTCTGTTACTTTGATCTATGCATTGATTCACATGCTTGTTATCATATTATCTTCATTACTGTATTTTAAAGTATGTCTTGAAGTCAGGCAGAATAAGCCCTTCAATATTTATTTTTTCAAGATTATTTGATTCATTCTAGGTCCTTGGCATTTCTATGTAAGTTTTAGAATCTGCTTATATAGAAATCAGTCAATTTCTGTAAAGAGTTATGCCAGAATTTTTATTGGAATTGTGTTGAATCAATGGGGCATTTTAGAGAGAATTGGTATTTTAACAATCTTTGAAGACGATATACTCTTCCATTTCTTTAGAAAACATATTCTTTAATTTATCTTAGCAATTTTTATAGTTTTTAGTGTGGAGGTCTTATAAATTCTTTGTCTGTTAAATTGATTTTTAAGTATGTTAGTTTGGGGATGCTATTGTAAATGGCATTTAAAACTTATTTTCCCATAGCTCATTGCTAATATACATAGAAATAAAATTGAGATTTATTACTGATTTTGCAACCTATTACATTGCTAAATTCATTTACTACTTTTAATAACTATTTTAGACCTGAGATTTTATTATATACTATCATGTCATCATAAAGACTGATTTACTTATTTTCAAAAAAAAAAAATTAAATATGGAAATTCACCTGTACTGTGTAGGTTAGCCCAGCATGATCATGTGAGCCCTTATAAGCAGAAGAAGCCAAAGTCAGTTTTACAAATTCCATAGAAGAGGAAGAAGGAAGGCAACAGAAACGGAGGAAGATGTCACAGAGCTTTCAAGTATGAGAAGGACTCAACGCATTGTTGCCAGTTTTGAAGATGAAGTAGGCCAGGAGCCAAGGAACGTAAGAAGCCGCAACAAACTGATAAGGACCCTCTGGTGGACAGCTAGCAAAGAAATGGGGACTTTGGTCCTATAATCAAAAGGAACTTAATTATGCCAACAACCTGAATGAATCTGGGAGTAGGTTCTTTCCAAAAGCCTTCAGAAAAGAACACGTCCTGGGCAAAAGTTTTATTTCAGTCTTGTGATAGCAAGCAGAAATTAGCTGAGCCATACTGTGCTGGATTTCTGACCCACAGTAACTACGATATTAAAAAAAAAAAAATAAGTGTTTTATTAAGCAACTAAATCTGTGAAAATTTGTTACAGCAATAACAAATAACTCACACAGCTAACAAAAAATTAAGTAACATTGAGAAAAGACTCTCAATTAAATGTTTTCTTCCCAATATAGGTGGCATATCAATAATGTTAGATCTCAATTCCCAATTTGTCTAAACTTTATTGTATATCATGCACAAAACACTTAAATTGATAGGTGTTGTCTCTTCCTTCATATCATAAACAAAATACTATCTGTGCTATGTAAAATAACTTTATAATTATTGATCCTATTGGAAACAATGGTGATACTACAAACTTTTCATACACTGACAGATTTTGTGACATGTTTTAGGGTTGTTACTCTCAGAAATTTCTCCTTATTATTTTCATGGACTTCCCTACAGGTAATTCACACATACTCTCCCAATAATGTTTGCCACTGGTTTACAGCCTTCTTGACTTATTCAACATCACCTACCCTTGCCAGTTAACTTAAACATCCATGTGAATGAGCCACTTAGGACTCTAGCCTTACAGATACTTGACCCTTTAATTCTAATAATCTTTAATTTTCATTTCACATATACACACGAAAATCATTTAGTTTAAAAAGACTATTTTTGTCCTCAACCCTACTCCTCCTGCTGTATTTTCCTTTTCCACTAATGTTACTACCTAGTTGCCTAAACCAGCAAACTTAGAGTCATGTAATTCCTTCATCACTCTCTTTCTCATATCCAATCAGTGACTGAACTGTGTTGGGCCTTCATTAAAATTGGCTCTTAAATCTATCCTTCCCTTTCTCTCACCTTTGCTACTGTCTTAGCTTCAAATTTATTATTTATTACTTGTGGGGCTTTTTAAATTTCAACCTCAACAACATTCAGAGTGGACTCATTATCTCAATGATCAGACTCCAAGACCCAAATTTCACATAAAATTAAAGAGCATAACTTTGTTACTTAACACCCTTCAACAAATGTCTGTCATCTTTATCATAAAATCTAAATTGTGGATGATCCAAGATGGCCAAATAGGAACAGCTCTGGAGTGCAGTTCCCAGCGAGAATACAGAGGGTGAGTGATCACCAGATTTCCAAATGACTGTTTACTGCCCACAGACCAGGAGATTCCTGGGCATAAAAGTGCCATGAGTTTCCAGTATGGATGTTTCAGCCAGTGCAGCGGGTCTCTGGACAAAAACTCACATAAATCTGGGCAGCCGTTTCAACTGGCACCTGGAACATCTGGGAGACAGAGTCACCCATTCAACTGAAAAAAAGGGGGTTTAAACAGGGAGCCAGGTGATCTGGCTCAGCAGGTCCCATCCAGACAAAGACCAGCAATCTGAAACACTCTAGACTGAGAGTTTCGCAGCAAACACAACTGGATTTGGGATGGTGCAGCTCTGTCGGAAGAAGGGCATCCACCATTACCGAGGCAGTCCACCACTACCAAGGCAGTCCACCATTACTGAGGCAGTCCACCATTACTGAGGCAGTCTCCCTACAGAGACAGTCTGCCATTACTGAGGCAGACCACCATTACTGAGGCAGTTCTAACTATACCTCTATAAACAAAACCACAAGGAAGTTCAAAGAGCAGCTGGGCAGAGCCCACAGCAGCTCAGCAATGCCTCTGCTGGCAGACTGTGACTAGGCTACCTCCTTGCTGGCAGGGCTTCTATGAAAAAAAGCAGCAGCACATCAGGAACTTATAAATAAAGCCCCACCTTCCCAGGACAGAGAACCTTGGGAAAAAAGGCAGTTATGAAATCTGCTGCAACAGACTTAAACATACCTGCCCAGAAGCTCTGAATAGAATAGCAGAGCTCACAGCTCAGCACTTGAGCTCCTATCAGGAACAGACTGTCTCCTCAAGCAGCTCCCTGAACCCTGTATATCGAAAGAGACACCTCATAAAGGAGAGCTCAGACTGACATCTGGTGAGTATCCTTCTGGGACAAAGATAACAGAAGAAGAAACTGGAAGCAACCCTTATTGTTCTACAGCGGCTGCAGGTGATCCTCAGGCAAGCAGGATCTGGAGTGGACCTCAGCAGTCCTACAGCAGAAGGGCCTGACTGTTAGAAGGAAAACTATAAAACAGAAAGAAATAAACTCATCATCAACAAAAAGGATGGCCACTCAGAGACCCCATCCAAAAGTCACCAACTACAAAGACCACAGGTAGGTAAATCCACAAAGATGGGAAGAAACTAATGCAAAAAGAATGAAAACACCCAAAACCTGAATGCCTCTCCTCCAAGGGATCACAACTCCTCACCAGCAAGGGTGAAAGGCTGGAAGGAGAATGAGTGTGATGAATTGACAGAAACAGGCTTCAGAAAGTGGGTAATAACAAACTTCTCTGAGCTAAAAGAACATGTTCTAACCTAATGCAAAAAAACTAAGAACCTTGAAAAAAGGTTTCATGAAATGCTAATGAAAATAAACAGCATAGAGAAGAATATAAATGAATTGATGGAGCTGAAAAACACAACATGAGAACTTTGCAAAACATACACAAGTTTCAGTAGCCGAATAGACCAAGCAGAAGAAAGGATATCAGAGATTGAAGATCAACTCAATGAAATAAAATGAGAAGGCAAGATTAGGGAAAAAAAGAGCAAAAGGAAATGAACAAAGCCTCCAAGAAATATGGGGCTATGTGAAAAGATCTAATATACCTTTGATAGGTGTACCTGAATGTGATGGAGAGAATGAATCCAAGCTGGAAAACACTCTTCAGGCTATTATCCAAGACAACTTCCCTAACCTAGCAAGTGAGGTCAACATTTAAGTCCAGGAAATACAGAGACCACCACAGAGATATTCTTCAAGAAAAACACCACCAAAGCACATAATCATCAGATTGGCCAGTGTTGAAATGAAGGAAAAAAGTGCTAAGGGCAGTCAGAAAGAAAGGTCAGGTTATCCAAAAAGGGAAGCCCATCAGACTCACAACGGATCTCTCAGCAGTAACTCTACAAGCCAGAAGAATGTGGGGGCCAATATTCAACATCCTTAAAGAAAAAAACTTTCAACCTAGAATGCCATATCCAGCCAAACTAAGCTTCATAAGCAAAGGAGAAATAAAATCCTTTATGAACAAGCAATTGCTGAGAGATTTCATCACACCAGGCCTGCCTTACAAGAGCTCTTGAAAGAAGCACTAAACATAAAAAGGAATAACCAGTACCAGTCAGTCCAAAAATGTACCAAATGGTAAAGAGCATCAACACAATGAAGAAACTCAGTCAACTAATGGGCACAACGACCAGATAGCATCAAAATGGCAGGATGAAATTCATACATAACAATATTAACCTTAAATGTAAACAGGCTAAATGCCTGAATCAAAAGACACAGACTGGCAAATTGGATAAAAAGTTAAAACTCTTTGGTGTGCTGTATCCAGAAAACCCATCTCATGGGCAAAGATACACATAGGCTCAAAATAAAGGGATGGAGGAAGATTCATCAAGCAGATGGAGAGTAAAAAAAAAAAAAGCAGTAGTTGCAATCCTGGTCTCTGATAAAATAGACTTTAAAGAAACACAGACTAAAAGAGACAAAGAAGGGCATTACGTAATGGTAAATCATCAATGCAACAAGAAGGAGCTAACAATCCTAAATATATACTGCAGGCAATACAGGAGCACCCAGCTACATAAAGCAAGGTCTTACTGACCTACAAAGAGACTTAGACTCACACACAATAATAATGGGAGACCTTTAACACTCACTGTCAATATTAGACAAATCAATGAGACAGAAAATTAACAAGGATATCCAGGACTTGAACTCAGATCTGGACCAAGCAAACCTAATAGACATTTACAGAACTCTCCACCCGAAATCCACAGAATATACATTCTTCTCAGCACCACATCACACCTACTCTGAAACTGACCAGTCTCTCAGATCACAATGCAATCAAATTAGAACTCAGGATTAAGAAACTAACTCAGAATCACACAACTTCATGGAAACTGAACAACTACTTATTGAATGTTGATGGGATAAACAATGAAATGAAGGCAGAAATAAAGATGTTCTTCAAAACCAACGAGAACAAAATTACATCATACCAAAATATCTGGGATACATTTAAAGCAGTGTCTAGAGGAAAATTTATAGCAATAAATGCCCACAGGAGAAGCAAAGAAAGATCTAAAATTGACAGCTTATCATCAAAATTGAAAGAGTTAGAGGAACAAGATCAAGAAAACTCAAAAGCTAGCAGAATACAAGAAATAACTAAGATAAGAGCAGGACTGAAGGAGATAGAGACACAAAAAAACCTTCAAAAGTTTAATAAATCCAGGAGCTGGTTTTTTGAAAAGATCAACAAAATAGACAGACCACTAGCCATATTAATAAAAAAGAAAAGACGAATCAAGTAGATGCAATAAAAAATGATAATGAGGATATCATCACAGATTCCTCAAAAATACTAACTGCCATCAGAGATTACTACAAACAACTCTATGTACATAAACCATTAAACCTGGAAGAAATGGATAAATTCCTGGACACCTGCACCCTCCCAAGCCTAAAACACGAAGAAGTCAAAACCCTGAATAGACCAATAAAAAGGGCTGATGTTGAGGCAGCAATTAATAGCCTACCAGCCAAAAAAGTCCAGGTCCAGATGGGTTTACAGCCAAATTCTACCAGACATACAAAGAGGAGCTGGTACCACTCCTTCTGAAACTATTCCAAACATTACAAAAAGAGGGAATCCTTCCCACATAATTTTATGAGGCCAACATCATCCTGATACAAAAACTCAGTAGAGACTGAACAAGAAAAGAAAACTTCAGGCCAATATCCATGATGAACATAGATGCAAAAATCTTCAATAAAATACTGGCAAGCCGATTGCAACAGCACATCAAAAAGTTTATCCATCATGCTCAAGCAGGCATCATCCTGGGGATACAAGGCTGGTTCAACATAGGCAAGTCTATAAATGTAATTCACCAAATAAACAGAAGCAAAGACAAAAACCACATGATTATCTCAATAGCTGCAGAGAAGGCCTTCCACAAAGTTAAACAGGCCTTTATGCTAAAAACTCTCAATAAACTAGGTATTGATGGAACGTATGTCAAAATAACAAAAGGTATTTATAACAGACCTACAACCAATATCATACTGAATCGGTAAAAACTGGAAGCATTTCCTTGGAAATCTGGCACTAGACAAGGATGCCCCTTCTCACCACTTCTATTCAATATAGTATTGGAAGTTCTAGCCAGAGCCATCAGGCAAGAAAAAGAAATAAAGGGTATTCAATTAAGAAAGGAGGAAGTCAAATTGTCTCTATTTGCAGATGATATGATTGTATATTTAGAAGACCCCATCATCTCAGGCCAAAATCTCCTGAAACTGATAAGTACTTCAGCAAAGTCTCAGGATACAAAACCAATGTGCAGAAATCACAAGCATTCCTTGTGATCACAACAATAACAGACTTAAATAGAGCCAAATCAAGAGCAAACTGCCATTCACAATTGCTACAGAGAATAAAATACCTAGGAATTCAACTGACAAAGGATGAAGGGACCTCTTCAAGAAGAACTACAAACCACTGCTCAAAGAAATAAGAGAGGATACAAACAGATAGAAAAACATTCCATCCTCATGGATAGGAAGAATCAATATTGTGAAAATGGCCATACTGCCCAAAGTAATTTACAGATTCAATTTTATCCCCATCAAGCTACCTATGACCTTCCTCACAGAACTGGAACAAACCACGTTAAAATTCATATGCAACCAAAAGAGAGACTGCATAGCCAAGTCAATTCTAAGCAAAATGAAGAAAGCTGGAGGCATCATGCTACCGGACTTCAAACTATACTACAAGGCTACAGTAATCAAAGCAGCATGGTACTGGTACCAAAACAGACATGCAGACCAATGGAACAGAACAGAGGCCTCAGAGGCAACACTACACATCTACACCCACCTGATCTTTGACAAACCTGACAAAAACAAGCAATGGGGAAATGATTCCCTGTTTAATAAATGGTGTTGGGAAAACTGGCTAGCCATGTGCAGAAAGCAGAAACTGGATCTCTTCCTGACACCTTACACTAAAATTAACTCCAAATGGATTAAAGACTTAAACATAAGACCTAACACCATAAAAACCCTAGAAGAAAACCTAGGCAAAACCATTCAGGACATAGGCATAGGCAAGGACTTCATGACCAAAACACCAAAAGCATTGGCAACAAAAGCCATAATAGACAAATGGGACCTAATCAAACGCCACAGCTTCTGCACAGCAAAAGAAACAATCATTAGAGTGAACTGGCAACCAATAGAATGAAAAAAACTTTTGCAATCTACCCATGTGACAAAGGGCTAATATCCAGAATCTACAAAGAACTAAAACAGATTTACAAGGAAAAAACAAACAAACCCATTCAAAAGTGGGTGAAGGACATGAACAGACATTTTTCAAAAGAATACATACATGAGGCCAACAAATATATGAAAAAATGCTCATCATCACTGGTCATTAGAGAAATGCAAATCAAAACCACATTGAGATACCATTGTAAGCCAGTTAAAATAGCAGTCATTAAAAAATTTGGAGACAACAGATGCTGGAGAGGATGTGGAGAAATAGGAACACTTTTACACTGTTGGTGGGAGTGTAAATTAGTTCACCATTGCAGAAGACAGTGTGGTGCTTCATCAAGGATCTAGAAATAGAAATTCCATTTGACCCAGCAATTCCATTACTGGGTATATACCCAAAGGATTTTAAATTATTCTATTATAAAGACACATGCACACGAATGTTCATTGCAGCACTGTTTACAATAGCAAAGACCTGGAACCAACCCAAATGCCCATCAATGATAGACTGAACAAGGAAAATGTGGTACATATACACCATGGAATACTATGCAGCCATAAAAAACGATGAGTTCCTGTCCTTTGTAGGGACATGGATGAATTTGCAAACCATCATTCTCAGCAAACTGACACAAGAAGAGAAAATCAAACACCACAGGTTCTCACTCATAGGTGGGTGTTGAACAATGAGAACACATGGACATAGAGAGGGGAGCAGCACACACTGGGGTCTGTTGCAGGGGGACTAGGGGAGGCACAGTGGGGGTAGGGACTTGGGGAGGGATAACATGGGGAGAAATGCCAGATACAGGTGACAGGGATGGAGGCAGCAAACTACATTGCCACGTATGTACCTATGCAACAATCCTGCATGTTCTGCACATGTACCTTAGAACTTAAAGTACAATAAAACACATTTTTTAAAAAATCTAAATTGCCCAGTATACAAGAATTTAATGCCACATCTCTAACCCTTCAATCTCCTTTCTCATTATCTCTAATAAATATCTACCATACTGAACCATTGCTTATCTCAAATATCATTGTACTTAAGCTTTGCATGGCAACATGTATAGTTTCTTCCTGGAGTGTCGGTCCTTTCTGGCAAGCAGTGTCTGTCTGTCTGTCTGTCTGTCTGTCTGTCTGTCTGTCTCTCTCTCTCTCCCCACCCCGTTTCTGCAGTTTCTGTTTCTCTCTCAACTGAGTGTGCATAGATAGAACATAGTTTGTATAGTAAATAAATGAGTAATTACATGGGTATGTGAATAGATGACTGTTAGCAAAGTGATATGCAGCATTCCATGATATATAGAATAATAAAAAGACATGCTCTCTTGCTCTTTAAAAGCTTGGTATTTCATACTATTTTAGGGATTTGTAAGAAATATACACAAATAATTACAAACAATGGAAAGTAATATATTGCAAAGGCCTAGGTATAGCTAAATTGTCACGAGAATGAAGAGAAAAGAGATACTACTTGCTCTTTTCCTTGAGGATAAGAGGATAAAGAGACAAAAAATATTTGACATAATATTTGAGTTAAGCCTTGAGTGATAAATAGACTTTGATGAGGCAGTGGTGGGTTTTTCTAGCATGCTCCTGTTCCTCTAACCCTTCCCTTACTGGAGGGCCTATTTGACAACAGTGAGTACTCTGGTGGGTAACTGAGTTATTGAATTTGTAAACAAGAGAAGTAGCAGGTAAGGCAGGTTGGGTTTAGATTGTGGATTCCATTAAATGCTATGCTAAGGAATTTGAACATTTTTAGACAGGTGGTTAAAACAGCTTTATGCCTCATTCTGACAAACATGTCAGTTCCTTTGAAGGAATAAATGAAATGACACAGTAAAAAAAAAAATGTACAATTTCACACTAATCGATAGCCTAACATTTTATAATAAATATTTTGTCACTTGAAATTCATCTTTCTGCATGCATCTGACAGATAGGGGCGATTTCAGGTATCTCTTTCCCCACAGACTTTGCAGGAGCCTTTCTTTAGTGAAATTTGAAGGCTACTAGAGGATTCCACTGCAGTAAGATTTCTTTAATATATATTTTTATTCCAAGTACTTTAACATCAAAAACACTATCCAACTTTGTTTGGGACTTGTAAAAAATGTCTAAATGGTTGTGTTAGAAAGCAGAAAGATATTTGCTTTCTTCTGCCCTAATCCCACCATTACCTTTTCCCTGACTAAATGAATTCAACTAGCTTCTTAAACAACACTGCCATCTCCCTGACCTAAATATAATTCCTTTTCAGCATGCCAGCTACATGTCTTAGATAAACCTGTAGTGATTAAAATTTAATGTGTATTCTGTCATTTTATTCATGTCTTCTTTCTCTTTAATCAGTCTGTTACATTTTGACGTTGAGTCGGTGAATAAGAAGCAGCTATACTAATATTTCCTAGCTCATCAAGCATTCTAAGTGGGAAGTAAATTCCAGCTTCCAAGTCTAAAAAGAAATTCAAAAGGGCCTAACTTCTGGACAGAGTAGGGAAAAAAGGTTTATAAACTTATGTTCTAATTCTAAAAAAGTTGGAATTTATATTTCCAGAAAACTCCAAATATATTAATGAAAAAACTAAATTAATTTATATATGAACTAAACTTGCTAAGTGATTTAAATTAATCATCTTATTTAACAATCCTATTAATTCTACATGATAGATAATATTTTACAGACAAGCAATCAAGACTTAATGATTAAGTGATTTTTTTTCAAGCATGATATCCTCTACATTTATATCTCCCTATTAATGTTTACTCAAGTCTCCCAAAACGTATGGAAACCGATTTAGAATTTGCATGGTACCTACCTTTTATCTTGCTTACCTTTCCATCCTTGACATTGAACCAAACTGTAGAAGGATACAAAAAACATTATCCGAAAGGAGATGATTTTTCAACAGACACCATGCTGTCCATAAGGCAAAACTACCAAAACAATGACTGTTGCAAACAGTAGTTTTAGTCATTATGTGGAATGAACCCCAATGACATCAGTTTTGAAATAAGATTGATGCTACTATATCCATCTGTTGAATTACATATGAAATCTTGAATGTCAAAATCACATATGATGTCACTTTTAAAATACAAGTAGGCACAGTAGGAGGATAGAAGGATCACTGGCAGACAAAGAGTTCCCATCATCCTTTAATATAACCACAGCAGGCTGAAAGGATCTGAGAGTCTACAGCATCCAATACACTCTGAAGTTGGAAACTGACATCTGTTCCTGCCAGTGCTCACTGTCTTAGTTCTGTTTCACCTACAGAGCACATTAAACAGATGTGTGAGTTTCAGTACAGGAAGAAGCTAAACCAATTTCTGAAGTTTGGACCATGTAATGGGTTTCTGGATTATGAACACCACTCATTCTTCAAGATTTAAGTGATAAGATGCGGTAAAATTGATCTCATAGAAGTAGAAAGTTGAATGATAGATACAAGAGGCTGAGGAGAATGAGTGGGTGAGAGAGGAATGAAGAGGCAGGTTAACAGGTACAAACATACAGATAGATAAAAGGTATAAATACTATTGTTCTACAGCACAGTGACTATAATTAACAACAATATATTGTGTATTTCAAAGTAGCTAAGACAGTGAACTTGAATTGTTCCCAACACTTTGAGTTCACAAAAGTGGTGAACACTTCAAATACCTGGAGTTGATCATTATATATACCATGCACATAATATCACATATTATGTACAAAAAAAATTAATTTTAAAAAGCCAAAAAATAAAGACACGGTAGATGATAATGTTAAAAGGAATATTAAAGTAAGGTAAGTCTAATGTGGGTTTTTGTTCTATGAGCCAAAGAACATTCTTCATTAAACTCAACTAGGCATGTGACTGGTAGTTATAGGATGTAGATCTAGGTTGACAGAAAGCAAAGATATCTCGGTATTTGTCAGTTATTTGTCTGGAAAAAGATACCACATATCCACACATGAACCTGAAACTTTTGTAAATTAGTCTGTAATTCAATAATGCTGAGAGTTTTTCCATTATAAAAAGGGATTTTAATCTCCAGCAATATTCTAGATTTTTTAACTTGCATTTTTAAAAGCAGAGATATTAAAAATTACAATTACACTCTTAAAAAGAAATAGGTGTAAATCAGAAATAGTTAAAGAGAAAAAAACAATTCAAGCTCTAATGTGAAAGCTTTCAGATCATTTTTATTTCTAACTGAAGCTCATTGTCCTTTCTTAGACACACCATCATTCACATAGATTAGCTAGCTGTCTGATGAACCTGCAGCATCACCAAGTTCAATATCGCCAAGTGTTAGAAGCATTTCTTGTGTGAAGTTTATCACTCAATGAAATATTTACATATTCAATTACCCGTGTGATGGATTTAATTAAACCCTGCAGAACAACTGTCTTATTTTTCACCTTTTCAGTAACACTGATGGAAGTTATTAAAATATATTATTCCTTAGAAATGTCCTATAAAGACTCTGCATATATTCAAGTTAAAGTAGTCTTAATAATGTGACTTACTAGCTGTATACATACATGTTTTAAAACTGCTTTCAAAACCACCAATATTAAAGTTAAGCAATTACATAGGCCTTCTTAATATAGCTCTATTCCGGATAAATTACATTTTCCCTGCTCTTACAGTAAAATGTATAAGTAAATTAAATTCATTTATTAAAAATGAGCAAAGCAAGAATATAATTTAATTACATTTCTCAATTTCTATGCATCCATTGCACTTATTTTCTTCTAATAGATGTTATCACTATAATAGAAAAGTGTATCACCAAATATTCTATTTTATCTTGTATTTTATTTAAAATCACTAACTATACAAGGCTATTGGAATCATAAATCTCTGATGGTTATCTAAAAGCAGCTCTTATAAAGTTTCTGTTAAGTAACTTTATAACCTCTTGCACATGGTTTGAAACACTCCTCTTTCTACTGAAAAGAAACAAAGAAAAGCAGTGAGTGATCATGGATGGTGGAAGATCTAGAGATTATGAAGCCTGAATCCTGTTTTTGCTAACATAATTTTGAAACTCTGTAACTCAATTTCTTTTTTAGGAAGTAGAAATATGGTCATTCTGAAAATAATATTCTGATAAAACTAAGGCAAAAACATCTAAAAGTGAGTCTTTCAAAACATACTTTGATTTACCAGAGCCAAAGGCCTTTTGGCAGATTGTTTTTATTGATGCCTCTATCTAAGGCTTTATGATTAAATTCTTGAGGTCTGTGCCTCTGGATTATGTCACAGGGGAATTATGGGGACTTCTTGTGGTCCTTTCAGTAACTTAATACGTGGTAATCATTCAGGAGATATCTGGACTACAAAGCTGTGTACTCCAAGACTCTTAAGGGTGATGTCTTTAATCACTGAATTCTAGTGCCTGCTTTCTTAATAAATGGTTCTTCTGTTGTTATCGTTGTTATCATTAATATAAAGTAATAACCATTAAGTACCTTTTCTATGTCAAACACTAAAGAAGTTGTGTGTGTATTTGTCTTAAACACAGGAACTTGCTAATCCTACATTGCAAAGTAGGCATTGTCATCTCCACTTTACCAACATTGAAACCAAACTTCAAAGAGAATAAGTTGCCCAAGTCATACAGTGTCTAGGAAGTATAACACAAGTCACTCTCACTCTGTAACCTGCCCTTCCAATGCATTTCATGAGGTTGGCATAAATTCTACATAGTGGTGCTCTGACGTAGATTGAGCAAAAAGATTTTCTTTGACATTATTAAATACATAAATAAGAAATAAGCAAATGATCACCAATAAACCCTAAAGCACACCATTCGTGAATCAGAGCCTCAACTGGTAGTAGGCATTTCATGTCAAAATAGCATAGTACTTGAAATCATGCCCTAGCATTCTAGCAGAACTAACAAAAATCGTGGGATGAAATAATACACTTAAGTAAGGGCAAGATCTATAGCTATGGGTTGGAGGGAACAGTTGATAGTCTTAGTAAATTAATTACTCTTTGAAATCCAGCACTTCTGCTTTTGAGCCAAAGTTGAGTATAAAATGGATTTCCGCTCATCTCCCAATCTGGTAAGAGTCACTGTCACCCCACAAAAAGCCACACACCACTCACTTTCCACATTTGTTTTCACATGGGCACCATTCAATTGATGATCTGTCAACAACATTGAACTTTCTCTGACAAGATCTGTGAGTTTTATAAGCGCAGTCAGAGATTTGTTTATTTTTCTAAGGATACCAGCTTCAACTCTGCTGATAATGTTTTCTTTTAAAAATGAGAAGACAGGCTGCTAGAATCATCCCAGAATCCACACCAGCTGACAGCTCCAGCTTATTAGGTCCACAGCCCCCACCTCTAACAGGTTTAACTTTATGTACACCTTAGGCAAGTAACAAACAATTGCAGAAAGGGAGGAGATGAGAATGCAGGACAAAATGATGACTGGAAAAGAACTTCATAAAAACATGGAAAATCCTACTCATTAAATGAGGATTGGAGGCAATATTTTTTCCAGCGTTATTGAGGTATAATTAAAACGTTAAAAATGTTAGATATCTAAGGTGTACAACACACTGTTTCAAGTAGACTTTCTGTAATGATTCTTACAATCAATCTAATTAAAATATCCATCATGTCACTGTGTGTGTGTGTGTGTGTGTGTGTGTGTGTGCTTATAAAGATAACACTTAAGATCTACTTTCCTAGCAAATTTCAAGTATACTATATGAACAGTCCTTGGCTTATGATGGTTCAGCTTATGATTTTTAGACCCTACAATGGTGCAAAAGTAATACACATTCAGTAGAAATTGTCCTGCAGCATTCAATAAATTACATGAGATATTCAACACTTATTATAAAATAGGCTTTGTGATAGATAACTTTGCCAAATATAGACTCATGTCAGTGTTCCAAGAATATTTAGGCTGGACTAAGCTATGATGTTTGATAGGTTAGATGTATTAAATGCATTTTCAATTTATGATTTTTTCAACTTGCAATAGGTATATTGGTCAAGGAAGGCCTATTGTAAGTTGAGGAGCCTTTGTACATTATTATTATTTACTATAAGTATCGTGTTGTATGTTAGTTCTCTAGAACTTATTAATCTTATAACTAAAAGTTTATACACTTTCACCAATATATCCAATTTTCTCAACCCTGTATGCAGCTCCTGGGAACCACAATTCTGCTCTAAATACAGCTTATTTTAGATTCCACAAATAAATGATATGCAATATTGACCTTTCTGTTTCTGGCTTATTTCACTTAGCATAATGTCTTCTAAATTCATTCACATTTTTACAAATGGATTTCTTTCTTTTTAAACCTTCAATAATATTCCTCTGTATAAATAAACATTTTCTTTATCCATTTATCTACTGATGGACACACAGCTTTGCTATTGTAAGTAATGCTGAATAAACAAGGGTGTACAAATATATGTTGTATGTACACCCAAATGTGGGATTGCTGGAGCATGTGGTAGTTCTATTCTCAATTTTTTGAGGAGCCTCCATACTGTTTTTCATAATGACTACACCAATTTACATTCCTACCCGCAGTATATAAGAGTTCCCTTTTCTACATATCCTCAGCAACATTAGTTTTCTCTTACCATTTTGGTAATGGCCATTCTAACAGGTGTGAAGTGATATCTCATTGTGGTTTTCATTGCATTTCTCTGATGATTGGAGATCTTGAGCACCTTTTCATATATCTATAAGCCATTTGTATATCTTCTTTGGGAAAATGTCTAATTGAGGTTTTTGCCCATTTATTAATTGAGTTATCTGTTTTCCTCTTTAACATAATTATTGTGAATTTTTTTTCAGGTAACTCTTATGTCCATTTCTTTGACATTAGTTACTGATATATTTCTGTGTTCCTTTGGTAGTACCATGTTTCCTTGCTATTTCTTGTTTCTAGTGATCTCATGTTAAAGTCTGTACATCTGAAGGCACAATCACCTATTTCAGCCTTTTGAGATGGACTTAGTAGGGAAAGAATTTCAACTGCAGGTGGATTTAAGGGTGCCAGATGGAGAGGGTGCAATGTCTCCCAGTCAGTATAGAAGCAGCAGTATAGTCTCCGTGCAGCTCTGTCAGCTAACGTCAATACTGAAAAATACTGCAGAGGTCTTTGGTGGCCACGGTTACGGGTATCTGCAGTGGCAGTGACAGCTAGACTACTGAGGTCTTTGGTTGCTAAGGCGGCTGGGTCCCTCTATTTTCCTTTTCCTCTATCCAGGGAAATTTACTGGAGAAGATCCCTCTTGACACCTGGTCATGCACTGGCATGGATGCAGTCATGGCAGCACTAGGACTGAGGCTCAGAGCAGTGGTAGGTGCATAGGCACTCAGAACAGCACTGGAGCCAGTTTCCCGGGCTCAGAGTCATGCAAGAACTATCACATTGCATGGAAGCTAGGGATGGGCACATTTGCTGTGGTTGTGGTACCAGTAACTGAGGCATGGGCATACACAGATAGCTATAGGGCCAGGAGCTGCATGCCTATGGCATGTTATGGTTACTCTAGCTCTGGTGAGATGGGATGAAGCAGAATCATGAGTCCAGAAATGACAGCACAGCAGTGATGGGCAAGCTAGAGTCAAGCATAGCATCAATGCACCCTCAGAGATGGTGTCACAGCTGCAGATCAGGCTCCAATGGGTGAGGCACAGAGCAATGGCACCCTGACTAAGGTTCCAGGGGGTTGGTGCAGTGCAGCAAAAATACAGTACCAGTGATAATAGGTCATGGCTGCAACTCAGGCTCCAGGAGTCAGTGCACAACACGGCAGCAGCTCTGGTCCCATAGACAATGAAGCACAGTGGTGTCTTGATATCAGAGGCATGGGCATAGCAGCAACTCAGGCCCCTGAGAGCAAGGCTCAGCACAGCCACCGCTCTAGCCTTGGGAGGAGATGCAGCAGCAGTTCCTTTGGCGTAAACACTATAGTGTGGACTCCAGACAGCTCTGGCACCTGGGCTCAGCATCAATGAAGATCATAAATGTCCTCAGTAAGGATGATTGCAAGTGTTCCCAGGGGTGACAATAATTGTGGAAGTCTTCCTGATGCCCTTTGCTTCTCAGGGGAAATACCTTTAAGAGGTCTCTCTTGGTGCCAAACTGCTGCAGACTGAGGGATGCAGTGACACTGGTTTAAAAAAAATGCTCTCTAAGTTCTTTATGAAAGCACCCTCAGTTTTTGTGTTCCACAGGGTTTCTTCTGCTGCTTCTTTGTAGTCTATTCCCAGAGCTATTATTTTTTTTTTGTCAGTATGTAGTTGTTTATTCATTCTTTTGTGAATGAGTGAGTGTTGGACCTCCTAGTTCACCATCTGGCTGACATCACTCACCTGAAGGCAATATTATATTGAAAGAAATAAGTGAAAAGGAAACTCTTATTAAGATATGACTGTGTGGCCAAGGGCAGTGGCTAACACCTGTAATCCCAGCATTTTAGGAGGCAAGGCAGGCAGATGGCTTTGAACTCACGAGTTTGAGACCAGTATGGGCAACAGGGCTTCTCCTGTAGAAGCCCTGTTTTTATTTTTTTAAAAAAATTGAAGAAAAATTAGGCATGGTGGCTCATGCCTGTAGTCCCAGCTACTTGGGAGGCTGAGGCTGAAGAATCACTTGAGTCTGGGAAGCCTGGGTTGCAGTGAGCTAAGATTGGGCCACTACACTCCAAGGCCTATCTCAAAAAAAAAAAAAAAAAAAAAAAAAAAAAAAAAAGAGATAACAACTGTGATCAATCTAAAGCTTTACCAAAAGTAGATGAGAAAGTTAATATTTTCCTTTAAAAAAGCCATACAGATACCTTTTTTAAAAGGTGTCTGTCAGAGTAATAAAGATGATAATTTTTTTTTTTTTGAGATGGGGTCTTGTTCAGTCGCCCAGGTTGGAGTGCAGTAGCATGATCTCGGCTCACTGCAACCTCCTCCTCTAGGGTTCAAGCAATTCTCCTGCCTCAGCCTCCCGAGTAGGTGGGACTGCAGGTGTGTGCCACCACACCCAGCTAATTTTCGTATTTTTAGTAGAGAGAGGGTTTCACCATGTTGGCCAGGCCAGTCTCGAACTCCTGACCTGAGGCAAAATGCCCACCTCAGCCTCCCAAAGTACCGGGATTATAGGTCTGAGCCACTACACCTGGCCAAAAGATATTATATTGTGGTTCAGTTAAGAGAGCCTCAGAATCTTTCTGAGCATTTTATTTTGGAAGCCACTATAAACTGACTAGTACTTAAAAGAAATCTATCACTGCCATAGTTGTCTCTCTTGCTTCTTTTGGCTTGCTCATGTCTGAAGTACACCTATAGTCACTGTGCTCTCACTCTGCACCTGACTACAATTTACTTCAGTGTGCACCGCTTTGAGACCTTAGCCACCAGCATTTAATAGCAAGTAGATAAAAGGTCAGATGTCAAACTATCTTTGTCCTGTTACATGACTTATTCAATAGTTCTGACTACAGCTGCTGCAGTTTTCTACCACTCGATCTTGCAGGAGTCTCTCTCTACTGATCATTTGACAACCATGACATTTTTATACAGCCTAAGTAATAACAAAATGAGTATCCAAGAAAACATTGAAGTGTATAAGAAATCAAACAGCAATGTAAAATCTGAAGGTGTGTCTGCATGTGTTTCCAAAGTAGAGAAGGTGTGCACACCATTCTCAGATACAGCTCAGTAATAGTGGGAACTTATAAAGACTATTTTATGTATATCAACTTCCACCATTTTCAAGCAATACTGCTAAGATTCTCTCCTTTTTGACTGACTAATGACTGATAATCCTTCAACTTCATCCTTTCCCACCTGTACCCTGACTCATTTCATTATTAGAGCTGAGTTACTTTGAGCCAGAAAGTTCTTCATTTTGTACTAGAATTTTCTCCTTTAAAAAGTGAGATATTTGAGCTGTATGTCTTGCTATGTCCTGTTCAGACCAGAGATTCTACATAATACAGGGAATGACAAAAAATATACTTTCTAATTTCAATGTGATAGTTCAAAATATTTATGCACAGGCAAGACTTGAAGAGTCTAAACTGGGTGATTAGTAAATATGTGCCTCTTGGCCAAAAACTTTAATCAAAAATATTAAGTAATGAGATCACAGATTGATGATTGGTTCAGACCACTTAACCCAGATAAGATATTTTTTAACCACAGATAATTTTTTTAATTGACAACCTCAGAAATAAAGTATGTTTTTCAGGAAGAATGGAAGTATTTAGGCTGCAGCATATTAAACTACCATTTCTGTAGATCAAAAACATTTAATTTGTAAAGTTCATATAGATCAACCTAGCAGATATTATTGCTTCTTTTCTATGCAATTATTATAGGCACATATAATCATTTGGTGTCAAAATTAGTAAATCCTGGATAGAATGAAGGCAGAAATATAAGCTAATTTTAAAAACATTAATATTTTTAAGTGACATTTTAAAATTGTTTTGTTGCTTTTCTACAACTGAAGTGAATCCCCTTTAAGTTCAAACTTGGACTCAAAAATTTAGCTGTTTGTGGAACTTCTGGGGCAGAATCCTGTACTTCCTTTGGAATTTCTAGTAGAAAAGCATGAGAGCATTGCATTTTTAATAAAAATTAAAAAAATAAAACAGAGAAATGTCATCCAAAAGAACTGGGAGATAATCAGAATGAAAGATTTCAGACTCTACCTCTACCCTTACACAGGAAACGGTTTCTAAGTCCCAATAAACTAATAAATTTGAGGTAGAGACTAATGGATTCATTTCCTAAGGGATTTATGGATGCAAAAAGGAAAATAACTGTATTTTGAAACATTTGAAATAATTTTAGCCATGGGATCATTTCAACCCCAGGGACCACTGGGAAAGAGCATCCTGGGAGAGTCATCACCAGAAGAGGGCCATGGCCGCTGCTGGATTAGAGTGTCAGTGGTCTACCAGCAGGTAGATCACCAGAATCAGCAACTAGTTTAGCAAAAGTCAGACCCCATGATGACTAACAGGAATGCTGGGATGAGGGTATATTGCAGGGAGCTATGGATCCTGAAAGAGTATGTAGGGACCCGATTCAGGGCAATTATGTTAAGCTGAAACATCACTAAACTGCCGGTATTCTAACAAAAAAAATTTCAATAATCCTTTTAGCATTTAAATTTTTAATTCATTTTAACACACTACATATTGGTCTCAGTTCCACTTGTTATAGTTTTCAAGCCCATCATACTTTGCCCCAACAAAGTTACACATGAATGCATCCCCTAATAAAGACTTTTAGAACGCCAACTTGATTTAGAATGAAGATCAATACAGAAAATACCACCCACTTCTAGCACCTGTGTTTTGAAATATTCCCCAGCGATGTATTTAATATCACAACTGTGGACAGCAAGTTTATCCTGCCTCCATGTCCCATTTTGCTTGCGGCCAAAGTAAAGCACAGAGGAATTATGTGATTATCTCAAAGTCACAAAGGCAATTGGTGTCACGGTTGAGATGGCCTATGTTTAGCCCATAGGGCTCTGGTCTCTGCCATTCTCATCATTTACTGCATTTTCATCCCCAGGCTAGCCATCCCAAGTAGCCATGCTGCCCCACACCAAAATGGTTAAGGTCTTGGCCAACAGACAGCCAGTACTGCTACAGATATTGCTCTGTGAACCTGTTCTCTTTAACACTCCAGGGAGAAAGGGGAAGTTTTCATTATTATTGATTTGCTCCTTTGCTGGATGATGTGTTGTCAAGTGAAGAGAAAAGGCAGGACCAGGAGGAAGGACTCAATCGTTTTAATCCCAGCTCTGCGTGTGGCTTTGGGCAAGAACCTTCATCTTATAAAACTTCAGATGTAAAAGGAAACTCAGAGTGCCCATGTTAACAGTGTCTTAAAGAAATCCACGTTTTGTAATATTAAATTGGAAAGAATTTATCAAGGTTATATATATAATTTTAATGATCAGTTTTATTATTATGAGGGTTGAAAATTACATTAACATTACTAAGTTTTAGTATTTCCATGCTAGATATGAATTCTTCAAATAATTTTAAGTTATTGAAACAACAACTACCTGTGGATTACCTAATCCTACTCCTCTTTTTCTCAAGAAATTGATCATCCTTATAAAACCCCAAATAAAGGTGTTTGCTTCAGGTTATAAGAAGTTTTGCTACTAATATGCCAAAAAAAAAAAGAATATAAGATCATCCTCAGAAGTAGACAAAAATTTATTATCAAAAGAGAAAGGTTTTGGTTGGGATATTTTCATTTTCACATACAAGTCAAAGTGCTTTTCAGCTTTCTAAATCAGAAGCGCTAATAAAAGATGTAAATCACTGCTTTTATGACTGTGACAGCACTTTAACAAAACATTCCTCAATGCTTGCTGAGGGGAACATTTTTATCTGCAAATCTCTAAACATGATTTTAGATCCCTCTGATTATTTGCAGATGTGGTTTTTTGTTCATTTATTTTTTATAATTCATAAAAAATATATAAAAACATAAAACCCCTAGATTCAATTCTTACATCTGAATGGACTTCTTTAGTACCTGTTTAGTCTGTGAAAATTTACTCTCTTAGCAGGACACCTGCAGTGAATATTCACAACTCTGAATTTTGCAAGATCAACATGAAACGAGCCCTGTGCAGTATTCTGCAGCAAAACAAGCCTGACTCCCTACCAGGCTGACACCAGAGGGGAAAAAAAAAAAAGCAGCATTTTCAGGTACAGTATCAGGACAAGAAAAGGAAGACAGCTTCCTCCTACCAAAGGGGAATTCTTGAAAGCTATCTGTATCAAGAGAGTGAAAGCCAATCCTAATGCTTAGTTTAGATTCTCCTTCCACCAAGAATACAAATGATTGTCTCTTTCTATCTCCTTCAATACTATTTTTGCATTTCTTTCTTCTTTGGTGCATTTTTCATAAATAAGATAATAGAAGTCAGATAAAGAGGGTGAAGAACAAGGTTTATTTTATTGTTCCTTTTTTAAAGAAAAAGTCCAATTACCCCACCCCCTCTTCCCAACATCTATTTGTCCAATTGCAATAGCCATGATTTACTCACTTCAGTGAGTAAATTTATAGCTACAGCAAATGCACTTTCCTTCTTGTGCTCTTGTGGAGCAACTGTTATCAAATGAGCACAGTGCCATCAACAAGACAGATAAGTACCTTCCATTTCCCAATTACATGTGAGTAGGCAGAAAGCAGAGGGCCAGCAGACTGGATGACAATCCTAAAGAACGATTTAGAGTCAGGTCACATTGCAGAGGGCTCTGGAGTCATTTGTAATTGGACTTGCTACCAGGTAGCCATAATGGCTTTTCATTTCCCATCAGATATTTCAGACCAGATTGCAAAAGAACTGATGCCTTTCAGTGACATATTTCTACCTGACAGAGTCTAACATAAATGCTGAATGTAGCAAGCACTCAGATGAGTTTTTAATCAAATCAGTAAAACTTTTCTCTTATCCAACTTTACAACTCAAATGATTTCACCAGCCTGCCTGTAACCAACCTCCGTGTATAAATACATTTTAAAACTGTAGAACAAACCTCGTTAGAATTGGGTGTCTTTTTTTATTACGGTCTAGGCCAAATTATTTAAGGCACCAATTAGAACAAA
This sequence comes from Saimiri boliviensis, assembly GCF_048565385.1. Lineage (NCBI taxonomy): Eukaryota > Metazoa > Chordata > Mammalia > Primates > Cebidae > Saimiri > Saimiri boliviensis. Next base: position 129,889,095 of record NC_133451.1, read on the forward strand.
TCTACATCAAATGTAGTAAGAACAAAGTAGAGAAGAAGATATATAACCATCCATCTGGTTATATATGCATACATATTCATATATGTGCATATCTAAACATATATATTATATAGTATGTACATATATAGTGTGTGTATATATAGTATTCATTATATATACACAAAAATTTATATATCCTTCCTTATAGACATAGATCCCTCTTTCTTCACAACAAAAGCAAGTAAACCAATTATAACACTTTACCATCCTACACAAAGTTTGTGTCCTTTGCTTCATTCCCTCAACTTTTACATTGGCAGAGATTCAATTCACAATCTTATCTTCATCTATCATGTTAATAATACATAACCACAGGACACACTTGGTCTGTTTCATTCTCTCATGGCCATTCCTGGGATTCTATTTTCTTTCCATTGTAAAAGGTCGGCTTTTCTCCATATCTGTTTTTCTTTTTAAAAGAGATTGTAGCTTTACACAGGAGTTCAAGGCCCACTGAATCATCAATATAGAACTAGGAAAAGGCTATGTATGGGATTGTTGAAACGTCTAAATACCTAGAAATTTTGAGTTTTCAGAAGTGCCCAGGGCATAACGACACATTTTACTTTTTCAGAACAAAATGTATATGGTATTAACAACTCATATTTCAGTTTCTATTACCAGTCATGAAAATGTCTTGCATATGTGGAGTCATAAAACCTGTGCTTTTATAGGAAGGCACTTTGGCATTTATGGTTGATGATGGGTTCATGTGAACTGAGCAGCTGTATTCCTTGGAGCACTACATATTAGGAAGACAGCAGGCAAGGCAGATAGTCCAGATTTCATATGATCAGTACATAAGTTGGATACATCCAAAAAGCACAAGTTGGCAGTAAGGTAGCCCATCATCACATTCAGCCTTCCAGAAAGCCATTGAGAATGCGTCTTTTGTTTGCATTGGCCCTAGACAGTGAATAATTCAGGGAAAACTGAAGTTGAGTGTCCCTACTGCATAAGTTACAGAAAGTCATAAGAGAAGCTGGTTTTCACAGGGAATTCCCAAACCACGACTACAGAGTAGCCAGAATTCATTGACTTTTATAATAGTTTATATAATTTCAGTTGTTCTAGAAAATAAGAATTTAGGAATACAAAGCAGTTTATGTTTCCCATAAAGTCTTTCCAGTTTTATCCAACAACTTCATGCTCAATCTTACCCCAGATACCAGATACATCTGCATTTCTGGTGCTAGCAATTTTGGAGATAAATCTGCAACTTAGAGGAAAATTTAACAAAATTGGATAAGAGCATAAGTTTTGAAATAAGACACGGATTTGAATACTAACATTGTAGTTTCTTAGCTGTGTAACTTTAGTCAATTTTTTTAGCTTGCCTGTAAAGAGCATAGCAAAGTATGGAACATAATAAATATTCAATAAATGACAGCTCTGATAATACTATTTTAATGAATCTGTTTTAAATAACCGCTAGCTCAGATACGACTGCAACACTAAGAAAATGGAAATTAGAGTAGTGAACATTTAAGATGTACTTAAAGACTGTGTAATCTTAGGGGTAAATGCATCTAATCAGGACTTCTTTGTTTCATTTTATGAGTAGAAATAACAAATTTTTATAAAGAAAAACATCTCTTTGTTGATAACCTTCATTTTTTTCTTATTCATCAGTGCCCTCTACTGAATGCTGAGCAAGGCCAGAAGCTAGCCTAAGCAATAATATATATAATTTCCTTTAATCTTCACAAAACACTAATCAAGTAGGCATTTTTATTCATTTTACATATGAGATTTAAGCTTAGGAAAATTAACTAACTTACTCAGGAATACAAAATCATTAAGAAAAAGATTTACACCGGGCACAGTGGCTCACACCTGTAATCCCAGCACTGGGAGACTAAGGCAAGTGGATCACCTGAGGTCAGGAGTTCAAGACCAGCCTGGCCACCATGGCAAAACCCCATCTCTACTCAAATTACAAAAATTAGCTGGCTGTAGTGATGCGTCCCTGTAATCCCGGCTACTTGGGAGACAGGTAGAAGAATTGCTTGAACCTGGGAGGCAGAGGTTTCAGTGAGCTGAGATTTCACCATTGCACTCCAGCCCTGGTGACAGAGCAATATTCCATCTCAAAAAAAAAAAAAGAAGAAGAAGAAGAAGAAAGAAAAGATTTAAAACCAAGTGCTTATCAATTCAAAAACCAACATTTTAGCTATACATATTCTTTATCTCATACGTTATCCCATAGCATGTTCATATCATGGGACAGCAGAAAGTAACTTAGTAAAGATAACTTTAGATCTTTTTTGCTTAAAGGATGATGGCTCTACCTTTTTTCTTCATTTTAAAAGATTTTACTATCAATAATCCATGATTTCTTCAAACAGCATTGTATGGTATACATTTATTATGAGAAAAAAAAAAACAAACATAAGAGCAGTATGCTTTTACCCAGCATTGTTATCTTTTCTTTCACTAACTGGACAGTGATAACCAGTCAGCTATCTATTCATAAGTAACAATGCTCTAAAACACTGGCATCTTGTGGTAGCCTAAAGCTACAACAGCCTTAAAGGTAAGCATCAATCTCAGAAGTCACTCATTTTTATTTTTGTTTTCTCCTCATCTGGCTAAGTCACAGTGGGAAATAGAGGGGCTGTCTAGTTTCATTATGTCAAGACTGATGAGAATGAAAACCCCACGGCTCATTCTTGAGTTCCAAATTAGCTTTAGTTGAGGAAGGGTAATGTAGTGAGGAAAACTGTCCCCGTCTCTTTTTGCCACTTTCCACTGCAACATCAAGCATAAGGCAAACAATTCTAATTAGGCTTTCTGTCATTTGTATACCAGTAATTCTTCTTTATAGGTAACAGAAATGCTGTGCTTTCAGAATCAGGTAGCTTTCCTTTCTTTCAGAGACAGGCGATCTATACTATCTCATTGATTTACTCAACCAATTAATTCATTGATTTTTTTTCCCAGCTATAAAAATAACAGCAATTGTTTTAAAAGCATACATATCCAATTAAAAAGATGATAGAAATTAAAAGTCAGCTATGAATAAAAATCATTAATAAAAATATGATGCCTCCTGAATTGTGCATTTTCCCAGTGGCTTTTCTGTCACGTTTCCAAGAGAATGTTTCACGGTATGTTGCGCAAGCATAACAAAATTCATGGAAATGATATAAGAAACTTCTTGGTAAGAGATGAAACTACAGAAGAAATAGAGCATTTTATTTTGTGTGCACTTGGCTTCTAGTTCGACAGTTTATGATTTTCTTTTGAAAATCAGTTGACACACTACTATATCTCAGGCTGAAAGATCTGAACTACCACCACTCAATTGTGAAGGCCAAGACATTTGAAACTTTTACCGAATTGATGACCTTGAAAAGCAAAAATAGAGCTGTATGAGGAAATGAATGGAACTATAAAGCAGATTTGAATCTAACTTCAAGGAAAAAGGAATGAACCAAAAAGTTAGAAGATTCCAGAAGTTAAACATTTATCTTGGGCAATGGTTACTGACCAAATGACTTAAGGGAATGACTGTGCTGATTCAGCTGAGGCTGACCAGCTGCTATAGATTACTGCTCAAGAAAAATGGGGGTGCACTAAGAATTTCAAAAAGACTGTTTTTAAATTTTAGTCTCAGCTACACAAGTAAATTATAAGACAAAGATCACGATGCTTACCTCAAGACAAAAAAGTATCTTATTCTAGGAAGCTGATCCATCTTAATGATCCTTAATTGCTAAAATATCACATCAAGAATTCTTATATTTTTTAATCTGAAATAACCCTAGGGACATTATGTCAATTTTGTAGTGCTTATTCATCTTGTGTAGGAAACTCTACATTACATGAAACATCAAAAGCTAGATAGCATTTAACTGTCCAATAACAGAGATATTCCACCAAGTTATCATCTTAAAATTATAAGGTATGAAGAAATAACTAGCTTTCATAGAATGGAAGTGGTACAAACCCAAACCCATTCAACTAGGAGGCTAGTGTATCTAGGAAACAGTTCGTGCATGATCTAAAGCAGTATCAAATGAATTGACAGGAAAGTCCAATAATAAAAGTTCCATAGAGGGAGGACCTTTGGATATTGGGGATTAATTGGACTTGCAGGCAAGAGGATGAACGTAGAATGATAATCATAATTCCAATTTAGGTAACTGAGTAGATTGCAATAACATTTTTTGAATGAGATCAAACAAATAGAAACAGATTCGGGACAAACATAATAATTCATTTTGGAACATGCTGTTTTTGAGCCAGCTGTGTGACAGGGGAGTGTGAACATGTGGAATAAGCATCAGTATGTATCAATCAAGAGCTCAGAAGCAAAGTTTGTGCTTACAGGAATTTGAAGTCATTAGCTTCGGGCAATATTCAAATTGTAGAACTGGATAAAATTGACCAAGAAGAGTAAATAACAGGCTAAGGGCAAAACACCACCACCGACAAAAATCTGGAGAACAACAACATGTAAGAAATCAGCACGGAAGGAGACTAAAAAGAAGGATGAAACAAAAAGGATGCAGAAAAGTAATAATGAATGGGACAGGAAGATAACCAGGGAGAGCAGCAATTCAGAAATCAAAGAGGAAAAGTTCTGCAAAATAAATTAGCAGTTGTCTTAGTCTGTTAGGGCTGTGTATTAGTTCATTCTCATGGTGCTATAAAGAACTACCTGAGACTGGGTAATTTATGTTTAATTGACTCACAGTTCCTCACGGTGAGGATCTCCAACATACAAATCCGGGAGGTGAGGCACAAGAATTCAGTTCATTACAATAGTCCAATACTTTTACTGACTACTCATCATTTTCAAAAAAAAAATTCCTTAGCATGACATAACTGTTCTTTACGGGTAGCCCCATTCAATGTTTCAATCCCATTTACCATCACTTTCCCTATATATCCCATATTTAATTCCAATCAACTACTTGCTTTTTCCTAATTATGCCTTATGATTCTATGCCTCTCTACTTTTGGGGATCATCCTTACTCTTTACATGAAAAAAAAAATCCTACTGCTCTTTGAAAACCTCCCTCAACTGTCACCCTTTTTAAGAGACTTACTTATCCTTTCTAGCAAAAGAAATGTTTCCCTTTGGTATGCTACATTAGCATTTTGCTCTTATGTCACAAAGTACTTATTAAATTCTGTTATAATTACCCCACTAGAATGTCAGCCCATCTAAGACAACCTATATCGTATTTGTCTTTTATAAATTTGTCCCTTAGTACAATTCTAGATCCATATTAGATGTTTAGCAAATGCAATGTGAATGAATAAATAAATAGATAAAAATAATATGTAAATTAATGAGATTCTACACTTTCCTTAATGTTTCTCTAATATGGACATTATTAAATAAAGCAAATATTCTTTTGAGATTTTCATATGACATCAGTGTTCAACTGTTCTAAAAAGTCATAATCTAACAAATACCTATACTGCAAATACAAAGCAAACATATAAACACCATGGTAGAAATAGTCAGAAATTATAAGCAAAACAAAGCATGGTCTGAACCGTCATCAAATTTATACATTAAGGAAGAGGTAAGTCAAATTGCATGCTTGAAAAAACTCAGATCCAAATCTGCACATTATATTTTTAGTATGTCCTATTGTTATACTAACAGTGAGTATTGAATTTGATGTATTTTCAACAGAAAGGATTTGTCCAGGTAGATGATATGGTTGCTCTCCTTGAGTTCTTCAATATAGGTGCCTAATAACAGTCTATTATCCACTTCAGTGGGAAACGACCTTTGAAACGCCACTTTAACACAGTTACAAAAATTCAAATGTTTATACAATACTCTGTAATTAACAATGATATTCATTTATCTTTCCAGGAATGGAGAACATTCATGTTTCCATATTGCTGAGGCAATGACTTAAAGATTGAAGAGTAAAAGAGATATACGAGGTAGAGATCCAAGAAGCTTACCTCACTCATTCTCCGAAATGGGACTTGGGTGACTCAATTTTTCTTGTTCCCAAATTACTACTTGTCACTAAGTGTTCTTGGAGATACATGAACTCTCTCCAGGCACAAGGGCACAGTTACTTTTCATACCAGCTGATTTCTAATCCAGTTCATTAGCTTTTATAATATTGCCTCCAAATAACTGAGACTAAAATCATTAGTCATTTTCTCCAATAATCCTCTCTGCTTTTCTGATCATTTTAATGACAAAGGATTGAGGCTCTGCCCCTGAAATTTGTTAAAATCATACTACTAAAAGATATTAGCACTTCTCCACTGTCATTTTTAGCGCAGATTTGTTCAAGTAAAATGCTACTTATCAGTGTCTTATTTTCCCCAAAACTGAGCAAATTTGTCAATAGTTATTCTCCTCACAGCTGCCAGACTAATGTTTTAAAAACATAAATCAGACCATTCACTGTCCTGTTAAAAACACGCACACCATATTGAATCCAAACTCCATGTAGCCCATAACACACTGTACGTTCTGTTCCCTGTCTTCCTCTCCTACTAATGCTCCTACCAATTTTTGCCCACCTTACTTCTGCTCTAGGTTCACTGTAGCAGTTCCTTTAGGATGCCATACTTATTTTTACGTAGGATTTTGCATTTGCTATCCCAACTGCCTAGAATCTCTTATATTTTTAACTTTTGCAATGTTCTTGCCTTCACTTAACCCAAGTTTCTGAATAAACACAATTTTCTTAAAATTATGGTTTTGGGTAAACACCTTGCCTAAAACAAACACAGACATATATACATACACACACACACACACACACACACACACACACACACACTCACCCCTGTCAATCTATGCTATCTTTGTCTGCTTTTATCTTCTTAGCACTGATCACCAGATACAGTCATATTATGAATTTCATATTGTTGATATTGCATATGTATTTATTTGTTTTTAAAAATTGTCTCCTTTTTTATTAGCCAGGCCTGATGGTATGCACCTGTGGTCCCAGCTACTCGGGAGGCTGAGGCAGGGGAATCACTTCAACTCGGGAGGCAGATGTTGCAGTGAGCCGAGGTTGCACTACTGCACTCCAGCCTGGACAACTCCATCTCAAAAATAAAAAAATTAAAAAGTTTTCTTTTTTAGAAATTAGAGTATTAGGAGTGGGGACAAAAAGTGAGAAGCCAGTATTAGGAAAACCTTGGCAAAAATTCCTCTTAGGAAACATCAAAACTACGTTTTAACCAGAGTTTTAAAACTTTATTACATTCTGCATCTACTTAAATGTGTAAAATTCCCACATAGCCCAGTAAGTTGACTTTAGATTGTAAACACATGACTCTTTCAGTGAAAAACAGCAGAGTTTCTGTTGCAGAATCCTTTTATGTTCAGTTTGGATGGTTGCAAGTATGTTTTGGGGCACACTGGGAATTCTAATCAGTGTCAACTTGATAGTTTAAAATGCTGAATTCACTAGATAATTATTCAACTCTGATGCAATGCTGGGGTTGCCAGATCAGCAGGAATGTGTGGAGATGATAAGCAGAACCTATCCTCTCTTGAGGGAGACAAGAAACTGAATATGACTTTGAAAACATATTGGCCTCCTATCTAACTATAGGTATCTTTACTTTGTTCTTGGCCCTCTATTTTCACCATCTACCTTCACCACCAATATAATCATTTTTGGCCTACTTCCCAAAACCTGTGATATCAAAAGCAGCTGATGACTTGCAATTTCCTTTTGCCTTCCAACCTCACCAGAGCAAAAGTCAATTTCCAGGTATGTTTCAGAACAACCACAAGGCATAGCAAGTATTGCACAAATTGCAGTGCGCACAATAACCTAAGCATCCCCTGTAGCAAACTGGAGAACAGAAGGCAAATTAAACCTAAAAAAAGCAGAAGGCAGAAAATAATTAATAATTAGAACAGAAATAAATGGAATCGAAAACAGTAAAAAAAAAAAAAATAGAAGACAATCAATGAAATCAAAGCCTGTTTTCTGGAGTATCAATAAAAATGGTAAGCCTCTAGGTTAGCCAAACAAGAAAAAAGAGAAGACACAAATTACAACTATCATTAATAAAAGATGAAGATCCTTACTACTGACTGCACGAACATCAAACAGCTAATAATCCCTTTTCTTGCTAACAACTCTATGCCCAAGAGTTTGATAACTTACATAAAATATATAAATTCTTTCAAATAAAAACTAACACACATTGAAGGATGATTAACCTGAATATCTCTACATCTATTCTTAAAATTGAATTTGAATTTTTAAATTTTATTTTAAAAATCAGTAGGCCTGGAAGATTTCATGAGGATTAACTCTACCAAACATCTTAGGAAGAAATAGTACCAATTTTTTAAAACCTCTTCCAGAATATAGAAGAATAAAGAAAACTTAACAACACATTTTATGAGCCCCCACGTCATCCTAATACCAACAACAAAACCAGATAAAGAGATTACAAGAGACCAATATTTCTCATGAAATATACAGAAAAATACTTAACAAAGTATTAGCAAATAAAATCTAGCAATGTATAAAAATATCATATGTCATGATCAGGAATGTAATGCTGATTGAATATTCATAAATAAACCAATAACACATCCCATTATAGACTGAACAAGAAAAAAAAACACATGATAATATCAATAATTGTATAAAACCATTTGAAAAAAATTAACCAACTACTTATAATAAAAACTTTTTTAAAAGTTAGGAATATAAGGGAACTTCTTTCACCTAATATGCACTTACACTGCTTATGGTTATTATTGTACTTAATGGGGAGAGATGAAATGTCTTAACCTTATGTTGAAATAAGGCAAAGATATTTTCCTTTTTCATTGTATTCAACATTATCCTGGAAGTTCTAACATAGTTCAGTAAGACAAGGGAAGGGAAAATAAAAGCAAACAGAATGTAAATGAAGAAATAAAACTGTTTTATTCAAAGATGACATGATGATCTATGTAGATAACACTAAAAATCAACAAAAACCTCGTGCAGCAATAGTAGATATAGCAATGTCACTGGATATAAGATCAATATTCAGAAGTCTATTGTTTTTCTATATATCAGAAAAGAAAAATGAGAATATTACATTTTAAATACCTTTTATAATAAAACCAAAAGCATGGACACCCTTAACTAGAAATCTATTTATATATATGACCTATATACAGGAAACTATAAAACACTGATGAAAGAGATCAAAAAAGAGCTAATAAATTGAGAGAGGTTTTATGTTTGCATTGGAAACCTCAACATAGTAAAGATGTCAGTTCTTCCCAAATTGATAAACAGATTTAATATAATTTCAACCAAATTACTAGCAAGCTTATTTGGATATAGTGACAAACTAATTCTAACATTTATATATAGAAGATTAAACACAATATTGAGAAAGTAGAAAAAACTTGGAGGATTCACAGTACACAATTTCAAGATTTACTATAATGCTACAGTAATCAAGACCACATAATGTGGGTAAAAGAATGGACACATAGATCAATGAAACAGAGTAGAAAGCCCAGAAATATATCCACAGAGATAAAGTTGCCTGACACTTTACAAGGGCAAAAGGGCAACACAATTGAAAAAACATAGTCTTTTCAACAAACAGTGCTAGAATAATTAGATGTCAAAAAAAGGATGGAAAGATAAAAAGGAGGGACAGAGGGAGAGAGGGAAGGAGAGAGAGAAGGAGGGAGGGAGGGAGGGAGGAAGAAAGAAACTAGACATAATCTTCATACTTTACACTACTATCACCTCAAAATGTACCATAGATTCAATGTAAAATGCAAAATTAGAAAACTTCTAGAAAATAACATGTATGGGTAGGTGATGAATTTTCAGATACAATTCAACAAGAAAGCATAAGCTATAAAAGAAAATACTGTGAGCTGAAATGTATTATTTTAAAAAAAAGAAGTCACAGACTTGAAAAATATCAGATAAAGGACATGTATCAAAAATATACAATGTAATAATAATAAAAACCTATTGAAACTAAACATAAGAAAGCAACCCAGTTTAAATATGGGCAGAGGATCTGAACAACTCACCAAAGAAGATATGCAGATGGCAAATAGCACATGAAAACATCCTCAACATCAATTGCTATTAGGAAAATGCAAATTAAATAACAATGACCTCCCACTACACAACCATTGGAAAGGTTGAAATCCCAAATCTGATAGTAATAGTTACTTTATATGGAGCAACAGGAACTGTCATTCATTGCTCATGGGAATGTAAAATGTCACAACCACTTTGGAAGGCATTTGACAGTTTCTCATAAAACTAAACATAATTTTACCAGCTATCACACTCCAGTTTTATTTAACGGATTTAAATGTAAGTCCACACAAAACATGCACATAAATGTTTATATTAGCTTTATTTATAATCATCAAAAACTGGAAGCAACAAAAATGTACTTGAATGGGTGAATAGATAAATAAAAATTGTGCTATACACATGTAACAGAATACTATTGTGTTACAAATGGATGAACAATTAATGCCTGAAACAATGTGTATAAATTTTAAATGCATATTGCTAAGTTAAAACACCAGTCTGAAAGGCAACATACTATGTTATTCCATTTATATGACATTCTAGAAAAGGCAAAACCATAGAGAAGGAAAACAAATCAGCGGTTATCTATGCTTTGGGATACGAGAAGGGTTAATTTAGTGAAGCACAATGAATTTTTTCAGTAGTATGGCTATTTTCTACAACATGTAATAGTAGACACATGATATTATGCATTTGTCAAAACCCAGAGAATTTTCCATCACGAGAAGCAAACCTTAATGTATATAAACAAACAAACAAAAAAAATCAAGAAAGTCTGTGGTCCAAGGATGGAAAACAAACTGTGACAAAAGAATCTAACTGTATTACAAACTAACTTCAGTGAAGAGGATGGGAGAAAAAGCTTCTGATGTAAGTAACCTTAAAATGTAGAGACTGTAAGCCTATAGAAAAAAAAGAAACTACATAAGTCATTGAACTCTAGTTGGTAAGGTTGGTTCTTACAGGAGTCCAGGTTGGCAACCGTGGAATGATTATAGACATGTACTTTGATTGAATAACAAAGTAAATAAATGGCAGATTGTAGAGCCAGGTTTCTCACTGTTGGAGGGGGAGTTTGCAGATAAGCAAGGAGAGAAGGCTAAAAGGATCCGTGTGGTAATGGATTCGAGCTGGTGACATCAGTATGAACTCATGTTTAACTTAATATAGATACAGATGGAGAGATATGGAAATATTTATAAATTTGTGTGCAGACACAGGTCAATATGTGCAAATATGTTTCCAAACTCTGTTGGCTGAGGGGGCTTAGATGCAATGAGCATGCCCAGCACCCAGATATTCCTTTCTAATATGATTTTCCAATAAAAGAAACCAGCGCTTCTTGGGGAAATGGCTGATCCTAGGCCTGGGGAACAGAATATACCAGGTAAGTCTGGAATATCATTTAATGCTGAAAAGTCAGTAAGTACTATATTATATATGCACACCACACACACACACACACACACACACACACACACACAGTAGGGATCTGTCAAGGGGGGAATGGGAGCCAAGTGAAAAAGTTCCTCCCAATGGCTAAAGCTGAAACAGATCAAGCAACAAAACAAATAGCATATTACTGAATTATTACATAAAACATAAAATAAATACCATGCATTCATACTGATCTAAATAAGTGATTGAATGAATAGGTGGGAACAGACAAATGTCTAAGAGAGAAGAATTTCAAATAATGGATCTAGATACTGCTTCATTATGGAGATAGAGGATAAGTCTTCAAACCTGAAGTATGGACTGTGCATAGTAGTTTTCTTCCAAACAGTACAATAAGAAAGAGGGCAAAAAAAGTGACTAATGTGGAAAAACCTGACAACCACTACCTCAGCCAGGTGACTAAGGATAACATCAATGTGGTAAGTCACGTTGAAAGAATATATCATGGCCTGGTGCTGTGGCTCACACCTGTAATCTCAGCTCTTTGGGAGGCTGAGGTCAGTGGGGGGATCACAAGGTCAGGATACCGAGACGATCCTGCTGGCCAACATGGTGAAACCTCGTCTCTACTAAAAATACAAAAATTAGCTGGGCATGGTGGTGCTCACATGTAGTTCCAGTTGCTCAGGAGGCTGAGGCAGGAGAATTGCTTGAACCCCGGGGGGTCAGGGGCAGAGGTTGCAGTGAGATTGAGCCACTGCACTCCAGCCTGGCAACAGAGCAAGACTCCATCCCCCCAAAAAAGTATATATTTTTGGTATAATTTAACCAAAATGGCACTTTATCTCTGTGGCTATTCTCCCCAGAAAAATGGATAATGCCAGTCTATTCATGAAAAAAGAAAATGTTAGACAAATGCAAATTGATTACAAATATATGACCAGTAAGCCTCTAAATTATCAAAGTCATCAAAAACAAGGAACATCTAAAAAACTGTCATAATTTAAAATATCCATGGAGACTAAATGTTAATGTTATGTCCTGGATTGAATCTTGGGACAGTAAAAGAAAAAAATAAATTTGAATAAAGTATGATCCTAGGTTAATAAAAATACATTAATATTGTTTCATTAATTATGACAAGTATTTCACACTAACATGAGATGTTAACAACAAGGGAAACTGAGGATAGGGTATAAGAACTCCCTGTACTGTCTTTGAAATTTTTCAGTAAATATATAAATTTTCTAAATTAAAGGATTTTTATTAAAAAATGCATTGCCCCACTGCTATCCTTAGAAGTTAAACACAAATTCAAACTCAATAGAACATATCTTTAATTTTCTAGGAACTAATTATTCTCATTTTCATTTTCAAGCTAATTATTAAACACAATAACTTAGAAAAGAGGTTTAAAGAGATTTACTTTAGAAGTCTCTGTAGTTTTAATTAGAAAATTCAAATATGCATACACTGTTATAGATTCAGTATTCTTGTTAAATTATTGTAATAGGCCTGACCAAGAAGAAAAGGGTGGAAAGTCAAGTCTCGTAATTTAATGTGAAGAGATGTCCTCATTTGAAAAGTTCCCTCAGGGACATTTTTTTTACACAACGTATTATGGTTCAATAATGCCCCCCAAAAGTTGAGTTTACTAGCAACCTCAGAATGTGATCTCATCTGGAAATAGTCTTTGAAGATATAATTAATTGAATTAAGATGAAATCATATCAGGTTAGGGTGTGCCATAAACCAATGACACATTGGTTGAAGGGAAAGCACATATACACATGTACACAGAAAGAGAGACAGAGACAGAGAGAGACAGAGAGAGAGAGAGAGAGAGAGAGAAAGAACACCATTGGACATTAGAGGCAGAGCTTGCACTACAGATCAAGGAACTGCAATCAACAACCGCTGAAATCTAGGAAAAAACAAAGAGGGATACCCCCCAGAGTCTTCAGAAATTAACATGGCCCTGCCAACACCTCAGTTTCAGACTTCTGGCTTCCAGAACTGTGAAAAAATAAATGTCTATTGTTTTAACGCACTGGTTTTTTTTATGGCATTTCTGGAAAACGAATACAAGCAGATTTGCAGGGTAGGCTCCATACTGGATATAAAGGATGGTTTTGTCTTTCTCAAAGCTAATTCTATGTATTGTGTTTCTTTTTTCTCCAGCAGTACCAGGATGCTGAGGGATACAAGAACACTAAAATGAACGCTTTGATTCTTAAACCTCATACAACTTTACCTTGCTACTATCTTCTCTCCTCAGGTCTATCACAGCTTCTTATCTCTGACTTGCAAATTGTGCTATTTGGATGAAGGCACTTCCATTTAATTAAACATTTTTTTCATAAGTGAATTATTTTTTTTTCCTAAGCCCAAGAGCCTAATTTCAGCTTGTTAACCTCATTATATCCATAAGATCACTCTGGTGAAATTCAAAAGCTTCTCTCATTTACTTTCTTCACAAAAAGTAAAAATATACATCAGAGAAGCATATTAAAGATTCTACACTAATTAAACCTTTTATCTAAAGTTAATATAGCTGAGAATAGGAAGCTTTTTTCTTTTCCTGGAGTGTATAAAGGGTGTTCTTCTGGGCTCACTCTTCCTTTTATTTTTCAAATCCATAGCATGCTCTAGCTATTCCATGATAATCTGCTGGGAAAAGGTCAAGCCTCATTTTCCAATCCTCAGAAAAGAAGGCCTTGAGAATAGTGGTACTTTCCCTCACAGTCATTCTTATTCCCTGTCCTAAGGATATATTAAGATAAACAGGAAAGAAATGAGTTTTTAACTGTGAGAAAAAGAGAGAGCCTTTTCAGTAACTTATTTGAGTTCATACAGTAGAAAAGTGATTTCACAGCTTTGGTGAGGCAGAATCACTGCAAAGTGAAAATTCTCCTTTTATACAAGATGAGGAGAGGATGGAAAACTTCAGAATAAAATAAATGTCTGCAAGGTCCAGCAGAGGCTTTGATTGTCTGTGCTTCTAGAAACTATGGAAGGTAAGTCACAAGGTACCATTAATATTCCTGGTAATGCCTGTCATTATTTTTACAGAAAACTAATTGTAGTAACCTGCTTAGCAGTTCCCTCTCAATATTTCTGAGAAAAAAAAATAAGATTGGCACTAACAAAATAAGACCTGACAAATAAATGATACACTCAACAACTCTAAACTCCCTACATGACAATCCAAGTCTTTTCTGAATTGCTTATATTCATGACAATCCATAAAACAATTTCTCTTTTGCATGCTTCATGAGTCAACATTTATTTGATACTGTATTTGTATACAATAGAATTCAAATTAAGCTACAAGTGTTCAATGTTAGAATACAGGTACAATATGCACCAGTAAACACTAACAATTGCAGTCTATATGGAATAAGACTAAACATGGGAATTCATTTCTGTGTATGCTTGTAATAAATAAACACAAGTAGCAAAAATGACCATATACCACACTTGCATAGAATCAGGTAGGAGTCATTATTTCCACCTTTGTCAATAGTCTACTCCTCATTTGTTTCTGTCTTAGTTGTGACTCCCAGGAAATATTTTCAGGAAGAAATTTGCTTATAGGAAGTGTATCAGGTATGCTGACTCATAGGGGAAACATAAAAACCAGCTTGTAAGGCAGTGAGGCAAACAGGATTGGGCGGATGGAGACATTGAGCTGTAATGCAGTTTCAATAGTGGCCTCAGCAAACCTGACAAGGAGTTCTGAAGCAAGTCTGTTCCTTCAAAGATCCCCCAAAATGAGGTAAGGAAGCAGGACGTGTGTAACCCTGTATCAGCAAGTGGTTGAACATGGGCTGCTCCTGATACATGAATGAATAAATGAACTTCTCTTGAAATTGTTTTTGAAAGAGAGACAAGATAGCTCCCTTTCAAAGGCGGTTTCGAGATGAACTCAGACATGGGCTGTCAGCGAGCAACACTTCCAGAAGCTGAGGAGGAGAATCCCAGTACTAAAGAGGAGATTAAGCAGAGTATCTCAGCATCCAGCAAAACAGTTGGTTTGTTCTCTGCTTTTGTGTCTTTTTCTGTGTTTACTTATGCAACTACGAAATCCCCTTCAACTACCCTGTAGCCATATGACAGCTAACTCTATCCCTGTAGCCATATGATAGCTAACTCTACCTCCCTTTTCTCCTAAATCTTCTCACCCTTTACAAGTCTTGGTCCTGATAGATTACTGTCTATTCAAGTCCCTAAATACCTGCTGCTATTCTTGTACTCCCTTAGGAATCTCATTTCAACCCACCTGAGTATAGCCAATAAGGTAAATGACCAACTAGCCACACCTGGAGTCAGGGAAACACTAGGTTACCTTGCATTAGCAGATGCCTCATTAATAATTCTTCATCCTTATCATTTTACTTCAAATTGCCCTGAAATCTAAGACTGCCATCCCTTATTTCTTTGCCTTATGGCTTTCTCTGTTTGCCAAAGCTCACTTTGCCCACTGCATGCAGATGAGCTAGGCCTGGGAGAACCTAATCCATGAATGATGAACATTGGAATATAAAATACCTCAGCTTCCATACTCCCCATCTGCAATCTCATTCATGAATGGCATTCCACCATGTCAGATTTTCCCAGTGGGATCAAGCTCCAATTATTCATTTCTGTAACCAGCTTGATTTACAAACTGTTTATTGAAGGACTTTCTTTCCTTGTGTCATTTCTGTATTCCCTGATGAAGTTTTCTGGGATCACCTTCCATTCTTGCATCACTGTTCTTGCATTGCTGTAATAAATACCTGAAACTGGGTAATTTATTAAGAAAATAGGTTTAATTGACTCAGTTCTGAAGCCTTTACAGGAAGCATGCCAGCATCTGCTGGGTTTCTGGTGAAGCCTTGGGGAGCTTTCAATCATGGTGGAAGAGGAGAACAGACACATCACAGAGCAACAGCTCTCTCATTACCAAGAGGATTGTCCAAGCGGCATGAGGGATCCAACTCCATGATCTAAACACTTCCCACCAGGCCTCAGCTCCAAACAGACAAATATTCAAACTATATTACCTTCCAAATAAAATGCTTTCAGCCAAATCCTTGCATAAGAGTATACTTCTTGGGTAGACCAAACTAAGACAATTGTATCAGTCTAAATGCCCACATGCAAGTAAATTTTAGGTGATGACCAAGGAAAATGACCAAGGGGAAAATAAGCAGAAGATGAATTTATAAATGGAGACAATCTAATGAAATAATGAAGTTAAGATGTGAAAAAATATACCAGAAGAAAAATACACTGGAGGATTAATAACTATGTTTTTTTCCACTACGTATGCTGGTTTAGGGCCAGCCTAAAATAACCTTTATTATGAGATTTGCATGGACAGCAAAGCCATTATTTTCATCATTTAAAAAAATGTTTTATAGTCTATACCAGTTGCATGCATCTCAGGGACAAGAAGACACAACTTTGTAGTAAACATTTGTTACTTATTTAATATCCAGCTTCAAACTTCCAACCCACAATACTATTCTTTCTCTTTTGGAGAAGTGTTTGCATATCATCTTTCATGATGGCACCCACTATGAAAGCCAAAACAACAGTCTCACCCTGCTCTGGCACAATCACTAAACAGTCACTGAACAGGCTTATCAGATGTTTTCTTTCTAGTCTTTGAGTCCTGAATTATCACAGTGATATATAGAGGCTAGAGGTCATATTCATCACAGTATATACATTTGGATTACAATTACAATCCTTCCACAGGGTGACTTTGATTGTGGATTCTGCAGTGGCCTTCCCACACTTTCATATCTCTTGCTTATTTTCCCAATAAGTGTTCAGCCATCACCCTATTCTATGACTCATTAATATCTTTTTAATAAATGTTATTTTGCTTTGGGAGGCAAATCAATGCAGCTTTACCAGTAATACGTACAAGCAAAGAGTCCCTTGGGGACACATGGGAAATTTGGGATTGGTTACCTATGATAGAGCAATATGGAACTGCTATTTATATTTTTATAAACAAATTTAGAATTCCATCATTCTGGACATTGCCAAGCCTTCATCTTTGCATCTCCCCAGTATATGCCTTTAAAGTGCTTATTTTCTTGTCCCCAATAAAATAATGTATATTCTTTTGTTACAAATGTATGTTTTATAATGTACCTATAGTTGTCTATATAACATTTTTATAATTCTAAAATTAAATATTATTTGTGTAAAAATGACCTACAGTTCAAATGTATGTTTCATAATTGTTCATATTCTGAATTTGTCCAATATTATACATTAAAAGAGAAAACGTTTTTCTCATTGGTGTTTTGTTTTCATTGTATTACATTAAAAGCTCGTGTATAATAGAAGAAATTGCTAAATTCATTAATAAATAACTGAGAAAACATTGAGAAAATTAATTTAAATTGCATAAAGATCAAACTGAGAAAATGATTCTTCTGTGAAAGTTTTCAAAATAATGATTTTCAAATCTATTCGCATTTTTAAAAATAAGTTTTATATTGCTTATTTTTTTTAAATTTACGATATTAGATTCTTTCTCTGTAAAACTAGTTAAGAAAAACATGAAGGCTAAGTCACAGAGAAACATCTGTGTTTTCACTGTGTAAGTGTATTCAACTGTACCATGTTAATTGATCCAAGACATCCTCCACTCTGTTTTGATTATCTGCATGACTTGTTAGGAAATGGAGTGGGAAAGTGAAGATTATTTATGTGGTTAAATTTATCTTAATAGTTAAACGGTTTGTTTCATTTCCCTGAAAGAAACACCTCTATATTTCTTTGAAGACTTAGGATCAATTGAATTAAATCCAAACATTAAGTCTTTCTAGATGTTAGAAATGTAGCAGTAGAAACTCGAGGGTGTAAAATGTAACTAGGGATGGGAGGAGGGGGTTCTAGATCCATACAATGAAAAACTTAAAGAGAAATTTGACTATACTGTAATCTGAATGTTTGTACCACCCTAAAATTCTTGTATTTAAATACAAATACCCAAGGTGAGGATAACAGAAGCAGGGGCCTTTGGGAGGTGACTAGAGAATGAGGGCAGAACTCTCATGAGTGGGCTTAGTGTCCTTATAAAAGACAGCCCTGAGAGATGCCTTGCTCTCTCCACCATTTACAGGTAATCAGAATGGGACCTCATTAAAACTGAATCTGCCAGCACCTTGATCTTGGACTTCCTAGCCCTCAGAACTGCGAGAAATAAATGTTTGTTATTCATAAACCATCCAGTTTATCATATTTTTGTCATATCAGATCTAAAAATCTAAGATGGACTATTTGAAGCAGATCTGATTAATGTTCAAGAAAACAAAATTAGTGCCATTACTTATTTATTGAGAAATGAAAACCTTAATTCTTTTTGTATCTTGATCCATAACAGAGAAAGAAGAGTAAGTTTTACATCTCTATTGAGCACAATAATGATAAACAACCAAAAACTAAAATTGCTTTATTTAGAGATCAGATATATTATTTTCTAAACCAAATACAGTTGACAGTTAAACAACATGGGGTTTAGGGTCATCAGTACTTCCATGCAGTCAGAAATCTATGTGTAACTTTTGACTCCCTCCAAACTTAACTACTAACAGCCTGCTATTGACTGGAAGCCTTACCAATAACAGAAACAGTTGAGTATACATATTTTGTAAGTTATATGTACTATATACTCTATTATTACAATAAAGTAAGCTAGAGAGAAGAAAATGCTATTTAGAAAACATATATTTACTATTTATTAAGTGGAACTGGATCATGACAAAGGTCTTCATTTTTGTCATCTTCACATTGAGTAGGCTGAGGAAGATGAGAAAGAGGAGAGGTTGGTCTTGCTATCTCAGAGGTGACATAGGCAAAAGAAAATCCATGTACAAGTGGACCCACAAAATTCACAACACAACAGTAGCTTAAAGCACTGAACTTAAAGTCACGCAACCTGGTTGGTGTTTAGCTCTGTCCCTACAAGTTATACTGGGCAAAACATTTCTCATCTTAAGTTTGTTTGATTATCTGTGCAGTGAATACATTAATATCTACCATGCTTGATTTCTACAGTCATTGGTCTGAAAAAAAGGGATAATTTTATACATAAATTACATTTTAGAAGGAGTCATTCTTGAACAACGTGAGTTTGAACTACACAGATCCATTTATACATGGACCTGTGTAGCTCTCCTCCCCAGGACAGCAAGACTAACCCTTCCCCTCCCTCTTCAACCTACTCAGTGTGCAGGTGACAAAGACCTTCATGATGATCCATATCCACTTGATAAATAGTAATTATTTTATCTTCTTTATTATTTTCTTAATAACATTTTTCTCTAGCTTACTTTAAGAATACAGAATGTAATATACATAGCATACAAAATGTATGTTAATCAACTGTTTATATTATTGATAAGGCTTCTGATCAACAGTATGCTATATGTAGTTAATTTCTGGAAGAGTCAAAATGTTGTTCAAGGGTCAACTGTACTTTAAAAGATCTCTTTTGACAAACTAGTTCAAAAACAAAATTTTAAAACTCACTTCTTCAGAAAAAAACTAATCAAATCTTTTTAACATGGTATACAAAATTTATCAAGATCTGGATGCTCTAAACTCATTGCTTATCATCCTCCACAGAAACCATTAATTCTAGCAATGCTGAACTTTGTCAAGGTTATACCTTTTTACGTGTTCTATTTAAAATGCTCCTTCTCCTTTTACCTCATTCATGGCTTATCTCAAGGGTCATTTCATATAGGAAACTTTCCCAAATTCCCCAAACTTCGCTTCTCCTCTACTGCTGCATGGCCCCTTTCTCATAATCCTGTAGCACCCTGATGGCCTATATCCAGAATCTTCAAGCAGACTGTGAGCATACTGATGGCAGGTGCCATGACTTACTGTCTGTATTTCAGACAATCAGCACAGGAACTGACATACACTGGGTCTTCATATATTTTTATTTTACAAATGAATAAATAAATGTCACATTCCTCTGTAAGACTTATCCCCTAAAAGATAACTATCCAATTATTAGAAGAGTTGCAGTGACAAGAGGTTGAGAAAGGATCTTTGGGATAAAAAACACAGATATATAAAATTAGAATTATTTTTCTAATTAAATTATTGCCTATTTTTTGCTTTAAAAATTTATCTATATTTTGGAATTTGATGAAATAGCAAATCATAAACCCACTATGTAGATGTATGATCTGATGGTTTTTAACAGCATGCGGTACATTAAAACATAAACCACAACTAAAACAAGGAAACATACACTATACATTTTCTATATTGGGAATCAGTGAGCTGGAAGCTCATTATTTTCTTTGCTATCACTATCAGGTGATAAAGACTATTTAACCAAACCCATTAGAGAATGCCTTTTCAGCGATTTTATCTGTATTTACAATTCTTTTACTTTCTATCACCTATTTCTCCTTTTTCATTTTTTTATCATCCATATTTCAACTCTGAGAGTATTTCTATGTGTTTTTATCTGTCCCTATGATTCAACTATTTTACAAGCCAAGAAAAGGATGCTAATTATTGTAATTCCACAATAAAGTTTACTAAAATTTAACAAGGCACAGCCCAGTGCCCTGGAGCAACGGACTGACGTTTACAGACTGTCCTGGTTTTCTTTCATCATTCAGTAGATGCATTTCTATATAATTTATGATAAACTCAGTTATTTCAAGGCAACTAATAATTTGTCCAATTTATGTATAAAAATGTTATTAAGGGCATACTTTTTCTGAATTATAAGAAAGCTTTTGTCACCCATTATAATATCTTCATCATTAGCATAGTCTCATAAGTTAAACAGCCTTTCTAACCTTTATGTCCTCTATTGTAAAGCCAATGCTCAGGAACAAGAAATAAAAGATAAGTGACATCTTGCTTTAATAATCTAAATTAATACCATACTAGTCAAAAGGGCAGATCCACAAACAGTAGTAATATGAGGTTTGGGTCAGAGGGGAGTTCAAAGGATTTTGCCACTGTTTAGGGAGTGTCTCTTAAAGAATAGTTTCAACAGCTAAAAAGTGGATGGAATCTTGAACAAATAGATGCCTCATAATATGAATAAAGAATTGGTGACAGTATAAGTAACTGCTAGACATGTGCTATCCAATATAGTAACCATTAGCCACATATGGCTGTTTAAATCTTAATTTCAATTGAAATTAAGTAAAATTAAAAATACATTTCCTCAGTGACACTAGCTGCATTTCAACTACTCAGTGGACACATACACTTAGTAGTTACCATATTAGGCAGCACAGATGACTTCCATCATTGCAGAAAGTTCTAATGAACTGTGTTATGCAAAAAAGAACTCTGAAATCATGCTACAGTAATGCAACAATATATATTTTAACAATCCACAATTAGAAAAAATCTTTCATCAAACCAGGCACAGTGGCTCATGCCTGTAATCCCAGCAGTTTGGGAGGCCATGGTGGGCATATCATGAGGTCAGGAATTTAAGACCAGGCTGGCCAACACAATGAAACCCATCTCTACTGAAGTCACACATACACACAAAATTAGCCGGGCGTGGTGGCAGGTGCCTGCAATCTCAGCTACTCAAGAGGCTGAGGCAGGAGAATCCCTTGAACCTGGGAGGCAGAGGTTTCAGTGAGTCGAGATCTCACCATTGCACTCCAGCCTGGGCAACAAAGTGAGACTCTGTCTGCAAAAAAAAAAAGAAAAATTTAAAAATCTTCCATCAAAATGAATTAAAGAGGAGATGGAAGGTGAGAGCAAAATCAATGGTTAATTATAAATCTTCAAATAACTAAGAGTAATAATTTTAATATATTTTAAAATATTTTCCTAACATTTCTTTGTAAAATGGAGGAACTACCTAAGTTTATATATTAATAAAAACTCAAAATATAATATTTTACTTATTATAGATAACTTTGGAGAGAAATAAATAATATCAGGCAGACTTCAAAACACAAAGAACTGGTCTCTATTTTACTTTTGTTAAGTGATAGATAACACAATACCTTCTTTGGTAGCTTGGGCTTTCTAAGCTTTCAAAATAATACCAGCTTATCCAGGATAAAGGACCATTCCAGGATAGAATAAGTGTCATTTATTATTCCCTTTTAATTTCTGATGAGAATGAAGAATCCAAAATTGATAATTATATGAAAGATATTGTTAATTATTTCTTGTATTTTAATGAAATTGTGTATTGTTTTTCTTTCACTCTTTGAGAAAAGGACTCTAAAACTTTTGTTTCTTTACACCAAAAATAATCAGAATAGCAATTCTGTTCAAGGGAAACTTCACTGGTCTTGGAAACAAAAGATTTAGGGTCTATCGCTGTTTCTGAAACATATTCATTGTGTGACAACTGTCACTTCAACTCTCTGTGTCTTAGTCCTTTTCATATGTAAAATGCTGTTTTGAACTCAATGAACAACCTTCAAAGATGAGTTGACACTTGCAATGCTATTACCCACTTCCTGGCAGACATCAGCAACCAATCATAGCACCATCAACCATGGAACCAAGACACAATCTTAGCATCACTGTCAACATCATCCTCTAAGAAGCAACAAATAAGTAATTTTCATTTGCATAATTAATTTAACCTCTTCTAAAATCCCTTAAAGCTACAATCGTTTTTGAAATAGCATAAAATATATTTTCTAGATAAAAGAATTATAAAGGAGAGCCCTAGGTTCATTCTTGAAGAATATGTCAAAGATATTTAATTTTGTGGACATAAATAAATTTTGTCCCAATGGATTAATCTTTTGTGCATTATGTATAATGCCTACAGAGGTGTTACTTATCTAAGCCTTGAGCAATGCGTGTAAATGAAAAGTAGTGGGTGAGATAATTATTTATTCAACAGGCTTAGTTTTTCAGAATTGGGTGGTGGTAGTCGTGGAATGACTCCCACTTTTCCATACTGTGTTTGGATGTCCTCTGCTGTGCTTTTATGGCCTCCTTTGATTACCTACCACAGCACTTAATTTGTGGTATGTAATTGTCCTAATTCCTCTTTTTCCCAAGTAGATTATAACTTCTTTAAGTTTAGGAACTGAATCTTGGTTTCCGGAGTCCAGCACTGGCTGTACTTAGAAACTTATTGGGTATTTACTAATTTAATTAACGGGGTTTCAGAGACCCCCCCAAAAAAATCAGTGTCCCTACATTCATCCTAGTGAGGAAAGAGGCAAAAATATTTACATATAACAGTGTAATACTACCATGAGAGCGCTTTACTCAGCTCAAGAAATATTTGCTTTCTCGGGGAAATGACTGATATTTGAGCTGAATTTTGAAATGTGTAGTATCTACCCAGGAGGAGAGGATTGAAGAAGAGTTTTCAGTAGAATAATTGAAACTCCTTGCTGTGCTTGAGAAATGGAAGTGTTTTGTGAGCTGGAGATATATTTGTGAGGTAGAAGATACTTAAAAATGAGTCCAAAAAGGTAAGGCTGTGTGGCCCCTATGTAAATGATGATGGTATGGGACATTATGACATAACAATATTTAAGAGACGAATTCAAAGCTATTTCTCAGAGATTATTCTAGTAGCATTCTAGAAGTTGTATTGGGATTGAAGTAAAAGAAGAAGTAACCTCAAAGGCAGTGACAGCCCTGGCCAAGAAATGACCAGTTCATGAATGAGAGCATCAGGATTGAAAAGAAGTGAAACAGAGTTTCCTCGAAGTTAGCACATCACTGATTGGTCATGAAAAATAAGCACATGTTGTAAAGGAGTGAAAGATTTACCTCAAAGTTTGTTTTTTGTTTTTTCTATTCTCACTTGACATAGTGTAGGTGAAATTTCTGGATTTGGATCTTTTTAACCTTTCTATCTAATTTAATTCCTGTCATCTTACAACAACTCCTATATAGAAAATTGAGATGTGGCAAGATAGCCAAATTGGAAGAGCTCTGCTCTGCAGCTCCCAGTGAGAGCAACACAAGCTGGTGATTTCTGCATTTCCAACTGAGGTACCCAGTTCATCTCATTGGGAATGGTTAGGCAGTGGGTACAACCCATAGAGGGCAATCAGAAGCATGGTGGGGCATCGACTCACCTGGGAAGTGCAAGGAGATGGGGGACTTCCTCCCTCAGCCAAGGGAAGCTGTGAGGGGCTGTGCTATTCAGCCCAGATACTACACTTTTCCCATGGTCTTTACAATCTGCAGACCAGGAAACTCCCTCATTCCCCTACACCAACAGGGCCCTGGGTTTCAAGTACAAAACTAGGCGGCTATTTTGGGCAGACTCTGAGCTAACTGCAGAGTTCGCAATTCTAGGCTCTGATAAAAAGAAAAAAAAACTTTAAACCAACAAAGATCAAAAAAGAGAAAGAAGGGCATTACATAATGGTAAAGTGATGAATGAACCAAGAAGAGCTAACTATCCTCAATATATATGCACCCAATACAGGAGCACCCGGATTCATAAAACAAGTTCTTAGAGACCTACAAAGAGACTTAGACTCCCACGCAACAATAGCGGGAGACTTTAATACCCCACTGTCAATATTAGACAGATCAACAAGACAGAAAATTAACAAGGATATTCAGGATTTGAACTCAGCTCTGGACCAAGTGGACCAAATAGACATCTACAGAACTCTCCACCACAAATCAACAGGATATACATTCTTCTCAGCAGCACATAGCACTTACTTTAAAATTCACCACACAATTGGAAGTAAAACACTTCTCAGCAAATGCAAAAGAATGGAAATCATAACAGTCTCTCAGACCAAAGTGCAATCAAATTAGAACTCAGGATTAAGAAATTCACTCAAAACCACCTAAACATGGAAACTGAATAACCCGCTCCTGAATGACTACTGGGTAAAGAACAAAATTAAGGCAGAAATAATGAAGATTTTTGAAACCAATGAGAACAAAGACAACAAAGTACCAGAATCTCTGGGATACAGTTAAAGCAGTGTTAAAAGGGAAATTTATAGCACTAAATGCCCACATCAGAAAGCAGGAAAGGTCTTAAATGGACACCCTAACATCACAATTAAAAAACTAGAGAAGCAAGAGCAAACAAATTCAAAGCTAGCAGAAGAAAATAAATAACTATAATCACAGCAGAACTGAAGGAAATAAAGACTCAAAAAACCCTTCAAAATATCAATGAATCCAGGAGCTGGATATTTGAAAACAATAGCAAAACAGATAGACCACTAGCGAGATTAATAAAGAAGAAAAATCAAATAGACACAATACAAACTACCATCAGAGAATATTATAAACACCTCTATGCAAATAAACTAGAAAATCTAGAAAAAATAGATAAATTCCTGAACTCATACAAACTTTCAAGACTAAACCAGGAAGAATTTGAATCCCTGAATAGACTGATAACGAGTTCTGAAATTGAGGCAGTAATTAATAGCCTACCAACCAACAAAAGCCCAGAATCAGATGGATTCACAGCTGAATTCTACCAGAGGTACAAAGAGGAGCTGGGAGCATTTCTTCTAAAACTATTCCAAAAAATTAAAAAGAAAGACTCCTCCCTAACTTATTTTAGGAATCCAGCATCATCCTGATACCAAAACCTAGCAGAGACACAACAAAAATAGAAAATTTCAGGCCAATATCCCTGATGAACATCAATGAAAAATCCTCAATAAACTACTGGCAAACTGAATTCAGCATAATGATAAAGGCAGGCATCCCCAAGCTTTTTACACAGAGGGCCAGTTCACTGTCCCTCAGATCGTTGGAGGGCCGCCACATACTGTGCTCCTCTCACTGACCACCAATGAAAGAGGTACCCTTCCTGAAGTGCGGCAGGAAGCCAGATAAATGGCCTCAGGGGGTCGCATGCGGCCCATTTGGGGACGCCTGGTAAAGGGATGAATGAACATCATCAAAAAGCTTATCCACCACGATCAAGTCAGCTTCATCCCTGAGATGCAAGGCTTGTTCACCATACACAAATCAATAAACATAATCCATCACATAAACAGAACCAATGACAAAAACCACATGATTATCTCAATAGATTCAGAAATGGTCTTCGATAAAGTTCAACACCTCTTCATGCTAAAAACTCTCAATAAACTAAGTATTGATGGAACATATCTGAAAATAATAAGATCTATTTATGACAAACCCACAGCCAATATCATACTGAATGGGCAAAAGGTGGAAGTATTCCCTTTGAAAATTGGCACAAGACAAGGATGCCCTCTCTCACCACTCCTATTCAACACAGTATTGTAAGTTCTGGCCAGGACAATCAGGCAAGAGAAAGAAATAGAGGGTATTCAAATAGGAAAAGAGGAAGATAAATTGTCTCTGCAGATGACATGATTGTATATTTAGAAAACTCCGTCATTACAGCCCAAAAACTCCCTAAGCTGATAAGCAACTTCAGCAGTCTCAGGATACAAAATCAATGTACAATAATCACAAGCATTCTTATACACCAATAATAGACAATCAGAGAGCCAAATCATGAGTGAATTCCCATTCACAACTGCTACAGAGAGAAATAAATACCTAGGAATACAATTTACAAGAGATCTGAAGGACCTAAGGACCTCATTAAGGAGAACTACAAACCACTGCTCAAGGAAATAAGAGAGGACACAAGCAAATGGAAAAAAAAATTCCATGCTCATGGATAGGAAGTATCAATATCGTAAAAATGGCCATACTGCCCAAAGTAATTTACAGATTCAATTCTAGTCTCATCAAGCTACCATTTACTTTCTTCACAGAATTAGAAAAAAATACTTTAAATTTTATACAGAGCCAAGAAAGAGCCCAATATACCCAAGATAATCCTAAGCAAAAATAACAAAGCTGGAGGCATCATGCTGCCTAACTTCAAACTATACTACAAGGCTACAGTAACCAAAACAGCATGGTACTGGTACCAAAACAGATATATATTTAGACCAATGGAACAAAACAGGGGCCTCAGAAATAACACCACACCTCTTCAACCATCATATATTTGACAAACCTGCCAAAAACAAGCAATGGGGAATGGATTCCCTATTTAGATAAATGGTGCTGGGAAAACTAGCTAGCCATATGCAGAAAACAGAAACTGGACCCCTTCCTTACACTTTATACAAAAATTAGTTCAAGACAGATTGAAGACTTAAATGTAGGCCAGGCACAGTGGCTCACACCTGTAATTTGGCTCCCAGCAATTTGGGAGGCCGAGGTGGGTGGATCACCTGAGGTCAGGAGCTCGAGACCAGCCTGCCCAACATGGTGAAACCCCATCTTACTAACAATACAAAACTTAGCTGGATGTGATGGTGCATGCCTGTAGTCCCAGCTACTTGGGAGCCTGAGACAGGAGATTTGCTTAAACCCAGGAGACAAAGGTTGTAGTAAGCCAAGATTACACACCACCATAATCCATCCGACTGGGTGAAAGAGTGAGAATCTGTCTCAAAAAAAAAAAACTTAAATATAAAATCTAAAACCATAAAATCCTTAGAATAAAACCTGGCCAATACCATTCAGGGCATAGCCATGGGCAAAGCCTACATGACTAAAATACCGAAAGCAATTGCAACAAAAGCCAACAATGACAAATGAGATCTAATTAAAGAGCTTCTGCACAGAAAAAGAAACTATCATCAGAGTGAGCAGGCAACTCCTGAAGGATCTAGAAATACCATTTGACCCAGCAATCCCATTATTGGATATATACTCAAAGAATTATGAATCATTCTCTTATAAAGACACATGCACATGTATATTTATTACACCACTATTCACAATAGCAAAGACTTGGAACCAGCCCAAATGGCCATCAATGATAGACTGGATAAACAAAACGTTGCACATATACACCATGGAATACTATTCAGCCATTCAAAAGAATGGGTTCATGTCCTTTACGGGGACATGGAAGAAACTGGAAGCCATTAGTCTCAGCAAATTAACACAGGAACAGCAAACCAAACACCGCACATTCTCAGTCATAAGCGGAAGCTGAACAATGAGAACACAGGGACACAGTGAGGGAACATCACACACTGGAATGTGTCGGCAGGTTGAGGGCAAGCAGAGGGAGAGCATTAGGACAAATACCTAATGCACACAGGGCTTAAAACCTAGACAATGGGTCGATAGGTACAGTGAACCACCATGGCACATGTGTACCTATCTAACAAACCTGCATGTTCTGCACATGTATCCCAGAATTTAAAATTAAAAAGAAAAAGTCAACTCCTATTTTATTACATTAACTCATTAGCAACTATTATTAAAAGCTTATCTCAGTAAATTTTTTTGAGACAGTCTTGCTCTGCTGCCAAGACTGGAATGCAGTGGTGCGATCACAGTTCACTGCAGTGTCCACTTCCCTGGCTAAAGCAATCTTCCTACCTCAGCCTCCTGAGAAGCTGGCACTAGAGGTAAGTGCCACCACATCCAGCTAATTTTTAAAAAAATGTAGAGACAGGGTCTTGTTATGTTGCCCAGGCTGGTCTCACACTCCTGGACTCAACCAATTCCTCCAACTGAGCCTCCCAAATTGCTGGGATTATAGGCATGAGCCACAGCACCCAGCAAGCTCAATAATTTTTAAGAGTGATTTAGAGATGCGCATAATTAAGGATAACAACTGCACTTTTTCTACCGGGAAAATTGTTTTCTTGAATATGAGTCAATTATCACTGAGGCAAAATTCATTATTTAGTCACAAGATTAATGCATAGTATCATCTGTTGAATTATTGAAAAGTTCTTTGTTTGGAGGGGTCCCTCAGAAAAATCTGTCCACGTAACTGATTTACAAGTCAATTTATCAAAAAATAAGTGATATATGTGATAAGTTTAGAAAATTATTTGAGCTCCATGATTCTGTAGTTTGCTAATTGGTATTAGCATGAACAAACAATGAATTGACCCAAATATATATGCCCCCACACACTTTCCAGCCTTTGTTGACCAAGCTTTTTAGGAGTCCAGTGATCTTTCACTGTGACCACATCGCTTAACTGCACAGAAACTCCTCACCTCCTGCCCTCCATAACTTCTCCTGCTCTCCTAGATAATTCAGAAGCAGAAAATATGGATCAGAATCTCAGATCTGCTTTAATTAATTGCATGGATTTTTCAAATTGCTTAACATTTTTTAACCTCTTCTTATTTGAAGACAGAGATAATTACATCTGTATGCCTTATAGATGTTTTATGAGGTTTAAATAGAATTAAACATATTTAATAGTTTGCATATTGCCAGACACCTAGTAACTTTTCAATATAATAGCTATTAGTATAATCATTATTATCCCCATTCCATTAGGATACTGACCTTTGGCAACTGAGAGACCCTATAACCTGAAAGTTAATTCACATGACATGTTAAGTGTTAAAACTATAAATTTGATTGGTCTTGAGAGTTAATTGCCACATAATGATTTGTAACTGAACAGCTCCCTTCTGTGTCCATATTTAACCTCGTATTTCCTATATTTGCATCCTCAATTTTCATAAATATTATAAATCCAAAAAGTAAGGTTCTATGACTATACAAATTTAGGAAATGCTGGGTTAAATACAATTGAAAAGAAATTTTTGCTGTAGTAATTCTCCAATTCTTAAATATGTTTATATACATTATAAGTATTCAAGAAGGATACTTCTTAAGAAACCAATTGGATGATTTGAGCAATTTCCAGACCCTGGGTTCTCTGATACATCCTAGGGAAACGCTAATACCCCAAGAATCCTAAATGGTAAGAATATGAGGCAGGGTCTAGTCCTTCTGTTAGATGTGTTTGCATACTTCTAGGTCATTCCCAAAATTAGTTATCTAAGTTATAGGCTGCAAGACACAAATATCCACATCAAAATTTTCTAGCATACCTAGTCAAATTCTTGATTACAAAATTAATAATTCCCAAAGAGCACTCAACAGGCTGCATTCCTTTGTTTTTCACTGCAAACTACTGAAATTTAGAACTTCTTTAAAAAATACTTTTACCTATTTCTCACTCTCTTCATCTCTTCACAAAACACCCCACTCTGTGCCTGATGTAAGATGCTAATTCTCATATTATTTTCTCTGCGATAAGCTTCTAATTATATCCAGATAATCAAGACCAATGCCTGCGCATGCTTTCTCTAAGAGGACTGACAATAAAGAATTCAAATAACTGAAAGGCTTGCATTAGATTTTACATGTTTTTGCCCTAAATACTTTTCCAAAATAAAAGTAGTAGCAAGTAGCAAACTCAGTGCCAATTAATGTACATGATGCTCTCCAGCAGAGTACAAAAATGTGAGTACTTAACAATGAACAAAAATGGAAGAAGAGTGGGTGGATTTACAATTATGCACAATCACCACACTGTGTTTGCTGCTTTGCAATCTGGGAGCTTTGCAGCTAGGGATAATCATGTGATCATCAAGAGCAGTCCCCAAAAAGACTGGACACAGGTAAAAGAAACTCTTCATGTGGAGCTACAGGAATGGAACTGAAGCAAACGAAATGACAAAAAAAAAAAAAGGGAGAAGGAGGTTATGATGTAATTAAGGTAGTTTTATTATTTCAAAATAAACATGTTATCCATTACTAATCAGCTCAATTTAAAATAATGCTTAAAATAAGTATTTCTTAGTAACCGTGTTAATAATAAATATAAATTTGTTTTTCTCTTTTAGTTATAACCTGGGAGTATACATAGCTTGTATGGAAACATAAATAATTTTCTTAAATAAGAATTAGCCTATGTGGCAAAAGGTAATATTTTGGAGTATAAGCATTTACATTCATTGTCTAATTTATGGAAAGAAATACTCCTATAACTTTATAGACTGAAGCATAGACAGAATAGTGTCTTCCCAAGGTTACAAACAAAACAGGTGCCAAAGCCAGGATTCACACCCAGGTCTCTGTGATTTCAGCACAGAGGCTGTTAATGGGTTAAACCATTATGCTATAGTCCTCACTGCGGGAATCATAAACAAACAGACTTCACAATCTGCTACATGTGCCTAGAGTCATTCTATAATCAGGCTTGTCTTCCATATAAGAGTTTACAGACATATTCCTGGAAGACTAATTCCATACTTCCTAAATAGGACTGCATATATTTGGGAATCTACTGTAATAGCTTTTCTTGGTAATAGCTGCCTTGCCTTTAAAATGAATCTCTTATAGTCAATCCATTTCTGGTACACAGTGGATTTGACCAGAAACTCAGAGACATGTTGTTTGGTGATACAGCAGTGTGGCGATGGCCTGACCTGGTATGCAGAATTGTCAAAATCTTTAACAGAACTTTGTCTTCACTTAACATATCTGTTAGATACTCTTTTTTAAAACAGAATATGCAATTAAGAAACAGATCACTCTGCTTTACCTACTTTATATTAAGGACTTCACAATTAGAGCACCTCCTTCCCAATTTTATAATCCATATAAAATAATATTAGGAATTGAAATAACATTATGAAACATCTAGTAAAGCTCTTTTATTTTATAGATAAGAAAAAACAAGATCAAGAAGGGATGGGTCTCCTCAAACAGCCTTCTTCGTTGAAATTACAACCTTATTTATGTCTTCATTCAAAATGATTTTTGAACAATTGAATAGTCTTAATTTCCATCTACAGAGACTTATGATAGTACACATGACACCTAAAGAATACTTCTTAATCAACAAAAAAAGGCTTCAATAAGATTTCGTTTGCAAATCATCAGAAAATGCTTTTGCTTCTCTTTCTAGGGTCAGATACTCTTCCCTTTGTTGATTACAGGCAGATGTTTATTCCATTTACTTGGTTTCCTTCGGCACATCTTTGAATGCAAAGTTGGGTTTATCTTGTACTCTTTCACCATTTTATAAATGTGTTTCTGAGTTGCCAGATAAGTTACCTTTGTTGTTTCTTCTTATCCTGAAATGTAAAATCCAATTGATAAAGGAAACTATCAGGAGCAATATTCGTTCCAGAAATTTATTCTACTACCTACAAATCTGTCACACAAATTTTTTCTACTGAAATCTATAAGCATGATTTCCAAATCTACTTTCATTTTCAAAGACTGATAATGAATTAGTATAGAGTAGTTGGAGGAAAATAAATTTTAAAAAGATGTGCTAAGAATCAAAATTTAAGACATTATTCCTACTCTTATCTGATTTTAATTGTCATTTTATTTTTTAAAACTTGTCATATTTATTGATAGCTTTGAGCTAATTAATACCTGTCCTGCTCACCTCACATGGTTGCTTTGAGATTAAACGTGGTATGAATGTGAGACCACTTTGTTGGCCATTAGTCACTACCAATTAAGTTGTTGACTTACACATTCATTTATCCAACAGTTTCAAGCTTCTATCCTATGTCAGGTTCTCTGCCAAACACTAAGTATATAAACATGATCCAAAATATATGAACCATGCCAGTGTAGACCTTAATGTGTAATGGAGGAGACAAACATTAACCAAAAACACAGAAATAAGCATATAATCAAACTGTGATCAGTTGAAGGGAAAGACCAGGGTACTATGAAAAATGGTAAGAGTGGAGACATGCCTTAGATCCAGGAGAAGTCAGCAGCATATAAAGAAAGATGAGCAGGAAACAGAGAAGGAGCTGGGGATGAAAAGCACTCCAGGCTTAGGACACAATATATATAAATGTCAACAGAATAATTTTTAATTTTCTTTTTTTTTTTTTGGAGGGCTCATAGGTCGTGCCTAAACAGCAAATTTTATTTTTCAAAGGCCAGGAATAAATACACTTTCTTCTGCTCTGGTTTACCTCATAGCAAGAGGAAATGCAAATGTATACCTTACATGGCCTATACAATAGAGAAATCAGATACACAATGGTTGCAAGAGGAAATGCAAATGTATAAATAGCAGATAGAAGAGAATGGTATAAAATAATTTCAGCAAGACAGGAAGGGGCCAAATCACCCAAAAAATTATATTGCTGTAAAGAATTTTGGTTTTTATTCTACATACAATGGAAAGCCATTGATGGGTATGAAGCAATGGTTGCAAGAGGAAATGCAAATGTATAAATAGCAGATAGAAGAGAATGGTATAAAATAATTTCAGCAAGACAGGAAGGGGCCAAATCACCCAAAAAATTATATTGCTGTAAAGAATTTTGGTTTTTATTCTACATACAATGGAAAGCCATTGATGGGTATGAAGCAATGGATTGACATAATATGAACAGTGCTTGTAAAGAGACACTTCTCTTCAGTATTAAGTGTATTTGAGATCTACTTTTGGAATCAAAATAAAAAAGAATGGATAATGAATTCAAAATTGGCACACAATGACAGAAAACCATATATCAACAGGAATAATGTTTTATTTTTTGATTAAGGACTAGCTGGGTAAAGGTGCTATGAACAGCAATGGGAATGTTAGACCATAACGGCAGTTTTGAAGGAAAATCAAGAGTTTAGAGCTCATCTGGCAACTTGCTAAGATTATAAATGTGCATTATCATGACATACAAAGCTACGCAGATAAAACTGTGGCCAAAAATTCTGATATAATTATGTTATGTTTTAAATGTGTCCCTTTCAAAATTTGGGTGTTATCAATGTGACAGTAGTAAGAAGTGGGACTTCTAAGAGGTGATTAGGTCATGAGGGCTCCTCCCGCATGAAAGGGATTAGGTCTTTATAAAAGAGCCTTTACACAGCCTTCCTCCCTCCAGAAGATGCAGCTTTCAAAGCACCACCTTAGACACAGAGACTGGACCTCACCAGGTGCCAGCATCTTTATCTTGGACTTTCTACTCTCCAGAACTGTGAGAAAATAACTTTCTGTTTTGTATACATTACCCTGTCTATGGTATTTTGTGATAGCAGCACAAACAAAGACAATCTGGTTAGTTCATGATGTTACTAAACCTCCCCTTTTTGAGTTGAGTTGCTAGAGTTGCTACAAATATGCTTGCACAACTTGGACATAAGTGAAAACTTTCAATCAGTATTGTTCACTTTAGTACAGCTTGATTAGGATTATAAGGTTCACAATTTCCTATGTGAAATTTCAAGATCTAAAAATCCTAAAATCTAATAGTGTTTTTGCAACGCATTTATCAGCAACAAGACATAACCTAACCAAATCTGGTAACAAAACCCACTGTGAATGATGTAAGGCTTTACAGTCTTTATTCAGTCCTACTCAGCTTGACTATTTGCATGTTATATCACATAAATAAAAACACATTTGATTACAAGGTTGTCACAGATCCTACTGGCATTGATACGTAACATCTGATATAAGCAACTTATTGCCTTTCTAAAATCTTAAAAGTTCTGAATCCAGATGTACATCAGGCCCAAGGATTTCTGATAAGAGAATGTGAGCCAGTAGTAATATTCACCTTCTTGGGAATCACTGAACATTTGTCAATCAAACATCCAATTTATTCCACTTACCAGTAGAGTGCATGGCACATAGTAGGTACATTGTATTTTTGAGGAAAAAGCTGCTGATTTTATAACACTTTTTAAAGAGCATAAATTGTCTCTTCTATCCTTTCCAGAGAGTACCTTCTAGATTTAGTATTTTTACTGAGTTAATTAACAAGATCCATATCCCATTATAATAAACCTTTTGGCAAAGGCATCTAGCCGTCACTATCTTATTTTAATAACCACAATCTTTTATTATAGCTTATCTACCAGCAGAGCCAATGCTACAAATTTTGCATCGCTCTCTAAGTGCTGACTGTGCAACATTTTTTACATAGACCTTGCTCCTCACTAAATCAGACAAAAGCCGGGGCAAGAGACAGAATAAGTGTACAGGGTATGCAGTGGACAATTTGAGGTTGAGAAGAATGAACCGATAACAATTTTTGGATTTAAATGTTGTCACCCAAAACAGGCTACACTGTGCACTCACGGCAGATTCATATTAAGCTCCATGAACTTCAGAAACTAACGTTATATGCTAATCCAGCATAATTCATGTGTGGTAAACTGTATTCATAGAGTAAATTCAAAAATGTTAAGGCACACTGAAACATCTTTTAAGATCTCTTGTTTATTTTTTTCATATTTTTCCCTTAGTCTTGTAACTTAATATCTGTACCAAATTGATTTCCCTGTTCCTTGTAATTTTTTGTTTTGTATGAATGTCATAATTTAGACAATTAGGAATGTAATTATCTCTTTTGTCTTTATGATTACCTTTATGAATATCTGATCATTACTTTATTCAAAGGCCTGTTGGTTAATATTAGAACTTTTAAAGAAATAATGTAAGCCTAGTAATATTTTGCCTATTAAGTAAAATCGAATTTTGCAGGAAGAAAATTCCTTACAAACCATTTGAGAAAGGACTTCTCAGATGCTTTTATAGAAGTATAGCAAAGACTAAGCCTTGAAGACTCAGATAATTCAGTAGTCTCCTAAACAAGAGGAAGCACCCTTTACTATTAGGAAAATGAGGCCACAATGATTGTTACTTTACAAAATAGGGTAACTACAATAAAAGCCTTATTTTGCCCAACAAAATGATGACAAAGAAAAAAAAAAAGATGATGATGAGGAGAAACAAATAGTCAAATATCTGCATCTGGTGTCCTTCCCTGGAGTTTCATTTCAGTGAACAGAGAATGTGTTCCATGGTTTGCTGGATATTCATGTATTGCCACCAGTCCTGACTTTCCGTCTAAGAATGTGAAAAGCCCTTCTTTCAAACTGCTCTAAACCAACCCAAAGGACAGCTATTTGATTCCCCTTTGGTGTAGATGAACTCTAGAAGTATCATCTTGAAGAAGTAGCTGTGGAGTCTGTTTAGAAAAAGAGTGCTTTATAGCACGACCTGCATAAGAGAAAATTCTATGCCCACTCAGGCTCAGAATGAATTGAAATAACAGCAAAAAGTCAGAGAGATCCATGGTTGAGGTAAGCTTGAGCTTTATCCAAACAGAAAGTGACAACATCCCAAGTTACACTGTCCTCAGAACTGAATGCTAATGGCCATGTGACAAGCAGCAGCCAAGTGAATTTGTTCTATGAGACAGAAACAGCAGGCCACCCCCAACTCTGTCATTAGAACATATAAGCCACAACCTCACCCGAGAGATTATTTAGCCATCATTATTTGGGATCACAAAATACCACCTATTTGGAGTTGAAAAAAAATGGGTATAAAACACTATTGCTCCACGATTCTTTTGTCTCTTGAATTTCTGAGTATGCATACGCAAAGCATTTAATAATTACAGCAAAACTAGATGATTAGTTATTTTTGTGATTAGTTATTTTTGTAATTAATTCAAAATTGGTCTACTAAATCAAAAGGCTATGGCCAATTCACCTATTTGAAGACCACTAGTATGCCTATTATTATACCACTATTTTGTAATCATCATTCAAATTTTCTTGCCAGCAAAATATATAGTGGGAAAAATTAACTTCACCAAAGAACTATAAAAAGGAAATCTCCCAAAAAAGCCATCAGAGTCAGCTATATTGTTTTAAGAAAATATTTTATATTCTCTCTTATCCTTCAACTTCAAACAGAACTTGAGGCATAAAGTCAAGTTACTGGTACAGGCAACATTTATTGAGCACTTGATATTCTGCTTTCCATTGCATCTTCTTCTGAAATATATTCACCCAACTTATATTTTTTGCTCACTGTCAACTACATGCCAGGAACTGTGCTAGTTACTGGATAGAGAGTAATTTGCTAGATTGGACAGTATCCAAATACTACCTCTGTCCTCATTCAGCTTAACTTTTCATGGAGAATGCAGACAGAAAAGAATGATAACTGATAAATAATAAAATAACTTCAATATGTAGTGAATATTAGCATAGAAACACACGAGAAATAAATCACATTAAAGAATCTTTAGTTTTGGCAGACACAGAAGACCTCCAAGGAAAACATCTTCAAACTCAGGCCCAAAGTGAGAAAACAATGTGATAAGTTTGAGTGAAGTGTAGGGTAAGGAATGAGTAGAGTGTGCCAAGCAAAGGGCATGCCTTATGCCAAACACCCAAGGCCAGAAAGAGCTTGGAGCCATACAGAACGGAAGGAAAAACAGTTTGGCTTGAGTGTGAGAAACTAGGAGTGCAGCAAAAGACCTATTTGGCAAGATATGCACCAAGCAACCGTGAAGAGTTTTGTGAGCCATGGAAAGAAATACGCATTATATTTTAAATTCAGTAGGAAACCCCTATAGAGAATGAAACAAAAGAATGTGGTGATCCAAATTAGGTGCTGAGGAGATCATAGTTGCAGCAATGTGGAGACTGGGCAGGAGCGGCACAGGATGGAAAAAGTCATAGATAGACAAGATGCTCTGGGAGTGATCTAGGCAGGAAATAACTGGCATTTGAAGAAAGAGGTGACACCACCATCTGGCAAAGGAGACAGAAGAAAGAGGATAAAGTTAGATTTTGGAAATTCAATAGGCAGGTCTATTCATGAATTCAGTGTGGGGGTGTGAAGAGTGAAGAAATCAATGATGATTTATTTGCAGAGAAAAGAGTAATTTGAAGTTAGGTAAACTTTATTTAGATATTTTTAAGAAATCTAAGTGGAGATGAATCACTTAAAAGATAGGCAAGTCTAAAGCACACAG
This sequence comes from Saimiri boliviensis, assembly GCF_048565385.1. Lineage (NCBI taxonomy): Eukaryota > Metazoa > Chordata > Mammalia > Primates > Cebidae > Saimiri > Saimiri boliviensis. Next base: position 129,927,155 of record NC_133451.1, read on the forward strand.
AAGAGGTCTGGGCTAGAGACTTCATTACCATGAAAATGGGATTAAAGTTCATGAGAACCGAAGAGACTGCCCAAGGACAGCAAATGGTAAAATTAAGAATTTTTAATATGTGGCCGGAAACATCAGACAGGCTTTTGACATGTATGATGTTATATTATTACTAATCACAAAATGCAGAAACTAAAACTTAGTAAAGGTTACATAACTTGCCCAAAGGTTATATAACTATTATGAAACTCAAAGTTCATTTCAGTACAGAACCAAGCTCTGATGCAAAGTAATTCAAACCCAGACTCTAATTGAACACCACTAAACAAGCAAACAACAACAATCACACCCCACCCACGGTTCTCACTGCATTTTTTTCAGGAACCTTAATTATAATTTACCTAAAATTTCCTGAGCATGACAGACTATATGTTTAGTATATTTCCTAAGTTTAAATTGATACATTATGGAAGATAGAACCATCTGGTTTCTCACATTTATCTATCCAGAAACCCTGTTAACTAATTCCTTACAAAGTGAAGGAGCTGGCTCCCCACAGAGCTAACATATGTGACCTTCTAGGCATCACTTTATACAGCTGCCACTGTATTAACCATGAAATTATAAGACCTCGATTGCTATTGCTTATTGTTTACTACAAGTTAGCAAGATTATTGGTTTGTGTTGTGTGGAAAGTTAAATAATTCATCCTTAAAATTTCAAATCAATCTAATTTATATTTAATACATGCCATGGGATGCTTATTTCTCAAATAAGTTATCAGTGAACATAAAAAAGGTTTGTGGTTTTAATTTGTAGTTCCCAAATGTTAATGAGGTTCAAAAAAGTTGTAAGAAGGCTAATCATGATTTTAATTTAAAGATTTCATTTCCATCTCATTCCACAAGATGACTTAGTTTAAAGGTGGTTTTGCAGTCAAAACTTTTTGAATAAGAATTTGAAGAAAGTTCTGTACAAATTTTCTTCACTTTTTAAAGAAGATTTTCCACAATCACATTTCTAACAATATTCAACAATATAAAAACATGCTACCTTTAGGACATATGAATAGAAAGACATACTACCTTCTCGAGATTCCAGGGATTGAATAGAAGCACATTGACAAGACTTCTTGAATATACAATGCTGCCTGGAATAGGTTATAAAAATCCATTTCCCATATTATCTAAACTTTAAAAGTCTGAAATATTTGTGTTCAGAGTTATATGTATATTATAAAAGCTTCAGAAACTGAAATCTCATTTTTGATCCAAGAATTTTCATATGGTTTGATGGATGGTAACTATTACAGTAAAATATTAGCATTTTGGACCTCCAAAAAAAGATTGGAATATATTACTAACTAAGTCTGAATAGATCATATGGGTCTATCCAGGAGCTCATTTTAAAAGTTGACATATTTTCAAATGCAATCCAGTAGACCCAATCTGAACTCTGTAAAATGCATATGCACAGGAACAAATATGTCACTTGAAGCACAATACATTATTCACAAACACACCCCAAGCATTTCTTACAGATTTATGGAGTAATTTATATGGAAAAATACATACATCTCAAGATTTCCATCCCATTCCAGCTACCTTACACTCATACCACTCTAACTAATGTATTCTAAAAAGTAAACATAAAAAAGAAAGTAAATCTACATGGCTTACGGTGGGAAAAAATATTTACAAAAAGATGTACTCAAACTTATATAGAAAATGATGTTTAATTTGACAATGACCAAGATGAATATTACTTCTTATAAAATGATAATCAGTTACAAATATTGAACTTAGTACTTAGAGTTTTCACTACTCCTCAGACAAGAAAAAGTTATGCCTATCTAAGGTATTCTATTAGTAAACCTGTAAGTAGACCAAAACAGTCCAAGAAGATTAAGTTCCCCTTACTAAAGGTAATGCACCTGGATTTAATAGCTACTGAACTGAGTTTAATTTTGTTTCTGCAGCAGGAATAATGGTTTCTCAGGGAATTTTAGCCTTTAAAAGAAGAGTACATTCAACAAAAGGAATATGTTTGTATCTCTTCACTTGACCCACTAATTGAAATAGTTTTTGTTCTGTAATTTCAGAATTATTGTACAAAATAGTTAAACTTTATATCTTCTCAAGTCTTTATTTTCTTATCTTTGGAGGAAATATCAACAAAGATTAAATGAGTTAAAGATGTATCAAGAATGCCTACAGCTCTGCTGAGAGTTGCATATATTGCTGCTGCTTCTAATTTAGATTAAATGCACAGAAACACTTTCTGATACTGGTTTCTTTGATATAAAAAGTATTTATAAAGGAATGTAGTGAATTTTTGCTCTACAAACTTCTAAAAACCTTATTTTTCTTTGTTTGTGACTGTGTACAAATGGCCTTGTCAATAGACAAAAAAATTACTAGATCCAGCTCTAAACTAATGAGAAAACGCCATAGCCAATTGCCACAAACTATGTTATTATTTTATAGTCACAAATGATTCTAGATGATCCTTCACGGTTGTTAGAGCTACAACCCCACTGTAAATCAGAAAATAATATTCTAGTTATTATGGATGTTTCTCTTTAAAAAGCTATCTACTAATAGACACTGAAGTCACCTAGAGGGAAAGTTGCCTGGCTCAGATATTCTTTGTTTTCTTCTCAAAATTATATACATGACAGGATATCAACTTCACATATTGTTATCATCTCCTGCAAAAAAAAAATACACATAATAGACTTAATAAGGAGTGTATCTGTTTGAAGGGAAGGTAACCATTCTTAGAGTTGGCCATGTGAAGGATGCTATAAAGTGTAAAAATGAAGTGAGTAGAAAAGCCATTACCACTCTGAATTTGAAACATAAATACCCAAATCCACATGGCTTGGATAAGCAGCATACTGAGATTTATTATCCCATTTGTTCAGAGTCCATTGTTTCATGGTGGAAAATAATGTAGTGATGAGATTCACATATTTACAGCACCTGTTTGGTCTACAGGATTTGAACAACTCAGGAATCTGAATCAAATAAGGGATAATACAAGTCCATTACCATCCTAGGAGAAAGGCGACAATAAAACCATGGATAGAAGATGGTTACGCTAATAAAGAGCTTTAGGGCACCAGGCCTACGAGGATATTTAGTCATCTACAATATATTACTTAGTGCCAGTAACTTCCGACGTAAGCTAAAACAGAAGTTTCAAAAGTAGAGCATTTTACTTGATGGGAAGTACAGTTTTCTATTTGAATAAAAGTTGATTCTGCTCATTTATATCAAGGATGAATAGAAAGAAATGGATACCTTCATGACTGAAAGATTTTCAGACTTTTCATGGAAGCTCAAACTCTAGGAGTCAAGAATGTCCTTAGTGATGTGGGCAGCACCAAATCAAGGGTTAAACCTGAGCACCTAAAAGGCCCTCACCAAAATTATCTCCCAGAAGCCTGACTCTCACACTCCATTGCTAAATATGGTCAGCCACACCACACCAATTTGATAGTTAAGTGTGGGAAGGTAGCTTAACTGTGTGCCCAGCTGCCTGGGCATCATTTCAAGGTCATAATTTTAAACATATTTAGATTTCTTTCCAATTATCCTAAGAAACATTTCACTCAATTTATACTTACAATGACAGTGTAGGAAAAAATGACAGTGTAGAAAAAACCACTTCCTGGTGGGGGCCACATAAAGCTTCCATGCAATACAACATTCTGCTTCTCTTCCCCAATGTGTTGGCTGTATGTCATCTCCCAAAGTGACCATTGAAGCCATGTATTGACAAGGGTAAAACCTGTCATCATGATCCTGGAATGTGAAGAATGGCATTCCTTACCCCAAAACCACACTTTACCCTGATTGATCTTTGTGTGAACAAAAAAGTATACCCAGATAAACACTATTCCAGATGCACCAATGCAAATCCATTTGTCTTCTATACACTTGTTTTGTGACCTTGGGCAAGTGGTAACTTCTTTAGCCCAAATGACATTAAGATGAAATGAAACACTGCATTTAAAGCACTCAAGAGTGCCTGGCACATATTAAGTATTTTAATAAGGGTATTAATGAGAGATGAAGTTAAGAGCTTCTTTCTGCAGAATGATTCTCTGTGCCAATCAATTTTAATAGTGACAAGGGTGGAGTGAAAAGGAGTATTCACAAGCTCCGGCAAACAGAGCCATCCCAGGAGACAGCCAATGATCTCAGTGGAAAAAGCCAGAACAGAACAGACGGAGGTGTAAGAGAACATTAAGGAATTAAGGAGGGGACGAAAAAGAAAGAGGATAAACATGCCAGAAAACCTGGGTATATAAAAAGAGAGAGAAAACATTTTTAAAAGCAACTGTTTATTTGATCACATAAAAATTAAAGGCTACTTTATGAAAAATATATATCAGAACAAAGTTAATAGACAAACCTAAAGTGGCTAAATGAAAATCAGCACTAGAAAGTGCTTTCTCCCCATCTGCATTAAAGAGGTGTTTTAATCACTAAGAAAAAAATGACCCTTAGTAGAAAAAAAATAGTTAAATTCATAATTCAGAAAGAATGAAAAAAGGCCCACATGTATATCAAAAATGTTCACCCTCACTTGTAATCAAATAATTGCTTTTTAAAGTGACAATGAGAAGCCTTTTATTTTTTGTTGAAAAATCAGAAACCTTTACTTTTTTAAGTACCTATTACAGCTGAGGTAAAATAAACATTTTTTCCTACACTGTCATTGTGAGTATAAACTGAGTGAAATATTTCTTAGAATAATTGGAAAGAAATCTAAACATGTTTAAAATTATGACCTTGAAATGATGCCCAGGCAGCTGGGCACACAGTTAAGCTACCTTCCCATGCTTACCTATCAAATCGGCGTGGTTTGGCTATGACCATATTTAGCAATGGAGCATGAGTAGACCTGAGACCACTTCCTGGTGAGGGCCATATAAAGCTTCCATGCAATACAACATTCTGCTTCTCTTCCCCAATGTGTTAGCTGTATGTCATCTCCCGAGGTGACCACTGAAGCCGTGTATTGACAAGGGTAAAACCTGTCATCATGATCCTGGAATGTGAAGAATGGCATTCCTTCTGTGCTGCCCCCTAAAACCACACTTTACCCTGATTGATCTTTGTGTGAACAAAAAAGTATACCCAGATAAACACTAATGCTATGGGGTTTAATTGTTATAGTAGCTAGTGCAACTAATATAGATTTTTATTATTTCTACTTCTACAATTAATCCTAATTATATTTAAGGATATATATCAATACATAAACTATAATACTAGCAAAAGATAAGAATTACCTAAAAAATTAGAAAGAAATTAGCAACAGAACATTCATTTAATGGATATCTTGCAGGAATTAAAATCTTGTTTGATTTTATATGGAAATGTATATAGACCATTAGGTTAAAAAAAAAAAGCAGTCTACAAGAGTCATGATCACAATTTACACATACCCTATATAACCACAGCTATCTTGAAGTGTTAGAATTATAAAAGTAATTTTACACTATCTATTTTTTATTATTGAAACATTTTACTTAAATTCAGAAAAACTCCTGTGAATATTATAATAAAAGACGGGGGGGAAAGAGAAAAGAAAGAAGGAAAAGATCGAAGTTTGCATATACAATAATATACGTCACAATTTTGCCATGGCTGTCCTTTACACATGAGTATCAAGCACCCCAAGCTGTGTGCTGCCAGTGGGGCACAGATGTGCTGAGATATTAATCCTCTCAGCCCTGGGCAGCTTGTCAAGGCCCAGGGCCATGGAAGTCCCCAGGTGGTCTCCTCAAGTAACCCAAGCACTGGGGATAAGGTAACAGCAGCCCTTGCTAACCAAAGGCTGAGTGTTTAGTTATACATTTCCTCTTCGTTTAAATCAAACAGAGCTGATGTGTTTCATATACAAAATCAAAGAGAAATTAATAAAGCATTTAAAAATTATGCTACCTTCATAAAAATACTGCAATATGTTATCAGTCAGAAAAAACTAGAAAGTGAAACAGATTTTTCTCATTTGACTGTGTTTTGATGAGCATGAATTAAGCATCTGAAGATAAAACACTTTTCTAAAGCTCTAGGACATATACTGAACTTGACAGAATATTAGCATATGAATGAGAGGGGAGTACATTTAAAAGAGTTTCTTATCCTAGTCTACCACTATGTGATATGAAATGAGCTCCAATGAGTACATAGGTCCCATTGAAATATAATTCATGAACATAAAATTGTATGCTAAATGCTTTGCCAGAAATCAAAGAAACCCCACCGACATCATCATGCACACCTGCTAGTGATGATTAAATAGGGACCAAAAAAAAAAAATCCAGCATTGAAATATATGTCTTAAAAGGAATTATACATTACTCTTTCCCTTGCATCTTCCACCCAAAAAAAAAAAAAAAAAAAAAAAAAAAGAAAGAAAGAAAACAAAGCAATACAGTGAATTAGTCTTAGGTTTTCATCTTAGTTTCTAGACATTACAGTTACTATGCCACATTTTTAAAGTAAAAAAAGATAAATTTAGATTCTCCTTAGAAATGTTCTTCTGGCAAATTAGAAACAGAAATGCATTAAAGAACCAATTTTCTGTTTTGGAAATATGCATTTTTTAAAGCCCTTAAACCTAGAAATGATGTAGAATTTGCGGAGATGCTCAATTCTGGAGAGAACTGTGGTAGGAAGAGCATTCCTGCATCCAGAGAAGTACAGAACTTCTCTGCCCATCCCCAACAAAACAGACCTGTGCAAACAGCTATCTATAGACCCAGGTGGCCTGGGGGGATCCTAAATGGAGTCACTGAATGCCCTTCGTTGGTGGGTCTAGCATCTTTCACTCTCCTCACGTGACACTTGGCACCTTGTGCTGCATGATGTTTGCCTGTTCACTGCTCCGTATTCTCCAGTGAATGATAACTGCTCTCCATGGGGAAAAGACCCATGTCTCTAAAGTCCATCATTGTATCCTCAGCTACTAGCCTTCTATTTGTACCTATTAGATAATAAATATGTGTGAATTAACGGACTCATTCATTTGTTCTTATGATCCACAAATAGTTACTTAACAGCTATTATGTGGCAGGTACTAACTGAAGCACTGGGGTAAGGTAACAAATAAGATACAGAATTTTATAGCAAAATACAGCCTAGGAGACAGCAAAGAAATCAGCAAAGAGAAGCACTGTTTTCAAGCAGGGTAGCAGCAAGAAGAGCAAGCTCCATTTTGCACTGGCTCTTTAAGACTGTAGGGAAAGGAGACTAGAGACACATGTAAAAGACCCCAGGAACACCCAGTACAGGAATACGAGATGCTGATTAGAAAACTAAGATGCTGCAGGACCTACATGCAAGTGAAATGTGAGCACAAATGGTAACATGACCTAACTAGTAACCACAGAATAGTGAGGCCTGAGGAAGCTGATGTTACATAAGACATTGATCACATTGTTGTATATGCCAAAAAAAGCCTTAATCATGGACTATTCAGAAAGAAATATCTCCACTATATGAAATACATTAGTTTTTATTGTTCAAAAACCCAGACATTTGCCCTTTTTTCCAATTTTTAAGTTCAGGGTTTCATGTGCAGGATGTACAGGTTTGTTACCTAGGTAAATGTATGTCATGGCAGTTTGCTGCACAGATCATCCTATAACCCAGGTATTAAGCCCAGCATCCATTAGCTATTCTTCCTAATGCCCTTCCGCTGCACCCCCCCACCTTCTGACAGGCCCCAGTGTGTGTTGTTCCCCCTCCCTGTGTTCTCATCATTCAACTTCTACTTAAAAGTGAGAACATGCGGTATTTGGTTTGGGGTTCCTGCGTTAGTTTTCTGAGGATAATGGCCTCCAGCTCCATCCATGTCCATGCAAAGGATAAGATCTCATTCCTTTTCACAGTTGCATAGTATTCCATGGTATATATGTATCACATTTTCTTTAGCCAGACTGTCATTGATAGGCACTTAGGTTGATTCCATGTATTTGCTATTGTGAATAGTGCGGCAATGAACATACACATGCATGTATCTTTATAACAGAATGATTTATATTCCTTTGGCTATATACCCAGTGATGGGATTGATAAACCCAGACACTTAGCTGAAATAAACTCTGCAGCAGATTTTTTCTATCAGTATTTCAAATGTTCTTCGTACTTAAAAAGCTACATAAAATTTCAAGTTGAGTCATTTAACAATATCAGTTGCAAAAAAGAAAGTGAATCTAGTATACAAGAAATGCTGTTTCTTCTACACATGTGTCCTATAGTTTGTGATGCTTTTCATTATAACATAAAATAAAACATGCAGAGAGATAAGAAGAAACAGAAAACTAAAGACTCACCAAAATGTGTGTTAATATGAATTGCTAAAATAAGAGCATCAAACACAAAGTACTCAATTAGAAAGATGGATAATGTCAAGTTTTGAAAGAAAAAAACAAGGAGATGGCAAGTTTTGTTTAATACAGGTGAAAGTATAAACATGTTCACTCTCTCTGGGATGTAATCTGGCAGAGTATATTAAGATTAAGGATGCCTATTCCCTGACATACAGAACTATCATTTTAAAGTATGAAATCCAGATAAACCCTCAGAAAAGTCTAAAATGTTCAGTGCTGCATTACTTGTGGTAGCAAGGGGCTGGGGACAGTTTAAGTATTCATCAGTAAAGGAACCAATGTTGAGATGTAGTAGATGGGTGTGATGGATATTATCATGCAGTAATTTGAAACAATAAATGAGATTATTCTCTCATTGTAAATATTAAAAACAAAAATAAATTTAACAAATAAAATAAAACCTATAGTACTATAACATTAGTAAAAATTAAAACCTCTATGTTCCCAAAAACACACTACTTATTTTACAAGAATTCAAAAATAGTTGAAAACATATATGGAATATATTACTTAAGTTAGATGGTAGAATAAGGGATAAAGGGAAAAAACTGAATAAAATGAGAAGACCTGGAATGGACAAGCTATGACAATTGCTATGAAATTAGTACTAGAGTTAATATAACTCTCTGCATCTGTGGCTATTATACACATGTATGGCATTAGTATATCCAAGCATATAAGACCCCTCTGTGCTTTTCCCCTTTCCTGAATCACTGTGTATACTAATATCTAGTATGTAGACAAATATGGATACAGATTCATTTATAAAGACATAAACATAGGTTAGATATAGCCTGACCCACTGAAATTTTGCATATTGATTATATGGACCAAGGATGTTCCCAGGAGTCAAGACTTCCAGTGCTAAAACCAGGAAAACCAGGATGAGTGGATCATGCTACTTGTTCACCTGTGAACAAGTTAGATGGCACATCCTCACCTCTGCAATAAGAGCTTCCTCACACAGATCTCTATTGTTGGCTTTCACCCTGTTCTTTAAAGCAAGCTGTTTTTATAAAGGGTTTAAGAGCTTTGGAAATTCAATATTTGAAAATCCCATGCACCAAAAAGAAAATAATTTCAGATAGGCTAGATGTTAAACTAATTGTGTGCATGCAATATTGTATACAAATGATAACAAGGTTGAAAAGAAATCACCTATTTATTCATTACCTAAACTATCAAGACACTAAATGATACTAGACACCATTGTGAAATCATTAAGATGTGCTCCCTTATCAAAGTTTTTATAGCATATAGTTTTGAGAAAAAGCAAATGTAAAAGTATGAATAGTAAAATACTGATTCCATAAGTCAGAAAATCATAAAATTTTTATTGTATTATAGTCACTATCTTGCACACTTTTTAATTGAAGCCAATATATAGAATTGTTTCATTCACTTCTTCATATAAAAATTGCATTGACATTACATAAAATAACCTTATTTTTACTACCCAAAATCTAACCTAAAAGGCATGTAAATTTTTCATTTAATTTTTAAATTTTCCTTCTCAAAACAAGTCTCCACTTGCTGATTATTATTCTTGGTGATTATTACTCTTTTATAACTTATAAAATTGTAAGGCATATTTCAGAGACCAGAACAAACTGTGCTTCCCAATAAATAAACTACTATATTTGATTTTCTTCAAAAGAAGGTGATAGTGTCTGTATAAATGAGTGTGTTTCTTGCACCTTGGATAACATTTAAATACACAACAAAAATACTTTGTTTTCATTCACTCTTAATGAGCACTCACACACACCAGAAAGGAAAGATTTGAAAGGTCACTCCAGAAATGCTCTGGAAAACTTTGCATATTTGATACATGAGCATTTTTTTTTTACTTTTGGTAACTATCCAAAGGGGAGCATCATAACATATGATGTCAATAAGAGTTTAAAAACGAAAGTGTGAAAACATTACTATATATTTAGAGTCCTCATTTTGGCCTAATACTGTTTTCTCTGGATTTTGTCTTTGGAAATGCTATAAGAAAGTGAGTTTTGAATTTTATCTTCCTAAGAGGAGAAAAATCTCTATTCCCTTCTTGTTTCTCTTAAGGGCAGAAAGAAAGTGAAATATCTCACTACACACATAAGCAGACCTGAAGATAGAGTTGACAGGGAAGACGGCATCATGACTCACTGTATTCAAATTCCGTCACCAACATCTATAGGCAAATTCTTCCAAAAGGAGGTAGAAACAACAAAAACCTTCAAAACACTTCAAGAAATTACTTGAAGGAGAAGTAAATCAAAGGCCAATTAACATCCTGAAGACCTGAAAAAATATAACTAGCTATATGCATGCTTTGGCTGTACCATAACATTTTGATGATACTTTAGATCAGTCAAAGTAGCCTGTGTCCAAACAGAAGAAAGATGAATCTCCTGAAGTGACTCTAATAAAAGCATTCTCCCCAAGGGTTATAGCAAGCCAAGACAAAGCATGTGGTGAACTGGAGAGAGGAGGAGGAGGTGCCTGCTTTTGGTCTAGTATGGCAATATTTGCTCTGATAGGTCATGGGAGTTGACAAGGTTGTCTAGTCTCAGAAAGCCGAAAAGATAGTTCCTTCCCTGACCAACCCTCCACAACCCACAAAAAAAGGATGTGAAGGATAGTGAGTATAAAACTTAAAACTCTGTGTATTCTCTCTACAATTTGCCCAGAGCTTCCCTCATTCATAAATTCCTCTATTACTAATCAAGAGAAACAAGCTAAAATGATTTTGACCTGTATTTCACCATGATGGCTTTTGCTTTTAGCTTTCTTAAAGAACTGTATTGTATATTTTGATACAGTATCTGCTAAACACACATACTTTAATGATTTATGTTCACTTTTATTTATTATATTCATGTTCTAACAAGTTTTCATATGGTTTAAGCCAAAGGAATTCTTTATATCAGTTAGAATATCTACATGAGTAAATGTTCTATTTTTTTAAATCAAATTATAGTTACCTTTCAAGTTGCATATGCCTCCACAATTTAACCATTTGATAAAGAACTATTTTTATACAGTAAATCTACAAAACCTAGATAATCACTAATATGTTCTTATTTTAACAACACCATTAATAATTAATTATTCACTCTTGCAGCACATAATTACTGAACACCTAGAATATGCCAGTTATGGGATCATATCACTAAATCAAAAATATGGTTTTTATCTTAATGGACCTGGAACCAACCCAAATGCCCATCAGTGATAAACTGGACAAAGAAAATGTGGCACATATACACCATGGAATACTATGCAGCCATAAAAAACCATCATTCTCAGCAAACTGACACAAGAATAGAAAACCAAACACCGCATGTTTTCACTCATAGGTGGGTGATGAACAATGAGAACACTTGAGCACAGGGAATAGAACAATACTCACTGGGCTAGGTGGCAGGGTGGAGGGGAGGAACAGCATGGGGGTGAGGAGGACGGGGAGGGAGGGATAACACCGGGAGAAATGCCTGATGTAGGCAATGGGATGGGTGGCAGGGGGATGAAGACAGCAAACCACCATGGCGTGTATGTACCTATGGAACAATCCTGCAGGATGCTGGATGTGCACATGTACAACAGAGCCCAAAATACAATTTAAATAAAAGAAAAGAAAAGAAGTCATTACCTAAAGTAAGTTGCTGTATCAAAAAGACATCTGTATGTGTATGTTTGTCACAGCACTTAATTCACAATTGCAAAGATATTAAATAAACTTAAGTGCCCATCAACCAATGAATGGATAAAGAACATGTGGTATATATACACCATGGAATACTACTGAGCCACAAAAAAGAAAACAATTATATCTTTTGGAGCAATTTGGATGGAGTTGGAGGACATCATTCTAAGTGAAGTAACTCAAGAACAGAAAACCAAACACCATGTATTCTCACTTAAAAGTAAGATCTAAGTTGTGATTCTGCAAGGGCATACAGAGTGGTGTAAGGGACTTCGGAGTTTCAGAAGGGAGGAGGTTGGGAGGGGTGAAGAATTAAAAAGCTACATATTTGGGTACGATGTACTCTACTCAGGTGGCAAGTACACTAAAATTTCAAAATTCACCATCAAACAAATCATCCATGTAACCAAAACCACTTGTACCCCAAAAGCCATATGAGAGAAACCCAGAAGGCAATAGAAAAGTCTTATCATGCTAAGGACAAGAGATATATCTGTAACCCAGGGGATGCAGATAATTTAAAGATTTTTTTTCCCACCAGACTTAAAGGAGTACCACATTATTAGTAAATCTGTATCTTATAAAGAAAGTTACCCAGTAAGAAACAGAAAACTATTTGGGTAAAAATGTGATTTTAATTTTATCATTTAACATATGCTTTGAATTTAAGTTTGTCTTTCAGAAAACCATACTCACAGTATTTGTACCTTTCCTCAAGTGGTATAAAATTTTAATGTGTCAGTGCTATCCTGAGAAATCTACCTACTGTTCCCTGATAGAGTTTGTCTTCTAAGATTCCAAACCAAACAAATATAGCAGTCTTTAATTAGAGTTTTCTTTCCTAAAAGCTATCATTGCCCCAAAGTGCTTTAATTTGGACCTCCCACAAAAAAAAATTCATTTTTCCTCTTAGTTCTACTAATTATACTTTTCCTCCCATTATGCCTATATTCATGGCTTCTGTTTCTTATTAGCTGTTTTGAGGTAACTCAGAAGCGAACCAATTTACTGCTAATTGCTACATGAAGAGAATAGGTCATCAGTGTCTAAATCTCATGGGTAAACCACATTAATAATAGACAGAACCTAATTCAACACTTGAAAGCCAATTGAGAAAAATATGTATCTGTTGTACCTACCCTTAATGTTTTTTTTAATTTTTCTTTTTGTCAGAAAATTCAACTCAGATGTTTTCCTTGCTTTCCTGCCTGCCTTTGACCATTTCTTCCTCTCCTCTACCAGGCTGTAATCTATTGCCCTCTTATTTCCAGTCATTTATTCACATCCAGGTACTTTCTTTGTGTCTTCAAATGTGATTTCACTAACATTTTCTCCTTAGGATCCATCCATTATTGTAATTATCACTCATTCTTCTTTCTGTCTCTGTTTCAATGCCCTTAGAGTTTACTACCTGTTCATTCTCTCTCAACTTTTTCTGATTTCTTTCTTTCACAAGAATAAGGGAAAGAAGGCTTTTGTTGTTTGGTTTTTTTTTAAGAAAAAGAAAAAAACAGAAAATCAGCTTTTGTGAAGGATTTGGAATCCCCAGTGGATGTACAGCCAGATAAAGTGGTCTATTGAAACTCGGTATTTTTCTACGTGAAAGTACACACAAAGCAACACTTTTTTATAAAGATAATCAGAATCTATTAAATTGTAGATACTTAAAACCTAAAAAAAACATCTGGAAGGCCATCTAGAACCACCTCATTATTTTATGGATAGGGACAAATGGGAGCCACCTGTTGTGATCTCTTTCATGCGTCAAGCTTTGTATTTCATATTGCTGCTATTGGCATTGTTGTTGTATATTTGTTAAGTATACCTGTATATCCATTACAAGAGTTATATATTCAATTTTACTAATATATACTATATTTATTAAATATTTAGCAATACTCAATATTTGCTAAGCATCTTATCAGTGCCCATCTTAGGGGAAAAAGTAGAGAATCCTCATAGATGGAGCACTTTATATTTTCCAGGTGCTTTGGTGCTTTCTACTCCACCCCATTTAATCATCACACTTTGACACAGACAGAAAATGAAACAGCCTCAAAGATGAGCAATTGCTTGCCAAGGATCACAAATTCACAAAAGAGCAGAGCCAGATTTTTAAACCAGGCGTGTCTCAATTCAAAGCCTGTTTTTTGTTTGTTTGCTTGCTTGCTTGCTAGCTTGTTTTTACTCTTCAGGGCTATTTAGTATAAGCCCAACCACATCAGTTTTTCAAACAGACAATTGGTGGTCCCAGAGCATCCAAACAAGATGACAATTTGCTTTTCTAAATTCTGACGATTACAGTTTTGGTCCATGTATGCCCAAATTCAATGGACTGTTGTATCTGTGCTGTGACAGCCTGGGAAACCTCTTTGTGTGGATGTTGGATATATTTAATGAATTCAGTGGTGATGCTATCAAGGAGAAAGACTAGAAAAAAGAGGCACTAATTTAGGTAATTAATTGTAAAGTCTTTATATGAAAATTAATAACCCTCATTATTTTTAAAGATATAGCCTAATATTTGTTCTACCGAAAAAAAAAAAAAGATTTTTCACTCTTTTGTAACTTTAGTTTTAGCTATTTTAGTTTCTTTATCTTTTTTTTCCATGTTCTTTCTCCACTTTCTCACTCAATAATGTGTGATTCATCTTTTCTGATCCAAGGATGTCTGCTGCTTTCTTTTAATGTAACAGCAATTCACATCAGTATTAATGGAAAAAGTTCTACTCCTTCACTTCTTTTTTTGTAGATAAAGAATAACAAAAAAAAAATACTTTAAACTTGGGAAGTGTCTTAAAATAGATAATGGTATTTGCAAAATACATGACCTATTAAAAACAAAATCCCTCACATTTTAGGTTCTTGGCAGTTCAACATTATTGACTAAATTTTCTCATGTCTACTTTGCTTTTGACATCAGATCAAGACAACTGGGACTAAAAATTTTTTCCTGTTCATTCTCAGTCTTAAACTCTTAGATTTGCACTGATATGACTGCTTAACTCTGCAACCACATGCAGCAGCATGCATACACAATACTGATTTAAAAAAAAAAAAAAGACCTCTATACAAGGACATACTACCTCTCTTGTATCTCACTCTGCTCTAGTGGGAGTTACTTGAGGGAAGGGAATTTGTGTTGATCATTCATATGGTTTCTAGCACAGCATAAACAGAAATGTGTGTATTGAATTAAGCTGAAATGAAATTTGGCCATAGATCTAAAGTCTAGCTCTGATGTACAATTCTCAAAGGAAAAATAGATTGAGTTTCAGTAAAGAGGGTATGAAGGAGAACAGGTAAATGGATACCTGCTATTGCTGCCATATTTTATTTTCTACAACTTTCAGGAACTAAAGAGGTTGAGGAGTGAAAAAAAGCAGAAAGAAACTCACTTTCATTCATTTAACAATTATTTTTTAGGATATACTATGTCAGAAACTATGCTATGAACTTGAGTTACTTAATATTGTTTGTTTACAAAACAACTATGAATTAGGTTTTTAATTTAAAAAAAAAAGAAAGGGAGAAAGAAAGAAAAAAGAATAATAAAATAAAATAAAAAGAATAAAGAAGAGGAAGAAAGAGAAAGAGAAAGAGGGAGAGAGAACAGGGGGTGTTGCTTTATTGCCCAGGCTAGAATGCAGTCTAAAAATGGGTATGCCTATAATTGTGCTTAATAATGGAGACATGAAGAAAATGAGGGAAGAAAATAACAAACAAGCAGCCAACCAATATTTCATTTAAGCCTGTAAGTAGGTATGATGTGGTACTGATAAGAGTGTATATTTTGTGTATTTAAAGTGGAGAGTTCTATGAATGTTAATTAAGTTTACTTGTTCCAGATCTGAGTTCAAGTCCTGGATATCATTGTTAATTTTCTGTCTCATTGATCTGTCTAATATTAATGTTGAAGTCTCCCATTATTATTGTGTGGGAGTCTAAGTCTCTTTATAAGTCTTATATATCTGGGTATTTGTGTATTGGGTGCATATATATTTAGGATCTTTAGCTCTTCTTGTTGCATTGATCCTTTTATCATTATATAATGTCCTTCTTTGCTTCTTTTGATCTTTGTTGCTTTAAAGACTATTTTATCAGAGGCAAAAATTGCAACTCCTGCTTTTTTTTTTTTTTTTTTTTTTTTTTTTGCTCTCCATTTGGTTGGTAAGTCTTTCTCCATCCCTTTGAGTCTTTGTGTATCCTTGCATGTGAGATGGGTCTGGATGCAGCATATCGATGGGTTTTGGCTTTTTATCCAATTTGTCTATCTGTGTTTTTGGATTGTGGGATTTAGTCTATTTAAATTTAGAATTAATAATAATACATGTGAGTTTAATATTGCCATTTAACATTAACTGGCTGTTTTGCCCATTAGTTGATGTAAATTTTTCATTATGTTGATGCTCTTTACTTTTTGGTATTTTTTAGAAAGACTGATACTGGTTGTTCCTTTCTATGTGTAGTGGTTCTTTCAGAAGCTCTTGTAAAGCAGGCCTGGTGGTGATGAAATCTCTGAGTGCTTGCTTGTTCACACAAGATTTTATTTTTCCTTCGCTTATGAAGCTTAGTTTGGCTGGATGTGAAATTCTGGGTTGAAAGTTCTTTTCTTTAAGGATGTAGAATATTGGCCCCCAATCTCTTCTGGCTTGTAGGGTTTCTACTGAGAGATCTGCTGTGAGTCTGATAGGCTTCCCTTTGTGGGTAACCTAACCTTTTTCTCTGGCTCCCCTTAGTATTTTCTCCTTCATTTTAACCCTGGTGAATCTGACAATTATGTGCCTTCAGGTTGGTCTTCTTGAGGAATATCTTTGTGGTGTTCTCTGTATTACCTGGAGTTGAATATTGTCCTGCCTTGCCAGGTTGGGAAAACTTTCCTGAATAATATCCTGAAGAGTATTTTCCAGCTTGGATTCATTCTCTTCATCACATTCAGGTACACCTATCAAACATAGATTAGGTCTTTCCACATAGTCCCATATTTCTTGGAGACTTTGCTCATTCCTTTTTATACTTTTTTCTCTAATCTTCTCTTCTCATTTTATTTCATTAAGTTGGTCTTCGACCTCTGATATTCTTTCTTCTGCTTGATCAATTTAGCTGTTAAAACTTGTGCATACTTCACGAAGTTCTCGTGTTGTGTTTTTCAGCTTGATCAATTCACTTATATTCCTCTCTAAATTGTGTATTCTTGTTAACATTTCGTCAAACCTTTTTTCAAAGTTCTTAGTTTCTTTGCATTGGGTTAGAACAAGTTCTTTTAACTCACAAAAGTTTCTTATCCACCTTTTAAAGCCTGCTTCTGTTCATGGAACACACTCGTTCTCCATCAGGCCTTGTTCTGTTGCTGATGAGAAACTGTGATCCCCTGCAGAGGGAGAGGCATTTTGATTTTGGGGATTCTTAGCCTTTTTAGGCTGGTTTCTTCCCTTCATTATAGATTTATCCATCTGTCTTCTTTATAATTACAGTCTTTGTAATTGGGTTTCTGAGTGGATATCCAACTTGTTGATTCGCAGCACCGGAATCTGAGCAACCCACTGCGCTGGCTAAAACAACGGGGTTAAGATTGATGGTGCTTTTCTGACTCTGCACCAAGAACCGCCACTCTGAGGCACCAGCAAAACCACCTCACTGGCCACAAGAGTCGTGCTGGTGACCCGTGGGGCTCCTCCGCTGGGAATCTCCTGGTGCGTGAGCAATAAGAATTCATCTGAAAGTGTGGCGTCCTCTCATTCTCTGCACTTTTACTGGAAGCTACAATCCTGAGCTGCTAGTGATCACCCATCTTGCATCTCTCTCCTGAATTAGGTTTTTTTATACAAATTTTTAAAATAGGAAACTACGTCTTAGGTTGGTTATGTAACTACTTCCAGATTATACATTTAACAAAGTATAGAACTAGAATTTCAAACCAAGTCTTCCTGTCTCAAAAGCCCATGCTTTACAGATTTCACCAAGCTTCTTCCTTCATGAAAACAAAGCTCATAAACGTAAATTACTCATTTTATATTGATAAACAATATAGTTCCTCATACAAACCAATTATCTAAAAGTGAGTTAATGAATGTTGCTATATAAATAGCAACTACGGACTGAGGTGCTCAATAAAACGATAAATTTACTAAGGCCTTCAGTCCTGCTGAGTCTGTCTTTGATACCTCCTAAATAACACAAAAGTGAAACCTGCAACAGCTTAAAGGTAAAGGATTCGCATTTACAGATGCCAGGGTTACTGCAAGAGCTAAATCCATGTACACATTTACACAAGACACGCCATGTCTCTAGCCTCTGTCTTCTAAAACAGGCACCTGCTAACCTCTTCACCTTTTCATATATTCTAGAAATATGTATTATAGAAGAAAACTCATTTAGATAACACATTTTTTCTTGGGGATAACAGTTTCAGAGGGCTTGTGTTGGTCTTTTTTATAAGATCAAGATTCTAGCTTAGAATCTCTGGCGTGAACATAGATACTGGATACATCCATTTAATTGTTTTTGTAAGTAAGTCTTTTCCAAACATGATGCTAGTGGTGAGGGAGTCTTAGGTCATGTTCTAGACATCCTCTGATGCAGCCAGACAAACACCCAGACAAGGTGCAGGTCCCAGACAAAGATTCCAATCAAAGAATGGAGTGTTAGACTGGAAAGTGATATAGTAAGTATTTTCTTTTTTTTTGGTGTTTTGTTTTGTTTCGTTTGTTTGTTTGTTTGGTTGGTTGGTTGTTTTGAGATGGAGTTTCACTCTTGTTGCCCGGGCTGGAGTTCAATGGTGTGATCTAGGCTCACTACAACCTACACCTCCAAGGTTTTCAAGTAATGCTCCTGCCTCAGCCTCCCAAGTAGCTGGGACTACAGGTATGTGCCACCATGCCCAGCTAATTTTGTTTTTTTTAGTAAAAACAGGGTTTCATCATGTTGGTCAGGCTGGTCTTGAACTCCTGACCTCAAGTGATTCACCAGCCTCAGCTTCCCTAAGTGCTGGGATTACAGCCATCAGCCATCCCATACTCATACTCTGGCCTGAGTATTTTCTTCAATACTCAGATATTTCACGTAAGGAAAGTGAGATTTAAAGAAGATAATTAACGTGCCCAAGATTATTGCTATTTAGTGATACAGTTAGTTCTAGGATTCCTTCTACTACATCAAGTTGCCTGAGAGAGCTCAGGAGAAGTTGTTACTGACACTCTGGAAACCCCAAAGAGAGGAGCTAGTCAGAGCAAGTTAAATGTATCCCATTGATCTAATTCCACAGCAAGCCAAAATGACTCCTGTTAATGCTCCAAAAGCGTTTAATAGTTCATATCAGATTTTTAATTTTCAATTTACTTTCATTCATATATAGTCTACTTTGTGGTTTCCCCTCTCTGTTGCTTGTTTTTAAATAAACTGAACAGTTTTCTAATCTAGGACTTCCACATCCATATTTCTCAAAGATGTGAATTCCCTATTGCGTTTCCCATCTTAAAGAACAGCTTCTAGTAGTAAGGAATGTAAAGAGAAAGTAAGTCTCCAAAGAACTAAAACAGGACCCCTTATCCTAACAGAAAACACATTTGTTGCTTTAAAAAAAAAAAAAAAAAAAAAAAAAAAGCACACTAATCTAATGTGAAGAATATGATGTTGGCTGAATCTATTAAATAACATTTTATCAAATAACATATATTTTTCAAAAATGCCTGGTTATTGAAATAGACTCAATTAACCTGTGTTTCTCTATCACATATTCTCCAGCTTCATCTTCCATTCCTCTTTTAAACATTTTGCATAATTGTAAATTATGTCATTTTAAAGTGAAAGATATTCATTTTTCTGAAAAGCAATTGAAAGATACTCGCTTCTACATACATGCTCATCCTGCATGCCCATTCAACTGTTCTACATTTTTCCAAAATCCATTCTATATACCGTCTCCACTTCCACATTTATGCTCTTTCTCATGCCCTGTCTGAGTTGAAAGACTCTTTTCAAATAGTCAAATCCTATCCAAATGTTAGAGAGCATATGAAAGATTAATTTCTTTCCTACAGCCTTTATCAAACACTCAAGCCATTGAAATTCTTCTCTCCTTTCAGCATTAGTGGCACTTGTTTCTTTCAATAAATTGGCGCTTAGGAAATTCTACCTGAATTCAGTACATACAGGGAACACAGCCGTCAATATATTTTGGCCTTCGACATAATTGACTGAGAGCATCATTAATGTAATTATTGCCTTTAGGGTGCTGATCTGAGACATCAACCCAATGAAATAGAGTCAGAGAAGAAATAAGGTAGCAAATATCATTTAGTAAATGAGTGTGTCCTTTCAGAGGAATAGAAGGTGTCCCTAGGACAGAAATGTGATTATCATCCTGGATTCCTCCAATGTTATCATTGCCATTTAACCAATAGAACAGATAATTCTATTTACTTAACAGCTGTTAAATATAAATTTAGGAATCTTGCTCCACTTGTAATTACATTACTCATTTCTTTATTCAAACAATATTTATTGAGCACCTTCTATGTACCAGACACTATTGTACATTCTGGAGATATATGTTGAATTATTTTTAATTGTCATTTTGGAACATAGAATGAAAGAAAACAGATCAAAAGTAATAATAAATGTGCTGTATAATATATTCAAAGGTAGTAATTTCTAAGGAGAAGGATGAATGAAAATGGATAGGTAGTGGCTAAAGTGTTCAATTTTAACTGGAATCATGTGGTAAAATCTTACTCAGAAAACAATATTCAAGCAGCTCTTTGAGGAAGAGGAAGGGACAAGCCAAAAAGATAAGTGGAAAAAAATAAATAATCCTAGATAAAAGGAAAGGCAAACACAAATGATCTGAATGGGAATCATTAGTTCAATTTCAGAAACAACAGATAAATCAGCACAGCTCAGAGAAGTGCTGAGAGGAGGAATAGGTGATGTCAGAGAGGAAATGGTGAGTGAAGCTTCCAGCAGAATTTTGGCTTGTCCCCTGAAAGAGTTTAGGATCCACTGGAAGATTTTTAGCAGATGAATTATATTATCTGACTTGTATTATTTTCTAGAGAGAACAGACTATAAAAACGTTCTGCATTGTGTTGTAATAGACTTATCCAGAGCAATCCTCCAACTGAGACCTAGAAGAGCAGAATTTAAAAAAAAATCATTAGAAGACACTGGAGAGTCAAAAAGGGTTGGAAAATTATAGAGACATATTTGGGAGTAGAAGGCAGTTAGAAAGTTGATCTGGTATTAGAGACCACTTTTCTCTTAGGGACCCATGTCTTATTTAGGAAGAGAGTTCTAGGAGGCTGAGAGATGGAGAGAGCTCTCAGTAGATACCAGAGGATTAGAAGACAAAAACTGGAATTTAGAGCCAGTGACAGGGTGGGGGCTGCTCAATGCTCAACCTATGGGAAGAGGGAAAGTCTAATTTTATATGCATTTGATTTTCATATGTAAAATATTGATGTTATAAATAATAGAATAATCATGAAAATGGTAGTTAAATGATGTGAATCCATCAAGCCAATTGAAGGAGAAAAATGCAACAATTTTTTTTAAAAAGTCAATTCAAAATAAGTTGTCATAAAGGAGAGATAAAGAAACTAACCAGAATAAATAAAAAGCAAATAGCAAGATGGTAAGTCTTAATTCAAATGTGTTAGTAACTAATGTAATAGTAATCATATATCATGCAGATTAAATACAAATTCTCTAACTTAAAGAGTTGTCAGACTCAATTTTTTTAAATGCAACTTCATACTGCTTAAAAGAGATACTTTAGTAATATAAGAACATATAATTACTATGGAATAGAATATAGAATATAAATATATGAATATAGAATATATACTTTTAAAATATAAGAATATAGAAAATAAAAAAAAATTTTAAGTAAAATACTGGAATATAGGCTGAAAGTAAAAGGAGATGTTCCCCTCGCTGTGTCATGTGTTCTCATTGTTCAGCTCCCACTTATGAGTGAGAACATGTAGTCTTTGGTTTTCTGATCCTCTGGTAGTTTGCAGAGAATGATGGTTTCCAGCTTCATCTGTGTCCCTGCAAAGGACATGAACTCATTCTTTTTTACGGCTGCATAGTATTCCATGATGTATATGTGCCACATTTCTTTAACCAGTCTATCATTGATGGGCATTTGGGTTGGTTTCAAGTCTTTGCTATTGTGAACAGTGCTGCAATAAACCTAAGTGTGCATGTGTCTTTATGGTATAATAATCTATAATCCTTTGGGTATATACCCAATAATGGGATTGCTGGGTCAAATGGTATTTCTGGTTGTGGATCCTTGAGGAATTGCCACACTGTCTTTCACAATGCTTGAACTAATTTTTACTCCCACCAAGAAACAGAAGAAAAGTATACATACTGAAATGCATGTTTGATTAAAAAAAAAAAAAGTAAAGGGAGAAAAACACATTTCATATTTGCTGGTTATTTAACTCTCATCTCTCAGTTCTAAAAACTCCTTACTATATTCTGCTCTGTGATGCCAGGGCTAGGATGCCATGCGCAGTACAGTGCACACACATTTCCAGGCTGCCCGCCGAAATCCTAATAGTTTTTCCGGTAAGAGTCACTAGAGAGAATTTGGAAGGCTAGAGGAAAGAAAAAGGGACTCACTATATTCTTGTTTCTGTTAACAGTCATCACTGTCAGGTGACCCCAGCTGTGGCAGGCCAAACCCATCACTTTCTATTGCCTCTCCCAGATCCAGCTTCATCATGGCCCCTCAGTGGTTCAAGTAGCCACTGGGTAGAGATGGCTCTTCCGAGGTCTGAGAATAGCTCCACAGGCCACATCTCTGTGTTGAATGGCACCCTCTTTTTAAAGGTCTTAGCACCAGTTCCACAGGGCTCTTCCTTTTACCACAACACTTTTCTTTTTTTCTCCAAGGCTAAGGAGAGTTGCTGTTTTCTATGGTTATTATCTCTGGGTTACTTCATTCATCCTTTTTGGTACCTTCACCTCTCCAAACCCGTGTAACCAATTTTCTTTATTAAATCTCCTGCTTAAAATGTCTAATGTGATTTTTGTCTTCCTGACTACAAAACTGGTACACTATGCAAACACTAACCAAAGGAAGCTACTGTAGCTATATTTGTAACAAAGAAAGTACACTGAAGTGAAAAAACACTACTAGAAATAATAGTAATACACTGGGAAAATATTTCAATTCTAGATATGTATGTACTTAATAGCATGTCCTTAAAATTTATAAGGCAAAACAGAACTAAAGAAAGAACTAGGTGGATCCCTAATTACAGTGGTAGCTTTTAACAAACCTCTCTCATAAACTAATAGAATAACCAAACAAAAAAGGAATAAAGATGGAGATGGGTTGAGCAAAACAGGGGCACAGGGGTAGCTGTTGGAGGGGAAGTAATGGGGACAGAAGGGTGTTGGAAGGCTTTGCAATAACCAGGTGAAAGATGGTGAGGCAGAGGACTGCAGTCACTGCATTCTGAATCAATTTTGAAGGGTAAGCCAAGATCTCCTGACATGGATGTAGGCTGTGAGAGAAATAAAGAGTCAAAAATGACACCAGGCAAATGGAAGAGTGGAATAGCTACTAACTGAGAGGTTGAAGACTGTGATAGTAGTCTCATCTAGTAGTTTGGGGGATAGGACAGGGAGTTCAGTTTCAACATCGATATTTGAAATGTCTTTGATTTCTCTATCTAAGACCTTTCCACCTCTAAGTCATTTGCTCGCTCCACTTAAAAGTGGAGCCCTGAAGGCCGGGCGCGGTGGCTCAAGCCTGTAATCCCAGCAGTTTGGGAGGCCGAGGCGGGTGGATCACAAGGTCAAGAGATCGAGACCATCCTGGTCAACATGGTGAAACCCCGTCTCTACTAAAAATACAAAAAAGTAGCTGGGCATGGTGGCACGTGCCTGTAATCCAAGCTACTCAGGAGGCTGAGGCAGGAGAATTGCCTGAACCCAGGAGGCGGAGGTTGCGGTGGGCCGAGATCGCACCATTGCACTCCAGCCTGGGTAACAAGAGCGAAACTCCGTCTCAAAAAAAAAAAAAAAGTGGAACCCTACCGCTCTCAGAAGCACCTTCAGAGCTGGTCTAGGTATGGCCCCTTATGCTTCCATCTCGGCTCCCTTCCTTCCACTCTGGTTCCTTCTGTTCCTCTACAGTGACCTAATTATAAGCTCCCCAGAGTCTTTCTTACTTCTAGCCCTTTTACGCACTATTCTTGTTACTTGGACTATCTTTTCTTTCTTTGCCTAAAGACCTGGATTCATCTTTCAGCCAAATAATCTTATTCCCTAGGAATCCTATGCTGAAGACCGTATCTGGCTTCGGTGCTGCCTTCTGTACATTACCACTATCCTCCATGTTTTCCACAGCTGCATCATCTACCATGCAAAATCATAATTGCTTATTTACTTCTCTGTTTCTCCCACTAACCCAAAAGCTTCTTCAGGGTAAGTAACAGGACCTGTGTGTGCACCTGATAAAAAGCGTGTCTGATACATTGCCTTGTGCCTTGTTAAATAAATAAATTCCCTATATAAGTCACAAAAACAATAACTGTGAAAACATATGGATCCTTGAAGACTGGAAAGTATAGCTTTAAAAATCTCATTGTGTGCATCCTGGAAATTTAATTTTTAAGGTTCTATAAGTGATCACGTAACAACTGAGGGGAAAAAAGAACAGATAAACAATCCTCAAAGTGTGATATGATCTCACCAAAAGCCTAGGACGGACATTAGCTTTTAAATGGAATATACTTTGCACGACCACTGTCATGCCATATGTAGATTCCTGCTAAAAACACATAATAAAACATTATTCATTTCCTTCTGCTTTTAGTAATGTACAACTTTTTACTTTCAAGCATATGAAAATAAATGAGCTAACTATGAATAACATTGTCAGAAGTTTTTCTCCTCTAGATAAATAAAGGATCTCATTGTCAAGTTGAGAATGGAGTATAAATAATAAAACTTCCCTTCTAGACACTGTGGGTTTTTAATGTTCCTTGAGCACAGCACTTCAAGGATGCATGCCGCTTTGACATTTTAAGTCACTGTGATCTTGTCTTTTCTGGCCACTGCCTCAAAATCTTCCTACCTGGCCATTAAATCCACTTCATCTTACCCAGGATAAGGTTTGCCAACTATATTTTCCCTAGCCAGCCAATTTTTCTCAGATTCAGAGAAGCAGTAGCTACCTACTTCAAATGTGAAACAAAGATAAATATAAAACAAACAAACAAACTTGAACAGACACCAAAGGAAGGAGCTTTCACATTCAAGCGTTTGAGATTCGGTGGGGGTAAAACCTCTTGAAACTAAACTACTTACCTCTCAACCCTCCAAAAAGACTTTCAAAGCTGCCATATTAATTTTTTCCCCTAGCTCATAACACTAATTATGCATGTGGAAAGGAAAATGCGATTCAATTTCATTCGGAGGGTATAAATTTTCTTTTGTGAAAGCTTATGTAACTATGCTTCATAATTATTTTATATTTTTTAATTTAAAGAATAAATACATGAACTCTATCACTCTAACCACTGTGTTTTTTGTTACTTTTTCTACTTGAGGTAAGAATTACACATTTAGCAGAGGTGTTCCCAAATGCTTGCTTTTATACCAAGCATATCCAAATTTCAACATTCCTTTGATGTTGGTGTTCAGTTTCGTGTTGAAAAGCTCAATGGTGGAGACATAAAAAGGTGAAAGGAGTTCTAATTGAAGAAGTCCATCTCACAAGAATCAATACCAAGAGGAAAAACAGGTGTGTTGCTAAGCAAAGTATTTTTTTCTATTGCCCTACTGATGCCCTTTCTAAACATCTCATTTATGAATCCAAAGCAGCTGTCACTGCACTATTTTGCAAGCCAGAACTCAGCTGTTTATGCTGTCTCTGCTCTTAGAGATCTATATGTTGTGATTTTTTTTTCTACTGAGCATATGAGAAGCTTAATACTGACACGCAACACTCGTTAACTGGAACATAAAGGTATCTAATTTTATATATGGGTTATTTCTGTAATACACACTATTTCTGATACAAAAAATAGATCTTTAAGAAAAGACATACAGTCCCTGAAAGTGTGGGAGGTTAGAGGCTTTAGCTATAAAAATGGTGTATAAGACAAGGATGGGAGGAGAAATGTATTAAAGTTTACCCTAATGAACCTTTAGAGGAAGCTGGAGGAGGAGACACAAGGAAGTAATGTTCATGACAGAGAGGCTAGCACCAAGCATCCCTCGATGTGGACTACCAAGAATTCTCTGTGCTCACATAAGCATAGATCAGGTTTCCTTTTAATGTGTTTTCTAATTTTACCCTTCAAGATATTTTTAACAGATTGTCCACAATAAATTGTTTGGCCACCATCCATTTTCTGGATCAAGGTGATTGCACATACTATAAAATAAATAGTAGAAATAAAATTTTAAATTATATCTAGATGTTTTGGGATACACTGTTTTTCATCAACATTCATATTCCATTAGGAAAAGTTGTAAAGCATATTAAAAGGATTCTAAACCCCAAAGTTCTTGTCAATTATCGTGTTTCAAAGGCAATGCTTATTAGAACTACCAATTTTATACAAAAATAATTTTAAATATTAAAAAAAATCATAGCTACTGAACCAAAAATTGACTTGCCTGTATTCTGAATTCAACATTTCAGTCAACTTGCACTGAGGCCTGTTAAAGTAACACATGATCAGCTCTGTCATTTTATTATGCCAAATACAGCAAAGATCTATAGGTCAGTCATGGGACTGTTTGCCTTATATTTTCTGGAGAGGTGAAACCTCTTAACTGAATCCTACACTTAATAATCTCCAAATCCCAAGCTATATCTCCTGATCCCTGTTTTGATTTAAAATAAAATTCATTTTCTGGTGTTCTGTGTGAGTTTGCTTCAAGCTTGACTTAGAGATTTATGAATAGCTTTTACTGTTTGCTTACTGACCACTTCCGCAGTTCTGATCCCCATGGGTGATTTCCACAAGTCTGCGGTGTGTTGGGAGATGTGAAGGAGGTGGACTGGCGAATGATTTCATGCAGTAAAACACAGCACCCTCACGCTTAAAGCCAAAGCAAATATTTTGAGAATAAAGTAACCTCTTGAATTCGAGTAGCGCATTTGATATGAGACTACAAGGTTGTCTGAACAAACTTATGCCATTTCCAATATTCCTACCACATTCTGCTTCTGGAGAAAATGCTCCTATATTTCAGGGATGAAATGTGATGGTGGTGGTGTAAGTGGTGGGTCCTCCTTTTACGTGTTGTTTTGTGGTCTTTTTGGTGTGGGACAACATTCGATCTGATTATTGCTAAAAGTAAATTTTTTCTCATTTGGAAGTCAGCGTCAAGACTGGAGAACAAAGGCAGCATTTCCCAGTGAAAGAAAGCCCTGGAGTATTTACTGCATTAAAGAATGTGGAAGCTGAGCAACACAACAGCCAGCAGGAATAAGCTATCCCTCAGTCCAAGTTAAATGCACTCTGAAATTTTCAACATTGATGATAATGCCTGACTTCTTTAGAGCTTCTTCTCCCTTAACTTCTGAGACTGACAATACTCTGGTGCTTTTTTTTTTTTTTTTTTTTTTTTTGAGATGGAGTCTCACTCTGTCATCCAGGCTGGAGTGCAATGGTGTGAACTCAGCTCACTGCAAACTCCACCTCCCAGGTTCAAGTGATTGTCCTGCCTCAGCCTCCTGAATAGCTGGGATTACAGACACGCAATACCATGCTCAGCTAATTTTTGTATTTTTAGTAGAGACGTGGTTTCACCATATTGGTCAGGCTGGTCTTAAACTCCTGACCTCAGGTGATCCATGTGCCTTGGCCTCCCAAAGTGCTGGGATTACATGTGTGAGCCACTACACCTGGCCTCCTTGTTCCTTTTTCTACCATTTTAGTAAACCTTCTCTCAGATTCCAACTGTTCATCCCATAAATGAATGTTTCACAAGTGTTGTCCACTTACATGGGAATTATTCCCTAGATGCTCATCAGAGTCCCTGGAAATAGAGTATGGGAAGTGATATTTTCCAGGCTACCTAAGTGGGATTTCTATCCACAGGAAACAATCTCTGCCTTAAATATTCTGGTTCCCCATGTTTCATCTCTTCCCGACTCACTTCTTGGACAATCGTATGCACAATGTTTTCTTCCAGCCACCATTTACATGTTTATGAAGCACGAATCTCCCTCTCCAGCCCAAAACATTCTCCTGGTCTCCAGGTTCACTTTGTCAACATTCTACTATGTATCTCCACCTATAGGTCCCATAGGAATCCTAATCCCTCACTACACACACATAAAATAAAACATTTGTTCATGATTCACAAGTCTTTTTTTTTTTTTTTTTGAGATGGAGGTATGCCCAGGCTGGAGTACAAGGGCTCAACCTTGGCTCACGGTGACCTCTGTCTAACAGGTTCAAATGATTCTCCTGCCTCAGCCTTACTAGTAGCTGGGATTAAAGGCATGTGCCACCATGCCTGGCTAATTTTGTAATTTTAGTAGAGACGGGGTTTCTCCATGTTGGTCAGGCTGATCTCGAACTCCCAACCTCAAGCGATCCATCTGCCTCGGTCTCCCAAAGTGCTGGCATTATAGGCGTGAGCCACCGCACTCAGCCACAATTCTTATCTTAAATGCTTAAAGCAATATGTACCCACTTCCCCCACCCCATCCACAAACAAAAATATAATTCTAAACTCTTCTTCACTACTTTAAATCATGTACCAAGTCCAGTTAATTCAATTCTTTAACTACATGTAATTCTATGTCTTTGTTCAAGACTTCATGGATTTTTATTTGGATTACCGAAGCATCCTCCTAACTTGTCCCCCAGACTTCAGTAAGACACATCATAATACTGCAGGGAAAAAAAATGAGGTGTCACCTCCTCTTCGGATGACCTTGAGTAAGTAATTTAATTTTCCACCTCCTAAAGTGATAACTATTGAAGTAGTTAAGCAGGTAAAACACAAAGCAGGAGACCCAGAAAGAATAAACATGAAATAATCACTCCTTTGATTTCTTCAGAGTAGGCAAACGTTCATACTGTTTTCCAAATAATTCCCCTAAAATGCAAATTTTACCATACACAGTTCACAGATGTTCGTGTCATTCACCTGCTTATACCCATGATAGCTCAGACAAACCTGAAAGTCAGGAGCTTGGCATTCAAGGCCCTTCATGTTCTGCTTCCCCTGACATTTTCCTCAGGCACCTGTAACTTGTCTTTACACCAATTATATCTTGAATGGCATCACTAATTCAAGAATTAGTTCAATCTAGGAAAGGACAGTAAATTTACTTGTGCGTGGTAAAGGTTACCTTTCTTGTCTGCTGCCTCCAGCCAGCCACTAAAGAGAAGAGCCAGTGCTGGTACATACCCACAGGGACACAGACCACACTTCTTTGTAATTAATCGCAAGAAATGATCTGCCTTGTATAAAAATGTATTTGAATATCCAGGGCTGGTTTTACACATAATTTTCAGGCTCTTTCAAAGTGGCATATGCTGAATAGCAGTGTGAATTTACAGCCAGGCTTTCTAAGCCATTATCATTGCTATAATGACAAAATACTGTCACCAGCACCTCGACCTTCATCCAAGTTCCATTTCTTCATTTCACCTGCATCAGGACTCAGAAATAAAACCCCAATTTTCTTTACAATGTACCCACAGTGCCTATTCACAGAAAGGCTAGCCTTAAGGTAGAAGAAAACCTTTATTTTAAATGTTCTGCCTTTGGGGCTTGTTTCCAGAGGAGCTCCTAAAGCCTTTTGTAGCTAAAGAAACCACCATTCAAAGAGAAGCATGGAAAGCCCAGTAAGCCTCCAGACATTTCATTCCCAGGTCTCTGGGAGTATTACAACCTACAGAGCAAGCTTGGTGACCCTTATACACTGTGTTGCATGTAACCTTTTTCTATAATACTAAGATAGGAAAAGATAAGCTAACATAAAAATCAAGGAGAAAAAACTATTTATCTATAACATTTTAGTTTGCCTTTTAAAATTCCCCTGCTCATTCATTTGAATTAAAGACGGGATCACATGAGACTAAAGAGGAGCATGTAACTAATTATATTGAAAAGTTTTCTAAATTTGCCTCAGAAGAGATTCTGATCACATAAAAGTATGCTGTCTTATTCTGGTGCTACAATCATCAATGCAGGTGATTCTGGTGTTGTGATCATCAAAACAGATGACCAGAATAAGACAACACACTTTGATGTGATTTATTATCTCTACTGATAATAAATGTGTTCAAAAACCCATCTTTCGCAGTCGAATAGAAGTTTAGATGTTTTCTTCCTATGACATCCCTCTACCAAAATGCTTAGTTTTCCTAAGGATTATGACATTTAATGCGGTAATATAACATTCCAACATGTTAATCTGTACCGTTTACATCCCTTATTCTCCCGTCTTCAGCCCAGTTCCCTATTAGAGCTGCCAGGCTATTTTCTGCATCTTTCCTCAAAGGAAGAATGTGGGAAGCAGAAGTCCAGGAAAGGGGATGTATTAATATCTTTCTGAGTTTTGTGTTTGAACTAACAAAGTTCTTAGAGAAATAAGAAAATAAAGACCAAATTTTTTGAGGGGTGCATATATTTTTTCAAAGAGTTTACAGGTGTGGGCTAGGAGAAGACCAGGAGGGAAAGAAACACAGAGGAGAAATTAATGACAATTCAGATGAATACATGTCCCAAATAAGGAGATTCTGAAACCTGCCTCTCTAGAGAATCAGCAGCACTGGAGATAAGTATGTTAGAGCTCTGTGTGTGCTGAGTGTGTGAGACTAAGATCAAAGAAGGTATCTTCCCTAGGAAGAGTACTCACAAGGTGATTTTACATGCCAACGTGTTCCTATGCCCACTAAGCAATAACAGACCCAGTGTACTGAGATAGCAGGGTTCACAGCAGAGAAAGAGTTTAATGATCCCAGAAGACCCAGCAAGGAGATAGGAGGAGATGCACAAGTAAATCTCCTAGAGGAATTCTGGGCTGGAGTTTTTATACAGATAATGGAGGGTGAGGTGCTGAATAATTGGGGACATTGATGGGTCTGGGTAAGGAGGATAAAGTCACCAGGATGTGGGAACTGTATTCTTTGATGATTCAGCTCCTTGTGGTCCTTCAGACCAGCTCAATCAGTCGTTTCATCAATGTGAAGGGCCTGAAAAAATATCTCAAAGGGAAAACTTAATGTTTCATAATCTTCCAGTTGTTGCCTGTAGAGCAGTTAAGGGCATCTATAATTTTGTAACAGGGTCTACATCAGGCGTCCCCAAACTTTTTACACAGGGGGCCAGTTCACTGTCCCTCAGACCATTGGAGGGCCGTCACATACTGTGCTCCTCTCACTGACCACCAATGAAAGAGGTGCCCCTTCCTGAAGTGCAGCAGGGGGCCGGATAAATGGCCTCAGGGGGCCGCATGCGGCCCACGGGCCGTAGTTTGGGGATGCCTCGTCTACATGATTCTGAGGCAAGAGGCAGTCAACTATGAGGAAGAGTCAGAGAGTGAGCTGACCAAATAATTAATGCTCAGTGTGCTGCAAGCTGGGTTTATTTCATCTCTCTCTCCCTTGTTCTGGTTAATTTTATAAAGATTATAGGGGCAGATTTAGCATCATGGGTGGATAATGGATTGAGCTAACCTAGGCTATATGTCACTAACAGGAGGGAGAACAGTGAAATGATTCTTACGTCCTCAGTAAAAGCCCAGAAGGAGCAAAGATGCCACCCAAATATAAAGGGTCCAGACAGGGCCAAGCTACATTTCAGCATGATCTTCAAGAATCAAAGACAAGGTTTAAATAGGACAACCAAAATGTCACTAGATCTTCACATAGACCAGCAATATATGTATTTCACTCTTCCAATCTCCTGGAATTCTATTAAGTCACTATAACCCTTATTTCCAGAATTTATATATTTATCCTGGGAAAAAGGCTCTGGAAATGATCAAGACTGAATTTTTCTCACTGCAGTAAAATAGGCAAATGAAGTAGAAATTAGACTGAATTAGGAAAACAAAATATAGAGCTATTTTTTATAAATAACTTTCTAACCCTTACAGTTTACAGTTATAAGTAAGTTTGTAACCCTTCCAGTTCATTATAAATTATTCATTCATTGCAATATATGTAACATTCTCACCCTTTGTTAGAGCTCATTACCAGTAGTGTTCCCATGTACATTATGTGTCATCATGGCCCAAATACTTGCCATTCATATACTTTGTATAGCACATTGAGAATATGTTGAATTAGACTACATGAATGGTAAGTTTTATGCAATATAATGTTTCTAAATTTCCTAGACTTGCAGAGAGAGAACACACTGACTAACATGGAAATGAACAAAGATTCTTGAAGAAATCTTTCAAAAGACTATACTTCTTTCAGAGTATAAGGAAGGATATACAGCCAGCTTGAATTGCTTCAGAAGATGACTATTTAAAATTAACATTAAAGCAGCATTGCCACAGCCCAAGAAACTACAAGACAGGGCTCATGAAGTCTGACTGATTGATGCAATTTCATATCCACATATACTTGGGATTTTTTTTTAATGGTGGAAGTATTTCAAAGTTTGAACCACTTATTAGGCTACCAAAAAATATCCTATTCAACTTCCACTTCAGAACTGATCGTTAGAACGGTACTCCACCTTAGATTATACTGCTACTCTCTATCTCAATATTCTTAGATACTTCAAGATGTTCAATGTGTAAAGGATGAACAAAAAGCTCAGGCAGCCTGGCACAGTTTGCAAGTAAGACTCACAAAGGCTGCCTTTTCTTTATAGCATCAGACCCTTTTTTTTTCCCCACAAGAGGGGAAAAGATCTATTTGACACATTTCTCAAGGATTCTTTTATTCTGTCACTTCTCAAGCAGAGAATAAAAAACTCCTTTCCTCTTCCCTTAGTAATATATTTTGTGATTTTTCCATCAGCCCAGCAACTCTGAAAATCTGCTGAAAGTCACTTTAGTGCACTCACATACGAAAGTGTATTTTCCTGGAAAAAAAAAAAAAAAAAAAAAACACCACATGTAACTGTGAAAATATATACTATATATAGGCATATATGTGTACATATATTATTTTATACATATCCATCTATAGTAATACATAGATATACATAGTTTAATATAACATCTCCAAGAACAGGTATTTTAAATGTAAAATAAGGAGAACAATTCAAGAGACACTGGGATCTGAGAAAACAAAAGGAAAGACTTTATCACAAATTGTGTGATTGGCTAAACATTTGTACAACATCAAATAGCATAAAATCCAAATTTTAAAATGCAAGCTTTGTATTCACCAGATGATGTATCTGAACCATAGAAATATTTAGGACTTACAGTTAGAAACAGGTTAGTTAACATCACAGCAAAAGAGCTTTAAAATTATTCTACCACAAAGAATGAATTGTGATGATCTGATGAAATAATTCCAGGAGCATATTAATTATCATATATGGATCTCTTTCTGATACAAAGAAATCAGCAAGGAGTAGAGAAGTGGACTGAAAAGGTGAAGCAACAAAATTTACAAGTTTGCTACAAAGAAGAAAATATTTTTTAACTCATTGGGAAAAGCACATTGTGGACTTTTAAAAAATATGGACGATCAACACACCCTATATGCAGATCTTTAAAAGCCCATGTCTTAGACTAACACTGGATTTCCTTGGCTATTTCAAAATTCTTAGCTTTTCATTTTTTATTATTATTATACTTTAAGTTCTGGGGTACATATGCAGAATGTGCAGGTTTGTTACATAGGTATACGCGTGCCATGGTGGTTCGCTGCACCCATTAATCTGTCATCTACATTAGGTACTTCTCTTAATGCTATCCTGTCCCTAGCCTCCCACACCCTGACAGGCCCTGGTGTGTGATGTTCCCCTCCCTGTATCCATGTGTTCTTACTGTTCAACTCCCACTTATGAGTGAGAACATGCAGTGTTTGCTTTGGACATGAGCTCATCCTTTCTTATGGCTGCATAGTATTCCATGGTCTATATATGCCACATTTTCTTTATCCAGTCCATCATTGGTGGCCATTTGGGTTGGCTCCAAGTCTTTGCTATTGCAAACAGTCCTGTGATAAACCTATGTGTGCATGTGCCTTTATAGTAGAATGATTTATACTCCTTTGGGTATATACTCAGTAATGGGATTGCTGGTTCAAACAGTATTTCTGGTTCTAGATCCTTGAGGAATCGCTGCACTGTATTCCACAATGGTTGAATTAATTTACACTCCTACCAACAGTGTAAAAGCGTTCCTATTTCTCCACATCCTTTCCAGCATCTGTTGTTTCCTGACTTTTTAATGATTGCCATTCTAACTGGCCTGAGATGGTATCTCAGTGTGGTTTTGATTTGCATTTCTCTAATGACTAGTGATGCTGAGCTTTTTTACATATGTTTGTTGGCCGAATAAATGTCTTCTTTTGAGAAGTGTCTGTTCATATCCTTCACCCACTTTTTGATGGAGTTGTTTGTTTTTTTCCTTGGAAATGTAAGTTCTTTGCAGATTCTGGATATCAGATGGGTCGATTGCAAAAATTTTCTCCCATTCTATATCTTGCCTGTTCACTCTGATGATAGTTTGTTTTGCTGTGCAGAAGCTCTTTAGTTTAATTAGATCCCATTTGTCAATTTTGGCTTTTGTTGACATTGCTTTTGGTGTTTTAATCATGAAGTCTTTGCCCATGCCTATGCCCTGAATGGCACTGCCTAGATTTTCTTCTATGGTTTTTTTATGATTTTAGGTCTTATGTTTAAGTCTTTAATCCATCTTGAGTTAATTTTTGTATAAGGTGTAAGGAAGGGGTCCAGTTTCAGTTTTCTGCAAATGGGTAGCCATTTTTCCCAACACCATTTATTAAGTAGGGAATCCATTCCCCATTACTTGTTTTTTTCAGGTTTGTCAAAGATTTCAAAAAGCTTATCCACCATAATCAAGTCGGCTTCATCCCTGGGATGCAAGGCTGTTTCAACATACACAAATCAATAAACTTAATCCATCACATAATCAGAACCAACAAGCCACTGCTCAAGGAAATAAGAGAGGACACAAACAAATGAAAAAAACATTTCATGCTTATGGATAGGAAAAATCAGTATCATGAAAATGGCCATACTGCCCAAAGTAATTTATAGATTCAATGCTATCCTCATCAAGCTACCATTGATTTTCTTCAAAGAATTAGAAATAACTACTTTAAATTTCATATGGAACCCAAAAAAAGCCTGTATTGTCAAGACAATCCTAAGCAAAATAAACAAAGCTGAAGGCATCAGGCTACCTGACTTCAAACTATACTACAAGGCTACAGTAACCAAAACAGCATGGTACTGTTATCAAAACAGATATATAGAACAACAG
This sequence comes from Saimiri boliviensis, assembly GCF_048565385.1. Taxonomy (NCBI): domain Eukaryota; kingdom Metazoa; phylum Chordata; class Mammalia; order Primates; family Cebidae; genus Saimiri; species Saimiri boliviensis. The sequence goes on from NC_133451.1 coordinate 129,962,678, forward strand.
AACAGAACAGAGGCCTTAGAAGTAATGCCACACATCTACATTTTCAGTGAATTTTCTAATAACTACTGAAACATGGGGGAAAGTCTATAGCATGAACTTTGTAAAAAGTATTGAGTAGTTTATAAAACATAAAAATAATAGTTTCCAATAACTTCCTTATTTTCTCTCCAATATACAAACATGGCCTCTGTAAAATAAAATTCTGAAAATATTATTTATAATCCCCACAGTCTAAGAATATTGGGAAAAACCCTTTAATACATTATAATATTTTAAGTAAATTCTCAAGATTCAATGTGTTCAAATGTTAGCCTTATGAATTGCTTTTGAATTGAATGACTAATTTAAAACTGAACAACAGGCCAGGGGTGGTACCTCACACCTGTAATCCCAGCAGTTTGGGAGGCGAAGGCGGGTGGATTACTTGAGGTCAGGAGTTGGAGACCAGCCTGATCAACATGAAGAAACCCCATCTCTGCTAAAATACAAAATTAGCTGGGTGTGGTGGTACATGGCTGTAATCCCAGCTACTTGGGAGGCTGAGGCAGGAGAATTGCTTGAACCCATGAGACGGAGGTTGCAGTGAGCTGAGATCACGCCATTTCACTCCAGCCTGGACAACAAAAGCAAAAGTCTGTCTCAAAAAAAAAAAAAAACTGTACAGCAACAACAAAAAACAGCAGTGGGTCAAACAGTTATGTAACACTGTCACAATTATCCTTCAATTCATAAAAATGAGAAATTTCAGTGATCCTTCCTTCTCAAAAGCTATACAAATGGAATTTTTAAAAATTAACTTACCAAAATTAACACTTTTACTACACAAGTTGTCATCTACTAATAATGTAAGAAAGGCTTACAGTATAGAGCTATTATAAAGAAAAAATATCCTCTTCAAAACATCTCAAATTTAATCTTCCTTTTTAACTTTTATGTTATGTTCAGGGGCCAATCACAGATTTGTTACATAGGTAAACTTGCATCATGGGAGTTTGCTGTATAGATTATGTCATCACCCAGGTATTAAGCCTAGTACCCATTAGTTGTTTTTCCTGATCTTCTCCCTCCCCTTACCCTTTACCCTCTAAAAGGCCCCAGTGTGTATTGTTTCCCTCTATGTTTCCATGTGTTCTCATCATTTAGGTCCTACATATAGGTGAGAACACGCAGTATTTGGTTTTCTGTTCCTGTGCTAGTTTGCTAAGGATGATGGCCTCCATCCATGTCCCTCAAAGGATATGATCTTGTTCTTTTTTTATGGATGCATGATATTCTGTGCTCTATATTTACCACATTTACTTTATTCAGTCTATCACTGATGGACATTTAGGTTGATTCCATGTCTTTGCTGTTGTGAATACAGCTGCAATGAACATATGAATGTATATACCTTCATAATAGAATGATTTATATTCCTTTAGGTATATACAGTAATGGAATTGCCAGGTCAAATGGCATTTCTGTCTTTAGGTCTTTGAGGAGAAATCACCACACTGTCTTCCACAGTTTCTGAACTAACTTAAACTCCCATCAACAGTGTATAAGCCTTCTTTTTTTCTCACAACCTTTCCACCGTCCATTGATTTTTGACTTGTTAATAATCACTCTTCTGACTGGTATGAGATGGCATCTCATTGTGGTATTGATTTGCATTTCTCTAACGATCAGTGATGTTGAGCTTTTTTTCATATGAGCGTTGGCCACATGTATGTCTTCTTTTGAAAAGTGTCTGTTCATGACCTTTGTCCACTTTTTAATGGGGTTGTTTGGTTTTTCCTTGTAAATTAAAGTTTCTTGTAGACTCTGGATATTAAACCCTTGTCAGATAGAGAGATTGTAAAAATGTTCACCCAATCTATAGATTGTCTGTTCACTCTGATAATAGTCTCTTTTGCTGTGCAGAAGCTCTTTAATTAGATCCCATGTGTCTTTTGGCTTTTTTGCAATTGCTTTTGGTGTTTTCATCATAAAATCTTTGCCCATGCCTATGTCCTGAATGGTACTGCCTAGGTTGTCTTCCCAGGTTCTTATAATTTGGGGTTTTATATTTAAAGATTCAATCCAGATTTATTTAATTTTTGTATATGGTGTGAAGAAGGGGTTCAGTTTCTGTCTTCTCCATCTATCTAGCCAGTTACCCCATCACCATTTATTGAATAAGGAATCCTTTTCCTGTTGTTTGTTTTTGTAAGATTTGTTGAGTTCAGATAGTTACAGGTTTGCAGTCTTATTTCTGGGTTATCTATTGTGTTCCATTGGTCTCTGTGCTTGCTCTTAACCAAACTTGCAGTTACCATAGCTCTGTAGCATAGTCTGAAGTCAGGTAGCGTGATGCCTCCAGCTTTGTTCTTTTGGCTTAGGATTTCCTTGGCTATTTGAGCTCTTTTTGGGTTCCATATGAATTTTAAAACATCTTTTTCTGGTCCTGTGAAGAATGTCAATGGCAGTTTAACAGGAATAGCATTAAATCTATAAACTGCTTTGGATAGTGTGGACATTTTCTAGATATTGATTATTCCTATCCATGATCATGGAATGCTTTTCCATTTGTTTGTGTCACCAATGATTTCTTTGAGTAGTGGTTTGTAATTTTCCTTGTAGAGAAATTTCACCTTCCTGGTTAGCTGTACTCCTAGTATTTTATTCTTTTCTATGGCAATTGTGAATGGACGTTCATTTATGATTTGGCTCTCTGCTTGACTGTTGTTGGTATACCAGAATGCTAGCACTCTCTGCACACTGATTTTTTATCCTGAGGTTTTGCTGAAGTAATTTATCAGCTTAAGAAGTTTTGGGCTGAGATGATAAGAGTTTTCTAGATGTACAATCTATTTATAGTATCATGTCATCTGCAAAGAGGGATAGTCTGACTTCCTCTCTTCCTATTTGAATGCCTTTATAGCTTTCTCTTGCCTTGATTTCCCTGGCCAGAACTTCCAATACTATGTTGAATGTGAGTGGCAAGACAGGGTATACTTGCCTTGTACTGGTTTTCAATGGGAATTCTTCCAGCTTTTGCCCATTCAGGATGATGTTGGCCGTGGGTTTGTCATAGATGGTTCTTATTATTTTGAGATATGTTTCTTCAATATTTAGTTCATTGAGAGTTTTCAACATGAAGGGACACTGCATTTTATCAAAAGCTTTTTCAGCATTTATTGAAATGATCATGTGGTTTTTGTCTTTAGTTCTGTTTATGTGATGAATCATATTTATTGATTTGTGTATTTTCAACCAACCTTCATCCCTAGGATAAAGCCCATTTGATTGTCGTGAATAAGCATTTTGATGAGCCGCTGGATTCAGTTTGCCAGTATCCTGTTGAGGATTTGTGCACTGATGTTCATCAAAGATATTGACCTGAAGTTTTCTTTCTTTGTTGTATCTCTTCCAGGCTGTGGTATCAAGATGATGCTGGCCTCCTAAAATGAGTTAGGGAAGAGTCCCTCCTTTTCATTTTTTTGGAATAGTTTCAGTACGAATGGTACCATCTCTTCTTTGTACTTCTGGTAGAATTCAAATGTGAATACATCTGGTCTTGGGCACTTTAAGATGATAGGCTATTTATTACTGCCTCAATTTCAGAAATCATTATTGGTCTGTTCAGGGATTCAATTTCTTCCTGGTTCAGTCTTGGGAGGATGGTTTCCAGGAATTTATCCATTTATTCTAGGCTTTCTAGGTTATTGGCATAGAAGCGTTCATAATATTCTCTGAGGATTGTTTGTATTTCTATAGCATAACTCTTTTGAAAGATAATAAAACATTAAAATCTTCTCATTAAACTACAAGAAAAACTCAAAACAAAGAATAATCTATCTCATCGATAAAAGTGCATATGAAATTGAAAATCCAAAATACATTTTCGTATTCACTTTTTGCAAATTAATCAAAGTAATTAGTAATTAAATAGAAATACATTAGTCATCTACTCATTTATACCAATCCCTTCTTTAGTTAGTAGTAATAATACTCATAAATATTTGGGAGTAAAATGTAGAAAAGAATTAAATCAATCTTTTTAATAAAAGGATGCACTTCAAATTCTAATTTTCTGAGTTATTTTTCTAATTTTAATCAACATGTAATCAACATTTCCAAATATCTAATGGCTTACTGAAATGATTGTCTTTCTTAAAGATTGATTTTTGTGATTTTTTTCCTTATGAGTCACCTTGGTTACTTATATATAATGTGATACTTGTTCTTTTTAGCTGAGTGTGCATTCAGATTCTGCATAAGAATGCAGGTGACTTGTAGCTTTAAAGTACTAATTTTTCTCAGATTGACAAGTAAACATAGAAGTCTCTTCTTACTACCTATTAACTTTTTTAATAGGGAAAACAACATAAACATTATGTTCCTTCAAGTGATTTTGAATCAGATCAATTGTTTATTCAGACATGAACATCCCCAAAATTCAAGATCAGTAGCCTATATCTAGGTTGTAAACATAAATGCAAATATTTAAAGAGTCAGCTGATTGAGATACGGCAACAAGCTATTGATAATGATGTATGCCTTACATCTATGCCTCAGAACAGTTGCAAACTAATTGTACTTTAGTCTTCCTCAGAGGTGTTCTGTGAAATCTTTTTTTCAAGCAGAAATTCTAAAATTTAACCTCTCATAATATATTATAATGTACATCTCAAGACCTATATTCAATTTACAGTTCACTTGCTATATAATGAACTTCTATCAGTCACTTTTAAACAAATCTACCTAAGTGGAAGAGCAGTAACATCATATGACTAGAACCAGGGCAGCTACAAGTCACTTGATTTTCCAAGCCAGATAGCCAGGAAGCTTCTCAGAATCACAGGTGTTTCTGAGCCCCCATATCCCTATTCTCCACATATACATTGTTTCAAAGTCCTACTGATTCCACCACCTTAATATATCTCCATCCATCCATTTTTCTCTATTTCCACTGTGATTGCTCTATTTTAGTCCCACATCATCTCTCACTTGCACTACTGCAATTATCTGGTCTCCATGTCACCAGTTTCTGCACCTCCTGATGCTGTTGTCCTAATTTGAGTTAGAGCGAGGTTTTTCTAATTCCATTCCCTCCATCAGTTTTAGTGTACTGCCTACACTGTCTACACCGCTGGAACAGAGTACAAAATATCTGAGTTCCAGTCTCTACTGGTCTTCTGAGTTGTGTTCTACTTGAAGCCCTCTCACATTATATTCCATGCTTAAAACTGCTACCAATTTCTTGAACATGCCAGAATGCTTCATGCCTTCAAGTTTATGTCCCATCCTTTGCCTCTATAATTACTCTCTCTATCACATCCCAGCCACAGCCAACTATCTGGGAAAGTTTGCTGTTCAAGTAACCCAAGATAGAAATTATCATCCATTCCTGGGAATGCCCATGGTGCCCTGTACATATGCGACCATATGCCCTGAAATTCTTCACTGAACACTTCGGTGTTTTATCTCCTTGTAAGTTCTTTGAGGTTGAAGACCATGTCATATTCATCTTTGCTTCCTCAGCACCTGGGACAGTGCCTGGATCATAATACTAAATCAATGTTTATTGAAGAAGCCGCTGGATAGAAAACCAAAACAAAAAAACGTATTCTGCCCTTCTGAGGTGAACTCTATGTCAAATTACATATTGAAACACCACTCAACACTAGACTAGCTTAATAAAAAAAGGCCATTGGTAGTCTATGAACTGCCATCCATTTTTTGTTTTTAATTTTTTGAGATGTCACTACTTAGTTAAATCACATAGCAGAGTCACCAAGTGGAAAAGAACTTAACAAGGTTTTTTTAATTTGGTTTTTGTGAGCCTGTGCATACATGGTCCAAAGAAAAGCACTTCATTTTTTCCAATGTCAGTGATGACTTCAATTTTATATAAATTAAATGCCCTCTGTCTCACCTCTGCCTACTTCTCAGTATTTTCAACTTAACTACATCCTCTAAAATCTTAAAATGTAAAGAACACTGAGTTACAGAAGGGACTGGTATGGGGCTTGATGTTCCACTGCTGGCTTTTTCTCATTTGAATATTATGATTTCGGGAGGTTGCAACCAGTAAGAAAAAATCTAAAGAAAAAATCTAACAGGACTTTAATTACTTAGGAAAAAAAATCTGTATTGTTGAAGCTCACTAAACAGGAATTACCTAAATGGATAACTATATTAATGTCGGTGGAACTTTATTAAAATGCCAATTATCTCTAACATATCTATAAATGTTATTTATTTTCACCAAAATTTCCTTATACATTTTTTGTGGAACTGGAGAAACTTGAAGTTTTAGGAAATTTGCCCCACTAAATGTCATGACTACTTACAAAACTGTACTAATTATGACAGTGTGATAGTGATATGGTAAACCAACAAAAAAAATCAACATTAACATCACAGAACACAAAAACAATCTTGTACATATATGAATACTTGCTATATGACACATGTGACCTTAAAGGTTAACAGAGAAAAGATGAACTACTCAAACAGTGCCTTTTGGACAAGGGTTATGTGATCATATGGAATGACGAGTTTATTGTTACGGGAAACTATATGAGAATTATTTTTTTTATTATACTTTAAGTTCAGGGGTTCATGTGTAGATCTTGCAGGATTGATACATAGGTATACACACGCCATGGTGGTTTGCTGGCTCTATCCCCCCGTCACCTACATTAGGTATTTCTCCTAATGTTATCCCTCCCCAATCTCCTCACACTGTGGTATCCCTCCCCTAGATCCCCAACAGACCCCAGTGTGATGACCCCTCCCTGTGTCCAAGTTTTCTCATTGTTCAACACCCACTTATGAGTGAGAACATGTGGTGTTTGCATTTCTGTTCTTGTGTCAGTTTGCTGAGAATAACGGTTTCCAGGTTTATCCATGTCCCTGCAAAGGATATGAACTCATCCTTTTTTATGGCTATAGTATTCCATGGTGTATATGTGCCACATTTTCTTTATCTAGTCTCTTTCTGATGGGCATTTGGGTTGGTTCCAAGTCTTTGCTATTGTAAACAGTGTCACAATGAACATACCTGTGCATGTGTCTTTATCATAGAATGATTTATAATCCTTTGGATATACACCCAGTAATGAAATTGCTGGGTCAAAAGTATTTCTATTTCTAGATCCTTAAGGAATCACCACACTGTCTTCCACAATGGTTTAACTAATTTACACTCCCACCAATAGTGAAAAAGTGTTCCTATTTCTCCACATCCTCTCCAGATTTTTTAATGATCTGTTGTCTCCAGATTTTTTAAAGATTGCCATTCTAACATGCATGAGATGGTATTTCAATGTGATTTTGATTTACATTTCTCTAAAGACCAGTGATGATGAGCATTTATTAACATGTTTGTTGGCCACATGTCTTTTTTGAAAAGTATCTGTTCAGATCCTTTGCCCAATTTTGATGGGGTTATTTGCTGCTTTCTTGAAAATTTTAGTTCTTTGTAGATTCTGGATATTAGCCCTTTGTCAGATGGATAGATTGAAAACATTTTTCCCATTCTGTTGGTTGCTGATTCACTCTAATAATTGTTTCTTTTGTGGTGCAGAAGCTCTTTAGTTTAATTAGATCCCAGTTGTCTATTTTGGCTTTTGTTGTCATTGCTTTTGGTGTTTTAGTCATGATGTCCTAGCCTATGCCTATGTCCTCAATGGTACTGCCTAGGTTTTCTTCTAGGGTTTTTGTGGTATTAGGTCTTATGTTTAAATCTTTAATCCATCTTGAGTTAATTTTCGTATAAGGTGTAAGGAAGGGGTTCAGTTTCAGTTTTCTGCACATGGCTAGCCAGTTTTCCCAACACCATTTATTAAACAGGGAATCCTTTCCTCATTGCTTTTGTCAGGTTTGTCAAAGATCAGATGGTTGCAGATGTGTGGCATTACATTCAAGGCCTCTGTTCTGTTCCATTGGTCTATATCTCTGTTTTGGTACCAGTGCCATGCTGTTTTGATTACTGTAGCCTTGTAGTATAGTTTGAAGTCAGGTAGTATGATGCCTCCAGCTTTGTTCTTTTTGCTTAGGATTGGACTTGGCTATGTGGAGCTCTCTTTTGGTTACATATGAAGTTTAAGATGGTTTTTGACAGTTCTGTGAAGAAGGTCAATGGTAGCTTGATGGGAATAGCAATGAATCTATAAATTACTTTGGGTAGTCTGGCCATTTTCACAATATTGATTCTTCCTAACCATAAGTATGGAATGTTTATCCATCTGTTTGTGTGCTCTCTTATTTCCTTGAGCAGTGGTTTGTAGTTCTCCTTGAAGAGATTTTTTTACATCCTTCATTAGTTGTATTCATAGGTATTTTATTCTCCTTGTGGCAATTGTGAATGGGAGTTCACTCATGATTTGGCTATTTTTTGGTCAGTTATTGGTGTACAGGAATGCTTGTGGTTTCTGCACATTGATTTTTTAGCCTGAGACTTTGCTGAGGTTGCTTATCATTTAAGGAGATTTTGAGCTGAGTCAATGGTGTCTTCTAAACATACAATCAAATGGTCTACAAATGGAGACAATTTGACTACCTCTCTTCCTAATTGAATACCCTTTGTTTTTCTTGCCTGATTGCTCTGGTTAGAACTTCCAATCCTATGTTTAATAGGAATGATCAGAGAGGACACCCTTGTCTAGTGTCAGTTTTCAAAAGGAATGCTTCCAGTTTTTGCCCATTCAGTATGATATTGGCTGTGGGTTTGTTGTAAATAGATTTCATTATTTTGAGATATGTTCTGTCGATAACCTAGTTTATTGAGAGTTTTTAGCATAAAGTGCTGGTGAATTTTGTTGAAGGCCTTCTCTGCATCTATTGAGATAATCATGTGGTTTTTGTCTTTGGTTCTGTTTATGTGGTGGATTACATTTATAGACTTGTGTATGTTGAACCAGCCTTGCATCCCCGGGATGAAGCCACTTGATCATGGTAGATAAGCTTTTTGATGTGCTGTTGCAAGGCTTGCCAGTATTTTATTGAAGATTTTTGCATCTATGTTCATCATGGATATTGGCCTCAAGTTTTGTTTTTTTGTTGAGACTCTGCCATGTTTTGTTGTCAGGAGGATGTTGGTCTCATAAAAACATTTAAGGAGGATTCCCTCTTTTGGATTGTTTGGAATAGTTTCAGAAGGAGTGGTACCAGCTCCTCTTTGCATGTCTGGTAGAATTCAGCTATGAACCTATCTGGACCTGGGCTTTTTTGGGGTGGTAGGCTCTTAATTGCTGCCTCAACTTCAGACCTTGTTATTGGTCTATTCAGGGTTTCAGCTTCTTCCTAGTTTAGGCTTGGGAGGAGGCAAGTGTCCAGGAATTTATCCATTTCTTCCATGTTTACTAATTTATGTGCATAGAGTTGTTTGTAATAATCTCTGATGATGGTTTGAATTTCTGTGGAATCTGTGGTGATATCCCCTTTATTGTTTTTTATTGTACCAATTTTGTTATTCTCTCTTTTCTTTTTTATTAATCTGGCTAGTGGTCTATTTTGTTGATCTTTTCGAAAAACCAGCTCCTGGATTTATTGATTTTTTGAAGGGATTTTTGTGTCCTTATGTCCTTCAGTTCTGCTCTGATCTTAGTTATTTCTTGTCTTCTGCTAGCTTTTGTGTTTTTTTGATCTTGCTCCTCTGGTTCTTTCAATTTTGACAATAGGGTGTCGACTTAGATCTCTCCTTGTTTCTCATGTGGGCATTTATTGCTATAAATTTCCCTCTAGACACTGCTTTAAATGTACACCAGAGATTCTGGTTTGTTGTGTCTTCATTCTAGCTGGTTTTGAAGAACATCTTTATTTCTGCCTTCATTTCATTGTTTATCCAGTCGACATTCAGGAGCCAGTTGTTCAGTTTCCATGAAGCTGTGTGATTCTGAGTTAGTTTCTTAATCCTGAGTTATAATTTGATTGCACTGTGGTCTGAGAGACTGTTATGATTTCTCTTCTTTTGCATTTTCTCCAGAGTGATTTACTTCCAACTAGGTGGTCTTTTTTAGAGTAGGTGTGACGTGGTGCTGAGAAGAATGTATACTCTATGGATTTGGGGTGGAGAGTTCTGTAGATGTCTATTAGATCCTCTTGGTCCAGATCTAGTTCAAGTCCTGGATATCCTTGTTAGTTTTCTGTTTCACTGATCTAATATTGACAGTGGAGTGTTAAAGTCTCCCACTATTATTTTCTGGGAGTCTAAGCCTCTTTGTAGGTCATTAAGAACTTGCTCTATGTATCTGGGTGTTCCTGTACTGAGTGCAAATATATTTAGGATCCAAACTACATTGAGATGCCATATCATACCAGTTAGAATGCCAATCATTAAAAAATCTGGAGAAAACAGATGCTGAAGAGGATGTGGAGAAACAGGAACACTTTTACACTGTTGATGGGAGTGTAAATTAGTTTAACCATTGTGGAAGACAATGTGGCAAGTCCTCAAGAATCTAGAAATAAAAATTCCATTTGACCCAGCAATCCCATTACTGGGTATGTACCCAAAGGATTATAAATCATTGTATTATAAAGACACATACACACGTATGTTCACTGTGACCCTATGTACAATAGCAAAGACTTGTAAACAACCCAAATGCTCATCAATGATAGACTGGACAAAGAAAATGTGACACATATACACCATGGAATACTATACGGCCAAAAAAACATGTCCTATGTAGGGACATGAATGAATCTGGAAATCATCATTCTCAGCAAACTGACACAGGAACAGAAAATCAAGCACCACATGTTGTCACTCGTAGGCAGGTGTTGAGCAATGAGAACACATGGACACAAAGAGGGGAGCATCACACACTGGGGTCTGTTGGGGGAGCTAGAGGAGGGACAGCGGGGAGTGGGAAGAGATAACATGGGGAGAAATGCTGGATATAGGTGACGGGGGGGATGGAGGCAGCAAACCACACTGCCATGTATGTACCTATGCAACAATCCTGCATCATCTGCACCTGTACCACAGAACTTAAAGTAAAATTTAAAACATAAATACTTCACTTATCAAAAGACATCATAAATAATGACTTCTACAAATATATCTAGTAAGTAAATATCATGAATGTAAACAGTGATCTTAGTACCTATACACTCATTAAAGTATTGTTTATAATAGCATAAGAGGTTCCAGAGAAGCCCCCAAAACCAGGAACAATTGGGAGGAGTCAAAGCACTGGACCACCAATGTCCCTGTGATCCTGCCCTCATTAATCAATCACCACCCTTCCCATCAGGCATGTAGAAGAAAAGAAAGAAGATGCCTAAAAGAGTTTTCTTTGAAGAAGGAATTTTCAACTACTGATTTGAAGTTTCCTCCATACGATCTTCAAAACAAGAGAATCACTGGGAAAACTTGGCATGTGTCTTCTGGAATTTGAAGGATATAGGAGCCGGTGTGTGACTTGCGCATGAGTTCAAGTGGAAGGAGCTGACTTGTGGCCAAACTACAAGAAAAAACGCTTTGTTGGCGATTGCCTGAACTTGCAAACTTTGGTGAGCCAGTCCTGAATATGTGTATTTCTAGTTATATTCTGAATTGTACCCCTCAAAGTTTGTATCATGAAGTCTTAACCCCCAGTTCCTCAGAATGTTACTCTACTTAAAGCTAGACCTTGAGGGCCGGGCGCGGTGGCTCAAGCCTGTAATCCCAGCACTTTGGGGGGCCGAGGCGGGTGGATCACAAGGTCGAGAGATCGAGACCATCCTGGTCAACATGGTGAAACCCCGTCTCTACTAAAAACACAAAAAATTAGCTGGGCATGGTGGCGCGTGCCTGTAATCCCAGCTACTCAGGAGGCTGAGGCAGGAGAATTGCCTGAACCCAGGAGGCGGAGGTTGCGGTGAGCCGAGATCGCGCCATTGCACTCCAGCCTGGGTAACAAGAGCGAAACTCCGTCTCAAAAAAAAAAAAAAAAAAAAAAAAGATAGACCTTGAAAGGGATAAAATTTGGTCATTAGGGTAGATCCTAACCCAGTATGATTGATGTCCTCATAAGAGGACACTGGAACACTGACAAAATCACTGATAAAATCATGTGAAGACACTGAGAGAAGACTGCCATTTACAAGACAAGGACAGAGGCCTCAAAATAAAAACAAACCTACTGGCACCACGTTCTCATACCCCTGGCCTCCAAAACTGTGAGAATATAAATTTGTTGTTAAATTTATATTCTGTGGTATTTTGTTATGGCAGCCCTAACAAACCAATACACTCATAGGCCAGAGGTAAGTTCCATGGAAGTGAGCTGTTTTGGGTTTGTCTTAAGAGAAATTCCACCCAAGAGGGTCATTCTAGATGGAAAAAGGGACCACAGCAGCAGGACTGGAAGGGGAGCAGGGAGTTACGAGCAACAGGAAAATTTATTTGGAGCACTATAGCAGTGAGGAGTATTCTAGTCATCCATAAGAGGATCCCACAAGAGAAAACGTAAGCTCACCATCTGAAATATCCAGGAAGCACCAACCCAGTTTGTAACTGTCGAAGTTGAATGACAATCTTTCTGTCCTTTTACCTCTCCTTCCTCCCCTAAGTTCCCAACCCTAGGGATCAGTGAAGGTGAAAGTAGCAGAGTGCTAAATAAGTGGAGAGAAAAACAAAGACACCAACCACAGCAACCATTCTTACTTCAGATTACCCCCTCTGAAGTAAACATGATCTAAGGGATGGAGGAACTTTAAATTTGGTGAAGATTGAAGCTGTGATACTAGAGTTGGTCAGACTTTTATAAATACCAATATAAAGCAGTGGGAAACTATAGGGACAGCCTAGTGGTGAATTCAGAAATGGGAAGATATATCCCGCCTGAGGAAGTGAGTTGACGAGGAGTGGTGAGAAAGAATGAAGAGACTTCCTATTTAACTGGGCAAGTCCATAACTTTAATAAGTCAGTTACAGCAGATTAAATGCCATATATAATACATATTAATATGCGATTTATTGTATAATTAATGATTCATATCAACACTCGTTCCAGCTTAAGCAACCACATGAAGTAGTTCCTGAACATTCTGCCTCCAACTCTTTTTTTTGGAGACAGAGTCTTGCTCTGCTGCCCAGGCTGGAGTGCAGTGGTGCAATCTCAGCTCACTGCAACCTCTGCCTTCCAGGTTCAAGTGATTCACCCGACGTAGACTTCTGAGTAGCTGGGATTACAGGCACATATCACCATGTCTAGCTAATTTTTGTACTTTTAGTAGAGACATGGTTTCACCATGTTGGCCAAGATGGTCATGATCTCCTGACCTCATTATCCTCTCTCCTCAGCCTCTCAAAGAGCTAGGATTACAGGCATGAGCCACCACACTTGGCCCAAACTCTTTTCTTAATTCACATATTTCTTCATTATTTATTCACCCAACTAATAGTTTTTGGGGATGTCCTGTGTGCCAGGCACTGTGCAAAGCTCTGGGAATACAACAGTGAAAAAAATGCATGCCCTCATTGACCTCAAAATATTATAGTGAGATGGGAGTGAGTTACTACTTCACAAGTGATGCTGCAGAAGATACCATGAGTCACTTACTCAGGCCTTAGAGACCGCAACAAAGGCACCCAGGCTCTCTCAAATCCAGGACTGAGAAAATAAGATTCTGCATCCTTTTCATTATTATACCTGACCCTTATTCACTTTGAAAATTGTTTTAACTGAGTGTTAGCAGAGCCTTCCTATACAACAGTGCTGAAATGTTGAAGACCTTTCTATGTTCCATACCATCAATGACACATGTAACCTCAGGTATATAACCACTTCCCAGGAACACAGTCCCTTCACCTGTGCAATACAATGTCTAGACTAAATTGCTAAAGCTTCCTGAAATGCTACTTTTTAAAACCCTAACAACTAAATTGTAAAATTCGATAAACTGATGCAAATAGCAACACTAAAATTTTAATTTTTAAGGTACTACTGTTGGGTCACAAATTTCATTAGAACAAAGGGAAACAGTCATAACAGAAGTTACTATTCACAACATTACATTATAAAATGAGAGTACAAATTACATCCGGTTAAAATTTTGGAGCCAATGCTAAGATATATTATTTCCTTATAGCCCATTAAAAATGTGAAATTACATTGGCTGCATTATTGTAACATTGTTAATATTAACATTACATTTTGTATTTATCCAGAATCTTACTGGTGATTATTGTTGCTTCTGAAAATTTTCCTTTCAAACTCTAAATTTATTTTTATAGCCAAAACAGTTCTTTATACAGGATAATAGAGGATCTTGCCTACCAAAGAGAAAAATTTTCAGCTGTTTATATAAACCCATTATTCTCTGAAGCCTATAAAAGTGACAGACTCAGTGTTTATTGGAAGGTCTTATTATTAGAATGAATAGTTATACTTTGCTCCCATCATGATCTAAACAGGTTTTTAAAAAACAAAAACTGAAATATTTATGAAACGATTTTTTTTCCTTTCTTTCAACTCACCTGTCCTCTCCCTGCTGAGTGGAATAAAGTCAATGGTACAAACTAGTAACTCTTTAATAAATAATACTGAATAAATTAGTACATCGGTAGGACAGAAAGAGAATATACTCTAAGGCGGGGGTCCCCAGCTCCCTGGGTCAACGCGGACGGTACTGGTCCGTGGCCTGTTATGACACTTGCTGCACAATAGAAGGTGAGCAGGTGGGCGAGGGAACGTTACCGGCTGGGCTCCGCCTCCTGTCAGATCAGCTGCGCTGTTAGAGTCTCATAGGACTGGAAAACATACTGGGAACTGAGCCTGCCCAAGGGATCCAGGTGGCATGCTCCTTATGAGAATCTAGCCAATGCCTCATCATCTCAGGTTGGAACAGTTTCATCCCACGCCGTTCCACCCAAACCCCCAGCAGGTCGCAGAAAAGGTGTCTTCCACAAAATCTCTCCCTGGTGCCAAAAAGGCTGGGGACCACTCACTGGTCTAAGGAATGTTGGTTCATCCTCCAACTTAGTATCATTGCTTTAGGGAAATGCATTCAGCCTTTATATTGTTCATTCATTCATAAATCTTTCAGTTCATTCGACAGTGATTACTAAATAGCAAAAGAGTCTGCTTAGCCCGGGAAATATAAAGAAGAATAAAATTTTCCTTGGCTTAAGCAGCTCACTCGTAAGGCAGAGAAATATAAAAGGGCAATGTTGTCATTGCTTAAATACAAATATGTAGATTCCAGAAGTAAACGTTGCTAATGCTACTTCTGTGAGTGAACACACCTAGAAGAGATGGAGGAAGAAATAACTAAACTTGCTCTTAGAAGAAGAGGAAAATTTTCTACGTGAGGAAAGCAGAAAGGAGAATTCTAGAAGAGAAGAGAGACTGCAAAGGCATGGTATTGTCAAATAACAACCAGTGGTCAGAAACGAAACTATGAACTTCTCTGAAGTTAGTCGGGGCTGGGATAGTCTCCTCAGACTGCCGTATCAAAATACCAGAGGCTGAGTGACTTAAATAACAAAAATTTATTAACTTACAGTCCTAGATACAAGAAGCCCTTAATCAAGGTGCCAACTAATTCAGTTCTTGATGAGGTCTCTCTTCCTGACTTGTGAACAGGAATATCCTCATGAAAAAGAGAGATAAAAAGATCTCTCTCAAGAAGGAGGTCAGGTTGCAATTAAAAAAATAAAGATCTCTCTCTCTCTCTCTTTTCCTTTTCTTACAAGGCTATTGTCCTGTCAGATTAGGGCATCATTTACCCCTACTTATCTCCTAAAGGTCCTGTCTCCAAATACAGTCACATTGGGGGTTAGGGTGTCAATATTTGAGTTTTGTGGGGGCATAAACATTCAGTTCATAACACAGTCCTAAATGAGTTCAGAGCATTTGGGGTGACAGAAAGATAATAGACACTATAAGAGAAAACTGGGGGCCATCTAAAAGATTTAGATTCCACTTTTGTTTATCTAGATTTATCAATTACATAGATTTGGCATGGCTGAAAAGGTTTAGGGAGAGGAAGGTCTCCTTAACAGCATATATATACAGTGGGAAAATGGATAATAAGGAGCTGTTAAGGAGATACAGTCAGTGTGACTAGATCAATTACACATAGCTTGTAAGAGAGACACTGAAGCTGGTTCTCAGGTTTCAAGTTGGGGAGACAGAGAAATCAGTGGTGATGCTTTTTTTTTTTTTTTTTTTTTTTGAGATCGCTCAGGCTGGACTGCAGTGGTGAGATCTCGACTCACTGCAATCCCCACCTCTCAGATTCAAGAGATTCTCCTGCCTCAGCCTCCCAAGTAGCTGGGACTACAGGCATGCACCACCAGGCCCGGCTAATTTTTTTTTCGTATTTTGGTACAGACAGGTTTTCACCATGTTGGCCAGGATGGTTTCAGTCTCCTGATCTCGTGATCTATCTGCCTCGGACTCCCAAAGTGCTGGGATTACAGGTGTGAGCCACAGTGCCCAGGCAGTGGTGATGCTTTTAAGTGAAGTAGCAAATGTCGGGCAGGAGCAGATCAACTGAAAATGCTACCTTGACATCCCGAGGAAGAAGAACCAAAATTAAACTCTAGGGAATATTTATAATATAATTAGAAAGCAAAACCCAACGAAATTAATTTGGAGCTCCTGAAAGGTAGAAAAAGATCCAGAGAGAGAGCCAGAATGAACACCAAGTGGGAGCACAGTTTCAGGAATCTTATCTGTCTTGAATGCCCTAGAGATGTTACATAAAACACAGACAAAGGATAAGTCATTAACTTCTTTAATTAGGAAATCTTTCATAACTTTTATGGAGAGAAGTTTCAGCAGAATAAAAGGGACAAGAATTTTTATGCAGGCAGAGTCTGGATATATTTTATTCACCACCGTATCCTCATTTCAAGCATAGTGCTCAGCACAAGTGTGTGTTCAATGAGTATTTATGAGGATAAAGTTAATTAGAAACTAAGGAATGATTAGAAAAAAAAAAAAGAGGAAATGGAGAATGTCCAAATACTGAGGCTGGCAGAAAAGAGAATAGGTTCATACTTAGAGAAAAAAAGAAACAAAGAATGGTTTCTTTCTTTACTTTAGAAATGGATAGAAGAACCTTAATGACATTTACAGAAAATTAGAAAAAGCCATTGAAAATGGAGGAGAAACAAAACTAATAGGCTAAAAGGACCTTCATCTGCATCCGTTCCAATCAGAAGAGGATCAAGACATTTATAAAAAAGTAGAAGTTATTTAGGAATTACCTGGCTATTATATATATAAACAAGAATAATTATAATAGCTAATATTTATCATGTGCTTGGTAAGTGAGCTTTTTAAAAAACATATATAATTAGATACATTGTTATGGGATTTTTGATACTAACAACATATCTTATTATTAGATATGTTCTTATAAACTGTGTTCATCATTGGACTGTTTTATGACCTGAATGTTTAGGTACCCCAAACACTCATATGTTGACACCTTTAGGAGACAATTAGAGGTAAAAGGTGCCCTAATCTGATAGGACTGGTAGCCTTGTAAGAAGAGAAATTATCTGGCTATCAATGAGATAAGAATAATTATAATAGCTAATATTATGTGCTTGATAAATAAGTGGGTTTTTTTATACTAACAACATATCTAATAATCATCTTATTATTAGATACCACCCTTTTATTAGATATCACCTTAAAAGGTAATACTATTTATTACATTTCCATTTTGCAAATAAAGAAACTAAGGAAAGGGAAATTAGGTAACTGGTCAAAGGAAGTGTGGCAAATAAGTAGCAAAATCAGGTTTTAACCCAAGATTACGGCTTCGATGTCTATGTCATTGCTGCATTAAAGTACTAAGTCAAGAACAATGTATTATTCCAGCCTGCAAGTCCAACAGGCTGGTGCTGTGTAGCTCCAGTGGAAGGAACCCCTGCAAAATAAAATATTTTCAGTAGGAAACACAATATATATTTACTTCAATACTAATCATAATTATCACTCCTTTGCAGATGTAGTTTTAAAAGAACATTTATATGTATGTGAATACTTTTGAATATGGAGATGTTTAAAAAACACACATATCATGCTTTTATGCCTCAAAATTGACAATAAATTCTTTTCATACCATCAGCCGGGCAACTGAATTTTAGTTGATTTCAAAACAAGTTTATCAGCTGAGAGTTTTGAAAGATGTAGTTTTAAAAGAACATGTAAATGTATGTGAATACCTTTGAACAATGTGGAGAAATTTAAAAATGCACAGATCATGCTTTTATGTCTCAAAATTAACAATAAATTCTGTTCATAACATCAGCAGAGCAGCTAAATTTTAGTGGATTTCAAACACAAGTTTATCAGCTGAAAGTTTTATTCTAACCATAGAAAGTACAACATGATCTGAAGATCAGCATTCCTAGACTTACATCAAATGTATTTTTAGTATACAAAATTGGTAAATGATGGAAATTGAAGAAAGCTTGGTCAAAATGCTAGTAACAGCATATTAAACTATTATGTTTGATGTTTTCTTTATATCACTTAACTGCTTTGTAGAAATCCTCAACATTTTTCCATGAAACAGAAAGTAATGGAAAGATGATGGCTTTTCAAAAAAAATGGAAGTTAATTGGGTACAGTGGCCCATGCCTGTAATCTTGACACTTTGGGAGGCCAAGACAAGAGGTGTGCTCGAGGCCAGGAGTTCAAGATCAGCCCAAAAAGCATAGTGAGATCCTGTATTTACAAAGAATTAAAAAATTAGTTAGGTGTGATGGCATGTCCTTGTAGTCGCAGCTACTCAGGATGCTGAGGCGGGTGAATCTTTGAACCCACCCCGTAGTTTGAGGTTGCAGTGAGCCTTGATTATGCCACTGTACTCCAGCCTAGGCAACAGAGTGAGATCCTGTCTTAAAAACAAAAACAAAACAAAATAAAACCACAGGTTATCAGGTCCCTAGTCAGATTTGGTCCCTAGGAATCTTTACACAGTTGTCAAATGTGTTTCAATAACGTTTTCTTTTTCTTTTTTTTTTTTTAATTGTACTTTAGGTTCTGGGGTACATGTGCAGATCATGCAGGATTGTTGCAGAGGTACATACATGGCAATGTGGTTTGCTGCCCCCATCCCCTCGTCACCTATATCTGGCATTTCTCTACGTTATCCCTCTCCAACCTCCCCACCCCCTAATATTACTCCCTTAGCCCCCACCCCAACAGACCCCAGTGTGTGATGCTCCCCTACCTGTGCTCATGTGTTCTCATTGTTCAACACCCATCTATGAGAAAGAATATGCAGTATTTGGTTTTCTCTTCTTGTGTCAGTTTGCTGAGAATGATGGTTTCCAGGATGTTTTCTTTTTAATATAAAACACTACAGTATACACCTGTGATTTCATTTTCCTCACACCAATCAGATTTAGGAGAAAAATATTCAATTAAACTAATATTCCTGGCCTTGCTAACCCTTTCCCTTGGTGACAGCATGACTTACATTGATGAGTTTGAAAAAGGAAACTGGGCAAGCTTAGCCCATGGCTTGCCTCTCTATCTTGAAGTCTGCCTGCCTGAAGAGAGTTTATCTGCTGTTCTTCTTCGTGATCCGTATCTATGGCTCAGCTTCTTCATGGAGATGAGGCCTGTCAGTTTCAGCACTGCCTGGAATTGGGTGGATAACTTGATCTAATCTGGAAAGGAACTATCAGTAAGTCCCATTTGGCTCTCACAAGAAGCTTTGACCTTCAATACTGGCTTTATCAATAATAAAATTGATATATTCATTCCTATTTGCCTAATTCCCATATGCATCTCTGAAATGGTTATAAACTTGAATAATCGAGAAGGGGGGCTATTTATTAGGTCTCTAGAAACTCCATATTAAAAATTGAGAGAAATAGGATTTGTGACACAAGTGATGCTTCAACAGCAAACTTTAGCAAACCCAAGGGAATACTGGAGATATTTACAAGGAGTTAATTAATAGGTGTACATATGGCAGCAAAAGCACTTGGCAGAGCCTTGTGTTTGAATACATCACCCAGCATATCCACTGTAAACAACACTGATTTTGCTTTTAAAAAACATTTTAATGCAATTTAGTCTTATGTAAGCCTTTGCACTGAAGAAATCTAAAGTAAATGGGCTCCTTCAAGAATTTAGACACCTGAAATTGTTTAGATAGAGGTCAGTAAGACTTTTAGGCCACTTTTAAAAGATACGGCCTTCACACAATTTTTATCATCCTTCATCCTTTCTCTTTGGTCCTAAAAGTGTTTTCAGTTAGAATTCCAGACAACACCAGGACCAGCACATGTCTCAAACAAACAAATTATGTGGGTTGCCAGGTTCCCTAAACAACAACCACAAATTCAATAGTTCACTTAGAACAAAAGTATGCTGCTTGGAGCCTCCTATCCAGCTCAGAT
The DNA here is from genome assembly GCF_048565385.1 of Saimiri boliviensis. Lineage (NCBI taxonomy): Eukaryota > Metazoa > Chordata > Mammalia > Primates > Cebidae > Saimiri > Saimiri boliviensis. The sequence goes on from NC_133451.1 coordinate 129,983,019, forward strand.
AATGTGAGTACTGCCTTCCTAATACTAAGCTAACCGCATTAGTAACTTTCTTTTTTCTAAAGCATTTAACCCATGTATCTTTCAGGTCAAATACTCTATACTGGAAAGGAAAAATATACCCCCATCTATGCTATTTTCTTCCTGTACTTTTAGAAGCTAATTTAATTCTTATCTTCTTAGGATCTTTAATGTCTTCATCTTTATGGTATTCTTCCTCTTTCCTCTGTCTTCAATTATATGCGAGACTTCCTCTTAACAACCTGTCTTTGACGTTTCTGTCCCTCTAACTACTGTCTATTCTCTCACTTTCCTTTCTCTGTCCCAAATATATTCCAAATTCTACATCCATAATTCTTTTTCATCCCATTTCTTAATAGGTCTTCAAAATGTTACAGCTCTTTATACAAGTAGATGCTTAGTAACTATTAGGAGGTTTTTTTTTGTTTTGTTTGTTTGTTTGTTTGTTTGTTTTGCCAATCCAGAAAAATAGGTGACAATATAATTTAGGCTAATTACATTTTTGAATAATACTGCTATTTTCACAGTTTTCATTCAGGTCAGTTTTCCTGGGATTTTTCCTTGAATTTTGAGTGTTTTTTGTTTGTTTGTTTGTTTGTTTCAGATTTTTTAAAAGTAATTTAATACTACTACATTTTGTTCTGCCTTACTAAGCTATTTCAATTGCAACAACACAGCAGCAAGAAATGTTGAAAAGGCATTTGATATTTTTAATGAGTAAAATTTATTTGTGAATAAAAAATAAATAGCAATCTAACATTAAAAAATAAACCAATAAAAAACTAATGAATTTTACTGTTAGACAATCTTTATAAAAATATTTTCACCCAACAGAATGGAAAAAAAATTTTGCAACCTACTCATCTAACAAAGGGCTAATATCCAGAATCTACAAGGAACTTAAACAAATTGACAAGAAAAAAACAAACAATCCCATCAAAAAGTGGGAGGGCAAAGGATATGAACAGACACTTCACAAAAGAAGACATTTATTTGGCCAACAAACACATAAAAAAAAGCTGATCATCACTGGTCATTAGAGAAATGCAAATCAAAACCACATTGAGATACCATCTCATGCCAGTTAGAATGGCGATCATTAAAATATCTGGAGACAACAGATGCTAGAGAGTATGTAGAGAAATAGGAACACTTTTACACTGTTGGTGGGAATGTAAATTAGTTCAACCATTGTGGAAGAAAGTGTGGCAATTCCTCAAGAATCTAGAAATAGATATACCATTTGACCCAGCAATCCTATTACTGGGTATATACCCAAAGGATTATTAATTGTTATATTATAAAGACACATGCACACGTATGTTCATTGCAGTACTGTTCACAATAGCCAAGACTTGGAACCAACCCAAATGCCCATCAGTGATAGACGGTATAAAGAAAATGTGGCACATAAACACCATGGAATACTATGCAGCCATAAAAAAGAATGAATTCATGTCCTTTGCAGGGACATGGATGGAGCTGGAAACCATCATTCTCAGCAAATTGACACAAGAACAGAAAACCAAACACTGTGTGTTCTCACTCATAAGTGAATGTTGAACAATGAAAAAACATGGACACAGGAAGGGGAACATCACACACTAGGGCCTGTTGGGGGATGGAGGGCTAGTGGAGGGATAGCAGTGGGCGGGGGCTAGTGGAAGGATAACATTAGGAGAAACACCTAAAGCAGACAATGGGGGGATGGATGCAGCAAACCGCAATCGCATGTCAGCATGTGTATACCTATGTAACAATCCTGCATGATCTGCACATGTACCCCAGTATACTTCAAGTATAATTTTAAAAAATACTTGCATCTAAAATAGGATGTAGCACAAAACAGGCACTCAGTGAATAAATATATATATTCATGCTTGATATATGTGGAGGAAAGAGGAAGAACACCATAAAGATGAAGATGTTAAAGATCCTAAAAAGATAATAAATAAATTAAATTAAATTAGCTTGACATTTAGCACACTGCTCAGCAAATGGGCTCAAAAAGTGGTCCCATCCTCACATTTCTACATGTGTTTTGTGTTTCCTAATGACAGAAATTCTTCATAGTTAAATCAAAAACAAAAAAGGAAGAAAAAAATCTCTTTATCTTTATTATACCAAATATGAAAATGTATTATAAAGGAATAAAAAAGTACTGAATGTGTATGAGACACTTTCATCATCATCATTAATTTACATCAAAGGAGACCAGGCTCCTGAGCACTTAGGACACATGGCAACCAGATTGACCAAGCAAAGTTGGTACAGAGCTGCTCTCCAGTTCCCACAGGACCACTGGGTCACAAAGCAGGAACAGCATTGTTTTCAGGCCACATCACAGTCTGATTATTGTCACTACATTGAGTTTTCTGGGTGAGAGAATTTGTTGTCTGACAAAGAAACAACATCAGAAAACTGAGTAAAACTGGTAACTGAAATAAACCACAAGAAATGGAGGATTATGGCAGTTATCTAAATAATCCAGGCAAGCAAGTATTTTTGATTAAAATAAAAGTTCAGAATCTAAATGATCAGGATAAAGTCTACTTAATCAGCACAGAAAAGCATTCACATTTTAGTATAAAAACAAAAAACCCAAGTTTTTATTTCCAAATTAATGTTAGATCATACTGATGAGATTCAGAACACTTACAAAATTTACAGTAATTATTCAAATTTTTTTATTCTTAAGAACTTTTTGAACATGTCATGAGCAGTTATCAGTGTTAGCTAATTGCTGCTAGTTTTAAATACATCACGAATGCAACATTCATTCATTCCATAAGTATTCACAGAGTATCTCCTCTGTGCAAAATGCTGTTCTGGAGAGGAAGTATACAGATGGATAAAACATACACTCTTGTCTTCCAGTCAAATAGGAAGGACAAGCACATAATTAAGTTTCATAGGAGAAAGAAAGAAATTAAATTTTCCAGATCAAAGAAAGGAGGATTTGTATTTTTCCCCGTCATGACAGATGGGGAAGTGAGGGAGGTACCAAGGGGAATTTAAAAATTGGATTTGTACAAGATTTTAAACACTGGTAAGGATATGAATTTCCAAACACCTGGAAAAGGACATTTTCAGCAAAGGACACAACATGAACAAAGCAATGCTGTGTGCTTACCAAAAGCAGGTTATTTGTACTAGAAGAAAGAATTACAGGGTGGTGGGAGGTAAGGCAGGCTATGGAAGAAAGGTTTGGAGAAGTATGCTGGTCCTATTGTGGAGAGCATGGCATGGCAGACTTCTCATTTGGACATATATTTAATAACAACCTAGAAAACAGTGAACTTTTTTATTTCTTAAAAATCAAAGTTCTCTTTCAAGTAGTATTGCTAATTCTTGTGATTTGATGAACTAATAGTAAAATAATAACTACAGTTTGAGAGCTACCATATGCCAGGTACTGTGCTAAATACATCACCTGATTTAATCATTTAATCTTCACAAGGCTGAGATTATTGATTTGCCCCATTTTTCAGATGAAGATGTAGAGGCTACTTGTGCAGATAAATAGCAGGCATGAGGTCAGAGGGTTAGTAAGTACCTGATCTGTCACTTGGCCTGTGGTCCACAAGATTCCCATCCTCACGCTTTTATCCATCACACCACAGTACTTCTTGGCATTTCTATTAAGTAACACGAGTAAAGACACTTAGAAAATTGACATTTTTTAATACTGTATTTAGTGGAAAGAAGTATCTAGGCTAGTTTCAACCATTAATTTTTCATGTAACAATTTATGTGACAATGCTGATATATATCTTTGAGGCTGCCTTGCAAATATGTCTTAAAAATAATCCCCCTAAACATATATTTTCTAGACATTTATAAAGTATTTGAAAATTAAAATATTGATTTAACTCATGTGCCTTGATGATCATCTTGCTTTATGGAATTACAATTTTAGAATGCATGTATTATTTTTCCTCCAGAGGAGAAAATGCAATCAGGTAAAGACCTCTAGCCACACACAAATTCTGTTCAGTTCCCTTTTATAATTTGAATATAAAAATATATTCTGGAATAGTTAAAATACTTAAAAATCCATATTTTAAAAGTATTTTTTAGTTGTCTCCTTTCATTTCCCAAACATTTTTTTATTACCAATCAATCAGAAAACCACAATGTATCATTCTGCTTTATCTATTTTGATCAAATAAGTAGGTTTTATTTACTGGTTTATAGCGTGTGATCGGTTTACAAAGACAATCACATTGAAGATCCTCACATAAAAGAGCTAGAAATAAAATGCTTAGAGTGTTAATCAAGTAACTAAATAATCTAGTTATTTTTATACCCTATATTAGGAAGACAGGAACTTCTCTCCAGAAGAAAAATAAAACTCTTTCCATGTCTAATTATTGTAAGCAAGGCAGAGATAATCACAGTCAATGTGATAAGTGACAGGAGTTCGTATTTACTTGGCATGCCATCTGCTAATTCTCTTTCCCTAGAGATTTCCTGCTGATTTTTTCCTCATTTCCTTGTGAAACTCCCCAACTATATATCTATGCTATCTGCCCCCACAACCTCTACTTTTTGTGTTCTTATTGCTGCTTACAGGAGGTTGCCTAAAGTTGCACCAATCAATCTTATCTCTACTCAGCAGAAAAAGACAGCTCAACAAAGCTAGCGGCTGACTTGTTATATGTGATCCACAATTGGCTTGTTTTCTGATAAATTTCTTATTTGTCAGGGCCTTTGTCAGACATTTTGTATTTATAGCCTCTGGGGTGATCAATTCTAATACAGTGTTTTATGCTGAATCTTAAATCCAGATCACTCCTGGCATTTACTTACATGTAGCATTGTCCAGTAAGGAAGCTCACCCCTGTGGCTTTTTTTTTTAGGAGAAGAGGAAAAAGAGTGACAGTTTCACATTTATTAATATTACCAAAGGCTACCTCTTAAAATAATGCACCACTCCACACTTGTGTCACCTTTTCTATTTGTATTAGACCATAATCTAACTCCACAGAGTGCCTCTTTGGGGAATCTGAAGAGTATAAAATGAACTCTGTCACTTAGTTTTTAAATGTGCATTAAGAACCTGCAAGTATTATTAACTATTTAAGCTCATGATTTGCAAAAATAATACAAAAGGTAAATAATATATTATCACTTCTATGTAATCCACACAGTACCTATGTCAACGTTCATCATCAAGAACTCATCTATCTCATATTGTAAGAACAGTTTTTAAAAAGATCAAATATATCCTTATCCTTACATGAGATATAAAGTAGATTAATAAAGACCCCTGCCAAACTAGGATGTTGTGACGTATTTCAAAGCAAACAAAGCTTTTCTTCAAGTCTAAATTTACTTTTCCTGGCTAGATTGATCAGTTTATTTAGTCTTGACTTCATCTGGCCTTTCCCATAAGGAAATGGGAAAATGTTTGACTAAATATAAGAATACAAAGTTATTACCTTGCACTAATTTGAAGATGGCATTGAAGTATATAATAGAATGTACTAATCTTTCTTGTACAAACAATAAATCTCTTATAAAATACATGTTTTATGAATATATTATATATATAGCATATGTGGGTATATACACATAAATATACATATATATGTATATATAATAAGTTCAGCCAAACGAACACAAGTTTATAAGAAAATGAAGATCAAAGATTCATGTCTATATTATCAGTGCAATAAACATTGAACATTAAGCCAGAGAGCCTAAATACATTCTTTAATTTTAAAGACTGCTCTCTTAATTTTTTAAAATTTATTCTATGAAACACCATTTTTTCTTGATACTATTTTACAAACTGAAGCAATCTAATCATATATCCTCTGAAGTTGTCTCTAGAAATGCATACACTTTCAATCTCACAAAAATTATTTAATGTAGCTCTTAAACATCACATATACTAAATAATTATTTGCACAATCAGTATAAAATTGCTGTTGAATGAACACTGACATTTTTGTCATTCACTTCATACGTTTCATTTGCTTAACAAATTTTTATGCTATATATTTTATGCTATATATTTTCTAAGTGCCAAAGTGACTAAAGATAAATATTACTTTTTTTCTTAAGGAAATTCAGTATAAATGAAAAAATTTAAAATTATATATATATAATTGGCATCACTTTCTGTAGTTAAATTCTATACACTTTGTTTTTGAGGACAATATTGGATTAAGCAAATCTCTTCTCAGACCCAAGAAACTAGAAACCTAGTAATTCCTTGAATACAATTAAACACATAAGAAAATATTTAAAAATAAAAACAGTCAAGTCAGGACCATATTTTGACTAGAAATGCTTCTTCTATACTCACATTCTATAAAGATAAGAAGCACTTAACTTTTCAAAATATTTTCTGATGGCAAGAGAGAAAAAATAGAGGGGATACTGCAGACTGATATTTTTAGAAAAGGGATTTGAGTTTTACATTTCTATGAGGGGGAAAAAAATGCTGCATTTGTATTAAAAGAATGACTTTTAGGGTCCAGTCATGATGGTTTGTGTCTGTAACCCCAGCACTTTGGAAGGCAGAGGTGGGACCATCATTTGAACCTAGGAGTTCGAGACCAGCCTAGGTAACATAGTGAGATCACATCTCTACAAAAAAAAAAAAAAAAAAAAAAAAAAAAAAATAGCCAGATGTAGTAGTGCATGCCTGTGCCTATAATCCCAGCTACTAGGGAGGCTGAGGTGGGAGGATTACTCAATCCCAGGAGGTCGAGGCTGCAGTAAGCCATGATCGTGCTACTGCATTCCAGCCTGAATCACAGAGTGAAATCCTGTGTCAGAAAGAAAGAAAAGGAAGGAAGGAAGGAGGGAAGGAGGGAAGGAGGGAAGATGACTTCCAGTTATCCTAGTCTGCTTTGTGTGTTGGCTAGGCAAATTATGCACCAATTGAACTTAGTATCAAACTTAAGATCAACCTAGAACAGCAGTTACTTGCCATAGTTGCATTCTAGAACATGCTGGGAGCAATTTTAAAATGCTAGTTCCTGGGCCTCACATAGGACTGACTGAATCTTGAAAGTAAGGGGTCAGTACTGGTATTTTTCAACAGCTTCCTAGGTGATTCTATATAATCAATCACTCCTTAAATCCCCTTAATAACTAACAGAGCATCTAGGATAGCACAGACATCTTCCACAATATGAATGAGAGGGCCTGAATCTGCATGGATTTAACACTTTGCAGAAATAATGAAGGGAAGATATAGGGAATTCTGGTGATTTTAAGTGCCTCCAAGCTTTATTTTATGTATTTCTAACAAATACCCCCAAAAAAGAGAGGATTCTAGTAGGGGTGGAATAATTAGCAAACACAGCTTAGCATGACCAGAAAAGAGGGCATGGACTTGGCAAGGGTCTCTGGAACAAGGAGGATATTCTGGAGCTGCTTAAACGCTTGAGCATCTCAGAAATATTCAGTATTTTCCCTTCATAAACACAAAAACTCACACTGAGGGAAAAGAAAATATTCCAGAAACAGAATCCAAACTGAACAGGTCAGGAGGCCAGCGGTCCAGTTACTGGATGGAAAATGTGCTGGGAAGGCAGATATCAGATCTGTGGACATTACTACATAAAGAAGCCATAGTTTTCACATTTTGTGGTAACCATAGAAAAGACAGTCCTTGAGCAAAAAACTAAGAAAGCACCCTTGACCTACCCCACCCCCTGCACAGAACCTACTTCTGAGAATAGAAGAAAACCCATCTGATTAGCCATGAAAAGAAGAAAATAATTGCTACCCAACCTCATGAAATTATATCCTAAGGACTACAGGAAAAAGTCATGATTAACTTGCTAACAGATAATGAAAGAAGAGCAATAAAATATAGCTTCAAAGTAGAATAAAACTATAACCAAATATTAAATGAGATCAAATAAGAAAGAAGCCATGAAATACAAAGAAAAAATCAAAAATGAAAAAGATAAGGCAAAAACTTGCCTAAACAATAGACCATTGTGAAAACGGAATTGACGGAGCTCAGGAAATATTTAAGAGCTGAAAAAAAATAAAGTCATTATTTAAATACCACTTAAGGTTTTTAAAAAATCCTAGATAGAATTTAATGATGTGAAAAATTGTCCCTATTCTATTAAAAATAATATAGAAGATGGTCAGTAAATAGCTTGAGTAAGGGTTGGGGCCGGGGTAGACCTTCTCGGTTTCCTGCTAGTTTGTAACAAAAAGTATATTATAACCCAATTGGAATCCATAAAATGCCTATATCGTGTAGCACTGGATACACCTCAAACCAACAGAAATGAAATCGATAAAAATATTTTAATAGATCCCTGTATTAATCTAGATGTTTTACTTATTCCTCTCAATTACTCCATGTATAAAAAAAGAATCTCCATAAATACAATAAAGCTTGTATGAATTGATCCTGTGTTTTGGTTTTTATATCACTCTAAAATACATGGATAGATTTTTGCAACATTTAGCAGGGTATTTTAAGAATCATCCAACTTAATATGGGAAATATCAAGCACATATGCATTTGTCAAAACCTGTGACAATAAGGTGAAAAGACAGCCCTTAGTATCTGCTGACAGAGAGATGCACTACTTGTATTAAGAGAGTGACACAAAGAAGACAAATGGGAGATGAACCCAAAATCTAAAGTCACAAGGACAGATCCCATAAACTGAAGGCTGTAACTTGCAGTTGAGTTGCTTCTCAGAGAGAGTACCCATCTAGTGTGTCCCAGGCTGAGTAGCAACAGGAATTTATCTAAAGAAGGTTAATGAATTGCTGATGGAAAGCCAGTTAGGCCAGCCAGCAAATAAATGAAATTAGAGGAAGAAGTGGCAACAGGAACATAGCAATTTGTGGCTGAGGTGTTTTAACAGCTGCTTCTCAAAATGTCTGATGACAAGAACTGTGGCATCATCCAGGTACTTGTTAGAAATGCAGTTTCAGGCCCTGTCCTATCTCTGCCAAAGCCAACTGCATTTTAACAAGATCCTCAGGCGATTCGGATATATGAAAGTTTAAGAAGCACTGTTCTAAAGAATACAGGTGATTATTTGCCCTTTTGTACCAGTGGAGAATTTTGTAATAGTCAAAAATATCACGTTTATAACTTATCTATCAGTAAGTATCCTTTTAACTGCTTACTCCATGCCATGACCCATGTGAGGGGACAGCAGTAAAGTGCTGAAAATGGCCACCAAGAGTTCTGTACTGATAGAGTTGACAATCTAGAAGATGATAAGGAGATTTTAAAAATTCGAAGGGTAAAAAAAAATGCTATGAACACCTGTGTTCGGTATTAAGTGAACGAACAAAGGAAGAACCTAAGCTCAGTTTTGCTCACCCAAATTTCAGAAAAACGTGGCTTATATAATGATACTTGGAGGCTTCCAGGGCAATGTATTTGAAACAAACTTAAGTTATAGCTGATATTCGTAGACTGATGCCACATGTTTTACCCTCTACCTCTTGACACCTCCAAAATAATCAGAGGAGAAATCACAAGAAATTGGCACATTTCAGGCAACCACTGTGTGAGATTGCTTTTCTAAGAAGAATGACTAGAAAAGCAATACAGGAACTAAAGGATAACCCACCGCTGGTGATAGAGGATGAAAAGAAAAGTGACTCAGATAGCTTTTACAAATAGGTAGCTCAATAGCCTTCAGCAGCAGCACTTTTATACTGAAATTTCCTTTGGCAGAAGTATTTGCCAGCCGCACTTTGAATGGCATCCCAACTAATTTAACAGGCTGTGTGCTATATTGGCTCTCTCCATAAATACATGATTCTAGCAGGCCCAAAGAACCACTGTGGAACTGAAAAAAATCTGGGTTCACTGGTATTGTGCGTAAGCTTTAAACTATGACCTAAACCTTCAAGCAAGGAATCAGTGAATGACGGATTACTTCAAATAACCATTTACAACAATTACGTCTCTTATATTGCCTGAGTCAATGTAGAAAGGCTTCAGAGATAGATTGTAGTTTAAAGCCCCATTTCACTCTTTGCCAATTTTGTGATACTGAGAAAGCTATTTGTTATCCCTGAGCATCAATTATTTCTAATATATATAAAATAGCAATAATCCCTATCCCTCCAAGACAATAGAAGAAATTAAGTATTCATAGAACATGTTTAACCACTTTATTGAGGTATGATTGATATACAAAAGCTGCACATATTTAATATATATGACTTGATGAGTTTGAAGATTATATACCCATGGAACTATCACCACAATCTATGCTGTAAACCTATCCATCACCTCTAAAAGTTGCCTACCACCATCTGCGTGTGTGTGTGTGTATGTGTGTGTGTGTGTGTGTAAGAAAACTTAACATGAGATCTACCACCTGAACAAAATATTAAGTATACAATACAGTATTGTTAACCATAGGCACTACACTGCACCGTAGATCTCCAGGGCTTATTCATCCTACGTAACTGAAACATTGTTGACCTTTAACTAAAACTTCCCTTCCTTTAGACCCTCTCAACCACCATTCTACTCTCTGCTTCTTTGAGTTTGACATTTTAGATTCATCAAAGAAGTACTGCTATCTAGTGTTTGCTTTCTATATCTAATTTCAGTTAGCAAAATGTCCTCCAGGTTCATCCATGTTGTCCCAAATAGCAATAGTTCCTATTTAAGACTGAATAATACGCCATTACATGAAGATACAACCTTTTCTTCAGCCATCTGTCCATCGTTGGTCATTTATACTGCTTCTATGTTTGAGCTATGTGAACAATGTTTCAGTGATCAGGGGAGTGCAGATATCTCTTCAAGATTATGATTTCAATATTTTTGAATATATATCTAGAAGTACGATTGCTGGACTCTGGAACCCTCTGGGTTCTCCAGAGGGACAGAACTAATAGGATATGGGAGTTTATTAAGTATTAACATATATTAGAGCAAATTATTATTTATATATTAATATTAGTATTATTTCTTATTTATATATTAATATGTTATTTATATATTAATATTAGGAGCAAATTAACTATCATCTCAATTACCAATAATTCACTTGTTTTCTGATATGCCCTTCCATGTTCAAGTTATGAGCCATCACTATTCTTCATCATTATTTTTCACTTACTTATTGATAAGTATTTCCAATAAAAAGAGAAGGGCAGAACCATAACATGCAATTTGAATAACTCTGTGTAAATCCTTGAGAGTGTGTAATAAAAATAAGGGTCCTCATATGTCAAGACCGGGGAAATATGAAGAACAATTGGTTATAGGTATGGCAAATGAACTGACAGGGCAGATTTAGAGATGAAGTTATTTTAGGAGGGTGCTGATAAACTTCCCACTATTCCCTGACACGCTCATTCCAGCCCTTACCTATACCATTCTCCCTTCCATACATACAGTTTAAATGTTCTTCCCTTCTTCTCACTGCTCCAAATCCTATCCATCTGTAAGGCTCAGACAGATACCTTCTTCCAGTACTCTACACATGCCAATATTTTTTCCTTGTAAGACAAGCTACAAAACCAAGCATATTATTATTATACGGCATATTTGCTCCCAATTTGTTCTGTGTGCTTTAATCTTCTTTGCTCTGCTAGGTCTTCAAGTACTGCAATGCAGAAAATAGTGTTTTTCTCCTCTCTTAAATCTACAAAGGGCAGACTCCATCCAGAATCAATGGAAATTTCATTCAGCCCTTTCACCTTTTCTCTTATAATGTGCTTGTCATTTTTGCTGCATGTGAGAAAAACAAAGAGAATGGATATGAGAAATCATGTCTGAATCAAACATTAAGTCAGACAAGAATCTTTTAATCAAAAACTTCCTAGAGAATAAAATTATATTCTCAGGGCATCTGCTTTGCTTTACTGTTGTTAACCAACCATCTGGAGGTGAGGTTGGGTTATGTATTTAGTTTGTCTCGGACATTGCTTCTTTCTTTTTTCTTTTTCTTTTTTCTTTTTTCTTTTTCTTTTTTTTTTTGCTTGTTTCGGCAACCGGGATTTGTCCTTAAAACTATCCCTATTCTTTCTTGAATGTCAGGGGCTAGAAGCCTGAAAAATACCTTTTCCAGACTTGTTTCCAGGACTTATACGTGATTTACATTCTGCCAGTGAGATAAATTTGTAAGAGGTTTAGAAGTACAAGAGAAGGAGAATTCATTGCCTTCATCCTCCAGAGCAATAATGAATGGATGTGTGGCTTTGACAGATGTGAGATCTTACAGTGGCCCCCAGTTGTCTCCTTCAAGTTTCCATCTGATACTCCAAACCTGGATGTGGCTGGAAAACAATGATCATATGAAAAAGTTTCTCAGCGATTCCTGAAGAGATAACAGCACAAAGCTCCTGATGTTCTAGCCCATAGCTGGAAGGTCACACCACATTTGCTGACATTGACAACCTTGGCATTTCTAGTGGTTTTATAAGACTCTCAATAACTGTATTAAAATTTTGGTGTGGCATATTCTTAACTCCTTCCCAGGTTTATTCATAATTGCTCAATATTAGGAGCAACCAAGATGTCTTTCAGTAGGTAAATGGATAAACAAACTGTGGTACATCTAGATAATAAACTATTACTTAGCACTAAAAAGAAATGAGCTATCAAATCATGAAAAAACATGAAGGAAGCTTAAATACATATTACAAAGTAAAAGAAGCCAATCTGAAAAGGGTACATACTGTATGATTCTAACCACATGGCATTCTGGAAAAGACAAAACTAAGGAGATGGTAACAAGATCTGTGGTTGTCAGGGATTAAGGGGATTTATCCACTCCACAGAGGATAAATATGTGGAACACCAAGGATTTTTAGAGCAGTGAAAATATTCTGTATGAGACTATAATGTTAGATGCATGGCATTACGTTTGTCCAAACCCACAGAACATGCAACCCTAAGAGTGAACCCTAATGTAAACTATTGGCACTGAATAATTTATTAATGCAGTTCATCAACTGTAACAAATGTACCATTGTGGCATGGGATGTTGATAGTAGGGGGACCTGTGCATGTGTGGGGGTAGAGGGCACACTGGGAATCTCTGCATCTTCAGCTCAATTTTGATATAAACTAAAAACTGTTCTAAAAAAGAGTCTATTAAGAAAAAGTTTTACAGTCCAAGAATACCTGACTAAGTAAGGCATCAGTCATCAAGGTGTTTTAAGCAGGGAAGTGACACGAACTGATTTATACTTTTGAAAAATCACTATACTAAGTGAGGAGAGAATGTAGGGAGACAAGACAAGGAAGGATGGAGTCCAGTTAAGAGAAATTGCCAATAGCCTAGGCAATGAATAATGGTGACAATGGATTAGGATAGTGACAGTGAAAGTGGGGAGTAATTTATTTTTTAAACGGAGATGACAGGACTTGATTGTCTGGATTTAGAAAACAAAAAAAGTAACCAAGCATGACTACCAGGTTTTAGGATTTTCCAACAGATTGAATGATTATATCATTTACCAGGTCAGAGAAGACTGAGGAGGTGACATGGTGATGAGAGAGCGAGCTGTGAAGAGAGAATAGCAAGAGTGTTTTTTTAGATGTGCTGCATGTAAGAAGCATACTAGCAGTAGTATGCTGGCAAATGTTTAACATTTGCTAAACTCTCCAGGAAAAAGTAGATATACAGATATATTTCAAACATAAGTTTTATTATAAATTTTACCCATATAAAGTTATAGTATATAATTTACATATAGTAACAAATATGAAATACTCTTTATTGTAATGACCATATAGCTAATTGAGTCTCTCAGGAACTTTCATTGGTTTTGCCAGTAGGAAGCCTCAAAAAGCTGCTCCTTTTTCAGCCTCAGTTCCAGAATGGGAAGAGGCATGAGAGTTAAGCAATGCCTATGAGTAGGATGTATCAGAGGGAACCTCTGCAGCCTACTTAGGCCAACCCTTACAAAATATAAAAGACTAACAAATGGGTTTTTAGGCCACTGAGATGTTAGAATTACTTATTGTGAAGCATCGAGAGTGATGACAAGAATGGTTTTCCAAAACAATTTTTAAAATGTGGAGACCAGGATGGAGGTGGTATGTAGAATCTAAACTTGCAAGGAGACAACCCTCATGACTAGGGAAGTGCAGATTTTACATAGGGGAAGGAGGGACGCTTCATTTAATGGTTAATTGGTTAACATGTTTATGCATTGTCAAATGACCACAGAGGGTGGGAAACACAGTGATAAAGCGTGGGGTGAGATGAGGGAAGAGCAGCAGAGATGAATTTCGGGAAGTTGAGGAGGGATGAGACTCATAGGCATATAGGAGGATGGCCTCTGATAGAAAGAGAGACACTTCAATTATTGTACAGGAAGTAAGGCAGAAACTATGAGTACACCGATACAAGAGGCTTACAGATTTGTTAACTGGAATTATGATGTGAGTTCATCAGCTGACATGATGGGAGAAGATGATAACATGAGAAAAGGTACTAGAATAGTTTACAGAGAATGGAAAACTAAACTCACTAGGAAAAGGTAGCAAAATTATCTGATGGAGTTAAGTGCTAACTAAATTTGTGTGCTAATTAACTTAAAGAAAAAGAAGTCAACAGTGTTCTGCGATGCTTGTTTTTAAAAATATCCAGCTTCTCTAGGGCAGCCACAGGGATGGAAAACAATTTGGTGTAAATCAAATTTAGAATTTTGACAGTTGAATAAATAGAGGGAAAAGGAGGCAAAGAAGTTGAGATTATTACAGAAGCTACTTAACTGAATGGTGAACTCTCTGATAGGTATGAAGGAAGCAAAAATTAGAGAAGGATGATGGAAAGTCAATATAGATATAAAGTTTTAATTAGATAAAAGGACTTTGGGAACTGGGAAATTCTAGAGTAAATGAATTGGAAAAACAGGAGCTGATATAGTTACCAAAGTGAGAAGGTCTAGAATATACATGACCATGGTAGTAGAAAACAGATTTTTTGAAATGAGAAGATTCATGATTTAAGAAGTCAGAATATTGGGTGTGTCATCCATGTGAACGTTGAATTGTTAAATAATGACTGTTGTAAGGGTAGAAAGGAAGACAATAATGAGCTGGGAGTTAATTTTTCAGTGAGTGAGAGAATGGTAAGAAGCTTAGTAGAAGTTGTGGATAGCAAGTGGTGTGGTATAGACTTCAAAGAAGCTGGGACTCTTGAATTTAAAAAAAGGAAAATGAAATGGAAGCGACACAGATATTCATGATCCTGGGAGTCACAGGACATGAAGAAAGAAAGAAAGGAAAGAAAGGATGAAAGAGGGAGGGAGGGATGCAGGGAGAGAGGGAGGAAATGGGTTTCTTCAGTTGCAACCTTTGTATTAGTACAAGTTGAGTGATTTTTCAATGTTGATGATGTGTAAACCTTATGGTCTATAACTCATCATTGGATGTACTGAGAAAATTAACAGAATGTTAAAAATATTTTGGAATACTACAGAAAACCTTGTAAACTATAAAAGTGAAAGAAATAGTGTTTGATTTTCAAAAGCAAAAGTCTTCTACTAAAAGATTATTTAAAACTGCTCTGAAAGGAAGGATAACAAGAACTGAATTCCAAGTGTCACGTGTAGTTTATAAAATCAACCTGAAGCACAGTTATCATAAAAGTAGTTTATCAGAAAATATTGCAAATTATTTACAAAAAAAAAAAAACAGATTTGGGTCTGGCAGTAGAATAAATATATTTAAAATAAATAAAAGTAGGATAAAATACCAAAAAGGATGAAATAAGATTATAATGTGAAAGCATTTGAAAAGATAAATGTTTATACACAAATGCAAGGTCATCATATTACTGTGAAATGCAAATTGAATATGAAATAAGAGAAGCTTTAGGCATTTTCCTTTGTAGGTATGCTGTTCATTTTTCTGTTGTGTCTAAGCACAGGTTTGAATGCCAATCAGCTAAGTACTTAGGGTGCCCTGCACAGTGGGATCCACTATTTTCAAGAACAGATTCTACTCTTATGCAGGCAACTAATTCTGTATAAAAATCACTAGAGGAAAAAACAGCATGAAACCAACTACTGAATTGTGTAGCCCAGATCACAAATGTAACAGTAATTTAGAAAAATAATCATTAGTCACAGTAACAATTAATTAGATTATCCTTGTACCAAGCATTGTCTCTCAATTTAATGATTTATTTCAGTGACTTTCATCAGAAGAGTTTTTGACAAAGGAAAAATAAATTAAATAAAACTAACTAGAAAAGTACAAATGGACCGAGCAAGGTGGCTCACACCTATAATCCCAGCACTTTGGGAGGGCAAGGTGGGTGGATCACCTGAGGTCACAAGTTCAAGACAAACATGGCCAACATGGTGAAACCCCATCTCTACTAAAAATACAAAAATGAGCAAGGCATGGTGGCCTATGTCTGTAATCCCAGTTACTTGGGAGACTGTGGCAGGAGAATCGCTTGAAACTGGGGAGGCAGAGTTTGCAGTGGGCCAAGATCACACCACTGCACTCCAGCCTGGGTAACAGAGCAAGACTCTCTCTCAAAGAAAAAAAAAAAAAAGAAAGAAAGAAAGAAAGAAAGAAAGAAAGAAAGAAAGAAAAGTACAAATGAAAACACATTTTATTACTCTTCTGACTAGAAGGTCACTCTGAGGAGTTATCTGTCCTTAATAATCATGGTAATGTATTTTGAAAGAATAAAATCCAACTATCAGAACACAATCATCAACAATTTTTAAGTTTTCTACTCTTGTCAGTAATGTAAGAACCTTCTACAACCAACCACTTACGTAACTATTTCATACTCGGAAGAGTATTAAGTGTTCTGGATTATCTCCCTTCGGCACACGATGCCCTCTAGCCTCAGGAATTTATAGTCTAAGTCAAAACAATTAAAACAGATGGAATGTGGCAAACACTGGACAATTAGAGACATCCCTTTTCCAAATAAATACTCAATAAATTGATGGGGAAATGTTTCGCATTATCCCATTACTGGGTATATATCCAAAGGATTATAAATCATTCTACTACAAGGACACGTGCACACGAATGTTCATTGCAGCACTGTTTACAATAGCAAAGACCTGGAACCAACCCAAATGCCCAACGATGATAGACTGGATAGGGAAAATGTGGTACATATACACCATGGAATATTATGCAGCCATCAAAAACGATGAGTTCACGTCCTTTATAGGGACATGGATGAACCTGGAAACCATCATTCTCAGCAAACTGACACAAGAGCAGAAAATCAAACACCGTATATTCTCGCTCATAGGCGGGTGTTGAACAATGAGAACACATGGACACAGGGAGGGGAGCACTACACACTGGGGTCTGTTGGGGGGAAATGGGGGAGGGGCGGGGGGTGGGGAGGTGGGAAGAGATAGCATGGGGAGAAATGACAGATACAGGTGAGGGGACAGAAGGCAGCAAAGCACACTGCCATGTGTGTACCTATGCAACAATCTTGCATGTTCATCACATGTACCCCAAAACCTAAAATGCAATAAAAAAAAAAAAAAGAGGAACACCTACAAAGCCTGAAGTACACCAAGTAGGCTTCAAAGACAAAGTGGGAGATGAGATTGCCTGTGAGTCAAAGAATCAAAAATCTTAATACCAAAGAAGCAAACAGTGTAAAAACCAGCTTCCTCAACTGAAGACTGTACTGCCTGAAATACTGGGTGGTATGTTGGGTCCTCAAAAGTCCACAAAATAAACATGTCACATATTCTAGAACTATAACTTTATTCAATGACAATTGACTTGAAATGTTTTTAGGTGAACACAAATATATTATGGAGTAGAATATAAATGTGTGGAATACTTTTCAAATGATAGATACAACTGTGTTCTTTGAAATTATCTAGAAATATGAAACAATTGTTCACAAATAATAATAGTAGTTTATCAGAAAAGACTGCAAATTATTTATTTAAAAAATAGAATTTGGTCTGGCAGAAGAAATATATTTTTAAATAAGATAAAGGACAGAAAAATAACTGTAAAAGTAGATCATTGAAGCCGCTTTTATCTCCTGACACACTGCTACCTACTCCCTAAATTACGTTAATTTAATAAAGTAGAAATGTTAAAAATTGTTTTAAAGTTCCTAAGCAGAAACTATAACACAAAGATTAATCTGCCACAAATATGCAGGATGGAATGTACAGGAAGTGGCAGTGGGAGGGAGGGGTGTCTTTGGAGCACTAAAAGTTAGCGAATTATTGCAGGAGTCCAAACTTCCATTGATGAAGACATGGATTGAAATGAAGCATGTATGTGCTTTCAGTTAATAACAACAAGGAAAGACTGGAGAAAACAGAGGTAAGGGCACTATGAGACAAATATGAAGACTAATTATAATGTAAAATTTGAGTTACACTGTAGATAAACCTCTCAACTTTATTAATCAAAAGAACTTGAGGTAGTATGGGATAATGTAGCTAATTAAATGTTGTATTTATATTTTTCTCTCGATCAAATCTCAAGCAAGAAACACATGAAGCTAAAATAGGTCTATGTCCCATTTGCGACTTTCACTGGCTTTCACCTGTGTCTATGCCTGGACGCCACAGGCAGGGGCAAGAAGCAGGCCCGCTGGCGTGGCTTGGCTCTGGTAAGAAGAGGACTGCTTCAACAGCTGATGCTGGTGATTCCCAGACTAGCAGCTCATTAGGAGAAAGAAGAAGAGACAGAGACAGATGGGCCCCACCGGTCAGCTCTGGTTGCTGAATTTAATGTATTCACTGGTGAAAAAGAGAAAAAGTAACAGCGGCCTAACAGTTAACACATAGGCCAAGAACACGAACTGTCGGACTGCACAATGCTATTAATTTTGAAAGTGGGAGCAGAATTGGCTACCACTTACCACCTGTGTTTGATGTTGGTGCTTCAATAAGGGAGAAAAAAGACAATCTGATGCTAGTGATTTTAGAGACTGTAGCAGCTTCCAGCTGAGCCTCTTAAAGAAAGTGTTGACAATTTTATTATAAACTCTCCTAGAGGGGTTTCTCACTTTCATCTATAATTTGTCATCTCTTTGCATTCATGTGACTAATAATTTGTTTAAATCACGTTTGCCGTGTTTGAAAAACAGAGAACCCAAAAATGGCTTTTTTCCTGTAGCTGAGATCACATGCTTGTTTCTTTGCATGATTCTAATATAAAAACAGTAGTGGAAAACAGGAAACGGTCTGAGACCGATTTTAGCTGCTCTTCACCCATTTACTTGTTTTAGGAGAATAAGCCTTCAACAGTGTAAAAGAACATTTTGTAAGAATGTTAAGGTTCTGTGTGGTATAATTTTTCCCCATTCTGTGACTCTCACTGATGTCACACTCATATCTCCTCTGGCATAACAGAAAGGGGATCATGACCTTCTTTCTGTCAGCCATAATGAAGCCAAGATCATGGTATATAGCAAAATATACTACAGAAAGAGTAAGATTTAATCTAACATTAAAACACTCAACTTTCATGGAAAGTAATGATTCATGTCACATAAAGTTCAGAGGGGCAGTAGGTCCAGAGTAAAACTGAATTCCAAACATCTTTTACAAATTATTTGATCATTGAATAACTACTTTTATTCCTGAACACACTGTTCATTCTTCTATTTCTCTTCCTTTGCTCAGGCTGTATGCTTTGACTGAAAAAGTGTCTTATACCTTACTCTCTTCTTCCTAAGTCACCCTCTCTCAACCAAACAAAAAGGAAAAACGAGGACACAGTAAACATTATGTAAATATCAGCTACTAATTCATCATTATTGTCTTTCAGGATTGTTTAAAACATTATATATAATAGACATAAAATGCCTACCATAGTTGGTCTCCCACAATAAGTGGTTATTAGTCTTAGCATGGAATTAAGACTTCTTTCCAAGTCTGTCTGCAAGCAGGTACTTAAGGGTGGGCATAATATCTTCATGTATTCATTTAACAAATATTTGTTTAACATCCAAAATGTACATGGCATTGTGATGTGTATCAGTAGAGAAACATGGAGGACAAGCTAGTTAGGGTCCCAGTATTTCCTAAGAACTATCTGCCTATTAGTACCCCTGTCATTTTTTGTATTTCCTATCACTGAGCACTTTTCACACTTTTAGGTAAAATATCTAAGTGTTTGTCATGTGGTATCAGAGAAGGCTTTCCTTGCCTTATTAATTATCGTACCAATTTCATAAAAATGAATTGATCAATTTATTAAGCTTTCTGTTTTTATTTCTGGAAATCATCGTTGCATCTATAAAACATTAACATTTTCATGAACATTTTTTCCTATAGTCATTAGCCTTAGTTTACAAATTATCAAATTTTTGAACTAGCAGATTATATGTTACTTTTGTTAACTCGTTTATTTTCAACTCACATATGTGATTAAATATTACAAATATATTTTGTGGATATAGCCTTTTATGTTTTCCAGAATACAAAAGAAAAAAAGATATGAAGTTATATGAAGACATTATTTCCAGGTTATTATGTGAGATTTTTTTTAGTTCAAGATCTAAGTCATTTCCAAGGTAACAATAAGGTAAAATTGTAAACTCCAAATTGCCATTTGCTTGGCGAGACTTCTCAAGAATCTCTAGATAAAAAATTAAGTGGACTATCAATCCAGGTTTCTTTTATCAGGGTCAATAACAACTAATTTTCATCGTAGCACTCAGACTAAACCTTCTCAAACAATTTTTCAGCTTAGAGAATAAGTAATTGCTATATATTCATCTTTAAAAAATTTTACTAACATTTTTAATGCAGAAGGGAAGCTACAATTCCACTCTAATTACAATCACTGAAAGTAAAAGATGAACTTTTTAGTATCTTTATTTTATCCTCAACCTCTATACCAAAGCTCTTTTTTAAACTAGAGACTTGAATGGCTTTCAGAGAAAAAAAATTATATCAGAGTCTTAAGCTGCCATATAGATGCAGGCAAAGAAGACATGTCTATACATCAGCAGAAATTCTGCACATATTAAAAGATAGGTAAAAATTAACAGCCTTACAGTAATTAATTTCAACCTTTGTTAGTTGCTATAAAAAATAACACCATTATATGCATGCAATATTCTTCAACAATAGAACCTATTTTAAAGACTTTTAAGATATAGAAATAGTTTTAGCTTTTAAATCCTCTTATGAATTTTCTAAAATTCACCTATATGTTCTGCTCACACTTTCTCTCCATTAAGACAAATCACATTTTCTTTGATAACATCACATCATTTCCACTGACATACTAATGGATCCTACTGAGTGTTACAAGTTTATGGCTATATGATTCATTTCTATAATAATCTCATTTTCATTAATATAACAGCTCCAAATGTAGTACATCAATTCCTAGGATATCCACATTCACATCCTAATGACTTTTTCATCCCATAATGGGTTTTAAAAGAGAAGAGTCACATTGTTCTGGAAAAAAAATAAACCTCAGTAGGAGACTTAAAGACTTAAATCAACTACATTACTAGTGTCCTCTCAGCAAAATGGTAATGATTCAAGAACATACTGATCCAACAATTTGCATATATGCAGAACATTGCCTCAAAAAAATCTAAAAGAATATAACAAAAAAAAAAAACACAATGGAGAATAAAAATAAATTTTCAAAGTAATTCAGCACATAATGTTACTTATTCCAGATTTTAGTAATTGTACTATGAAGATACATAGTCTGATTATCTGTGGACCTGGGGAATTATAGGTGGGCTTCAAAGAATAAGTAAATTCCCTTATGGTATAGAAATAGTATGTTTTATATGTTTAAATTTATGGAGATAGTCCATATTTTTCATCACATTCTAAAAATATTTGTGATCAATACACACACACACACACACACACACACACACATATATATATATATATATATATGAAAACCCCATTGTTAATCTACTTCTATAACAAACCAGAAGAAAACAAGACTAAGGGCTTAGACTGTATGAAGTGATTCATATGTAAACAGAATATGGGAGGAAATGGGAATAGTACTTTTAGCCCTAATCATCTATATCATGAGTACCAATATGAATTTGGAATTTTAAAAAAGAGAATGATACAAAATTATAGTTTTGACTTAAGAAGGCAGAAACATGACTTGAAATTATACTACAGCAATAGGTGATTATACCATTTTCCTGAAAAACAGACCTGTTCATATTTGCATGGAAATAAGTTGGAGAGCCTGTGTTCAATGCTGCAAGTAAATGGAAGAAAAAATCTGTGTAAAGACGTTGGAGAAATTTTTATCTTAGGAATTGGCATAATAATTCCTTTTCTTATCCAGGGTGATTCCTCTCCAAGGGGACATCCAGTGCCCCTCTCAGGAGAGTGGCAACTTGTAATAGAATCTGGCATGCCTAAGGTCTTTTGGGAACAGGGATGCTTATTTCCTCTGCCTTCCTTGGCTGCTTACATGGATACCCACATGTCATCCCTTCAGGATAGATTCTCATGCACATGCTAAAGAGTTGTCTTTCTTGACGTAGGCAAGAGGCATTGATGTGCAGCAGGTTTCTTTAGTCATCAACTATGACCTTCCCACCAACAGGGAAAACTATATCCACAGAATCAGCCAAGGTGGGCAGTTTTGCCCTAAGGGTGTAGCTATTAACATGGTGACAGAAGACAAGAGGACTCTTCAAGACATAGAGACCTTCTACAACACCTCCATTGAGGAAATACCCCTCAGTGTTGCTGAACTCATCTGAGGGGCTGTCCTGCCATCTAGCCCCAGCTAGATGGGGGAGCTAAGGAGCAGGAGGAGGGGAGAGGGAAGGGGGCCAAGTAATGGACATCTTGTCATTTTTTTTCTTTGAATAAATGTCACTTTTTGAGGCAAATAATAATCATCATCATCCTTTTCTTGTGGGATTTATCCTTGAGAAAAATATCCCACTTTTGGGAAAACCTATTTGAAGACCAAAACATGGAAGGAAAGAGATAAATTCATCCAAGTAAGACAAATAGATAGTTTTTAATCAGAAACAGGAATACAAAAGGAGCAGGACAAAGAACTTAGAAATTGAAAAAGTTTGGAAATAAAGGCCAAGAAAACTTCCTGGTGGAAGAATAGGCAACAAAATTAACAACAACAACAAAAAATGATGCCCAGGAGCAGATACAAGCTTTATGGGCATACACTTAGACAATTTTGGTGGTCCTTGTTCAAAAAAAAAATAACCCAGATTTTTGAATCTCTAATTAGGGAACAAATCTTTGGAAGAAACATGTAAGCTGGGGTCCCTAAATCTGCAGCTTTATTAGTTTCATGGAAATTCATGACAAGTCATGTCTAACATTCCATTTGAAATTCTTACATGCAGAACATTTACTAAAATTCTTGTCTTCCTTCTTGCACCCATGTGTTCATTACAATGCTATTCACAATAGTAAAGACAAGGAATCAAACTAGATGCCCATCAATGGTGGACTGAATAAAGAAAACGCAGTACATAGACACCGTGGAATACCTTACAACCATAAAAAATAAAATTCCAAAAGTATAGATACATCTGGAAAACTTCATCCTAAGCAAACTAACACAAGAACAGAAAATCAAATACCAAATGCTCTCATTAATAAGTGAGGGCTAAACATTGGGTACAGATGGATACAAAGATGGGACCAACAGACATGAGGGACTACAAAAGGGAGGAGAGAGGGAATGGAAAAGGGGTTGAAAAATTACCTTTTGGGTACTATGCTCACTAGCTGAGTGGTGGATTCATTCACACAACATTTTCCAGCATTGCACCATATACCTTTATAACAAACTTGCACATGTATCCCCTGATCCTAAAATAAAAGTTGAGACAAAAAATTCATGTCTTCCCACTTTACAAAAGAAGACATACAGGAGGCCAACAAACATATGAAAAAATGCTCATCATCACTGGTCATTAGAGAAATGCAAATCAAAACCACATTGAGATACCATCTCACACCAGTTAGAATGGCGATCATTAAAAAATCTGGAAACAACAGATGCTGGAGAGGATGTGGAGAAATAGGAACACTTTTACACTGTTGGTGGGAGTGTAAATTAGTTCAACCATTGTGGAAGACAGTGTGGCAATTCTTCAATGACCTAAAAATAGAAATCCCATTTGACCCAGCAATCCCATTACTGGATTTATATCCAAAGGATTATAAATCATTCTACTATAAGGACACATGCACACGAATGTTCATTGCAGCACTGTTTACAATAGCAAAGACCTGGAACCAACCCAAATGCCCATCGATGATAGACTGGATAGGGAAAATGTGGTACATATACACCATGGAATATTATGCAGCCATCAAAAACGATGAGTTCATGTCCTTTGTAGGGACATGGATGAACCTGGAAACCATCATTCTCAGCAAACTGACACAAGAACAGAAAATCAAGCACGGCATGTTCTCACTCACAGGCAGTGTTGAACAATGAGAATGAATGGTCACAGGGAGGGGAGCACTACACACTGGGGTCTGTTGGGGGGAAATGGGGGAGGGATGGGGGGTGGGAAGGTGGGAGGAGATAGCATGGGGAGAAATGACAGATACAGGTGAGGGGAAGGAAGGCAGCAAACCACACTGCCATGTGTGTACCTATGCAACAATCTTGCATGTTCTTCACATGTACCCCAAAACCTAAAATGCAATAAAAAAAAAAAAAGAAAAAAAATTCATGTCTTCCTTACTAGCAAGTTTATCTTCCTGGCAGGCACTTAGGCATTGCATTAGACAGGACATACAATGGTTCTGATTTTCACGGAGGGTAATACAACATGATGGTTAGGATACCAGGGAGTCACTGCAGCCCTTGTAAGTTGTGTAATTTTTTGTCAAGTTACTTAATACTCTTTGATTCTCTTTCCTCATATGTAAGATGAGGATAATATAGGACCTACCTCATTAAGCTATTGTGAAGATAAATTGAAATAATCTTTGCACACTTGATATTGTATATTGAAGTTAGTAAGTGATGAATAAAGCAAGTCAGGTAAGAAATGGTTAAATTATGGAGTGTATCCTGGAGAAGACAATAAAATAGTGTGCTAGTCTTATATAAACTTATGAAAGGCTAGATCTGCATAGGTCCAGATTTGGAGAAATAGGATCAATAAATATAATCTATAGGAAAGCAGATTTGGACTCAATAAAAGGTATAACATATATTTCTAACACGGAAATAATTCAAATCATAATGATTTTGAGAGGCTGTAAGTTCTTTTCAATTAAGTTTCCAATCCTTACTTCCTTTATTTATTCATTCATTCAAGTAAATTTTTAGTGCCTCCCTGCCTGTTTGATATGATCTTATTCTGTTTAACAGCCATTTTGTTCCCTAATTCCTATTCATATTTTAGGTCTAAGCTTATATTTTATTTCCTTAAACTTTATCTGATCCCAAAATTTAAATAAAATCTCTCCTTCTCTCATCAGATATACTGAAGTGTAATTTACACACCGTATAATATACCCACTGTCAGTATAACAATGAGTTTTATTACATTAATGTAGTTTTAAAACATTCCAATTCTATTTTAAAACATTTCCATTATCCCCAAAAAGTTCCAGCATCATCATTTGTTGGCAGCCTCCACTCCCAGCACCAGGCAATCACTGATCCGCTCTCTGTTTCTATATTTTTGTCTCATATAGAAACTTGCAAGTTTAATCATTACATACATACTTTTTCACTTATGACATTTCTGAGGTTCATAAATGTTGTTACCTGCACCACTATTTTGTTCCTTTTCATTACCAGAAAATATCCCATTGTAAGGATATGCTTCATTTTGTTCATATATTCATCAGTTGGACATGGGCATCTAAATTGCTTTTAGTTTGGAGCTATCATGAACAATGCTACTATCCACATTCCCACAGAAGTCTCTGTGGGGAGATTTGTTTTCATTTCTATTGGGTAAATACCTAAAGGTAAAATTCTACATCACATGGCAAGTATATGTTTAACTTTATAAAGATATGATAAAACTGCTTTCCAATGTGGCTGTGTTATATTCCATTTCCACAATGTATCAGGATTCTCATTTCTCCATATAATTGATAGCACTTGGTTTATTCATATATCCTGGGTACAAGTCCTTTCTCAGATATATGATTAACATATATTTCCTCAAATTCTCTAGGTTGTCTTTTCTTCTCTCTAACTAGTGTTTGTTGAGGAACAAACATTTAATTTTTAATTTAAAGTCTAATTTTCCTTCTATGATCTTGCTATTGATGCCAAATATAAGACCTCTTGGCATAACTCAAGAACATAAAGATTTTCTTCTGTGTTTTCTTCTGGAAGTTTTATATTTTTAGTGCTTACATTTAAGAATATAATCCATTATAAGTTAATTTTTGTTATTGGTGAAGTAAGAGTTTAAATTCCTTTTTTTCTTTGTTTTTTCTGTTTTACTTTGCTTTGCTTTTGGCATAAAGTATCCAAATGTTCCAGAACTATTTCTTGAAAAGAAATAGTCATTTCCCAATAGAATTACCTTGGTACTTTTGCTAAAATCAATTAACCATAATGATGATAAGCATGCCAAAATCATGGACACCTATATAATCTTTATTGTGTATAACAGTTATTGAAAAATGCATGTCTTTCACAAGCAGAAGCATGACAATGCATATTCAGTTTGTTCAATAAAGAAGCAATTGTATATTTACAATGCAGGAAATTTTGAAAATATCAAAGTAAATCAGACATAGACTCTGCTACCAAAAATGTTTATAATCTAAATTAGGAGGTGGCAAAGGTCTCAAGAGGGCAAACATAAAGTAGAATGAATAAATAGGTAGAAAGAGGTTACCTCTATCAGAGGATATCTACATAGGCTCCATACAGGCAGTGGCATTAGGGACAGAACTTGACAGATGGGTGGGACTGGATTCTATAGAAGTAAGTTGAAGGGCATTTCAAAATGAGGATAAAGGCTGGACACAGGCAAGGTGGCAAGAGAGCAGGGAAAGGGGAAAGTTGGGTAATACATAAGAAATATCCAAATGAAGCAAGATTGTAATATGGAAAATAAATTTGAAAAGGTTAGTGCCAAGCAAAAGAATTGGATTTTATCTTCTTAGCAATAGGAGCAACGGGAGTTACTTAAGGTTTGTGAGCAGAAAGATGTCATGATTGATGCTTATATCTGTGCCAATACAAACAAAAATCTTAAAAAACATTTACCACCATTTCTAAAATTATTTAATTTCATATAGATGCTATAATTCAGTTCCTGTTCAGTTTCTGTGTTTTTTCTTTACCTGATACCAATTAAATTAGAGTAAGTTCCTTATATTTGAACACTCTGTTTTAAGTTCATTTATCTACTCATTCAGTATATATTTATTAAGTGTCTTCTATATGCTGGGCACTGGACATGTACTGGTTTAAAAAGTACATTTACATACACATACATAATATACTCACATACACATCACACATATAAATGTACATATATTAACTAAGTCATAATGATTGCTAAAGAGCAATAGCATCTTATATTTAAATAGACATTTACATTTTGAAATTTAATTTCACATGTACATTAATCTACTTAATCCTCATGAAAGCTATTTTAAGACAGTATTACAGGCCTCATTTTATACATGAGAGTATTAAAGAACACAAAATTAACTTCATACAAGATCATAAAACTGGAACATTAGAAAGTCAATCTGGATTAGACATCTCTAACTCAAAGATCTTGATTCTAAACCCAGTATCCTACCATAGTATTTAGAGGTTTTAAATTATAAATTTTTCCTAATACAGAGAAATGTGCATCTGGCCTAAGCCATGGCATGATATGCAACACTAAAAAATCTATCCTGCCCATTTTGATACATGTCTTGGCCACTTTATTCTTCCTACTCAAATAGCCACCCCAAACCACCCACACACACTGCAGAAGGATGCCTAATAAATGCCATTCTGGTCTAATTCTGACTGATTGGCCCTGTGGGTCACACACACACTATCTTATATTCCAAGCAGTGAGGAGAAGATTTGGGCTCTTAAGGGAGAAGTCGTTCATCAAGAAGTTTAAAAAGCTCAGCCCCAAAGCCTCTCAGGTCTGTAAACAGGTCAAAGATTTTTAATTGCTTAAAAACTGATGAAGTTGGCCCTAAAATATGTCCTTAGTTCAAGAAGACCAGTCTCAAAGGAGATTCGTTCTAGAATCCCTATATAAGACATAAGAACCAAGATGTTGAGATTGAATGCTCCCTTAAAATAAATGATCATTTTTCAAAGCCACAATCTTGCTGTTGTGATTTTAGTTGGTCTTGAAAAATTAAATTTTTTTTACATAATCCATTTATGTTTTCTTAGAAACATTTAGAAAATTTCTAGTAATACCAATGGTATGATATTAGAAATTTACGTTAACATAAAGTCAATGTTTTCACTAGGGATACATTAAGAGTTCTTCCAGAATCATAAAAGTCTACATGTGAGTTATCACATACATCCCTTCATTTATGATTCATAGTATTTTGGGATTTCTTAGGAGCCGGAGCCAAATAGCTTAATCTAGATCAAATGGAGAGGAAAATAAATTTCAGACTACACCTCACATAAGGCAAAGAAACAGAATGCTAAGAAACTATTAAGTGAGAATAGTCCTAGAACATGTATGACACGGTGAAAAGCTTAAGAGTGCAAATTCCTGAAAAAAAAAAATGATTTAAACATTTTTGCATTTTATACTTTTGTGTCTAGAAATTGTGTCTCTTTTTAAAATCAAATTTATGTAATTATAAAGATAACAAAAATAGTAATTAGTTCACTCTCTGGGAGATTAGCATAGCATAATTTCTTGAAAAAATAAGCATATCAGTTTTTGGTTTGGAAATAATTGTATATTTATAGAAAGATTTATTAAAAAGAGGTTGAAGTGGTTCCATGCCCCTTTTATCCAGCATCCTTCGGTTTTAACATCTGGCATAACTATAGTATAATATAATAACAAGGAAACTGACTCTGCTACAACCCACAGAGTTAAGAATTTGTCAGTTTTGCGTGTGTGTGTGTGTGTGTGTGTGTGTGTGTGTGTGTGTGTTTACATTTTCAGGCAATATCATCACATGTATATATTAATGTAACAACCAAGATATGGAATCAAGATATTACAAGATATCACAATCAAGATATGGAGCAGTTTTATCACCACAAGATTCTCCTGTGATGATTCTTTAGAGCCACACCCACTCTCCCATTTCTAACCTTTTATGGCAACAACTTGTTTTCTACCTCTGCAGTTTTGTTATTTCAAGAGTGATATATAAGGGAAATCATGCAGTATGTCATCTTTTATGATTTTACTGAACATTATTGTCTTTTGATTCATTCAGGTGATTCCATGCAGGACTAACTTTTTCTTTTTAATTGCTGAGCAGTATTCCATAGTGCAAATGTATCACACTTCAACCATTCACCCATTAAGGCCATTTGGCTATTACCAATAAAATTACTGTAAACATTCACAGGCAGGTTTTTGTTTAGACTATGTTTTTATTTCACTGAGATAAATATCTAAGAGTACAATTGATAGGTCATACAGTAATTGCATGTGTTAAACTAAATTAAATTTGGCCTAAATCTGCTGCCATACTGAGGGAAGCGCAAGCAAACTTAATATGTGAACAAACTGAAACCTAACTCAAGAATATATTTCTGTAACAAGAATCTACTGTAACAAAAGTCACAGCTAATCACAGCAGCCAAGCTGCAGCCAATCACAGGCTTCCAACTGATCAGACCATGTTAATTTAAGGCAAATGCTGAGCTGTAAGCAACCAAGCTGTTTCTATATGTTACTTCTCTTTCTGTCTACAAATAGTGCCTGCCCACATTGTTCATGGTGCTACTCGATTCATATATTGTTCTTTGTTCAGAGTTAAGTGATTATCTGCTAAATTGAATTTATCTAAAATTTTTCCTTTAACACATTGATTTTTATAAGAGACTGCCAAACTATTTTCTACAGTGACTGTACCATTTTACATTTCCACCATCAAAATATGACTGATCCCGTTTCTCAGAATCCTCATCAGCATCTGGGGCTATCACTGTCTTTTAGCCATCTGACAGGGGCATAGTCATATTTCATTATGGTTTTAATTTTTATTTCCCTAATGTTTAATGGTGTTGAATATATTTGCATGAGATTATTTGCCATCTGCATACCCTCTTCAGTGAAGTGTCTACTCATTTTCTAATTGGATCGTTTTTATTATTGTTGAGTTTTCAGTTCTTTATGTATTCTAGCTACAAGATATTACAGACATTTATATTTTTGGTCAGATATGTGGTCAGCAAAGATTTTCTCCAGCACATTATACATACATATATGTATGCATACATTATACATACATATACGTATGTATACATTATACATACATATATACGTATGTATACATTATACATACATATATACGTATGTATACATACATACTTTAGAAGAGATAGAAATCAATTAAATTTGAGAATTGGATGATTCTTGGAACTAGGAACAGGTATACATACATATATATGTATACAATTAAATTATTTCTTCCAGGGAACATCAGTGCTAATTAGCACTTACGAGTGTTTGTCAGAACTACAGAGGACATATAGGAATTTCAGGGTTAGAATAAATAACAAAGAACATGTGAGGGTAAGAAATTTCTTCCATATTTTGTCATCATTCTCAAGATTAATTTCTTTGTGGCCCCATGACTAAAAGCATCCAGCAGCTATGAAAACTTGTCTCTCCATCCAGTTTCTGTGACTTATATTCCATATAACCTCAGAAGATGGCTCTTTTTCATTGAAATGTGTTTATTAGATATATGAAGATTACATTATTTCTTGGTTTGTATAATACTATAAATCTAGAGAGCACACTATTTCCAAAATTTTTCTTATGACACAATGAAAATATTACTGGTTCTAATGTATTCTGACTTTATTTGTTACACACACTAAAAATAAGCCAATCTGAAATTCTCCAACTGCTAAAATTTTATTTCAAAATGACATACTAATTCATATTTAAATTTTACCTCAAAAATCCTATGACACAATAAAATATAATTTGAAATTAATTTTTTTCAAAAATTATTATGAAACAAAACTTACCATTTAAAGGACTATAAAACAAATAATGCCTTTCAGTATAACTAAGAGTTTTCACTTTAATTTTTGATAGACAATTTATGCATGGGAAGGTTATCAGACATACTAGTTAATAGTTTGTGATGTTTTTGACTCTCAAATCAATAATCAATTCACATAAATGCTAACTTTAAGCAAAATTTTACATATGCCATAAAAATGTAGCTTATACATTTTGTCTATATAATGTCATTTAGTTCAGAAATGGTATAAAATAAACTTGCTTTAAATTTACATTCTTAGATTTTAATTATATTAGTAGCACTATAGGGCATATTCCGTGTATAAATACCAGTGAATTTAGAGTATGTTTAAGTATATACAAAATTTATTAGGGTGGAAACACTAGTATGTTTTTAAATAATTGACATAGAATGTCTGAACACTGAGACATGACATCAGTGTTAATCAAAACAAAATAGAAGTCCAAGATAACTTTAGAAGAGATAGAAGTCGATTAAATTTGAGAATTGGATGATTCTTGGAACTAGGAACAGGTATCTGGGCTACTTGGTGATTTGGTGATAAGCAAGTACGTGCCGGAAGCTAAGAAAAAAATAATGGTAGTGTGCCACCTAGAGGGCAGTTAGGTCATTTTTAACAGTGCGATACATTTTAACGGCACTGCTCCGGACTCCAGATCCACAGACATAGAAAACCTTCGCAGCAATTTTAACTTTTGCATTAGAAGCGGAGACTTTTTTCCCTCTGAGAAAGGTTCAAAAAGTCAACCTTTTTAGCTGCCAGGAAGTGAACTGTATTCTGGTGTGTGGAAACCACAGAAAGAAAGCCATTGCAAGCTAAAAGCCTAATTTAATGGATTTCTGTGTCAAGCAGAATTTGCTAAAAATAAAAACATTCAGAATCAGACATTACATGGAATTGAGTTTGAAGATGTGCTTGATCTTGTTAGGGATGCACGAGATTAGAGATAAAGTGTGGCTTGGAGAGGAGCCACTATAATGGCCTAACCATTGTTACATATTTTCATTTAAAATCTGAAATGGAAATTTTTTCCTGAGATATCTCTGAATAAGCACTCACAAAATGCAATTCTACAAGATAAAATGGCCTTTCTGCTACTAAAAATACGTTTTTAATTTCAGATTTGTAAAAAAATAAATAAGGAATACCACATTATTTACTATAACTTTTCCTGTGTTTTGTTTCTCATCGTTTCAATTGTTCAGGTCAAATAAAAGAAGTAAGTTGAGATGGACACATGATAAAGTTTAATTCAAAGAATGACAATTTGGTAAATATTTAAACCCTATTTCTGTCTCAGTCTACTACTTCTCACCACTAGCAGCAAGCAGTCTGTACCCTACAACAGAGTACATGTATTCACACAAACTTGACAATTATACAGTGGCAAAACACGTCTAGTGTGTCACCGTTTGCAGGTAATTCTAAGGTGGTATTTTTTTGGTTAAAATTGCTGCTCTAGGCAGTCACTTTAAGTATATAACATATAAAACTATAAAACTTTTAGAAAAAACTAGGAGAAAATCATCAGGACATAAGGCTAAGTAGAATAAAAGTTCTTACACTTGACACAAAAATACGATTCATAAAAAGAAACATTAATAAATTGAACATCAAAATTTAAAATTTTGCCCTGTGAAATATCCTGTTAAGAAGATGAAAAGACAAGCTAGAGATTAGAATATTTACAAATATCTGACAAATAACTAATACCTAGTATAAAGAACTCTCAAAAGTTAACTATTTTTTGATAAAAAAATTAATTATAAAATGAACAATAAACATTTCTCTAAGAGGATATACAGAGAATAACAGAGCACATGAAAATATTTTCAACATTATTAGACTTTAGGTAAATTAAAATTAAAGCCAAAAGGAGATATTACCAGTCTATCAGAATGGCTAAACAGCAACAATAATAAATGCTTGCGAGGATGTGGAAAAAATGTATCTCTCATACTTTTCTTATGAGATAATAATTTGGCAGTTTCTTATAAAAATGAACATGCAATTATATGTAACCCAGCAATCGCACTCTTGGGCATTTATTAGAGAAAACTAAAAATTTCTCTTCATTGCAAAATGAGTAAATATTTATAGCAGCTCTATTTGTAAGAGCCAAAACTACCCAAATGCCTGTCAATGGGTGAATGGTGAAACAAACCATGGCACATCCATACCATGGAATACTACTTAGCAATAGAAAAGAATGAACTATTGATGCAAGCAACTTGGATGGATCTCAAAGGAATTAAGCTGAATGAAAAAACCCAGTCCCAAAAGTGGCATACTGTATGATTTCATTCATAGAACATTCTTAAAATGATAAAATTATAGAGAAAAGATTAGTAGTTTTGAGGGGTGAGGGAGTGGACTGGGGATGGAGGGAGAGTACGGTTAGAAAGACTAGCACTAGCACAAGGAATCCTTACGGTGATGAACCAGTTCTCTACACTGACTGTGGTGGAAGTTATGAGAATCTACACATCTGAGAAAATTTCATAAAACTAAAGACATACACACATGCACATGAATATTTTAGGAACAGTATATCACCCTTATCTGTAAAGAATGATAGGAACACTCCAGAAACCCAAGTTGCCAAATGCTAGCCCATGGCCATCTTCCAAATAGTCCTTTCTAGGGATAGATAGCTATCTCAGTTCAGGCCTATTATTTAAGTGTCTACTACGTACTGGATTTGTTTCTCCCAACTGTGTGGATTATTAATATTTTGCCCAGTTTTAGTAATTCTTCTAGAAACCAATATGGAAAAGTGGAAGAAATAAGTCCATTTGCATTTTCTTCCCTGCCCTTCCCTTCCCTTCCCTGGTGAAATATGAATAAATCTGTGGAGTATACCAATGTCAGTTTCTTGATTGTGATATTATACTATAGTTATGCACTATATTACCACTGGAAAAAACTGGTTGGAGGGTATATTTCTTACAAATACCTGTGCATCTACAGTTATCTCAAAATTGAAAGTTTAAGAAAAAAACATAAAAGCAACTAATAAAATTCAATAAAGTATAGAATATATCAAATATGAAACAATCTTAATTTTCTTATTAAATATGCAAGAGTTTAGTGGAAAAAGATGTAGCAAGACTATATATAAGCCACAGTAAATGTATTAATTTCTATATTTTCAACATAATCTTTAAAAGTTTTACTCATGAAAATGCAAATGGAGGCTGAGTGCAGTGGCTCACATCTGTAATCCCAGCACTTTGGGAAGTCAAGGCAGGTGGATCACCTGAGGTCAGGAGTTCAAGACCAGCTTCACCAACATTGCGAAACCCCGTCTCTACTAAAAATACAAAAAATCAGCCAGGCATGGTGACAGGCACCTGTAATCCCAGCTACTTGGGAGGCTGAGGCAGGAGAATAGCTTGAACCCAGGAGGCAGAGGTTGCAGTGAGCCAATATTGAGCCATTGCACTCCAGCCTGGGCAACAAAAGCAAAACTCCATAAGGGAGGTGAGGGGAGGGGTGAAGAGGGGAGGGCAGGGCAGGGCAGGGAAGAAAATGCAAATGGATTTATTTCTTCCACTTTTCCGTATTGGTTTCTAGAATAATTACTAAAACTGGGCAAAATATTAATAATCCACACAGTTGGGAGAAACAAATCCAGTACGTAGTAGACACTTAAATAATAGGCCTGTACTGAGATAGCTATCTATCCTTAGAAAGGACTATTTGGAAGATGGCCATGGGCTAGCATTTGGTAACTTGGGTTTCTGGAGTGCTCCTATCATTCTTTAACAGGTAAGAGCAATATACTGCGCCTAAAATATTCATGCAAACAATGTGATGTCTACTGGACACCTGTTTTTCTTCAGGGAGTGCAGAATTTGGGTATGGAGTAAGCAGAGGATATTTAGATGATCAGCCACCAATAAAAACCCTAGCAACTGAGTCTCTAATGAGCTTCTTGGACAGACAACATTTCATATATATTCTCACAGCTGATTGCTGGGTGAATTAACCACATCTTGTGAGACTCCTTTGGGGAAGACCCTTGGGAGCTTGAGCCTGGTTTTCTCTGAACTTTGTCCATGCACCTTTTTCTTTTGCTGATTTTGCTTTGGATAATTTTACTGTAATAAATCTTATCATGGCTATGGCTCTATGCTGAATCCTATTAGTCCTTCTAGTGAATTTTTGAATCTAAGGTAGTGTTGGGGACCCTTGGCCATTTTAATAAAAATAAAAAGGAAGAAATGCACTCTGCCCCATGACCTCTAGTTCTCAGTCCAACAGGCCACCCCAACCAGTTTCTGATTTACTACTCTGAGATTATATCACTAGGAAAGTTCAAAATCAACCTTAAAAACGTCTTTGTATAAATCCTACCAAGGCTGAGCTAGGAATTAAATGGAGCTCCTCTGTATGAATTTGGAAGTGTCTATATCAACTCTTTTAACTTCGCAGACAAGGATGCTCCTTTATTATTTAAGCACATGGATAAACACAATCTCTCATTCATATCAAAGTTTTCTTTCAAGCAATTTTGACCATCATTTTTCTTATATTTAATTAGCATAAACTTCACAGAATTTTTTCTTGATACAGGGTCTCCCTCTATTGCCCAAGCTGGAATGCAATGGCACAATCATCGCTCACTGCAACCTCCACCTTCTGGGCTTTAGATCCTCTCACCTCAGCCTCCTGAGTGGCTGGTAACTGGGACTACAAGCACGTGCCACCACACCCACTAATTTTTTTTTTCTTTATTGGTCTTAAAGTGGATTTACCATGTTGCCCAGGCTGGTCACGAATCAAGCATTTTGTTCTCTATTTAGCTCTTTTATATATTTCTCCTTTACTTTAGAACCTGTAAGGAATGGGTGTGGTCAACAATCACAGGAAGACTCTACCTGTGATTTACACAGTGTCTACCACAATGTTGCCCTCACAGGAGAAAGTAAGCAAATGCTAAATGATTGACCAAAAAAATAATTCTTTGTCTACCTTTCAGAAATGGTCACAATTTAAATTTTACAGGTTGATGCATGTTCTTACTTAGTAGTGGGAGCTAAACATTAAGTACTCATGGTCATGAAGATGGCAATAATAGAAACTGGGGACTTCCGGAGTGGGGGAGGAAGGGAGAGATACCCAAGTAACAAACACGCACATGTACCTTCTGAATTTAAAATAGAAATTGAAAAAAAAATCTTATAGGTTGACTTCTCAATATAAATATGTAGCTAGGCCTTGGCTTACAAAAGCTTTCTCTAATTTGTTTTTTTTTTTTTTTTTTTTTTTTTTTGACGTAGAGCCTCACTAGATTTCCCAGGCTGGAGTGCAGTGGCCACTCACAGGCACAGTCACAGTGCATTATGGCCTCAAACTCCTGGGCTTAACAATCCTGCTCAGCCTCCAAGTAGCTGGCACTATAGGCATATGCCACCACATGCCCAGCTTGCCTAAGTTATTTGAAACTTACTAGTAGTTTACACGTAAAAACACTAAAGAATTATGCAATTTTCTTAATCAGAAAATATGGTAAATATTATGGTCCAGTTTTTACTTTATCTTACATATGATTCCAATGGAAACAGTTTTATGTATGGTAAAATTTCAAAAGGCCACCAACTCTTAGCAAAGGAAAAAATATTCCTACCTCTCCAGCCCCCACTATCAATTTTCTTTTTTTATTCCTTTCTCTTTTTCAGTAAGTCAATCAACAATATTTTCATGTCTTCTATATGACAGGCTCTATTGAGGCAATGGAAAATGTCACAGAAAGACAGGGAATATCTCTGCTTCAGGAGAGCTTACATCTTAAGGAGAGTGTGTAGGATTAGGCATGACCTTGAGTAAAAAAAAACACTAAAAGTTTTTTAAAAATTGTAAAATGTGTTTGCAGTTTCCAACTAGTTATGGTGGCTCCATGATTATCAGGGTTACCAAAAATTAAAGTGATTGCACAGGTTCCACACTCTGCAAGTCTAAATGGTATCATTAACATCATAGGCATTATACATTTTTATTAACAATTTTACAAAAATGGAAGTATTTATAAGCATATGAACTTTTTTTTAATTTTATTGCATTTTAGGTTTTGGAGTACACATGAAGAACACGCAAGACCATTGCATAGGTACACATATGGCAGTGTGGTTTGCCGTCTTCCTCCCCATCACCTATATCTGGCATTTCCCCCAATGTTATCCCTCCCCAATACCCTAGCCTCACCACTGTCCCTCCCCTAGTTCCCCCCAACAGACCCCAGTGTGTGATGCTCCCCTCCCTGTGTCCATGTGTTCTGATTGTTCAACACTCGCCTATGAGTGAGAACATGCAGTGTTTGATTTTCTGTTCTTGTGTCAGTTTGCTGAGAATGATGGTTTCCAGGTTCAGCCATGTCCCTACAAAGGACACAAACTCATTGTTTTTGATGGCTGCATAGCATTCCATGGTGTATATACGCCACATTTTCCCTGTCCAGTCTATCATCAATGGGCATTTGGGTTGGTTCCAAGTCTTTGCTATTGGAAACTGCCACAATGAACATTCATGTGCATGTGTCCTTATAATAGAACGATTTATAATCCTTTGGATATATACCCAGTAATGGGATCGCTGGGTCAAATGGAATTTCTATTTCTAGGTCCTTGAGGAATCGCTACACTGTCTCCCACAATGGTTGAACTAATTGACAGTCCAATCAACAATGTAAAAGTGTTCCTATTTCTCCACATGCTCTCCAGCATCTGTTGTCTCCTGATTTTTTAATGATCGTCATTCTCACTGGCGTGAGATGGTATCTCAATGTAGTTTTGATTTGCATTTCTCTAAT
Organism: Saimiri boliviensis; assembly: GCF_048565385.1. NCBI lineage: Eukaryota > Metazoa > Chordata > Mammalia > Primates > Cebidae > Saimiri > Saimiri boliviensis. Next base: position 130,020,962 of record NC_133451.1, read on the forward strand.
GACCAGTGATGATGAGCATTATTTCATGTTTGTTGGCCTCATATATGTCCTCTCTTGTAAAGTGTCTGTTTATATCCTTCACCAACTTTTGAATGGGCTTTTTTCTTGTAAATCTGTTTTAGTTCTTTTTTATATTAGCCCTTTGTCAGATGGGTAGATTGCAAAAATTTTTTCCATTCTGTTGGTTGCCAATTCACTCTAATAACTGTTTCTTTTGCTGTGCAGAAGTTCTGGAATTTGATTAGGTCCCATTTGGCTATTTTGGCTTTGTTGCTAATGCTTTTGGTGTTTTAGTCATGAAGTCCTTGCCTATGCCTATGTCCTGAAAGGTTTTCCCTAAATTTTCTTCTAGGGTTTCTATGGTGTTAGGTCTTATGTTTGAGTCTTTAATCCATCTAGAGTTAATTTTAGTGTAAGGTGTCAGGAAGGGGTCCAGTTTTTGCCTTCTGCACATGGCTAGCCAGTTTTCCCAACACCATTTATTAAACAGGGAATCCTTTCCCCATTGCTTGTTTTTTTCAGGTTTGTCAAAGATCGGATGGTTGTAGATCTGTGGTGTTGCCTCTGAGGCCTCTGTTCTGTTCCATTGTTCTATATCTCTGTTTTGGTACCAGTACCATGCTGTTTTGACTACTGTAGCCTTGTAGTATGAAGTCAGGTAATGTGATGACTCCAACTTCGTTCTTTTTGCTTAGAATTGACTTGGTTATGTGGGCTCTCTTTTGGTTCCATATGAAGTTTAAGGTGGTTTTTTCCAGTCCTGTGAAGAAGGTCATTGGTAGCTTGATGGGGATAGCACTGAATCTGTAAATTGCTTTGGGCAGTATGGCCATTTTCACAATATTGATTCTTCCTAACTATGAGCGTGGAATGTTTCTCCATCTGTTTGTGTCCTCTCTTATTTCATTGAGCAGTGGTTTGCAGTTCTCCTTGAAGAGGTCCTTTACATTCCTTGTTAGTTGTATTCCTAGGTGTTTTATTCTCTTCATAGCAATTGTGAATGGCAGTTCGTTCTTGATTTGGCTCTCTTTGAGTCTGTTATTGGTGTAGAGAAATGCTTGTGATTTTTGCACATTGATTTTGTATCCTGAGACTTTGCTGAAGTTGCTTATCAGTTTCAGGAGATTTCGGGCTGAGACTTTGGGGTCTTCTAAATATACAATCATGTCATCTGCAAATAGAGACAATTTGACTTCCTCCTTTCCTAATTGAAAACCATTATTTATTTTTCTTGCCGGATTGCTCTCGTTAGAATTTCCAATGCTATACTGAATAGAAGTGGTGAGAGAGGGCATCCTTGTGCAGTGCCAGATTTAAAATGGAATGCTTCCAGGTTTTGCCCATTCAGTATGATACTGGCTGTGGGTTTGTCATAAATAGTTTTTATTGCTTTGAGATACGTTCCATTGATACCTAGTTTATTGAGAGTTTTTAGCATAAAGGGCTGTCGAATTTTGCCAAAGGCCTTCTCTGCATCTATTGAGATAATCATGTGATTTTTTGTCTTTGGCTGTATATGAACTTCTTAAATGAGGAAAAACATTTCTCTATTCCACACCCTCTTCTTGTGCTACTCAGTCCAGTTCCACAACTTGACCTACATGGGAGAATAAGATGCACTAGCTCCCTTTAAGGGCATTTTCTACAGGTTATATATTTTACCTGTGTTCATATCTCATTAACAGGTCTTAGGCACATAACCATACCTAGCTGCAAAAGAAGCTAAAAATGTGCTTTTCATTCTGGGTTTCCATATGTCTACTAAAGAGCAGAAGGTTTTCTGGTTTCTGTCAAAATGCCTAACTAATGTAGCTGCACTTCTGTCCCCAAAAATAAACCATGGAGGAACTACACATATACTTATACATAGTAGATAATCAAGTTACTTAAATTGCATCTGTTATTGCACACAAGGAGGTCCATGTTTCCCTGTGTTGCCTACAGTATCTCTCACAGTACTGTGCAAAAAACCAAGCACTCAATAAATATTTGATGAAAGACTGACCAAACCCACTTCATTCTTCACCATGCTAGGAAGAAAGAGGAAAATTGGTCTGCTTGATAATTTCTCCATGTAGTTAAAGATTGACAGCGTCACCTCTCAAACGTCTTCTGAAACAACTAATCTCCATTTCTTTATCTTTCTTTATTGATTTGGGTGCAGAAATCTTAATTATCTTCTAAGCATTATTGTAGATTCTTCCACATTGACAAATTTGATGAACCCAAAAGGCAATTAATTGCTCCATAACATAGATTACCAGATTCCATCAACTGTCTCCAACAGATTTAATATTCTGTAGGCTTTTTTACAGAATTAAAGACCTGGAGATATAAATTTTTATCAAGGTTTTAAAAAGCCTATGCCATTCAATGAATATTTTTTGCTAAATTCATCCTTAGAATTTATTTGCTTTCATTTTTATTAATGTCCTAAAAGAAAGTATCCTTTAGTAATCAGAGCTTTTAGTGGTTTGTCTGAGTTCCCCTTAACAAGCCAGCTGGCAAATTTCAAATCCCTCAAGAAACCTACACATTACATATTTCTATTTCTATTTATTCTTATGCTATATTTGACTGTGGAATTTCTTCCTGATAGCTCTTCTACTTGTACTTGGCTAATAGCTAATTTAACAAAACCTAAATGTGAGAAGAGATTTACGGGATCAGGAAAGCTACTTAGCCCCTTGAGTTTGCTGCATTCCTCTACTTGTATGAGCTATGTTTTCTTAAAAACAGACTATTCTGCAAGGTGACAAGTTAAAGCCCAGGAGTTTTTAACATGTATTTTTTTATATAAGCTAACTTTAAAGAGAGTTTTGGTGATGAAAAAGCAAGCACACTTTTTAAGTCAAAAAGCCTCTCTAACCTGTCATCTTGGCATTCATTCATTTGTTCATTCACTTTTAGAATATCTATTTTGTGCCAGGCATCCTTTAAAGCTCTGAGAATATAGTACTAAATAAGAGGTCTTTGCTATCATTGAAATTAAATAAAAGTCCAATTATTTTTTAGCTTATTCTTTATAATATGAAATAATACTAGCTTAAGAAAGAATGTATGCTTCGGTGTGTAAACTTGGTTGCCTGAGTTTGATTACCTGACCTGAAATATAAATATATGCATTGTCAAAAGAAATTTTTTTCCTTTCCTCTGAGTTATTTATGGCTTTAGTCAAAGTAAAGTATATAAAGCCAAAGATACAAAACTTCCAATAGAAGTGTCAACAGAATTTTAATTTATCACTTACTTTTCCTACACTTGTAGAAAATAATACTGAAATAGTGAGGATGAGTTCACAGACCACCTATAAACATGCCCAACAACAAATTCTTATATCTTTAGTGTATTATATTTAACTCCATTGGCAAATGCATAGTTTGAGCTATAGATGAATATTTTGAACCATACATTTATGTATATTTGAAGCATTATATCCTATTATGATAGCTAGTAGACTGCTTAAGAGCATTCTGTCAAATCTCATTGATATATATGTTGAAACATAGATAATAAAAGTAATACTAAATAAGGACAGTCACAAACATTTTAGTTTTTCAAGTGAAATTATCCAAAAATAAATAAAATGTGGCTAAGGATACACATAAAAACCTATAAATATTTAAGGGTCACTTCCAACATGCCTTCCTGTGTTCTTTGCACTAAAGAAAATAGAACTGCTATTATAAACACTCATTTGCAAAATGGCCTTTTTAACTGTGGTTATCTGCTTTCTTACCAAGTATAAGAAGCATGGATACAGATATTTAAGCTGAATTTCTTTTAAAATTTTACTACCAACAAATGTAAATAGATTTTGACTTTACCAAGTAAAGTCTCACATGATTTTGTGATATTAGTTACAGGTTTGTCATATACGGCAACACTGTCTTCTAAAAATACAGGTGAGAAAAAGGCTTCCACAGACTGTATTTGTTCATTCTCATACTGCTATAGAGAACTATTGGGTAATTTATGAATAAAAGAGGTTTAATCAACTTATAGTTCCATAGGCTATACAGAAGGCATGGCTGGGGAGGCCTCAGGAAACTTACAATCATGGTAAAGGCAAAGGGGAAGCAGGCATGGTCTCCACAGGACCAGGGCAGAAGAAAGAGACAGAGCACAGGGGAAAGTTCTATACACTTCCAAACAACCAGATCTTGTAAGAACTCTATCATGAGAACAGCAAAGGGAAAGCTTACCCTGATTCAATCACCTCCCACACATGGGAATTACAATTTGACATGAGATTTGGGTAGAGACAGAGCCAAACCTTATGCTTCCACTCCTGGCCCCTCCCAAATATCATGTGCTTTTCACATTTTAAAACAAAATCATGGCTTCTCAACATTCCTCCAACTCTTACTCATTTCAGCATCAACTCAAAAGTCAAAGTCCAGTCTCATCTGAGACAAGGCAAGTCACTTCTGCCTAAGAACCTGTAAAATCAAAACCAAGTTAGTTACTTCCAAGATACAATGGGGGTACTGGAATTGGGTAAATGCTCCCATTTCAAAAGGGAGAAATTGGCAAAAAACAAGGGGTTATAGGCTCCATGCAAGTCTGAAACCCAGCAGGGCAGTGATTAAACCTTAAAGCTCAAAAATGATCTCCTTTTGCACCATGTCTCACATCCAGGCCACAGCAATGCAAGAGGTTGGTTCCCAAGGGCTTGGGCAGCTCCATCCTTGTGGCTCTGCAGGGTACAGCTTTTCTGGCTGCTTTCATGGGCTGGTGTTGAGTGCCTGTGGCTTTTCCTGGGGCACAATGCAAGCTGTTGGTGGATCTATTTTTTGGGGGTCTGGAGGATGGTGGCCCTCTTCTCACAGCTCCACTAGGCAGTGCCTCAGTGGGGACTCTGTTTTGGGGCTCTAATGCCATATGTCCCCTCCAAACTGCCCCAGCAGAGATTCTCCATGAGGCTCCACTCCCACAGGAGACTTTTGCCTGGACATCCAGGTGTTTCCATACATCCTCCAGAATCTAGGCAGAGGCTTTCAAACCACAGCTTTTGCCTTCTGTGCACCCACAGGCCCAACACCATGTGGAAGCTGCCAAGGCTTGGGAATTGGAACCTCTGAAGCAATGGTCTAAGCTGTACCTTGGCCCCTTTTAGCCGCAGCTGGAGGTATTGCAGCTGGAACACAGGGAACCATGTCCCAAAGCTGTGCAGAGCACTGAGGCCGTAGGCCTGGCTCACCAAACCATCTTTCCCTCCTAGGCTTCCAGGCCTGTGATAGGAGAAGCTCCCTGGAAGGTCTCTGAAATGTCCTGGAGGCATTTCCCCAATGTCTTGGCTATTAACATTTGGCTCCACTTTACAAATGCTAATTTTATAGCCAGCTTGAATTCCTTCCCAAAACATGGGTTTTTCTTTTCTACCTCATGGTCAAGTTGCAAATTTCCAAAACTTTTATGATCTGCTTCCCTTTTAAATATGTTTCAATTTCATACCATCACTTTGTAAAATGCATGAGCTTACACTGTTAGAAGCAGCCAGGCCATATTTTGAATGCTTTGCTGCTTAGAAAATTTATTCCACCAGATACCCTAAATCATGTCTGTCAAGTTCAAAGTTCTACAGATCTCTAGGGATGGGGTACAATGCCATGAGTCTCTTTACTAATTCATAGAGACATTTATTACAGTTCATATTAAGCTCCTTATCTCCGTCTGAGACTACTTGTCTGGACTTCATTTTCCATTTCACTATCATCATTTTGGTCACAACAATTTAGTAAGTCTTTAGGACATTCCAAACTTATTCTCTTTCTTACTTCCTTCTGAGATCTTCAACCTGTTCCAATCTCTGCTCATTACCCAACTCCAAAGTGATTTCCACATTTTCAGGTATCTTTACTTCTTTGGTACGAATTTTCTATATTAGTCCCTTCTCACACTGTTACAAATAAGTACCTGAGACTGGGTAATTTGTGAATAAAAGAGGTTCAGTTGAGTCACAGTTCTACAGGCTGTACAGGAGGCATGGCTGGGGAGGCTCAGGAAGCTTACAATCATAGTTGCAAGGCAAAGGGGAAGCAGGTACAGTGTTCATATAGCCAGAAGTGGAGGGGGAAGAGAGGGAGGGAGAGGGAGAAAGGGAGAGAGAGAGAGAGAGAGAGAGAGGGAAAGGAAGAGAAAGAGGGAAAGGGATGTGGGGAGAGGGAGGGAAAGGGAGAGAGGGAGTGGGGGAGAGAAAGAGAGATGGGAATGGGGGGAGAGAGAAAGAGAGAGAGAGATGGAGAGAGGGTGGAGAGGGAGGGAGGGAGAGAGAGAGGAGGGGAGGAGAGAGAGAGAGAGAGAGAGAGAGAGAGAGAGAGAGAGAGAGAGAAAGAGAGAATATGCTGCACACAGTCCAACAACCAGATCTTATGAGAACTGTATTATAAGAACTGCAAGGGGAAAATCTACCCCTGTGATTCAATCACCTCCCACCAGATCCCTTCTTGAATACATGGGGATCACCATTCAACATGAGATTTAGATAGGGATATGAAGCCAAATTATATCACAGACCAACAAAATAAACACAGGGAGCACCTCATCTCTAGACCAGTCTTATAAGTGTTAAGGGGAGTTCTTCAAGTTGAGATGACAGGATGCTAAACAGCAACAAGGAAGCACATCAAAGCATAAATCTCACAGGTAAAGATAAATATATGGACAAATGCAGAGTAATGTAATACTGTAGGTTGGCACATAAAACATTTTTAGCTCTAGTACAAAGGTTAAAAGATAAAAGTATAAAGGATAACTATAACCACAAAAATTGATTAATAGATACATAGTGTAAAAGAAGTAAGTTCTGATATCAATAACATAGTGCTGAGAAGGAAGTAAAAGTATAGAGGGTTTTGTTTGTGCAATTGAAGCTATCAGCTCAAATAGGCTATTAGAACTACAATAAATGTTATTCTAACATCATGGTAACCACAAAGAAGAAAACCTATACCAAATACAAAAATGATAAAGGCATAATAATCAAAGCATATCACTACAAAAAAATCATCAAAACACAAAAAGATCAAAAGAGAAAAAGAAGAACAAAAGAACCAAGAAACAGACAGAAAACAATTAACAAAATAGCAATAGTAAATCCTTACCTATCAATAATTATTTGAAATGTAATAGATTAAGTTCACTAATCAAAATATATACAGTAGTTGCATATATTTAAAAATATATATTGAACTATAAAATGTCTACAACACATTCAGACTTAAGAGCACAAATAGGCTGAAATGAAGAAGCTGGAAATGATATTCCATGTAAATGGTAACCAAAGAAAGCAAGGGTAGCTATATTTACATGAGACAAACAGATTTAAATCAAAACTTTTGCAAGAGAAATGAAGGTCATTATATAAAGATAAAAGTGTCAATTCAACAGGAAGCTATAATTACAAATATATATGGACCCAATATTAGCAAACATTGAAATATCTAAAGGAAATAGATAGTAATACAATAATAATATGAGACTACAACACAGACTTAACGATAATAGACAGATAATCGAGACAAAAATATCAAGATGAGAAATAAAAATAAAATCCTAAGCCATCCAATCAACTGAATGGACCCCCCCTTTGACTAAGGGACCCTAATAAAAAACATCAAAATTGAGTTCCTACCATGAAAGAATAGGATATGAGACATGCCTCATTATGCCTTCTCTCTCACTGAACACCATTACGCTGTCTTTTTTTTTTTTTTTTTTTTGGAGACAGTCTTGCTCTTTGTCGCTCAATCTGGAGTGCAATGGCAGGATCTCAGCTCACTACAACCTCCACCTTCCAGGTTCAAGTGATTCTCCTGCCTCAGCCTCCTGAGTAGCTGGGATTATAGACACCCACCACCACGCCCAGATAATTTTTTGTATTTTTAGAAGAGATGGGGTTTTGCTGTGTTGGCTAGACTGGTCTCAAACTCCTCTTCTCAAGTGATCAACACTCCTCGGCCTCCCAAATTGCTGGGATTACAGTTGTGAACCACCGTGCCCTGCAGGCTCTCTTTCTAAGGGCTAAACAGAATTGAGCTTTTTAAACAAACTCACTCCAACCCTGATATCACAAGTCGCCTGAAGCTGCTCCTCCCTTTTGCAGTTTCAATCAGCACTCCCTGTTAAAAGACCGTTAACTACAGAATGGTTCTGGCCAGTCTATGCATGATGCACAGGGAGGGTTTTCATGTCTTCTGCTTCACCTTTTGGACTCAGAGGACCAAAAATTTCATGCTTGGATCATACTAATGCTGCCATTATTTTAACATGGGTCCCATGGAGGGCCCTGAAGCTCAATTGTACATGCACATTTCTCCTTTCATAAATATTCATGACTCCTCCTATAGCTTATTAAATATATATATTTGGCCAGCACACTTAGCATAAAGCCCTGTCTTATTATTTCCACCTTTGAAGTATCTGTTTCTTGCTTCTGACCAGAAGCTATGCTCCCTAGCCTATAGGAATGGCCACCTTGCAGACTGTAGCCCTTTATGAGAAATAAAGCTCTCCTTTTGAAATTTCTGAACCATATTATTGTTCAATTGACAAAGGAAACAGCAAACTTGAATAACACTATAGACCAAATGTACATAACAGACATAAACAGAACATTCCACCAACAGCAACAAAATACGCATTCTTTTCAAGCACACATGAAACATTCTGCAGGGCAGATCACATGCTAAGTGGTAACAAATCTATCTTACATACTTAAGATTGAATTTATCCAAATAACTTTTCTGAATACAATGGAATAAAACCAGAAACCAATAACAGAAGGAAAACAGAAAAATTCACAAAAACAACTGGGTCAAAAAATATGTCAAAAAAGGAATCAGAAAATATTTTATGATACATAAAAATGAAATGTAACATAATAAAACTTATGGGATCTAGCAAAAGCAGTACTGAGAGGGAAGTTTATAACAATAAATGCCTGCATTAAAAGAGAAGAAATCTCAAATAAACACCCTAACATTACACCTCAAGGAACTAGAAAAATAAGAAGAAACTATGCCCAAGAGTAACATAAGGAAGGATATAATAAAGATTAGAGCAGAAATAAATGAAACAGAGAATTGAAGAACTACACAAGGAACAGCATAACTATTTGTCTTTTGAAAAGATAAATACAATAAATAAAACCTTAGCTAGACTAAGAAAAAGGAAGAAGACTCAAAGAAGTAAGTCCATAATCAAGCTACCAAAATAAAAAGATAGTGTATACATGATTATAAAAATCCCTTACTAACAAACTTGCCAACCAAGAAGAAATAAATTTCTAGAAACAACCTACCAAGAATGAATGAATAAAAAATAGAAAGCCTGAGCAGACCAATAAAAAATAAGGGAAAATAAAATATAGAAAACTGGATCAGTGTTCAAAAATTTCCCAAGAAAGAAAAGCGCAGGGCAAGACAGTTTCACAGGTAAATCCTACTAAACATCTAAAAAAGAATTAATCACATCCTTCTTGAACTGTTCAAAAAATGGAGAACAAAGAGTACTTCCAAACTTGGTCTATGAGGCCAGCACCAAAGCCAGACAAAGACATAATAAACAAAGAAAACTAAAGGTCAATATCTTTACTGAACATGACTGAAAAATTCTGCAAAAACTATTAGCAAACCACATTTTACAGCACATTAAAATAATCATATATCAGTGAGGCTCGGTGGCTCATACCTGTAATCCCAGCATTTTGGGAGGCTGAGGCGGGTGCATCACAATATCAGGAGTTTGAGACCAGCCTAGCCAACATGGTGAAACCCCGTCTCTACTAAAAATTCAAACAAACAAAAAAAAATTAGCCAGGCATGGTGGCAGGCATCTGTAATCCTAGCTACTCAGGAGGCTGAGGCAGGAGAATCACTTGAACCTGGGAGGCAGAGGTTGCAGTGAGCTGAGATTGCACCACTACACACCTGCCCTGGCGACAGTGCATGACTCCATCTCAAAAAATAATACTCATAATCATAATCATACACCATGATCAAGTAAGATTTATCCTTGGGATGCATGTTCAACACATTCAAATCAATTAATGTGATAAATGGCATTACCAAAATGAAGGAAAAATGACACAATAGTTAACAATAGATGCAGAAAAAGCATTTGGCAAAATTCAATAACATTTATAATTTTTAAAACTCTCAACATATTTCTTATAAAAACTTATGGCTGGCTGTAGTGGCTCATGCCTATAATCCCAGCACTATTGGAAACCAAGGCAGGAAAATGACTTGAGACCAGGAATTTGAGACCATCCTGGATAACACAGCAAGACTCTATCTGCACAAAAAATAAAATAAAATAAGCTGAGCAAGATAGGAAGCTGAGGCAGGAGGTTCACTTAAGCCCAGGAGTTTGAGGCTGTAGTGAGCCACGATCATACCACTATGCTCTAGCCTTAGTAACAGAGCAGGACTCTGTCTCAAAAAAAGATTTAAAAAGAAGGAACATACCTCTACAGAATAAAGACTACATATGAAAGCACCAGCTACATCATACTCAGTGGTGAAAAACTGAAAACTTTTATTTTAAAATCTAGAACAAGGCAAGGATGCCCACTAATGCTATTTCTAGTCAACATGGCCCTAGAAATTTTAGCCAGATCAATTAGGTAGGAAAAGAAATAAAAGGCCTCCACAGAAAATAATTTTTAAAACTAATGTGCATTTTCAGCAAAGTTGCAAGATACAAAATCAACATATAAAATCTGTTGCATTTCTATATACTAACAATGAACTATCCAAAAGGGAAATTAAGAAAATCTCATTTACAAAATTTTCAAAATACTTAGAAGTAAACTCATCAAAGGAAGTAAAAAATCTCTACTGAAAAGTACAAAACATTGAAAAAATAAATTAAAGCAGATGTAAATAAGTTGAAAAACATTCCTATGTTCATTGAAAGGACTGATATTGTTAAAATGTCCACACTACCCACTACTCTATAGATTCTGTTATCTAGAAATTCAATGCAATTTCTATTAAAATCCCAATAGAATTTTAACATAATAAGAAAAATAATCCTACAATTCTTTTAAAACCAGAAAAGATACTACATAACCAAGGCAATTTTGAACCAGATTATAACTGGAAGCACCACACTCCTTGGTCTTAAAGTCTAGTACAAAGCTATAATAATCAAAACAGCATGATAACATCATAAAAACAGACAGGTAGACCAATGGAACAGAATAGACAGCCCAGAAAAAAACTGACAAATGTGCATTCCACTGATCTTCAAAAGGGTACAAAGAATGCACAATGAGAAAAAAAAAAGAGTCTCTTTTAATAAATTAAAAGTAAATTAGATATGTACATGCAAAAGAATTGGTCTCTTATTCTGCATTATATACAAAATCAACTCAAAACTGATTAAAGATTTAAACATAAATCCTGAAATTATAAAACTTTTCAAATAAAGCATAGGATGCAGTGGTATGTGCCTGTAATCCAAGCTACTTGGGAGGCTGAGGCAGGAGGGTCACTGGACCCAAGAGGTCAAGAGTAGTTGGGCAACATAGCAAGACCCCATCTAAAAGAAGGAAAGAAGAAAAAAAAGGAAGGAAGGAAGGAAGGCAGAAAACAGAGAAAAACCTTGACATTGGCCCTTGTAATGATTTCTTGGATATGACATCAAAAGCACAAGGAATGAAAACAAAAATAGACAAGTAGTATTGCATCAAACTAACAAGCATCTGTACAGCAAAGGAACCAATCAATAAAATGAAAAGGCAATATCAAATGGAAAGAGCAAGATGGCACAAGAGGACATTTTAGTAATCATTCCTCTACCGAAACATCAATTTAAACAGCTATCCATGCATGAAAATCTTTTACAAGAGTTAAGCAACCAGGTAAGAGATCACAGTACCTGGGTATAGCATAGAAATGAGAAAAGATGCATGGAAGAGGGTAGGAAAGACATATTTACATTACCAGTGTCACCTCTCCTTCAACTTTGGGCAGCACAGCATGCAGAGAAAAAAACTTCACTTGGGGAAAACAGGGAAATGATGAGCAGAGGACTTAGCCTTGGACCCCAAATCCAGGCCTGCCACAAAAAAAAAAAAAAAAAAAGCAATATCAGGAAAGCTTTCACAGCCCCAGACTCCAAGCTGGTACCTGCAGAATCAGCCTCCAAATCTTCCCTCTCACCAAACCAGACCCTACAGCCCAAGTTTCAGGCCTGTGTGGCAAACTCAATCTCCAGGCCACATCACTGCTGGGCCTGCCTCAGCTCCAAGGCAGTCTCAATACAAGCAGATTTTAGGAAAACCCCACTGCTATCTTAGGCCCAATAGCCACAAGCTTCAAGCCCACCCCACCATCAGCTTGGCTCCAGTGGCCCCAGACTTAAGTCTTTCCCCACTGTCAACTTAGGTCCAGGGGTCCCATGCTATGAGCCTACTAACTGCTGACCCAGACAGCTGACCAACTAGCCCAAGGGATCCAGCAGCAAGCCTGCCCATGGTCCACAGGAGTCAGCCTGCCCTGGACAGGCTAACTGTTGAACTTCCCCAGACAAAGCTGGTCTGTGAAGCCTGGAATAAGTACCTGCTTCAGATACACAGACATCAAGACATATAGCAAAGATAAAGAATATTCAGGGAAACATGACATTTATCAAAGTGACAAACTAAAGTGCTAGAGACTGACCCTAAAGAGATGGAAATGTATAAAATGTTTGACAAAGAATTCAAGAAAAGGCAACCTATGGAATTAGAGAAACTATTTGAAAACCATATATCTGACAAAGAGTTCATACTTAAAATACATAAAAAAGCTCAAACATCTCAATAGAGAAAAAAACAGGAAACCCAATTCTTTTTTTTTTTTTTTTTGAGACAGAATCTCACTCTGTCACCCAGGATGGAGTACAATGCCACAATCTTGGCTCACTGCAACCTCCAACTCCTGGGTTCAAGCAATTCTCCTGCCTCAGCCTCCTGAATAGCTGGGACTACACGCATGTGCTACCATATCTAGCTAACTTTGGTATTTTAATAGAGATAGGGTTTCACCATGTTTGCCAGGCTGGCCTTGAACTCCTGATCTCAAGTGACCCACTTGCTTTGGCCTCCCAAAGTGGTGGGGTTACAGGCACAAGCCACCATGCCTGTCCAGAAAAGCCAATTTTAAAAATAAACTAAGAACTTACACAAACATTTAGTCTATGGCCAATAGGTAATGGGGACAACAGGTCATCAAAACTGCTTCATATCACTAATAATTGGAGAAATGCAAATAGAAGCCACAATGAAATACTACTTCACACCTATTAAGATAACTATTTATATATATATAAATGTTCACAAGATGCAGAGTAAAAACAGAACCTTTTTCACTGTTAGTGGAGATACAAATTGTTTCCATGGAAAAATACCGTAAAGGTTTCTCGAAAAATTCAAAATAGAAATAGCATATGATCCAACAATCCTACTTCTGGGTATATTTTCAAAGAAATTAAAATCAGGATCTCAAAAAGATAGCCGCACTCCCATATTCACTCCAGCACTATTCACAACAGCCAAGATAAGGAAGCAACCTAAATTCCCACCAACAAATGAATGGGTAAAGAAAATGTTGTATATTCATATAATTTGAATCCGGTCAGAAAGGAAACACAATTTGTTAATGGCAAAATTCCATTGCTGAATGACATTATAGAATAATACTTAATGGCAAGTACATGTCATTTGAAAAGACAAGCCTCACCCCACATGCATGCTAGAAAAGATTTCACTTTAGAGCTGGATAAAGCCATTCATAGGCAAAGCTTAAATCATCTCTTCACATATGTGGTAGGAATTTATGAGAAAACTGTGCGTTGGTTTTTTTTTTTTTCTGTTTCTGAAAACTCATGATACAATAGACAAAATACCTTTTACTTTGGTTAATAATTCCTCTGTGCACTAAAATAAAGCAGAAAGAGATAAAATATGTAGTGATCACTACTAACAGAGTAGCAAATATAAATGCAGCAATAAAGAGTGTAGCTAATCAAATTAAAAAGATTGCTTCTTGATGCCAATTACTACACTCCATTAATCATAGATAACAGTAGATTTTGCCTCCTAATCTTGATTCCACATAGAAAGAAATGGTGAAAGGGTGAATAGAATTATATTATGCCCCTAAGCATAAGTATTTTAAGACTGCCTAATAAAAAAAAAAAATAGTAATGTGAACTTCTGCTGTTTCCTGTTAGGTCATGCTGGTCATTAAGAGAAAAGGTGTCCACATAGGTTGGGCAATAAGAGAATCAAAGTTCTCCACCAACCATTAATGCCAGGCTACATATATTGGTAATGAATTCAGCATCTTGAATAGCCTAAAATTTATAATCTCAGAGTAGAAAAAATAATAATATGAGGCTAACATATGATAAGAAGGCTAGGCTAGAAAGGGAAGTACTTATTCATCAGAAAAAATAACAAATGACATATTATTAGGCATATTTTAAAATACTTTCAAAATGCTTCTCAAAACACTGTAAAATGCTTTCCAGAGTCAAATACATTCAACTTTGGTTTAGGGAGCACTTTGCTATTACCTTCTAAATTAAAAAAAAAAAAAATCAGAGCTCCAAGTGTGAGTGATATACTCATTATCTTGTCACTTAGCATAGAAATGAAAGTATCCATTCAGGTATATAAAACAACTAGACAGTCAATTTCTGCCATAAATGATGTCCTCCTGTGTTAATTTTTCTAATTTTCTAGTAGCATGGAGTAAGAAAAACTATACATGGTACATTGATTTACTGGCCACAACACTTCATTTCTCTCACATCCAACACCCTTGCTGCCATGGCCTCATCACTGGGGGAGGAGGTTGGATAATATATTCTTAGCCCTTGGTTTTGGGCTTGACCATGTGACCTGTTTTGGTGAGATATCAGCAGGAATGACACAGTAAGAGTGTGATATGTACTTGCCTTGGTAGGACGGTCTTCTTTGCATCTCTGCCATCTTCACAAGGAGAAAAATGTCACACTAGGCTGCTCATTCAAAACTGAGGGATGCATCTGCAGAGCAACCTTAGCTCATAGGAAAACTAGCACCTGAAGCACAAACTTATGAGCAAAAGAAAGGCTTAGTTTGGTGTAACGCTGAGACGATCTGATTGCTACGCATCATTATTGTGGAGAGACTTCACTAATGAAAATGTTCAAATGGAATAACTTTAAATTCTGACTATGGCTCATCAAGCAGAAGTAGGTATTTTGGTTGATTAAAAACTGGATAATCTTTTTAACTGATATAAAACTATTATTATCAACAATATTTTTTAACTTGCCTGATTTTATTGCTTTTAAATTGTGTTATGATTTTTAAATTTACCTTGTTATTTCCTATACAAGCTGAAAGCCCATTAGTCCATGATTGCTCATAACATATGAAATACTGAACTGAAAAGTTATGTAAAATACAGTATATTGTAAACAGTATTAAAATTAAGTACCTTGAACTGCTAAGTTAGCAAAAATTTGTTTTCATATACATATACACATACAGACATAAAAACACACACACACAGAGTCCTTAAATGGTTATGGTAGTAAAATTTCAAGTTTTCTCTTGTGCATATATTATTCCTGTTTAATGCAGTATATTGTTACTTGTGTGTAGACAACTTATTTTTAGATAAAACATGTCCTGGCCAGCATAGTAGCATGGCTTGGGAGGCCCCAGGAAGCTTGCAATCATGGTGGAAGGCACCTCTTCACCGGTGGCAAGAGAGCCAATGGGTGCTAAGCAAAGGGGAAAGTCCCTTATAAAACCAACAGATCCTATGAGAAATAACTCACTACTAGGAGAACAGCGTGCGGGGAAACAGCCCCTAATGATTCAATTATCTCCACCTGGTCATGAGGTTGACAAGTGAGGATTATAACAATTCAAGGTGAGATTTGGGTGGAGATACAGAGCCAGACCACATTAGATTGTTCATGTTTTTTAAATCGCCATTACACAGACAAGGAAACTTAAAGTGCAATCAGTAAATTTTCCCACATTCAGGTAGCTCAGGGATATGAACTCAGAGAGTCTGGTTTAAGGGGTGATGCTCCTCTATGCAATGCTCTACTCTCTCACAAATTAGACTAAGAATATTAATCATCATTATGTGAGTGTGTTACATCCATTAATTTTAATAGTGAGTACAATGATTATTCTATTTTATAGATAAAAAACAAAGCATAAAGAGCTTAAAAGCCTTGCCCAAATTCAGAGAGAGAGAACTTTTTGAAGTATTAATTTGTGTTTTCTTTTGTGTGTTTTTCCTTCTGAGTTGTATTGTGTCTTTCCCTTCTCATTTTCCCTAAGAGATCAGTTCTTCCTTAATGTAGCCATACCTACTAGCTTGTGTTACAGATGGAAAAGCAGAATAGCCCAGGCCAGTTGTGGGGTAGGGATGGAGTTCTTTCTTTGTTTCAAAAGGTAAGCCCAATAAGGATATCATGCTAAATACTTTGAGGGAGTAAAAAGGAGAAAGACAGGAAGTATTGAGAGCAAGCGGGCTTTCTCACAATTGGGAAATTGATAGAGAATTGTGGGTTCCCTGAGATGAAAAAGCCATCATCTCATTCCCACTCAGGGTCCTTGGGGGACAAGTACTCAAAGAGAAAGAAATTGCTGTGTATAACTGAGGCACTACAGTGATGGCTAGAAGGAGGCCCTGGGATGTTCAGCCCTAACAAACATACCTACCCATTTCTTAGTGCATCAGAGTCTCTCACTTTCAAGGAATCATGACAACTTGGATAATCAGTAGTGACATATATAGTCTTCTGACAGGAAAATATCTTGGGTCCTCAAATTCACTAAGAAAAACAAGCTGGTAACTGCTTAGGGCAAACCTACCTCTTATTTATTCAAAGCTATCCCTCTGCTTACTGAGAGACGAATATCTAATTGCCTCCTTTGGAAAGGCTAATCAGAAACTCAAAAGAATGCAACCCTTTGTGTCTCAACTATATATGGCCTGAAGCTCCCTCCCAACTTTGAGTCTTCCTGCCTTTGGTTCAAGATATCCTGCCTCTCCAGATAGAACCAAGGTACTTCTTACATAGACTGATGTCTCATGTCTCCCTAAAATGTATGAAGCCAAACTGTGCCCCGACCACCTAGAGCTCATGTCCTCAGGACTTCCTGAGGCTGTGTCATGGGTGCATCCTCACCCTTAGCAAAATAAACTTTCTAAATTAACTGAGACCCGCCTCAGATTTTCCGGGTTCACAGTCTGAAGCACAGAGGGCCCTATTGCATTGTGGAACTCTAAATTGTAATAAGGTTTGGATGGGAGGAATAGGAAGACCTGGTAATAACTGAGTTTGCATTTCTTAACATTTGAAGTTACATTTATTTTTAGAAAATATAATGTAGTATGACTGGCACAGCTGAGCTTCTGGAGAAGAATGTATCCCTGTTGTACTAATTTTCCAAAAGGCTCCTGTTCATTTCCGCAAAAATTATATCAAGAGAAGAGACAGTTTGAGTTGTGGGCAGTCTTTTCAGAAAGTCATCTTGTCAAAATACATAATTTTTGGTTTTGAAGTCAAGAGTCATAAATACCTGTACAAGGAATTCTGGATGTTAATCTGAAGCTATAATTGTATAACAGAATAGAGTTTTCATTTAAAACAACTATAGAAATGATACAAATGCCTAAATTCCAGCTGTGTCAGTTATAGAAACAAGCTTCTGCAAAAACTGAGAAAAGTATTCTTTGTAACTCTGCCCCAACATACTTGAAATTGATCCATCTATAATTATCGTCTTCCTCCTAAGCAAAAATATTTTAATGATTTTTTAAAAGCCAAAGTAAGAAGAAAAAGCTTTTTGATATGCCGTTTCTTGGTAGAGTTATTTATAACTATGTACACTGTTTTTAAAATGATAGATTATGCACACCATTGGAGCATAATGTATGGTAAAGATAAAGGTTCCTTTGTTTTCTTGCAGAAGATTTTTCTCCATGACAAGGCACAGCTGTCAAAACTTCAAAAAAATACTGCTTTTTTGGCAGAGAAAACAATTAAGATCTGACTCGTTTCCAAATATAGCCTCCTTTTCCACAAAGATAGCTGACAGCCTATAGGAGCTCTAACCAAACTGAACACCAAGAAGGTATGACTTGTTTCTGGAAAACTTGTGTCAAGTCTGTCAAATTCTCCAGGTAAAAGCTCACAATCTCAGTTATTTTAAAAGATGCTTTGAAACTCATGTGTTTTTTTTTAAGATCTAAGAAAGACAAAGGCTTTTATGATACTCAGAAATCCATGAATAAATGTTTACTGTTTGCTCTGAGCAAAGATACACAATTCTACACCAAGATGATACATTTGAATCTGAGGGACCAATTATAAAATATTTGAGCCACATTTCTTGTTAAAATTCCATAAAAAACTGAAAGTTATTATGCTAGTATATGTCGTCTTTCTACATACATGTATTTGAACAGTTTATAGTTGCTATAAATTTATTATATACGGAATTTACTTTCAAGATAAAAGTTTACTTATCATTTATGCGATAGCTTCTCCTGTTCTACTAAGTCAGAATTATTAATGCCTGCTAGGGAGTTCAGTGTTCTTACATGGAGGGGATTTGTGAGTCCCCAGAGTGATCTTGTGACATGGTAAAAGCCCCAAAATCTGCATACCTCAACCATACCTCAGCTTTCTGTTGAAACCGCTCTCTGTAACCCTGATGTGACAGGCAAGCAGTCTAAACCCATGCCATCTTGGCCCCTGAGACTTGTAATAAGTAACTAAGGTCTGTAATTTCCACCCTACCCAGGCAATGTGTAAACTAACACTTATCTTGACTTCTGTGAACCATTTAAGTAACAATCAGAATGTCCAAAGTTCCCTGGCCCTTGGAATATCCGGAGCCCCTCACCCTCATCTCCGCCCAGGAGGTGATTTTCGGAATCCACTGGCCCTTGGAATGTGTGAAGCCCCTCACCCTCACTCCTGCCCTTCACCCCCACCCCCGTGGTTTATGGGCATAAAAGGTCTTGACGCCCTCCTTTCAGGGCCACAGGTTGGAAAGACATGAGTCCTCCGTGGCTGCCAGCAATAAAGACCCTGCAATTTGGCCTACTTTTGTCTTGGTGTTGACTTTCTATGCTCCCTCCAGTACAACAACCTGTTTCAGTGACTTAGACATGTAATTAGGGAGATGTGGCTGG
Organism: Saimiri boliviensis; assembly: GCF_048565385.1. Classification (NCBI taxonomy): domain Eukaryota; kingdom Metazoa; phylum Chordata; class Mammalia; order Primates; family Cebidae; genus Saimiri; species Saimiri boliviensis. The sequence continues at coordinate 130,040,176 of NC_133451.1, forward strand.
AGTCATTGCAGGAGTTAAAGAAGTCTAGACAAAGGCCTATTATCTCTGTTGTCAACCATAGCAAGGACACATTGAGAAAGACGAGATTCTGGATGCTGCATAAATTGCTTGCTCACTTATTTGTGTTTTAGTCCTTTTTTAAATCTGTTTGTTTGGTAGGGGTGAGATGGTAGAGAAGGAAGGTTTTTTTTTAAAAAAAAACCCTGCTGAAGATTCATTCTCTATTATAAGCATGCAAATAGTTATGCTCCACTAAGAAATTTGAACAGTCTGAGCTGCTTTCACATCCTGTTGAAACTCTTGTTAGCTAACTGACTTTCATGGCACCCATCCTGAGAGTTTTTTTATTCTGTGTAATTATAAATTATTAGAAATCTAAATATGAAAATGCTGGTCTTTGGTAGTCTAGGAAATCCCAACATTGGAGGAAGAAGATATCTTACAATATTTAACTTACATCTTGCTTTCTGATTGTCAAATCAGACTTGAGTTGGCTTACCAAAACAAGATTTATTTAGTATAAGGCTACTAAAAAGCATACATATAAAACTCCAAGCCCTTAACCATAGTGAGAAAGAAATATGATAACCATCAAATCAAATGCAGTAACCATGACTTAGCATCACATTTAATCCTGACCCTTCCCTGAAAACAAAGCAGAAATGGCAATAGAATCAATTCTGTGTGTTTTATTATTTGATAGACAAAAAGCATTCTAGTATTTTAGAAATTTTTCTTTATATTAACTTCCAAAATTAATCCATTTAAGATTCCAGGAATGGCATCATATATTAGTGACCCTTATTATCAAATCAATATCCAATGAACTTATAAAAGGATTTAAAAGACTCTTGTATCATTTAAATATGTCAGGTATTTGCATTGAAAGAAACAGAGAGAGCTATCAAAAGGAAATTTAGTATCTTCTTAGAATACCATATCACAGATGCTTATGTTCACCCACTCCAAGGAGGTAAATTAAGCCACCTGTGATTTGACATACCTATTCCATAAGCAGAGCAAAAGCTCGGCCTCAGACTATCACGTTTCTGCCATGCTCTTCTTCCACAAAAACTAATCACTTCTGAGGCACTTTATTGTCACCAGGGTTAAAAAAAAAATGTAGTTTTTTACAGTTGGATTGAACAGTGATTGAACTCGCAGTTTGTTCTAGTACATTATGAGGATCATAAACTCATGTTTATTATCATCAACATCTTACCTTACAAAAGGGGTGGGGTGAGGACACATAGCAATAAAATAATAGTTGTTTACAATATGAGAACTTCTCAGCTACCAAAAAAAAAAAAAAAGAGAGAGAGAGAGACAGGAATGGGTAAAAGGAAAGGTCCATAACCATTTTTAAAATGATGTTTTTAAACGTAGCCTCCTCACAAACATTAGATGATACTTATCTAAGGAAGCCTTAATACCCTTAATTATATTATCAGTAGACAGCCCTGGTAGCTTTTGTTTATATCTCATGAAGAAGTAAGATGAGAAAAGATGTGAGCTGTCAAGTGTTACCTCCTCCCTTACTGGCTATAAGACCCTGAACAAGTTATTTAACCTTTCAGTTTCCTCGTCCATGAGATGAGGATAATAAGCCCATAAAGTTTCTGTACATACTAAATTAGATACTATATATAAACCAACAGCACATAAAGCATGAGCGGAACTAGAACTGCTGCTGCTTGAGGGATGTCAAATGGAAAGCATGAGAATGACTGCAGGCCAGTAGAAACCAAACCAGGACCTTCCAACCTCCTGCAAAGGAACTTTAGTTCTACCAGCATGAGATGGAATTTAGCCCACGTCCTGAATGAGTGTGGAGGTTGATTCCTTGCCCGGGCCTCCAAAAAGAAACGTAGTCTTCCATACCTTGATTTCAGCCCTGTGGGATCCTAAGCAGAGGACCTGGCTGAGCCACACTGTACCCAGACCTCTGACTTAAAGTATGTGAGATCATAAGTGGATCTTGGTTTTTTGATTGTTCGTTTGTTTTGAGATGAAGTTTCACTCTTGTCACTTAGGCTGGAGTGCAATGGCCTGATCTCGGCTCACTGCAACCTCAGCCTCCCACGTTCAAGCCATTCTCCTGCCTCAGCCTCCCAAGTAGCTGGGACAACTGCCCGCCACCACGCTTGCCTCTGGCAAATTGTTGTATTTTTAGTAGAGACAAGATTTAGCCACGTTGGCCAGGCCAGGCCAGTCTAACTCCTGACTTCAGGTGATCAATCCATCCGCCTAGGCCTCCTAAAGTGCTAGGACTACAGGCCTCGGCCACCAAGCCAGGCTATAAGTAGATATTGTTTAAAGCTACTAAGGGATTTGTTATGGCAACAAAGAAAACCAATATAAAGTTCCAAATGAAAATTTAGTTGAACAATTTTACACTACTGGAATAGGAAAGATGTTTTTAATCATGATGGCAGAGTCAGAATCTGTAAAGTAAAAGACTGATTTTTTTAAATTCATATTTAAAATTTCTTCAGAGAAAAATTATAAACGAATTTGATATTTAAATGAGAAGCTGTAAAAAGCATTTACATTCTACGATAGGCAAGAGATTCATTTATTTAATAAAGTCATTTTTACAGATAAAAAAACGTGTTATTAGAAAAATGAACAAAATGTATTAAACATTTATTAAAGATGAAACCTAAAGAAAGAACAGTTTCTGTTATTCATTGTTGAAACAGGTGTAAGAAAAGCGGCGCCCTCGCATATTCCCAGTAGAAATGTTCTGCTGGCAATTTAATGATACATTTCAAATTTTTAAAGAGTATATTTATTGATAAATTGAATTAATTTTTACATTTTCATCTGAAGAAATAAATATAAGCAGTATACAGATATGTTAAGGGCAACATTGTTGACACAAAAATTTTTAAAGGTGAAATGATAAAATTAATAAAAATTAATTTTATATAATAAAAATATTAAAATTAAATTATGATACCTCTAAAAATTATATACCATACAGACATTAAAATGAAGATAGAGATCCATATGACACAGAGAATTTGAAGCACTGAATAGTTATGCTGAACTTAATATTTATGGGCCTCTTACCCCTACCATATAATAGATGTGCAATCTTAAGTGACTTACCTATGTCCTGAAATTTAGATACAGTTTCAGCAAACTTCCAATAATACCTACCCAGCTTATTGTAAAACTTAAATGAAATAAATATATAAGATACCTAGTACATATTCTGCTATATAAATATGCTTAATAAATCGTAGTTACTATTGTATTTGTCTAAAATTATGAGATTAGTGTTATAAAAAACATACAGTTTTATAATTATGATTAGAAGAAGTAAAATTCACTTTTAACAATAAAACATTTTATAAATAAGCTTCAGATCTCAGATATAAGTAAACAAACTATATTACATAGCAGGATAATAACGTTACTAATAATCATGCATGGACAATTGTGCTCCACTCCAACTGGGCTGCCAGTCCAAGAATAAAATGAAATAATTGAAATGACATAAAAAGAAATTACTGTGTAATTATGTGTTAAACAACATAGCTGCTCTGAATTTTGGCAAGAAAATATATTTCAAGCTGAGATTTTTCCTAAAAGGTACGTGTTTTCATGTCGACACCAGACATCTCTCCAGGTTAGAGCAGCCCAGGGTTTTGATTCTTGGGCACTTCTACTCATTTATTATGGGAGACATCTGTTTATATTCTTCATCTCTTCAACCCTCAGGATACTCACTTTACCACTGAGAAAATACTATTTGAGAAAACTGCAATATAAATTGTTTAAAAGATATATCCTTAGAAATAAATAATATCAACTTTGGAAAAGATGCTCTCTGTAAAAGTTACTAGTTATACAGACAAGGAACTATGATACTCAAGAGTATCATAGTAACTTACCCAAGTTCATGGCAAAGTGGGGTCAAGAACCCAGTTCTCTCATATCTCTGCCAAATAATCCCTTTGTTCAATCACTTTATCTTCTTATTAGGATGTCTTCTAAGAGAAGAAACGAGAAATCTCAAAATTATGCAAGATCACATCCAGGCTCCACCTAGCCTAGTATTCTTTTTCTAAAAGGCAGGCTTTCCTAAGCTCTTCTTAAAGAAGGTAAGCCATTCACCCCAGTATCAATCTTAAAGTTTAAATTTCTAAGAAATTTAAAGGAAAAAAGTAGCAAAATTTCCTAATTAACTATGGAATTTCTGGAGCCTCCAACAAGGGTGAATTGCCTCCTCAGTCTGACTTGAGGAAAACCTCATGCCAGCTGCTCACTGGGTCTTCTAGATGCCTTCAGTCTCTGCAACATTTTACATTACCCATAATTTCCAGGGGCCCCAGCAACAGAGGACATGAGTCTTAGTGATTATAATATTTCTGTTCATACCTCTCTGTTTTTCACAGCAGATCTAGGCAGAGTTTAAGATTAGGGCTATCTAGTAGGAAACTTCCTTTCCTCTTAAGATAGTATCCAGGATCAATGAATCTAGTATCATGTCTTTCATGGAGAACCTCAAACCATTAATATAAGGCTTAGAATCAATAGAAAAGAGAATTAGGACTCTTGGAATTGTTAAAACTGCATAATAGCACTTTAAAGATCTTTTGTAGAAAGACTTCAGGCAATGGTTTGCTGGTAAATGTTTAATAAACTCTCTGGGAGGAAAAAGGAAGGAAAGTCTGTGCGTGTGTGTGTATACGTGTGTGTGTGTGTATTTGTGTATGTGTACATTTATATGATATATATGCATATAGTTTATTATATATTTATGGTATACAGTTTACTATATATAGATATATAAGGATGTATATCACACAACTTACAAATAATAACAAAATATACATACAATTGGTATAGGTACACACATAGAGGCAATTGATTCTCACAGAATATTTTCATTGATTTTTGCCAAACTCTTTTATCAGTAGCCAAACTTCGGTGGCAAGTGATGAATGAGTATAGTTCTAGCATCAAAGTTGGTTGGTCTTTATGAAAAGATTTACATTAATATTTATAATGACAATAAAAGAAAGATATATGTTGAAGCACTGATATTCAACAGCAATGTGTGTAAACCATTTGTCAAATAATAATTTTCAAACATTGGCAGAATGTCTCCCATTCTTTTGCTATTTGCAATGTAATCGCAATGGACGTACGTCCTTTTGAATTTAATATGCCCTATTTATCTTTTCTCTATCATTCTTTTAATTTTACACAATGAATAAAACAATGAGTCCTCATTTGTAGCATTTGCTAATCTCCATAATGTAAATACTCTTACCATGACTGATTTCAAGCTATTCAACTAGTATCATTGAAAATGGAGTAGGGAAGAGATGTGCAGTAACATATCACTATGTAATATTTACGCCATGTAGATACAATAAATGCTAATATCCACAGAAGCGCAGCTATTAAAGATGTAGTAAAATAATTAGGAAGTGATGTTTTGAATACTTGTTGCCTTTGTTTTTAGTACAATTAATTTAGTTATAAGTTTACATAATTAAATATTTACTGACTGTGTTATTATTAAACTTTATGAATATTTAACAATCATCTGATATAGGCTGGTATCAACCAGTTCCAACACACTACTGGTTCCAGGTATTAATGCGTAACTCATAAAATAAAGTCTTAAATAGGATCCAAGCTTCTTACAACCATTAAGAAATTATAGAAATTCTATGGAAAATACATCTATGAATTCATGATAAAACATTATATTAAAGAGACTAGTAGAAATCTACATTAAAATCATACTTCATTTTCAAAGCTATACTTACATCTTCAGTCTGACATATGCTACCAATAGACATTGCTGATGACATATTTTCTTTATGAAACTATTTAAATAAAAGCGTGTTGTATAACAGCTATCTTATTATTCTCACTCATGATCTCCTTTCTATACCATCCAGTTTTCCTATATTATCCACCTTAGTTGATGGTACCACAGTCCTGATCCAAGTTGGACAAAATGGACCCACAATGTACAGATGGGCATTTGGAAGGACCTATCTAAGCAACTGTAGGTTTTTTCTTCATTTTTGTCTTATCCCCCAACCATGATCTCTCCTGTTACATATCTCTTGAATGCTTCAGATTTTCTGGCCTCACTCCATACGCTGAGCTTTTGGAAAGACCTCAGCCATCCCTGGTGAATTCCCTGAAGGCACAAGCCTACAATACTTCTCACTCATACACAGTGCCTCTACATCTCCTTCTTTTCTGTTTACATGAGGCCTATAGTCTTTATTCATTGCCTTGAGAGTTCTTCTAATGCAAAAATCTTTCCTGCTTACAAACCACTATGTGGTGTGCCATGCTGTAGGATCAGGTCCAAGCCCTTTGTCACAGCAAACAAGGTCTCTCATAAAGTGGTTTCTGACCCATCTTCAATTCTATAACGCCTCCTTACACTTCAGCAATAAGAAACTTGAATTTTCCAGGTACTGGCTCTTTTTACTTAGACTATGTTTAAAACTTTGCATTTGTATTTCCACACAATAGACGAAATGTGACAAAATAAGTGAGATATTAATGCTTTTCTTTACTGCTTAACTTAGGGCTATATGTTTTGCATGTTCTTTATATTCCACCTTCTTCCTCTGTCAATTGCATTTCTTAAATTTCCCTTGAATATTCCATTTCCATTTATTCTGTCCTAATCAAAACATAATATTAATCATGTTCTTAGACTGATTAAATCACTCATAAATGATATTCCTGCATATCTTCTTTTCCCTTCCAAGCCATTTTTATGTTGTTCCAGATTTTTCTTTTTCTTTTTTGAGACGAAGTCTCACTCTGTTGCCCAGGCTGGAGTGCGGTGGCACAATCCTGGCTCACTGAAACTTCTGCCTCCCAGGTGCAAATGAGTCTCCTGCCTCAGCCTCCTGAGTGGCTGAGATTACAGGTTTGTGCTACGATGCCCAGCTAATTTTTCTATTTATAATACAGATGGGGTTTCAACACGTTGGCCAGGCTGGTCTCAAACTCATGACCTCAAGTGATCTGCCTGCCTTGACCTCTCAAAGTGCTGGGATTATAGGCGCCCCAGATATTTTTTTAAAAGCCATGAATTCCTTCTCAAATCACTTAAAGTTATTTAAAATTTTTAGGTATTTCTCTTAATGTTATCTACCATGTGACAATTCTACATGATTTGCACTTGTACCCCAGAACTTAAAGTATAATGAAAAATAAAAAATTTTGAAAATTATAAAAAGAAACTAAAAAAAAACGAACAAAAAATATTGTCACTTCAATGCAGAGTTTGCTTCATTTGTGACAAGCTTTGTAAACAAGAGAGGGTTACCCTAGGGGTGACCCTACAGGCAGTATGCCAGGGTCTTCTCAAAAGAAAAAAAAAACTAGATGGCCAAAAAGCTCTATTTGCTCCTACTGATCTTATACGTGTAGCTTCTTGTATATATATATATATATATATATATAGGCATGTCTTGGTGAAACAACATTTCCTCAGGAAAGCATTTTCTGATATCACTGGCTAAATCAATTTCCCATTTTGAACACTTACAACATCTTACACTCTATAAAAATACAATAAATTAATGTGAAATTCTCTTAATGCCTATCATCTTCCCCATTATTTTGTATAAAAGTATGAGTCATATCTGTTTTGTTTACCAAGCACACACAAAAAAACTGCTGAATGCATGAGTTAGTTAATTAACAATCCAGTTTGCATCATTTCAGTTCTCGAGAAAGAAGCCTTACTTCCAAGGTGATTGATAATATAAACAAGTAATTATTATAAAATTAATTGGCCTCACCCTCAGTTTTTTACTCATGCACACCAAATGGTGCAACAATTTCCATATATGTACCATATCACTGATTCAGTATATTAGCTTCCTATTGCTGCTTTAAGAAATTACCATAAACTTAGTGGCTTAAAACAACACAATTTATCTGCTTCCAGTTCCAGAGATCAGAAATGCAGAATGAGTCTTACGTGGTTTTAATCAAGGTGTCCGCAGAGCTAGATCCTTCTGAAATCTCTGGGGCTGAATCAATTTCCTTGGCTTTTCCAGTTTCCAGGAGCTACCTGCATTCCTTGGTTTGTTGACCTGTCCTTATATCACTCCAAACTCTTGCTTCCTTTGTAACATCTCCTACTACTTACCCTGATATTCCTGCATCCCTCTTATAAAGAACCTCATAAACTAGAGGCTGCCTAGATAACCCAGGATAATATCCCCAAGGAAGACCCTTAACATAATCACATTTGAGAAGTTATTTTTTCCATGAAAAGTAACGTAGTCACAGAAGCCAGGGATTAGGACATGGATGTCTCTGAGAAATTGTGATTCACCCTACCACACACAAATATAAGAAATTTTTAACAATCCATATAGAGAAAAATCTGCTAAATTTTCTGTCTGATTAAGAGAAAGAAAAATGTTACTTATTCAAAATCAAGTTCCTTCTGCAATAGAGTTTTAAATGACTGCAAAAATGAGTCTGGCTGCTTGATCAGTCTTTTATCATATAAATTTACAAATCTTATTAAGCTTTGGTATTGTTTTCTCAATTCTGAATGCACAGCTGTCATCCAAATGACATGCATGAGTTAGAGGATGTAAAAAAACCACTTGTGGGAAAACTTATTATTTGTTTCTTTGCTTTTATATGTATTTTATTATACTTTAGTTTCTGGGGTACATATGCAAAACAGGATTGTTGCATACGTACATATACGGCAATGTACTTTGCTGCCTCCATCCCCCTCCATCACCTAATATGGCACTTCTAGTGCCATATTATCCCTCCCCACCCTCCCCACCCCCTGCTGTTCCTCCCCTAGCCCCCAGCAACAGACCCCAGATTGTGATACTCCCTTCCCTGTGTCCATGTGTTCTCATTGTTCAACAGTCGCCTATGAGTGAGAACCTGTGGTATTTATCTGTTCTTGTGTCAGTTTGCTGAGAATGATGGTTTCCAGATTCATCCACGTCCCTACAAAGGAAATGCATTCATCATTTTTTATGGCTGCATAGTATTCCATGGTGTATATGTGTAACCTTTTCTTTGTCCAGTCTATCACTGATGGGCATTTCAGTTGGTTCCAGGTCTTTGCTATGGTAAACAGTGCCACAATGAACATGTGTGCATGTGTCTTTATAATAGAACGATTTATAATCCTTTGGATACATACCCAGTAATGGGATTGCTGGGTCAAATGGAATTTCTATTTCTAGGTCCTTGAGGAATCCCCACACTGTCTTCCACTATGGTTGAATTAATTTACACTCCCACCAACAGTGTAAAAGTGTTCCTATTTCTCCACATCCTCTCCAGCATCTGTTGTCTCCAGATTTTTTAATGATCACCATTCTAACTGGCATGAGATGGTATCTCAATGTGGTTTTGATCTGCATTTCTCTAATGACCAGTGATGGTGAGCATTTTTTCATATGTTCGTTAGTCTCGTAAATGTCTCCTTTTGAAAAGTGAAGAATACTATCCTTCCCCCACTTTCAAATGGGTTTCTTTGTTTTTTTTTTCTTGTAAATCTGTTTTAGTTCTTTGTAGATTCTGGATATTAGCCCTTTGTCAGATGGGTAGATTGCAAAAAAATTTTCCCATTCTGTTGGTTGCTGGTTCACTCCAATGATTGTTTCTTTTGCTGTATAGAAGCTCTGGAGTATAATTAGATTCCATTTGTCTATTTTGGCTTTTGTTGCCAATGCTTTTGGTGTTTTAGTCATGTTCCTGAATGGTTTTGCCTAGGTTTTCTTCTAGGGCTTTTATGGTGTTAGGTCCTATGTTTAAGTCTTTAATCTAACTGGAGGTAATTTTAGTGTAAGGTGTCAGGAAGGGGTCCAATTTCTGCTTTCTACACTTGGCTAGCCACATTTCCCAACACCATTTATTAAACATGGAATCCTTTCCCCACTGCTTGTTTCTGTCAGGTTTGTCAAAGATTAGATGGTTGTAGATGTTTGGCATTGCCTCTGAGGCCTCTGTTCTGTTCCATTGGTCTATAACTCTTTTTTGGTACCAGTACCATGCTGTTTTGATTACTGTAGCCTTGTAGTACAGTTTGAAGTTAGGTAGTGTGATGCTTCCAGCTTTGTTATTTTTGTTAGAATTGTCTTGGCTATGTGGGCTCTCTTTTGGTTCCATATGAAGTTTAAGGTGGTTTTTCCAGTTACGTGAAGAGGGTCATAGGTAGCTTGATGGGGACAGCACTGAATCTGTAAATCACTTTGGGCAGTATGGCCATTTTCACAATATTGATTCTTCCTAACCATGAGCATGGAATGTTTCCCATCTGTTTGTGTCCTCTCTTATTTCCTTGAGCAGTGGTTTGCCGTTCTCCTTGAAGAGGTCCTTTACATCTTTTGTTAGTTGTATTCCTAGGTATTTTATTTTCTTTGTAGCAGTTGTGAATGGCAGTTCATTCTTGATTTGGCTCTGAGTCCTTTATTGGTGTATAGGAATGCTTGTGATTTTTGCACATTGATTTTGTATCCTGAGACTTTGCTGAAGTTGCTTATCAGTTTCAGAAGATTTTGGACTGAGATGATGGTGTGTTCTAAATATACAATCAAGTCATCTGCAAATGGAGACAATTTAACTTCCTCCTTTCCTAATTAAATACCCTTTATTTCTTTTTCTTGCCTGATTGCTCTGGCTACAACTTCCAACACTATACTGAATAGGAATGGTGAGAGAGGGCACCCTTGTCTAGTGCCAGATTTCAAAGGCAACACTTCCAGTTTTTGCCCATTCAGTATGATATTGGCTGTGGGTTTGTCATAAATAGCTTTTAGTATTTTGACATACATTCCATGGATACCTAGTTTGAGAATGCTTAGCATAAAGGGCTGGTGAATTTTGTCAAAGGCCTTCTCTGTTATCTATTGAGATATCATGTGGTTTTTGTCTTTGGTTCTGTTCATGTGGTGGATTATGTTTATAGATTTGTGTATGTTGAACCAGCCTTGCATCCCCAGGATAAATCCTACTTGATCGTGATGGATAAGCTTTTCGATGTGCTGTTATAATTGGTTTGCCAGTATTTTATTGAAGATTTTTGCATCTATGTTCATCATGGATATCGGCCTGAAGTTTTCTTTTTTTTCTTGCATCTCTGCCGGGTTTTGGTATCATGATAATGTTGGTCTCATAAAATGATTTGGGAAGGATTCCCTCTTTGGGGATTGTTTGGAATAGTTTCAGATGGAGTGGTACCAGCTCCTCTTTGTATGTCTGGTAGAATTCAGCTGTGAACCCATCTGGACCTGGGCTTTTTTTGGGTGGTAGGCTCTTTACTGCTGCCTCGACTTCAGACCATGTTATTGGTCTATTCAGGGTTTCGGCTTCTTCCAGGTTTAGGCTTGGGAGGTTGCAGGTGTCCAGGAATTTATCCATTTCTTCCAGGTTTACTAGTTTATGTGCATAGAGTTGTTTGTAATAATCTCTGATGATGGTTTGGATTTCTGTGAAATCTGTGGTGATATCCCCTTTATCGTTTTTTATTGCATCAATTTGGTTATTCTCTCTTTTCTATTAATCTGGCTAGTGGTCTGTCTATTTTGTTGATCTTTTCAAAAAACCAGCTCCTGGATTTATTGATTTTTTGAAGAGTTTTTTGTGTCTTTATTTCCTTCAGTTCTGCTCTGATCTTAGTTATTTCCTGTCTTCTGCTAGGTTTTGAGTTTTTTTGATCTTGCTCCTCTAGCTCTTTCAATTTTGATGATAGGGTGTCAATTTTTGATCTCTCCTTTCTTCTCATGTGGGCACTCATTGCTATATATTTTCCTCTAGAGACTGCTTTAAATGTGTCCTAGAGATTCTGGTATGTTGTGTCTTCATTCTCATTGGTTTCAAAGAACATCTTTATTTCTGCCTTCATTTCGTTGTTTATCCAGTCAACATTCAAGAGCAAGTTGTTCAGTTTCCATGAAGCTGTGTGGTTCTGAGTTAGTTTCTGCATTCTGAGTTCTAACTCGATTGCACTGTGGTCTGAGAGACTGTTTGTTATGATTTCTGTTCTTTTGCATTTGCTGAGGAGTGCTTTATTGCCAATTATGTGGTCAATTTTAGAGTAGGTGTGATGTGGTGCTGAGAAGAATGTATATTCTGTGGATTTGGGGTGGAGAGTTCTGTAAATGTCTATTAGGTTTGCTTGTTCCAGGCCTGTATTCAGGTCCTGGATATCCTTGTTGATTTTCTGTCTGGATGATCTGTCTAATATTGACAATGGGGTGTTAAAGTCTCCCACTATTATTGTGTGGGAGTCTAAGTCTCTTTGTAAGTCATTAAGAACTTGCCTTATGTATCTGGGTGCTCCTGTATTGGGTGCGTATATATTTAGGATCGTTAGCTCTTCTTGTTGCAGTGATCCTTTTACCATTATGTAATGTCCTTCTTTGTCTCTTTTGATCTTTGCTGCTTTAAAGTCTATTTTATCAGAGATGAGAATTGCAACTCCTGCCTTTTTTTGCTCTCCATTTGCTTGGTAGATCTTCCTCCATCCCTTTATTTTGAGCCTTTGTGTATCCTTGCATGTAAGATGGGTTTCCTGGATACAGCACACTGATGGGTTTTGGCTTTTTATCCAATTTGCCAGTCTGTGTCTTTTGATTGGGGCATTTAGTCCATTGACATTTAGGGATAGTATTGTTATGTGTGAATCTGATACTGTCATTTTGATGCTACCTGGCTGTTTTGTTGGTTAGTTGATGCAGATTCTTGATTGTGTTGATGCTCTTTTACCATTTGGTGTGTTTTTGGAGTGGCTGGTACTGGTTGTTCCTTTATATGTGTAGAGCCTCTTTCAGGAGTTCTTGTAGAGCAGGTTTGGTGGTGATGAAATCTCTGAGTGATTGCTTGTTCACAAAGGATTTTATTTTTCCTTCACTTATGAAGCTTAGTTTGGCTGGATAGGAGATTCTGGGTTGAAAGTTCTTTTCTTTAAGGATGTTGAATATTGGCCCCCAATCTCTTCTGGCTTGTAGGGTTTCTGCTGAGAGATCTGCTGTGAGTCTAATGGGCTTCCCTTTGTGGGTAACCCGACCTTTCTCTCTGGCTGCCCTTAGCATTTTCTCTTTCATTTCAACCCTGGTGAATTAGACGATTATGTGCCTTGGGGTTGGTCTTCTTGAGGAATATCTTTGTGGTGTTCTCTGTATTTCCTGGATTTGAATATTGGTCTGCCTTGCTAGGTTGGGGAAGTTTTCCTGGATAATATCCTGAAGAGTATTTTCCAGCTTGGATTCATTCTCTTCATCACATTCAGGTACACCTATCAGACATAGATTAGGTCTTTTCACATAGTCTCACATTTCTTGAAGATTTTGTTCATTCCTTTTTGCGCTTTTTTCTCTGTTCTTGCCTTCTCTTTTTATTTCATTGAGTTGGTCTTCGACCTCTGATATCCTTTCTTCTGCTTGGTCAATTCGGCTGTTGAAGCTTGTGCATGCTTCACGAAGTTCTCGTGTTGCGTTTTTCAGCTCCATCAATTCACTTATACTCCTCTCTATGCTGTCCATTCTCGTCAGCAGTTCGTCCAATCTTTTTTCAAGGTTCCTATTTTCTTTGCGTTCGGTTAGAACATGTTCTTTTAGCTCACTGTAGTTTCTTACTACCCACCTTCTGTAGTCTGATTCTGTCATTTCATCACCCTCCTTCTCCATCCGGTCTGGTTCCCTTGCTGGTGAGGAGTTTTGATCCCTTTTAGGAGGAGAGGTGTTCTGGTTTTGGGAGTTTTCATCCTTTTTGCGCTGGTTTCTTCCCATTTTTGTGGGTTTATCCACCTGTTGTCTGTCTCTGTCCCAGGGAGTTGGAGCTTTATGAGTTTCCGTTGTACTACTGCCTTTTTTGATTTTTCTTTCAGGTCTGACCCGCCCAGCTAGCAGCACGCCTAGCCACTGCCTGCCCGCAGGGGCTTTGCTGAGCTGCTGTGGGCTCCACTTAGCTGCCCTGAGCTCTTCCCTGCAGTCCTTTTTATATGGGCGTAGTTAGAACTGTCTCGGCAATGGCGACCCTGCCTCTGTTATGGCGGACTCTCTCTGTTGTGGCGGGTTGCCTCGGCAATGGCGGGTTGCCTCAGCAACAGCAGCCTGCCTCCATAGTGGTGGAGAGTCTCAGTAATGGCGGAAGCCCCTCCCCCACGGAGCCGGACCGTCCCGGTTCAGCTGTGCTTGGTTTGAAGGGCTCAACCCAGAAGGTTTCCAATTACTGTTTTTGTTTTCGTTGTTGTTGGGGGTGGAGGGGTGGGACCAACCGAGCCTGATCACCTGGCTCCATGACTCAGAGTCTTTTCTTTCAAGTTGAACGACCCCGCGTTCCGGTCGCTTGTTGAAAAGGCGCCGGGATCTCCCGTGCTGCGACTCACGGAGTCGGCTCGAACTGCGGCTCCAGCTCCTGGTGGATTTTTTGCCTAGTAATCTCCTGGCCTGACTCGCTATTTCAGATGAATGGGCAACTCTGCCATCTCAGGGCTCTGCTCGCCAGCTAAGAGGGCTCCCAGACCAGTGGCTTTTGTACAGAGAACCGCAGCAACAGGGAGTGGTCACAGCAGCCGCGCGGGCGGAATCAGCCCCACAGGGGCCAAAACAGCCGCACCGGCTGGGACTGTGACACTGGCGACCCCTCTGCCTGGGTATCTCCTGGTCTGTGGGCAATAAGAGTTCGTCTGGAAATGCGGCGTCCACTCACCCTCTGCACTTTCACTGGGAGCTGAAGTCCTGAGCTGTTCTTAGGCGGCCATCTTCCCAGCATTCTAACTGATAATACTTAAGGCAGTCACAAAGTCACATAACTGGTTTTATATGTCACTAAAACATCTGCTTCCTTGTTTTACAGCAGCATTTGACATGACCCAAAACATTACTAGAAAAAGCCATTCTATAACTTTGGCTTTTTAGTCATAAACTTAAACTGATTTGTTCTTACAAAAATATTGAATAGTTTTTGTAAACTCATGTTAAGTAGTTGAATTCCTAGTGCACATACTAATTGATTACAGAAGACGTTCATCTAAAATTGTGTTGCATGTCAAGGGAAGCCTGATATATAATTTTTTAAGAACAGTAATACCTACAAGCATTTAATATACTGACTGCATCATGGATACATAGTCATGCATCACGTAAAGACATTTTAGTCAACAATGGACTGCACAGACATCAGTGTCCCCATCAGATTATAACAGAGCTGAAAAATTCACATTGCTTATGACATTGTAGCTACTGTAAGGTCACAGGTCAATGCATTACTTATACGCTTGTGGTAATACTAGTGTAAACAAACCTATGCTGCTGCCCGTTGTACAAAAGTTTAGCACACACACTTATGTATGTACATAATACTTCATAATGATAATAAACAATTATGTTACTGGTGTATGTGTTTACTCTACCACACTTCTGATGGCATCGGTGACCCATCTGGAGCAGCTGCTGCAAAGACGCTGGCTGCAGCATGGGAGGCCCCACTGGGGCTGTGCACTCTGTGGAGCCGGCAGGGGCCAGGAACAGACGGGAGCCTTGCCCCCTACTGAATCAGTACGGCAGGAGCCCCATGCTTTCAGGCACAGCAGCCACTCGGCTGGGGCTCCAGATCCCAGCATCCCTGCACACTTGGGAGCCCAGGAAGCCCCTTGCCCCAGCACTCTTGAAAGTGCCTCCTCCTGCTGCCTGGTCTCTCCCCACTCCCAGCACCTGCTCTGGGGTGCAGAAGCCACTTGCATTGCATCTGATCCTACAAGTTCTGCTCATGGTAAGTACCCTATACAGGGGTACCATTTTTTATCTTTTATACCATATTTTTACGGTGCTTTTTCTACGTTTAGATATACAAATACTTCCCATAGTGTTATAATTCCCCACAGTATTCAGTACAGTAACATGCTGTATAGATTTGTACCCCAGGAACAATGGGCTAACTATACCATTTAGCCTAGGTGGATAGGAGGCTGTATCAGTCTGTTCTTATGCTGCTAATAAAGACATACTCCCAAGTGGGTAATTTATAAAGGAAAGAGGTTAATGAACTTGTGAGTTCACATGGCTGGGGAGGCATCGCAATAATGGATGAAAGCAAATGAGGAGCAAAATCTCTTATTACATGGCAGCTGGCATGAGAGCTTCTGCAGGAAAACTCTCCTTTATAAAACCATCAGATTTTGTGAGACTTATTTACTATCATTATAACAGCACAGGAAATACTTGTCCCCGTGATTCAATTACATCCCACCAGGTCCCTCCTATGACACATGGGAATTATGGGAGCTACAATTCAAGATGAGATTTGGGTGGAGACACAGCCAAATCATATCATAAGCCGTATCATCTAGGTTTGTGTAAGTATCTTCTGTGATGTTCACACAATGATGAAATCGCCTAAAGATGCATTTCTCCGAACATATCTCCATTGTTTGTGATGAATGACTGAATTAAGTAGTTAATTTCTGATGAAATTAGGTGGCTGATTTTATTCACTATGTGATGCATAAATAATTTAAAAGTTTAGATATGTAATATGTATATTAATTTGTTAAATAAAATATATAAGTTATCATGTTTGGTTCTGGGGCCGGAGATACAAGGATAAATTGCTAAATTACACAAGTTCTCATATCTCCTTTTTCCTAATCTAATGTACTCTCCTTATGTTTGTAACATAACACACTCAGATATGGAAGTGTTACTATAATGTGATATATTATATAATTTTCCAGTCACTATATTACTACTCAATTTAACCCTGTAGTCAATTTACCCAGGTTTGATGTTTATAGAAGACCTATATTTTTCAGGAAAAACATCAAGGTTCCTTAAGTGTTCTTTCCCATCTTATGTTTGAGACTGCCAATCACCACCCTCACCCCATAGTCACATGGCTCACAAACAACCCAAGCCAGTATACGAAGTCCTTCCTGGACTCAATGAAAGAGAGTCCATTTTTCTCTGATGGTAAAGCTGAAAAAATATAAGCCAAGTTTCTTTTGTTAGCTTCAATTTCTTCCTCTCAAAAAGAACTGGCGTGGAAGAATTAATACTACCCACAATGAAAGCAATAATAATAATTGATGCAGAATGAAGCTTATGGCAGCATTAGTACTGCTGTCATTCCAAAAATCTCTCTCTATTCCTGTACATCTGCTGTAGATACAGAGCCAACAAATTCCCTTAAATTAGTACCACTATAGGAATTCAAAAAAGAAATGGGATGAAAGCAAAGCAGAGAACGGGGTTTTCACAGAAGAGATGACTTTATGATAATCTGAATGACTGACAAGATTTTGATAGTGGGAATGGGAAGTGGCAGCAGATAAGAAATAGCATATGTAGATATAAAAGAAATTAAAAACATGTAGTGGAGATGGGTATCCCCACTCTAGGCCAACAAAAGAGCTGGTGCTGAAAACCTTCCTTCCATATCCAGTCTGCATCTTGTAGTCCTTTCTGTTTTGCAATATTGGTTGGTCATTGGAAAAAGGAAGACAGCATGAGGAGTGTGGATACAGCAAATGCATCACCTTTACTAGGTAATTCATGGATTTACCTAAGAGCCAAGACAGCAGACTTCAATGGGTAGGTCAGCTGAAGTCACTGCTCAGCAGCTGCAACATGGGGTGTCTATTCGTATGAAATCAGACAGGCATTTGTTTGCTCCCCTGGTGCTGGTGACCTATAATATTTAGCATTTTCTCCAATCAGGTCCCACTCCCCTAAAGTCAGGTGGCTTATAGCAAATAGCATTGAGCTCTCCAGCATCATGGCCCATTTCTCTGACTCATGCTTCCAGCAGAAGTGATTATGATCTTGACCCTAATCTCTGTTAAATCTAGTGCAATGACATGAATTCAGGACCTTGCTTCCATCAGGCCTCCTTTGGTTCTTAAGAATCTTTCTTCTTTTAACTGAATTCATGTCTTGCTAATCACAGCTGGCTTTTCAGGTTGGCTGTTTCTGGAGTGGGCTTCAAAAGCCTGGAAAACACGTTGAACATTGTTCTGATTCTCAGGTCCATTCTGATGCCTCTGACTATCTTAGAGAGCCACTTACAAATGTGCAAATATATATTGAGCATTTACTATACGTCAAGCACTGCTCTAATGTCAAAAAGAAAAGAGCAGAGCCTAATCATTCTAAGCATTATATCATAACATTCTTCACCTTGGTCAATTTTGCCTCTCTGTCAAGGTAAATTCCTCTTATCTTTGCTCTAAAACCCAAGGCCTGACAAACTCTTGATCTTGTGCTTCCTCCTTTCTCCTATCTAACCCTAAACTACTAGGAGGATGCTCACCTTCATGTATTTACTGGCACTACCATCAAGAGAGTAAACCATCTTCCTTGTGACTTTTTGCACCTTGGTAATGGGGTATTACGTGCTTGTTTTGTGATTACTTCTTTGCTGCCTGTGGCCACTAGTATATTTATCTAGTTGGGTGTCTGGTGATGACAGCTTATTCTTGACTTTCTAGTGTGACATTCAATTGCACGGCATCCTAGGATGGGTCACACAATTGAGGCAATGCCACTTTCTTCCTTTCAGTCTAGCTAGCTACTTGTCTCCAGGTATCCCACCAAGACTAATCTTTTGTTTTTTCCCTTAGTCTGCTGGGATGACAACATGCCCTGCCTCTTCTATTTCCAAGGTTCACTCTGGACTCTAGGGAAAACTTAACTTCCTTGCTCTACCTGTTGGTGTGGCCTCAGGCTATTTCTAGGCACATTCTCTGAACTGTGCCAGGCTCCAGTTCTGAAAGGATCAATGAGGAAGGCCTACACAGCGAGCACCTGCCTTTGCAAGACCCCTAGTCTAAGAAGAGAGATTATCTTGGTGTATTTCTTCAGAACAGAAAGAGCTGAATGTTGCCCCTCATCTTCACAAAAAGAAAGGCTAACGTGCCAACACCATTCTTTTAAAATCTCTGTTCTCTAGAAAGAATGCTTTCTTTAAAACAACTTTACACTGATTCTCCAATCTGGGGAAAGGAAGGTAAAAACAAACTTGTTTATTTTCTTATTGACTTAGTTTTATCTCATGACTCAAAAGAGGTCACTGAAAAAGGCATGATCTTCAGGTATTGGGTGAAGATTTATTGGCATAAATGGGTTAAGGCAGCTGGAGATGTTTGCTCACTGTGGTAGGGATGTTTTTGATGGGCTGAATTTCAGAGGCATGTTTGCTGAAATGAGGCTGTGGTTACTTGGCTGGCTTTATAAAGAAGAGAGATGCCACTGATTGGCTGGTTTTTAGAAGATATTCACCAAGGTGAGTAGGCATTGATTGAACAAAATCAATTCTAGTTCTGGTAGTTACTTTTTACCATGACTATGAAACAATCAATTTTTTTTGTGAGGACTAAGGAAATAGTGACTTGCAAATAGGCATCAATAAATATTTGCTGAATGAATTGAAAAGTGGAAGATATTACATAGGCTATGAAATATATGAGTCTAGATTTTAGGGAGGATTCTGGGCCATCAGGTTTCTCAGTTCTTTGTGCTTAACAATTTGGGATGGATGGTGGTCAAAAAGAACTCAATCCAAACACAAGAATTTTACAAAAGCAATTAGCTTATATGCTGATTCATTTTATGCCTTTATTACTTTTTCTATTTTCAGACTACTTGAGGTAGTAAACTACAACGTCAAAGCAAACAAAGTTGGCAAACTGCAAAACCTGAAAAATTAGTTCTCAGACTTCTTTATTCTACTCATACACCAAAGTGATCTTGTCCAGAATCAGGCTTTAAACCCCAACTCTCTTGTGGTGACTCCTGAAAGCCCAGAATCCTCCCTAAAATCTAGACTCATATATATCATAGCCTATGTAATATCTTCCACTTTTCAATTCATTCAGCAAATATTTATTGATGCCTATTTGCAAGTCACTATTTCCATAGTCCTCACAAAAAAAACTGATTGTTTCATAGTCATGGTAAAAAGTAACTACCAGAACTAGAATTGATTTTGTTCAATCAATGCCTACTCACCTTGGTGAACATCTTCTAAAAACCAGCCAATCAGTGGCATCTCTCTTCTTTATAAAGCCAGCCAAGTAACCACAGCCTCATTTCAGCAAACATGCCTCTGAAATTCAGCCCATCAAAAACATCACTGCCACAGTGACCAAACATCTCCAGCTGCCTTAACCCATTTATGCCAATAAATCTTCACCCAATACCTGAAGATCATGCCTTTCAACAGCCCTATGTAAGATAAACAATCTTCTTTGTTTGGAGACAATGCACCTAACAAACATAGCTCTTTTTTTAAGTGATAAATTCAGATTTTTGAATCAAACTTAAATGCTGATCTTATACTACAAGAGTTGAATAAGTGATTGGATAATGACACAACTTGAGTGAGTTAGATATAGAAAGCCACTACAGGACCAACATATCTACTATAAAGATAAGAGTGCATGCTGCTAGTTAGGTTTCTCGTGATGCTTAGAACAAGCCACAGAAAGAGTGTGAATTAATCTCAGAACGCACAATGACAAAACCAAGTTTATTGTAAAAGATGAATATTTCTTTGGTGGCTGCATCTAGTGCACACTGCTACAGCTACCACAACAAAAGAACACAGACTGCCACAACCTCAGCTCACTGCAACCTCTGCCTCCCAGGTTTAACGAATTCTCCTGCCTCAACCTCCCCAGTAGCTGGGACTACAGGCACACACCACCACGCCCAGCTAGTTTTTTGTATTTCAGTAGTGATGGGGTTTCACCATGTTGCCCAGGCTTATCTTGAATTCCTGAGCTCAGGCAATTCATCCACTTCAGCCTCCCAAAGTGCTGGGATTATAGGCATGAGTCACAGAGACTGGCCAACAGCTGCTTTCTTACTGTGCCTTTACATGATCATCTCTCCATATACACATTCTTCTAATGTCTCTCGATATGTCCAAATTTATTCTTTTTATAAGGACACCAGTCATATTAGTTATGGCCCACCCTAAGGACCTCGTTTTAATCCAATTTCCCCCTTTAAAGACCTTATCTACACATTTGGTTACATTCTGAAAAACTGGGGATAGGACTTCAACATATGAATTTTGGGTAGACACAATTCAGCCCATAACACTGAGATCCACAGCCCACACCCCACCATGAAGACTAAAAGAAATTATTCTCCTGAGTGCTGGAAGTGCTGTCAGGACACAGCCTTCAGCTGTAAGCCCTTTTTATGAAGTGCCTTGCCCAAGGTATCTTCTTCGCCAAGGTTATGTCCCATTCTCAGAGCAGTTCATATCCAAAAACTTATCAACACAGTACTGCAAAGGCCCATTCCCTTGCCTTAACCTGGGAGGAATCTGAAATCCCATCCTCTGGGTTAGGGTGAAGCTTCTGTTGCAACTACATCCCATTATCAATGTCCCTCTGCCCAGTCCTAATTCCTTAAAGAGTACTCCCTATGGATTTCCTATGCTCTCATCTCCATCTCTGAGTCTGCTTTATAAGGGATCCATCTTATGACTCTTCTGAAATAGAATCTTGATTACATTAGAAAAATCAGTCATGGCAAATTTAGTTATTTATTAGTTATTATTTGGATCTGGTTAGTTATTATTTATTAGTTATTTAGATCACAAGAAATTATATTCTATGGAAGGTTATTAAACTGGGATACAGTGTTTGGGTTTCCTTTAAATAATACTACTTTGTACGAATTTTTTATCAAAAGTGAGAGATGTGAGTTCTTTATGGAATGTGTACATAAAGTCATTACATTTCCATATCCTTAAATAATGATCTTTATTTAAGCTAGCACTGAAGTATGGAGTTTTTTTGCTTTTGATAAATTTTTCCCTGGGTATAAGGGAGAGAAGTATATGGTGCTTAAGAGAACATGAGTTAAGCAAAGAATCTGCTTAGGGATGCAAAAATTCCGGTCTGGTCAACTTTGCTTCTCCAGAGGAGCAGATGTGAATGAATTTTCTCACCTTGGTTGCTAGAAGATGCCTGTAATGTGAGTGGTACACAACTTTCTTGTCATTGCCTTTGCATACTTATTAAAACTGAATTTCTGAAGCACTAACACCACAAATTTTTTCTCCAGGCCAAAATAAGGACCCAGCAGCGCCAATTATGTAGAATAATGGAACTGAACAGTAACCAATTCCCAGGATAGGTGATTCACCGGAAACCTCTTCTCACTAGGACACAACTGAGCCTCTAAGTGAATGCAAGCATATTTATCCCTTTGCTTACAGAGCCCTCCAAAAGAAGCCAACTCCATCCCACCCCTCAGATTATAAGCATCTACTATGTTTATTTAACCATAATATTGTGATACTTTGCCTCCATAGTTTTTGTTATTGTGAAGTAATCAAGACCATAATCTAACTTCCAATATCACCATGAAGAAACTAATATAGTCAGGTAGCTTGTCTTGAGAGACGCTCATGCTATTAACAAATCTTTCTAAACTCATTGCCACCAAAACTCACACAAACAAATATACACAAATAAGTTACCAAAAAAACAGAGAAGCGTATACCTTATGGGTGAATATAGATCAGTAGCAGGAAGTCATGTGCAAACTTTTCAATGAACTACCGAAAAGATTCTTCGTTTGACTTTGTATTAAATATTTGAATGATGTGGTCAGGTGCTTCTTCTGGGAGTTACCCATCATTATTAAAAGATGAACTAACAGAGAAGGAAGAAAATCTTTCCAAAATATACGATTTATGAGTAAACCTTGAATAGTGTCATTAACAACTCCTTCATTCAGGTGTCCAGAAATAATCAATCAAAATAACAGGCACAGAGAATATACAAGCAGAGAAGGCTGTCACACTGAGGTCAAATATCTAGAATCTACGCACTATGTAATTGCTTATCAAACTATCTTGTGGTGAATAACCATTTTGTCTTTTATTTCCAATTCCTTTTTATATTGATTGATATTGGTCTATATCACATTCATAAAAATGAGTCTACAAGGATAGTAGGGTGTTTTCACAGTATCAAATTGCTACAAAATGTTTCTATCCACTAATTCTTATAAGTCTCTCTACTTATATTTCTGCTGACTGGAAACAAGCCATTTGTGGAGAAGCACGGGTCCATGAGTTATGCTTTGAATAGCATATTTCTATGTAATCTGTGTGCCACTAAAAGGAAGACATAAGCCTCCCAGCCTACCATTGGTAACTCACTGCAGAACAAAATTTAAAAATATAGAAACAAATTGTCTTATGTGTGTTCATTTGATAGCCTAACTTGTGCTAGACTAACTGACTCCATCTTCTGTGTGAGCCTGACAAGCTACATCTTAGCTTCTCCCTCCCTGCCACGGTCCTCTCAGGTGCATTACTGGGTCACGCTATACTCAGAGCCTTGAACTGTTGAGGTTTGGGTCACGCTGTTCTCAGTACCTATAACTGTTGTAACCACATCCTGCTTGGCAAGCTTACCTGCTGTTGTGAATAACCCCCATTGGTGATTGATTATATGGAAAGTCCCCCTTGCTACCCTCCTTGATGATTGTATGGAGATGCCCTTGGTAACTCCTCTTAGTAACTAACAATTATGAGAACGATTTACC
The DNA here is from genome assembly GCF_048565385.1 of Saimiri boliviensis. Classification (NCBI taxonomy): domain Eukaryota; kingdom Metazoa; phylum Chordata; class Mammalia; order Primates; family Cebidae; genus Saimiri; species Saimiri boliviensis. Next base: position 130,063,740 of record NC_133451.1, read on the forward strand.
TTCGGGTAACCAGATTTCTCCTCTAACTTGCTTCTTCTGCTTCTGTAAAATTCCACTTCAGCTAGGTTCCCCCTCCCCTTTCTTAAGCAAGGTATAAAAAGGAATCAAGCCCCTTCCTCGGGCTGAGAGATCTGAGTGTGAGCTGACTCTCGGTCACTGGCAATAAAGGACTCATGATTCAGAGTGTGGCGCTTTCCATTCAACTCAGTCGGTTGTAACATTCAAATACTTAAAACCTATCTCTCTATCATTACCAAAGATTAACATGGCAATGAAATTCTGAAAGCACTTTGACAGATCAGTGTTTGTTTCATGAATATTTAGGACATATTATGTGTTCTAGTTTCTGCCCTAGACATTGGATCTGCTTAGCCTGTTGCAAAGAAGTTCCCTATTTAGAATTCCATCTAGCAAAATATTGGATGAGGGATATGAGTCACTAGAAGAAAAACCCCCAGGTCTCTAGCAGGTCTGTGAGGATAGTTCCCATAGTGACACTATCAGTGTGAAATAGGCCAATTTAAACTGTGTTGCTGCACTGCACATGATCGGTTCCCACTGGCTGCTGTGAGCAAAGGCTTTACTGCTGTTCCTGCAGGACTGTGCATCAATCATCAGGTTAAACCTGCAAGCAGGTTCTGCCTTTTGTATGGGCGATGCACAGGCTTAGACAAGCAACTTGATATTTCACATTGTCGCATATCGATTCACTTGAATTAGTGAAGTATTTTTGTCGTATAAATCATTTTTCTGATTAAAGAAAGAAAATGTTTTTTTCTGGCTGACTAGTTTGTTTGGTTAAAATTAACAAGTAGCTTTTTCAAATAGTTTGTCAGTTGACTAGTCAATACCGAGTCTCATGAATTTCATAAGGATCAGTTTTGACCTGCAAACATTTTTAGAGGACCAGTCATAATTCTAAATCTTTCTTCAACAATTGAGTAAGATATATTATAGCCAATTAATTTGTTTCCATGGCACAATCTATAGGCACTATTCTTAAGGAGAGTAAAAATATATTGAAAAGACATAGCCAAAGTCTAACTCCATACAGAAGAGGTTTCAATGAGTAATCTTCAAGAGAATATATTATTAATAAGGTTATTAGCCATATTTACAATATTTGTTCAACTAAAATTATAGTTTTCAAAATTGAGGCCTCAGAATAAACCACCAGATGGTTTAAAATCTTGCTGTAACAATTTTTAAACATTTTTGAAAATAATATAGAATTGTAATAAAATAAGAGCACCCAAATTGCTACATACAAAATAAAACAATGACTAAATACCAAAATCATAAAGCAAACTTAAGAGGCCTAACATAAAGTAAAGGTGCATCCACAGTTTAGAATATTATAGAAATAAAAATATAAATAGATAGACAAATAATGTGTGGTGTGTTGAAAATACCATAAGAAGATTTTTGGTACAATGTTATAAAGAAAAAATATCTATCTGTAACACAGATTTTCTTTTAAAAGGCATGAAATATATGCACTTGAGAACAGCCAATCATATTCTCTGGAGATAGAAATATTAATGGGTCAACATTATTTTCCTTTTTTATCTCTGATATTCAGTCCTGAGGAAAGTACTCTGATAATTGGGAAGGGGGCCACAAGGGGAGGAGTGAACTTTGTTCAAAAGAAGGAAAGCAGAAATTATAAGTAGGTTTTTTAAAAAGCTTAAAAGAGAATGGTTATTTTTAATTGATTAAGAAATAAAAATTAAATGGATTACAATTTAAGAAAAAAAAATTAAGTGGCAGTGCCATGTTTTAACAATGTCAAGCAGTGGATGGATGCAATAACTCATGCCGATAAATCCAACACTTTGGGAGGCCAAGGCAGGAGGATCACAAGGTCAGAAGTTCAAGACCAGCCTGGCCAACATGGTGACACCCCATCTCTAAAAATACAAAAATTATTAGCTGGGTATAGTGGCAGGTGCCTGTAATCTCAGCTACTCAGGAGGCTGAGGCAGGAGAATCACATGAACCCAGGAGGCAGAGGTTGCAGTGAGCTGAGATCACACCATTGTACTCCAGCCTGAGCAACAGAGCAAGACTCTGTCTCAAAAAAATAGAATTAAAAAAAACAATATCATAGGCCGGGCACGGTGGCTCAAGCCTGTAATCCCAGCACTCTGGGAGGCCAAGGCGGGTGGATCACGAGGTCAAGAGATCGAGACCATCCTGGTCAACATGGTGAAACCCCATCTCTACTAAAAATACAAAAAATTAGCTGAGCATGGTGGTACGTGCCTGTAATCTCAGCTACTCAGGAGGCTGAGGCAGGAGAATTGCCTGAACCCGGGAGACAGAGGTTGCGGTGAGCTGAGATCACGCCATTGCACTACAGCCTGGGTAACAGGAGCGAAACTCCATCTCACAAAAAAATAAAAATAAAAAATAATTAAAAAAATAAAAAAGCAATATCAAGCAAAGGAATCCAACTGCCTGCCTTTTGAAACAAAGTTCTAGTAGCTATCAACTCTCCCATATATTGTTCCTCTATGCTGTAAAAGACTGCCAAGAAGTTTTCCTCTGACTGTCTTTCAATAAAAAACCACTGTTAATCATCTGGACTTCTAAATCTCTTACGCTAATCAGCATATGTGCTCTAGCAGCCTTCAAATTGAATTAGTTGGACTTCCCAGGAGAGGATCTAAAGAACAAAAAATCCCTCTTCCCTTAGATCTCCCTCATCTGGGAAAAAAAAGAAAAGAGTCCTCACATAGCTTTTAATTTTCATAGACTACCTAAAGACAGAAGCATTAATAAATTTGCATTTAAACTTATCCCTCTTATTTAAGGGTAAGCCCGCCCCATTATTCTCTACTTTGGAGCATAGTCCTAAATGGAACGTCTCAATTCAGGTCCCCAAAAACCACTTAATGTATTTTTAACAGTATTTTCCTACTCTCTGGAAACCTTGTTTCTTAGATTAACTGTCATAAAACTAATTTATATAAATTCAATATATATTTAAATCAAAAGAGACTGAATCATAATAATAAAACAGATCTTATATGAATGTTATGATACTGGCATAAGTACTACTTTGGCTAATGTTTGATGTGTCAATAACAATAAAATCTAACTAGCAAACACTATCTACAGATGTTCTACTGAAGGTTATCTTAGTCCTCTGCCAGAATCCTTTAGGATACTCAGTATGAATTACTATGGCAAAACTTGTGATTGTAAGAAATGAGAGAAAGAGTGATTCTGTTCTGGATACATGGCACACATACCATACCTCACTTAGTAGTGGTGATCCCTAGCACTTATCCTTGAAGAGAAATCAGACTTTTAGTGGAAGATAATTCAAACAGATGCTTCCTATTTAAGCACTAAAACACATTTAGATACTGGATGGTGATTTATCACTAGAATATCCCTGTTGAATTGTAGAATAATTGCACCTTGACAAGGAAAATCTTAGCCTAAAGTAGCAGTGTCTATAAGAATATTAAAATTCAAGATAATTTAAAGTCAAAATTTCTATTTACATAAACAAAAAATAAAAAACTTACAAGTAACATTACTAGAATTATGATTTCTAAGAGAAGAAATAAACGAGAAATTTTATGACAGAAGTGTTATAATAGTTCAAAACCAGATTGAATTCAGTTTGTTGATTTAAATTAATATCAATTTTTTAAATTATCATGTCTTAACCTTTGTAAGTTATGATTTTATTAGCACATGCAGATATATTTAGCTTCTAATATTTCTTAACATATAACATTCAAATCTTCTATAAGATTTATTGTATTCTAAATAGAATAAAAATTTCACTGAATAAAAATTTGGCAAGCTAACAAATCAATTATATCATAAATGCAAATTGGTAGTAATAAAATTTACCATGTTATACATGTTTTAAAGACAATTACCTTCACATACACATAATAATCAATGAAACTTATTCTTCATAAATTGTAAAGAATCATGTATTCAAGTGGTTTTCAGGTCTTTCTCAAAAACAATGTGTTAATTATGTTTTACTCCATTAATAATTCTTTGCTGTATAGCAGACACTTTTTGAGAAATATAAAAAGGCTTAAAAAAATGCTGCTTCATTTTTATTTTCTGGAGGTTTGTGTTGCTATTATTTGAATTTTTGCCTTGTCTTATTTTGACCATGTAGTCAACAATTCAGTGTGGAGTTGAGGAGTAAATTTATCCCAGTCCCCTCATTTAAGTCAAACCAGACTTACAAACATGTTAATTAGTATAAGTAATGTTATTAGTAAAGGTTACTATTGTGAGGACTAAAAAAGCTTGCATAAGTATATGTCAACCAGTCTACCTTAATAAGGCTCTATTTTCTTTCAACCTGAGGAAAACCAAGAGACAAAAAATAAAAATAAGTAAGGCTCTATTTTCATCTTACTGTGAGGTAGCTTTAATAATCTATGTAAAATCAAATGGCAAATAGAATAACTAGTTTATGGTACTTTTTTTCAATATGACTAGATCTTCAAATGTTGGTCTCAATTTTTTTTTCCAATCCAACACTGTGTATAAACTTTTGTATAGTGCCATGCTTTCCAAACAGTTAAAAAGGTTCTAAATATCAAAACCCACTTGAATTCAATAAATTCCAGAGCGATAACAAGTTAGCAAAAGAAACCAAGAATGCATCAATTACAGCATCAAAGAATAGGAGAGACCTATGGATCATCCAGTCCAATCCACTGTAAAATTATTTTCTTTTACATTAAATGTATGCTTACCTACTAACAGTGCTATCTGAGAATATGCTTCATAATTGATCTGATATAACCTAAATTCTTTTTCTGCTTGAAATATTTTTATCTCTTCATGATAATGTGTTTTTTTACATACTTTCCTTTTCTACAGTTTTTGTTGTTGTTGTTGTTGTTGTTGTTGTTGTTGTTGTTTTTAAGAGAACAGCATAATATAACTGATAACTGAAGTTCACAGACTCTAAAATCAGACCTAGGTTTTAATTTCCAGTTTGGCTATTCATCGACTGTTTAGCCTCAGGAATTTATTCATTCATACATTGATTCATTGCACAATAGTCACTAAAAACATACATGCTCCAGGCACTGTTCTAAGTTTAGAGATACAGCAATAAAAAAGGACAGAGTGCCTTCTCTATTAAACCCTGAATTCTAGTGTATTGTAATGCACTCTGAGATTGGGAAATGAGAAAATCTCTACCTAACGGTCTGTAAGAAAATCAAACATGTCATTGTATTTTAATATAAATATGTTAAAGTATGCTGCATATGTTATGCCAGGCTTCAGTCCTTAGGCAGCTTCCCAACACAAACCTAGTGCTTTCCTTAAGTATTTTCAGGCTGGGAGATAAATGCACATTGATGATAATCCATGAAGAAGCATCCAGTTCCAGCCAGTTCTACTGCTGAACAGTGACCCAAAGAAGCCTTGGTGTTCTCCTTGAGCCTTCCTCAGACGACGAGGCAAAAATAGATCAGTGATTATCCACAGAGGGAACATATGGCCCTGCTTAGCCCCAGCAGCCAGAGAGTGACCCAATGAAGCCATTATATTTTGCTAAGGCTACCCTAAGCCAGGAGACAAGCTCAAGTCCATGCCTATATGTGGAGCATAGTGTCTGACCCTGCTCACCCCAAATGGCAGGGCAGAGAACCCAGAGACCTCATTCAGCCTCAGAGCCTGGTACACAACCCTGTCAAGCCACAGATTCCAAAAAAATGGTACTGCCCAGTCAGGAAAACCAACCTTAAACCCTGCCTGATCAGAGATGATTAACATATAAAGTTCAAATTATATGAGCCCATATTACAGAGCCCAGCCAGCAACTCCAAGTAATCGCTGAGTTCAACCAGTTGTCTTACTGGACCACGGAGCACTTCTGACATATCCATTTGACCTCTGAGCACAGGGAGCAGCCCAGCCCAGCTAAAGGACCTAACATCACAATTTGTCTGTCCCAGGTCACAATGGCTAGGCCCAGAATCCCAGACTAGACAAAATTCTGATGATCTATCACTACCAAAGAATACCTACAAAAGCTGGAAGATATGGTCTTTCCTCAATGTGCAGGCACCAATGCAGAGACATATGGGAAAATCAGAGAAGTAGGACACCACCAGAAAAAAATTAAGCTCCAATAATGGACCTTCAGAAGATGGATATATAAGAAATGACTGACAAAGAATTCAAACTAATCCTCTTAGAGAAGTTTGGGGAACTAAAATATGGATTTTAAAAATGGGTAGAAAATTAAAATTTGTAAAATGATTGATGAACAAAATGAGAACTTTGACAAAGAAATACAAACTACAAGAAGAACATGTAGCAATAAAGAATACAATAACTAAACTAAGACCTAAGAGTAATTGGTATTCTTGAGGAAGAAGATAAATCTAAAGGTATGGAAAACTTATTTGAGGAAATAATCAAGGAAATCTTCCCTGTCCTTGCTAGACAGCTAAACATCCAAATACAAGAAGCTCAGAGAACATCTGGGAAATTAATGACCAAAAGATCACACTTAGACATGTAGTCATCAGGTTATCTAAAGTCAAGATAAAGAAAAGAACCTTCAGAGCTGTGAGGCAGAAGCATCAGGTAACCTATAAAGGAAAATCTATTTAAACAGCAGATTTACCAGCAGAAACCATACAAGCTGGAAGAGCTTGGGGTCCTATCTTTAGCCTTCTTAAACAAAATTTTTATCAGCCAAGAACTTTGTATCCAGTGAAACTTAGCTTCATACATGAAAAAAAGTTAAAATTTTTTTGAGACAAATAGATGCTGAGAGAATATGCCATAATACGTTTCACTTGCTTATGACTCTCAACCTAGCTCTTAAACTTGAACACCCTGGGGAGTCTCAAACTTGCCCCAGCTTCCACTGAGAATTTCAGTAAAATCTGAACAAAAATCAGTAAAACAATATACACTCACTTAAAAACCATAATAAATATACTTGTCTCATTTTGTCTAAAATATCAAATCCAATGTTAAAGTGAATAAGTATCAATGATTTCTCTTTTTATTGGCTTTAAATGTGATGTTTTAATTGTAAAATATTGATCAACTCTCTAATTTTTCAAGTCTAAATTTATGTTGTCTTATTTATTATTCCTTTTTCCTCTCAGACCCTTTCCTTGTTTCTACATGAATATAATCTCTTCTTTTGCCCAGACCAACAATTTTTCTGAAATATAATTTTTTTACTAAACAACAACATATTTTACATAAATCTCTACAGTAAGTATCTCCAGATTTCCCTGATTCCGGTTGCCCCACCCTTCTCTAACTAACTGCCACTCTAAATCACAAACATAATTATACTATCTGGTCACACATTTTGAAAATGCATCAAGACCTCTTTGTGGCTTATATTTGCACCTAAATTCTTTATAATTTTGTAGTTCCTGCATGCATGTATAAAATCTTCTGCCAGACATTCTTTCCTCCTTTCAATCTCTGGAAATTACTGATTAACTCTACTCCTTAACTCTAGTCCGTAAGTCTTTGCTTGTCCACATGTTTCATCTGCTTTAGACCACCTTACCTACTAATTCATCTAACTTCATCTATTTCCTACTGGTCTACCAGAATTCAGCTGAGATATTATTTCCTACATTGAAATTTCCCTACTTGTTCTTATTTAGAAACACTTGCTTTCATGCATCCTTCTGTATCCTCTAGAAAAGTCATCATATGAAACAATACCTTTGAATGAATATCTTTACTCTGAAGAACAAATCATTGCACATACAGCTTTCTACAGCATAAAAATAAAATAGCTCCATTATTAAAACTGTCCTTTGGTGCCATGAGGATGTTAAAGCTAAAATAGAATAAAAACAAAGTATATGTGCTTTTACTCAGATACTAGAATAAGTGTTTTAGATGGAGTATCTGATTCTTACAAAACTCCTTCAGAGTTATTTTTTGTTATTGCAGTAAAATACACACAACACAAAATTTATCATCTTAGCCATTTTTAAGGAATCAGTGCAGTAGTATTAAGTATATTCATATTGTTGTACAACAATCACTACCATCTATCTCCTTTCATTTTGGAAAACTGAAATTCTATACCTTTTTAAAATAGGCATAGAAATAGAGTATTAACCCCACTTCTCAATCCCAACAGCCTTTGGAAATCACTATTCTACTTACTATCTCTATGATTCTAATCACTCTTACTTAATACCATATGTAAGTGGAATTTGTCTTTTTGCAATTGGCTTACTTCACTTAAAACGGTATCTTCAATGTTCATCCATTTCAGAATTTCCATCCTTTAAAGCATGAATAATATTCCACCATATGTATATATCACAATTTGTTTACCCATTCATCTGTCAAGGGAAACTTTCATTGGTCTCACATACAGCTATTGTGAATGATGCTATGCCAATATAAACACAACTATACAAATATCTATTCAAGTCCCTACTTTTAAATCTACAGGATATATACCCAGAAGCAGGATTGCTATATCACATGGTAATACTATTTTTAATATTTTGAGGAGTCACTATACTCTTTTCTACACCAATTTTACCATTTTACATTTCTACCAACAATGCTCAAGGGTCTCAATTTTTCCAAATCCTCATCAACACTTGTTACTTTGTTTGTTTGATTGTAACCAAACTAATGGATGTGACATGCTATCTTATTGTAGTCTTGACTTACTTTTTCTTAATAACAGTAACGTTGAATATCTTTTTCCATGCTTATTGGCCACTTATGTATCTTCTGTGGAGAAATGGCTGTTCAATATCTTTGTTCATTTTTAAATGAGGTTTGTTCTTTTGTTAAGTTTTAGAATTTTTCTATATATTCTGGATATTAATCCCTCACCAAATATGTGATTTTTAAATACATCCTCACCTTGAAGGTTACCTTTTTCACTGTTAATAGTGCCTTTTGATAAATAATTTTTTTTAATTTTCAGAAAATTTAATTTCTATTTTTTTCTTTAGTTACCCTAAAGAAAAAGAAATATTTGGTATCATATACAAGAAATATTGCCAAGTCCAGTGTCATGAAGTATTTCCCTATTTTTTCTAATATTTTATAATTTTATGTCTTACATTTAGATCTTTGAACTATATTAATTTTTGCATATAACTGTATTAAATTTTGCATAATATTAGGTAAGGGTCAAATTTCATTCTTTTGCATATGGATCTACAGCTTTCTCAGCACCATTGTTGAAAAGACTGGCTTTCTCTATTGAATGGTCTTGGCATAATTGGCCAAAATGAAGGGGCTAAAGCCCCATGCAAGTCGGAAATCCACTGGGGCTGTCAAATCTTAAATCTCCAAAATGATCTCTTTTGATTCCATGCCTAAATATGTAAGTCACATTGATACAAGAGGTGAGCTCCCACAGCACTGGGAAGCTCCACCCCTGTGGCTTTGCAGGCTATAACTCCCCTCCCATCTTCCTTCATGGGCTGGCATTGTCTGTGGCTTTTTCAGGAGCACAGTGAAAGCTGTCAGTGGATCTGGAAGATTGTGGCCTTCTTCTCATAGCTCTACTATGCAGTGCCCCAGTGGGGACTTTGTGTGGGGCCTCCAACCTGACTTTTTCCATCTGCACTACCTTAGCAGAGGTTCTCCATGAGGGCCTAACTCCTGCAGCAAACTTCTGCCTGGACATCCAGGTATTTCCATACATCCTCTGAAATCTAGATAGGTGTTCCAAAATCTCCATTTTTGACTTTTGTGTACCCAAGGCTCAACACCACATGGAAGCTGCTAAGGCTTGAGGCTTGCACCCACTAAAGCCACAGCCCTAGCAATACCTTGACCCCTTTTAGCCATGGCTGGGGTGCAGCGCCATTGCACAAAGCAGTAAGGCCCTGGGCTTGGCCCACAAAATCATTTTTTCCTCCTATTCCTCTGGGCCTGTAATGGGAACAGCTGCTGTGATGACCTCTCACATGCCCTGGAGACATTTTCTTCATTGTCTTGGTGACTAACATTTGGCTCCTCATTACTTGTGCAGATTTCTGCAGCTGGCTTGCATCTCTTCTCAGAAAAGGGGTTTTTCTTTTCTATCACATCATTGGGCTGCAAATTTTCATCTCTGCTTTTATTCTCTGCTTCCATTTTGAACATAAGTTCATATTTTGAACAACATATTTGTGAATATATAAAAGTAAATTCTTTTAATAGCACCCAAGTCAAATCTTAAACACTTTGCTGCTTAGAAGTTTCTTCTGCCAGATACCCTAAATCATCTCTCTCAAGTTCAATGTTCCACAGATCTCTAGGGCAGAGGCAAAATACCACCAATCTCTTTGCTAAATCAGAGCAAGAATTATCTTTATTCCAGTTCCCAAAAAGTTTCTCATCTCCATCTGAGACCACCTCAGTCTGCACCTTATTGTCCATCTCACTATCAGCATATTAGTCAAAGCCAATCAACAAGTTTCTCAGAAGTTCCAAACTTTCCCATATCTTCCTGTCTTCTGAGCTCTCCAAGTCTCTAGCAAGTTCCAGTTTCCCACATTTTCTTGTCTTCTTCCAAGCCCTCGAAGCTGTTGGAACCTCTGCCTATTACTGAGTTCCATAGTCACTTCCACATTTTGGGGTTTCCTTGGAGCAGCACCCCAGTCTCTGTAGTACCAGTTTATTGTGTTAATCCGTTCTCATTCTGATGTAAGGACATACCTTACAAAAATCTCTTTTGTCTATTAATTATCTAGTGAATTCTATCAAATGTTTAAAGAAGAACTAACACCAAATTTTCTCAAACTTTTCAAATTTAAAAAGAAGAAGTAATTTATAGACAAATTTGAGACAAATTTGAGACTGGGTGATTTATAGACAAAAGAGATTTAATTGACTGACAGTTCTGCATGACTAGGGAAACCTGAAGAATCTTACAACCATCGCAGAAGGGGAAGAAAACACATCCCTCTTCACATGATGACAGGAAGAAGTGTTGAGCAAAAGGAGGAAAAGTCTCTTATAAAACTCAGATCTTGTGAGAACTCAGTCACAATCACAAGAATAGCATCATGGAGATAACAGGCCCCATGATTTAATTACCTCCTACTAGGTCCCTCCCACAACACATGAGGATTATGGAAACTACAATTCAGGTTGAGATTTGGATGGGGACATATCTAAACCATATCAGTGGGCATTCCTGCCTTGTTTCTAATCTGAAAGGAAAAGCTTTCTGTCTTTGTATTAGTCAGGCTTCTCTAGAGGAAGATAACTAATAGAATAGATGTATATATGAAAGAGAGTTTATTAAGGAAAATTGACTCACCATGATTACAAGGTGAAGTCGCACAACAGGATATTCTGCAAGCTGAGGAGCAAGAAATCCAGGAGTGGCTCAGTCCAAATCCCAAAACCTCACAAGTAGAGAGGTTGGCAGTGCAGCCTATGGCCAAAGTCCCAAGAGTCCCTGGAAAAGCACTGGTGTAAGTCCAAGGATCCCAAACCAAAGAACTAGAGTCTGATGTTTGAGCACAAGAAGCATCCAGCATGAAAGAAAGATGAAGGCTGCATCAATGATAGACTAGATAAAGAAAATGTGGCACATATACACCATGGAATACTATGCAGCCATAAAAAGGATAAGTTCATGTCCTTTACAGGGACGTGGATGCAGCTGGAAACCATCATTCTCAGCAAACTGACACAAGAACAGAAAACTAAACACTGTGGGTGTTGAACCATAAGAACACATGGACACAGGGAGGGGAACAATACGCACTGGAAACTGTCCCGGGGACCAAGGGAGGGATAGCAGGGAGTAGGGGGATAGAGGAGGGACAGCATTAGGAGAAATACCTAATGTAGATGATGGGGTAATGGATGCAGAAAACCACCATATCACATGTACACCTATGTAACAAACCTACACATTCTGCACATGTACCCCAGAACTTAAAGTATAATTTTTAAAAATCATGAGAAAAGAAATATAAAGACTGGAAGAGTCAATAAGTCAGTACATCCCACCTACTTCTACCTGCTTTTTCTAGCCATGCTGGCAGCCAATTGGATGGTGCCCATCCAGATTGAGAGTGCATCTGCTTCTTCCAGTCCACTGACTCAAATGTTAATCTCCTTTGGCAACACTTTCACACATATACTGAGAAACAGTACTTTGCATCCTCAATCCAATCAAGTTGACACTTTATATTAACTATCACAGTCTTTCATTATTGAGTTTGACATTCACTGAGGGGTTCTACACATGGCCTTTATTATGTTGAGCTGGTTTCTTTTTGTTCCTAGTTTGTTTAGTGGTTTTATCATACTTTGTTTACTATATGTCTTATAGCTTTTATATCTTATTTTCTGTATTACTTTGTGTTTCACTGACTTTTTTGAAGTGAGGTATTTTAAGCCACTTCCCTTTTCTTTGTATATATATGGACACCATGAAGATTATATTTAATACATCATTCTCAGCAAACTGACACAAGAGCAGAAAATCAAACACCGTATATTCTCACTCATAGGCGGGTGTTGAACAATGAGAACACATGGACACAGGGAGGGGAACACTACACACTGGGGTCCGTTGGGGGGAAATGGGGGAGGGACGGGGGGGTGGGGAGGTGGGAAGAGATAGCATGGGGAGAAATGACAGATACAGGTGAGGGGACGGAAGACAGCAAACCACACTGCCATGTGTGTACCTATGCAACAATCTTGCATGTTCTTCACATGTACCCCAAAACCTAAAATGCAATAAAATAAATAAAAATAAAAATGAGATTTTAGCAAAAAAAAAAACCTACAGTTATAATACTCTAATTTGTATGTATACCATTTTAACTTCAATAACATACAAAAACCTCTCCTCTTTTATAGCTCTGACCTCACTGCTTTTAGTTGTTGATGTCACAAATTAATATTCTTATACATTGTATGTCCAAAACATAAACTAATAATCATTATTATTAATGTATTAGTCTCTTAAATTATGTAGAAATCAAAATATGGAGTTACAAAGCATAGTGTTAACACTAGGTTTTACAATAACTCAAGTATTTACTTTTACTGCCATCTTCAATCCTTTACACACTTCAAGTTGCTGTCTAGGGTCCTTTTATTTCAACCTACAAAACTTCTTTTAACATTTCTTACAGGTCAAGTATAATAGTAATAAATTCCCTCAGCTTTTGTTTATCTATTGACTTCTTAACTTCTTCATTTTAGGAGAACACTTTGCCAAATATAAGATATTTTATGAACAGACATTTTTTCTCTTAGCACTTTAGCTACTGCCATCTGGCATCCAAAGTTTTTGATGACAAACCTGCCAATAATCTTACTGAGGATTTCTTCTTTGCAATGAGTCATCTCCTTGTCACTGCTTTCAGGATTCACCGCCTTGGCTTTTAACAGTTGGGTTATAATGTATTTCACTATGGGTCTATTTGAGTTCATCCTACTGGGAGTTTATTGAGATTCTTAGATGTTTATATTTATGCCTTTCATCAAATTTGGGTAATTTTCTGCCATTGTTTCTTCAAATATTTTTTCTGGTTCTTTCTCTGTCTCTCTCTCCAATCTTTCTGGGACTTCCCCATTGAGCTACTTGACATTATACAATATTGTTTAGGGTTTGTCTACTCTTCAATCTTTTTTCTGTTTCTCAGACTAGATAATTTCAACTGTCCTATCATCACATTTGCTGATTCTTTATTCTATCTGATCAAATCTACCTTTGAAACTTTATAGTGAATTTTTATTTGTTATTGTACTTTTCTGCTCCAGAATTTTTTTCATTCTTTTTCCTTATTAATATTTTCATTTTGTTTATACATCATTTTCTTAACTTTTTCCATGTCTTTCTTTCCTTCTTTGAGCATCTTTAGGACAGTTATTTTAAAGTATTTTCCTGGCATATTTGCCATTGGGTCTTTCTCATGGATAATTTCCAAGAGTTCTTTTTTTTTATCTGAATGGAATATAATTTCCTGTTTCTATAAATGCTTGTAATTTTTTTGTTAAAAACTGAGCATTTGAATCTAATAATGTGGTAACTGGAAATCAGAATCTTGCTTTCCTCAGGATTTTATCTTTTTTTGTTTTGTGTTTTGTTTCATTGTTGTATGTATTGTGAATAAGCCTGAGGTATAAATTTAATGCCTTTTGTGGTCTTTTCTGAGCCTGTTCTTTCCCTGGACATGTGAGGTTACTTTCTAACTTCCCCCATATATGTAGTTGCCCAATCTTTAATATCTGGCTCCCAAAGAGGGAAAAGGAGAAAAATAAAGGACAATGAAGAAAGGCACTCATCTTTTAAGTCCCCTGGAAGTAACTTCAGTCAAATAGAGGGAACTTTCAACAATGGAGGAAGGTGCAACAGCAATGGCTAGCCTCTGTGTCGAAGCATTTATGATCAAAAGCCATATCAGGAATTAACTTACAGATCCCCAATATTTGAAAGACATGGTCTTTATTAACCACCCTGGGTTACTGGACGTTGCAGACAAACTGCTCCAGGAACACATGGATAGCTGTCTGCAATAGGGGCGTGGAAGATGGGTAGATGTAGCTACTGATGAGCTAAGATAAAATTTACTAAAGTTAACCACAATTTACTGTCCAAATCTACTGGATGCTGCAAGCCTTCAATAAACTCTAGAGTTCCAAAATAGTTACGTCACACAGATACTCTCAGTATAATTGCTGCCTGAGTGAGGAAACATATTTCTTGTGCTTCCTATTCTGCCATCTTCCCAGAATCTTCTTTAGGTTTTACTAAAGAAGATTATGATTAACCCCACTTTATAGATGAAAAAATGAAGACTGAAAGAAGGAAATATGATAAACAATCCAGGTATGTGAAACTATTGGTCATTTTCCCAGTAAAATACATTAATCTTCCATTTGACACTTAAAAAAAAAGATATTGATAGATTGATAAATGAGTTACATCCGTATTTATAAACAAAAGTCATTTTCACCCTATTTTAGAGTTTTATTTATTACTTAAGACCTGTACACATTTCTCCTTCCCAGACTTCATGTTTTTCACCAAAGATAGAACATGCTTAACTCAAAACCTAGACACATATTACATTATACAATTCAAAACTCTTTTATTATCAGTTAAAAGGAACTGGGTTTTTGAAAACATAAATGGAAAGGCCAATCATGGTGGCGCATGCTTATAATCCCAACACTTTGGGTGGTCAAACAGAAGGACCACTTCAGGCCAACAGTTTAAGACCAGCATGGGCAACATAGCAAGACCCTGTCTCTACAAAAAGTAAAAACTTAGCCAGTCATGGGTGGCAGGTGTTTGCACTAATGGCTTATTGATCTATCAGCATCTCTGTTCTTTGTATTCCCAACTACTCAGGAGGCTGAGGCAGGAAAACACCTTGAGCCCAGGAGTTCAAAGCTGCAAAAATAAGCTGAAATCGTGCCACTGACCTCCAGTCTGGGTGACAAACCAAGACCTTTTCTCTAAAAAAAAGAAAGAAAGAAAGAAAGAAAGAAAAAGAAAGAAAGAAAGAAAGAAAGAAAGAGAAAATGCTAATAAACTTTAACAAAGTATTTGTATAAATATTTTATAAGATATTCAAAGGGATAAATTATAGCATCTGGGTCTATCATAATCTGGAAAAGCTCTTGGTGAAATATGCTTTCATGCTTGACTTTTTCCAGGTGTGAAATCTAATCAGGAGTTACCTAAGATTTTTAAAACTAAGTTTATATCACAGTATAAGACTGCATCATCTAACACACACACACATACTAAAGTCCTTAAAACCACTAACCTTAAACACCACAGTAGAATCAGCATGTTGCTCCATGGGACAAACCCATGTACTTAACCTCTGGTGCCTCAAGAAGAACAAGATATATGATGTCTAAAAATGTACTTCACCTATGCTCCTTTATCATCAAAACTATGGATGAGTCCATCAGAAACACTGAGTTGGCCTGCTGTTCAGTGAAAATGCATTATGAATGAGTTTGTCAATGGCTCAGAATGAACATAAATCTCTAAACCTAATGCAACTAATTCTGTATTTTTCCTATCCCCAATTAATACTTTCAGAAGGAATTTGACTATATTACAGTTGCTGCTCTATTTAATCATCTGCAATTTATTGAGACAAATTATTTTTTATTTATTTTCAGAGTTATCTTTTTCCATCCTACTGTGAATAAGTTTAACCAGAAGCCCCAACAAACTTTCTCAGTTTTACTCAGTTTAGCTGAAGTCCTTCCATCTGTTCTAGGTTTTTTAAAAAATGCCAAGTATATTCTATTCAAGGTCAGGACATGGAACAGAATGATATACCTCAGCCACTCAATTACAGAAAGAAACTGTGTATCACGTTTCTATTGTCAGATGTTTTCAATGTGATGAAAACATATTATACACCAGCGAGCTTCTAAAGGTCACCAAATAGAAACAAGCATTTATCTCCCTCCTTTGCTATTTAATGTGGCATTGCAAGCTCCTAGCATTAAGGCACTGTCAAGGACATTTTATTTAGGTACATATGTACATTTCCATTCTTTTTTTAATCATTTATTTATTCATTCGTTCATTTGTTCAAAAAATTCCAAACCAGAGAGAAATTATCAGCAAAGTAGTTCAATAGAGAAAAGCAATAGTACCATTTGAAATAATAGTTTTAAACAGTCACTACTGTTATGGATAAGTGTCAGAAGTAAGTGTCAGAAGTTTAACAAGAGCTTCAGCTCCGCAAAAGATCAGCCTAACTTCATCATTATGTTTTTCCCTTTTCTGTACTCTCAGGTCCCAGCTTAATGAAAGATAAGAAATAACAGGACATTTCATAGGAGAGCCAGTTCTCACTTTCACTTTACATATGAAAGCTTGCCCAAGAATGTGGGATATGCACTAGAGGCTGGAGGTGAAAAGAATAGCTCATGTCACACTTTTGAAGTGTTCAAATGCTAAACTATCCTCAAACATTCTTTGATCTGCCTTGGTTCAAAAGTTCTTTGTTTTCTCTTTCTATATACTTAGTCACATTTTTTCCACACTGCCCTGTGAACTGTTCATCCAGCCCTTTTCAATACCTGCTGGAAATAAAAAGAAGCAATTGACTTTTCCATGAGTCAAACTGCCATCTGTTATGGGTGCTGCCTCCTCCTCATCAAATCTGTTTAGAAAGTCAGTTTCCTGCTTCCTGGTTTCTTCCCCAGACTCAACTGGAAGGATTAACTAAACTGTGAGACTTAATAACTTCAATTTTATAGGCTGCCAGGAGAGAACAGAAAGAGAACAACTGCTTTCCCACACAGCAGGGAAATGGACAGAGTCCAAGTCTGAAAAACTTTCCCCAGTCGGCTAGGCCATTGAGATCCAGCAAGAATAGTTTATAATCATCATAAGAACAATTGCCATTGTCATGTCCCAAACCATGCATGACAGCACTACCCTTTTGTTATAAACTCTCTGTTGGCAGCAGTGTAACTGGGAAATCATCTCCAAATTTCCTCCTTCAATGAAGACAGCCTTTGCAAACAGAGGGGCATCTGCCACAGCCAGCTCTGCATGTAAAGGTAACAGGATCCCTTCAGGGCAGAAGATATCATCATCAGACATATGAGTGCCCTCAGAAGAGCCTTTGGCTTCTTTTCTATGCTATAAAATCTTCTAACAACCCCTTTCTCCATTTTTTTCTTTCTTTCTTTTTCATTTTCTGAAACAGTAAGGGAGTAAGGCAGAAAGCAGCACTGTAATTGAGTCTTCCAAAGGGTGTAAATATTTCATTGAATAAGACAAGTCACAATTTATTTGCTTCATTTCATTCATTATAGCTGTGAACATCAAGGCATCTCATTTTTTTTTTAATTTTCAATACAAAGAATTTAACCTGTAAAATGTCTAAAGCCTGGCAATGACCTCCAAATGGATAAAAAGAAATTAAACGTGCTTGCAGCAGCAGTTCTATGAGTATCATATACATTTTGATTTTTCAACAAAACTCATTAATATGGCCTGAGAGAGACCATTCGGAATTAGTAACATTTAATATTGGCAAGATGTTTCTAAAGAAACGCCTGCTCTGTTACTTTCAAGTAATAATGTGATTAGAACTAAACTAATAGAAGATTGACTAATGAAATTCCTGGCTTTATTGAATAGATAGGATTTCCCACTAGCACATCAGTTGTCTAAAAGGTAAATATTTACTCCTCATGTGCTTAAAGGAACTTACAAAGTGTATTGATAATACCTATTCAACAAATACAGTTAGAGATATTATGAAGTTAAAATCCGGGATGGCTTCTATCCAATCATTAAAAAAAAAAAAATCTGACACAGTCAGTGTCATCAAACCCTCTTCAACCCATATTTATTGTAAGGAATGCATTAAGAACTGGAGATTCAAATTTATACGATATAACCTTCGCCATAAAAGAGTTTATAATCTAACTGGGGACATAAAACCTTCACAAAAACACACCATCCATAGTACTGGGAAATAGATGAATGATATAAATAGTAAGTTCAATATAATTTTGGGAAAAAAGTCAGTAAAAGAATATGAGCAGACCATATTTTAGGTAAGTAAACAAGGGTGGAAATGAGGGCACACATGGCATGTTCAGAGCTTATGGATTCCCATCCTGGCTGAAATGCAAGTTTTGGGACAAGTATTAACTAGATGATAGCTTAAAGACATGTTGTGGCATGCTTGACTACAAAGAAAAAATATTTAAACTTTGTCATAAGTGGTGAAAAATTTCAAAGAACACTAGGTCAGGTGTAAATATCCAAAACAGTGTTTTCTAAAAATGATTAAGTAAAAATCAACCAGTTAAAATCAGGAACATTTTATGACAAATACATATATGCTACATTCAAATTTGTGTGTGTATAGATATCTAAACTTATAAAAATTTGTGCATATTTTTAGATCAAAATAGAAGTCTCAAAATTTAATTTAAAAAGTAGAAATTCAGGACAAATATCTGAATAATTTTGCATAGTAAACTATATATTTTTATTATTCCCATTCATGTTTTTTATATTTTAATTCAGATATATTTTTAATGGATATATTTTATTTTTCAAAGAAGGTTTAGGTTTACAGGAAAAAAAAAATATTCCTTCTGCCTTCTCCAGCTCACAATTTCCCACATGATTAATATCTTGCATTGGTGTGATGCATTTATTGCAACTGATGGACCAATATTAATATATTGTTTACAGTCTATGATTTTACATTAGTGTTCATTCTTTGTGTTGTACAGTTTTTTGACTTTTTCCAATTATATAATGTCATTTATCCACCATTACAGCATCATGCAGAATAGTTTCACTACCCTAAAAATGCCTTGTGTTCCACCTATTCATCCCTCTCTACCACCTCCCACCCCAGCCTAAACCTCTGGCACCACTGACATTTTTATACACCATCTGTATACTTTTGCCTTTTCCAGAATGTCATGTATTTGAAATCATCCAATATGTTGCCTTTCCAGACTGCCTTCTTTTACTTAATATGCATTTAAGATTCCTCCAAGTTTTTCCATTATTTGATAGCTTATTCTTTATCACTGAATAATATTCCATTGTATGGATGTACCACAGTCTGGTTATTCATCTATTAGATGTCTTAGTTGCTTCTAATGTTTGAAATTATGAATAAAGCTTCTATCAACATTTGTATGTAGATGTTTATGTAGACATGCTTTTGAACTCACTTGGGTAAATACCTAGGAGCAGGACTCATGGACTACTATTTAGCCTTGAAATAAATTGTCAAACTGTATTCCAAAATGGCTCTACCATTTTTCAACTTTACCTGCAAAAAATGAGGGTTCTTTTGCTCCATATCTTCATCAGCTTGTGGTGGGTATCTGTCAATGTCTTGAATGTTAGCCATTACTGTAATAACGTGTATAGTGATGCCTGATTGTTACTTTAGCGTTCCGTTCCTAAGGATATAGTTTTGAGAATTTCTTCATGTGCTTATTTTCCATATGTATACCTTCATCAGTGCATCATCTGTTCCGATCCTTTCTCCTTTTTAATTGGGTTATTTTCTTATTGTTGAGTTTTAAGAGTTACTGGTTTTTAGAAAAGTTATTTATTTTTAATACAAGTCCTTTATCTGATAGGTGTTTTGCAAATATTCTCCCCCTCAGTATAAGCTTGTCTTTTCATTCCCGTAAGAGTATGTTTTGCAGAGATTTTTTTTTTAATGAGATCTAGCTTATCAATATTTTTACAGATAGTGTTTATGATGTTGTATCTAAAAACTCACTGCCACACTAGTGGCTATTAAGATTTTCTTCCATGTTATCTTCTAGGAGTTTTGTAGTTTTACACCTCACATTTAGGTATATGATCCATTTTCAGTTAGTTTTTGTGAAAGTTAAGGTCAGTGTCTACACTTATTTTCTTAAACATGTAGATGTCCGGTTGTTACAATACCGTTTGTTGAAAACATTACCCTTCCTCATTGAATCACATTTACACCAGTATCAAAGATCTGTTGACTGTATTTGTGTGCGTCTGTTTCCAGACTTTATTCTATTCCATTGATTGATCTGTCTATTCTTTTTAGCAATATCACATAGCGTTGATTATTTTAGCCTTAAAGTAAGTCTTATACTATTGGTAGTAAGTTATGCAGTGTTAGTTCTCCAACTTTCTCTTCTTCAATATTGTGTTGGTCCTTCTTGGTCTTTTGCCTGCCCATGTAAACTTTAGAATTGGTTTTCAGATATTCACAGATTAATTTACTGGCATTTTGATTAGGACTGCATTGAATCTATAGACTAAGTTGGGAAGAACTGACATCTTAACAATGTTGAATCTTCCTATTCATGAACAAAGAATATCTCCAAATTTGTTCAGATCTTTACTTTTTTAATCAAATTTTTATAGTTGTCCATATTAAACCTGTATATTTTGTTATATTTAAATCTAAGTATTTCTCTCTCTTTTTGTGTGTTAATTTTAAATTACAATGGCCTATTACTTGTGCATAGGAAAGCAACTGACTTTCTATATTAACCTTGTATCCAGTGACCTTGCTGTAATTACTTATTAGTTCTAGAAGTTGTTTTTATAATCAATTATTTGAGGTTTTACACAGTTCATCATGTCATCTGTGAACAAATACAGTTTTATTTCTTCCAATCTGTATTATTATTTTATTGTCTTATTAATATTATTTTATTGTCTTATTTCATTAGCTAGGAATTCTATACAATGAAATTTTTAAGTGTTGAGAGGAGATATTTTGTCCTGCTTTCAAACTTCAAGGTAATACATCTAGTTTCTCATCACTGAGTATAATGTGAGCTAGAGGTTTACAAATTTCTTACAAGGCAGGTCTACTGTCAACAAATCCCTTCAATGTTTGTCTGAGTACGTCTTTATTTATCCTGCATTTTTGAAAAATAATTTCACTGAATATGGAATTTTAGGTTGGTGGCTTTCTCTTCCAATACCTCAAATATGTTACTGTATTCTCTTTCTACCTGTGTGGTTTCTGAGAAGTTTGATGTAAGTCTTATTCTCGCTCCTCTGTAGTGAATTTTTTCCCTGTGTCTTCTTTATCTTTGCTTTTCTGCACATAAAATATAACATGCATAAGTATTGATTTGTAGGTATTTGACCTACTTGGCATTCTTTGGGCATCCTAGAGCTTTAGTTTGGCATCTGGCAGTAATTTTGGAAAATTGTCAGCCATTATTAATTCAGATATTTCTTCTGTTACTTATACTTTTTCCTCCTTCTGGTACTTTCTTTATGCATATTTACACCTTTAATTGTCACATTACACCTTTAATTGTCACATAGTTTTTGAATAATGTTTCATTATTTTTCCTTTTGACATTTCAGTTTTGGAAGTTTCTACTGACATATTTTCAAGGTCACTTACTCTTTTCTTGACAATGTCCTGTCAATTAATGAACCAATTGAAAGCACCCTTTTCTTCTGCTCCTGTGTTATTTTAGCATTGAAAAAAATTCTTAAGAGTTTTCATCTCTCTGGTAACATATCTCATTTGTTCTATCCTATTGGTCATCTGTTTCATTAGAGCTCCCAGTATGTCTTAGTCAGCTCAGGCTGCCATAACTAAACATCATGAACTTGGTGTCTTAAACAGACATTTATTTCTTGCAATTTTGAAGTCTGAGAAGCAGACAATCAGTGTACAGTCTCATTTCCTAGAGAGATCCCTTTTACTAATTTGCGGAATGCCACCTTCTCACTGTATCCTCATGTGGCAGAGAGAAAACAAGCTCCATTCTCTTCCTTTTCTTGTAAGGACACTAATCGAATCATGGAGATCTCACCCTCATGACTTCAACTAAACCTAATTACCTTCCAAAGGCCCCACCTCCACATACCATCACATGAGGTATTAGAGCTTCAAAATGTAAATTTTGGAGTGACACAAGCATTCATTCTATAACAGATTAATCATAGTAATTTTAAGTCCTGATCTAATAATTCCAATATCCCTGCCACGTCTGAGTCTGGTCCTAATGCTTGCTCTGTCTTTTTATACCGTGTTTTTGTTTTGAAGCATGCCCTATAATATTTTACTGATAACTGGAAATGGTGTATCAAATTTTTTAAACTGAGGTTAATAAGCCTTTAGTACGTGGTTTTGTTTATCTGGCTAAGAGTTAGTCTATGTTGACTGGTTTGGGTAGCTATGGAGTCAGAGGCTAAATAAAGTTTCCACTCTTTTTTTGTTTTGTTTTGCTTTTTGTGTTTGTGTTTGCCTCTGTTGTTGTCTTTCGGTTTTGCTAATATTCCTTAATTATGGCCTATGGCTTTTAGTTCTTTTAGCTGTAACCTGTTATTTTACAAAAGCCACAGTAGTAACATCTAGGGGGAGGGGAAGCATTCTATACCACATGATTAGGTCTCAGTCTTTTAGCAAGACTGTGTTGGATATTCCTACTCCCCAATGTTGAAGTCTACAGGGAGCTTGAGTTAGATTTTTCTCAAGATTTTTCTCAGCTTATTATACCTCTACCAGAGTTGGGTATTTCTCTTCACCCAGATCATTTACACTTTGCTAGAACACAATCAGGTAGACTCTGATAAGAAAGATTTTCTAGAGTGCAGGCCTTTTTAAGCAGAACATTTATCTCTGGCTGTTTTTCTAAATGCTTATGTTTTTCTTCCTCCTGCTGGAAGCACAAAAGGATTCTTCTCAGATCTTTACACGGAGAATCTGATAGGATTCCTGAAGTTAAAACACAATGTATGATGGCATCCCTAAGACTGGACCTCTTATGAGATTTTAAGTTTTAAGCCACACTGAGACTGGAGCAATTTGTCAACTACACTTTAACATAGTCTTACTGATACTGACTTCTTCAGCTGCTGGTACTGCTCTGGGATTCTGCTCTTAGGGGATTCTCTGTATTGCCCTATATATCTCTCAATTTTCAGAGCAGCAGTCTATCTTGTGACCTTAATTAGCTGAAGATTAAAAGAAAAGTTGTTGAGTTTGAGTTTGTTCAGCTTTTTTTCTTGTTGTAACAACAGGAATAATGACTTTCAAGAGCTTTACATGTCAAGCTGGAAACCAGACGTCTAACTATTAAATTGATCCAAGATTTGCCAATAAACTATACAGAAATTATTAGAAATCTGAAGGCTTTCAAGTGAGCACTGTAGTAAATTTTAAACATGAAAATTACCAAAAATGAAAATACTTTTGCAAAAAGTATCCAATGTTAGTCTACTATAGTATGCATAGAAAAAAAAAATTACCTACCTGTGCTCTTAGCACTCTACTGCCTTTCACTCATTGAAAGACAGCCACAGATATCAGAAAAGTTAGAAATATTAATCAGTCACAACAGTACTTATTCTCTTCCTACATATAAGAGAATAGTAATATGAACAAGAGAACCAAAAGATGCTCCCACATGAGCTAGGTACTGTTCCAAAGTAGACTGCACTCCAATATTCCTCGTGTAGCTTCTTTGGTTATTCTCCTCACCTCCCAAAATATAGCTACACACACATATCATTCATAAAGAAGAGATTCATGGCAATTTTATTCATGTGGTGAAGTTTCTTATAATAAGGAAGCAATCTGAATAGAAGGATAAGACTAAACTGCAGAAAAATATTTAGAAATGCTTAGAAATAAAATGCAACAGGGAGCTAGTGTGAGGACCACATTAAAGTCTAATCCAGATGAGCTGGCAGATTGATGCCAGAGCAATGTACCATGCCTTTGCACAAATCATTTAATCCTTAAAACAAAGTAGCTTTAAGGCAGTATTATGAAACTCTTTTTATTGATTTGGAGAAGTTTTAAAAAAAACTTAAGATAATACAACTAGTAAATTATGAAACCTAATTTCAAAGTTAAAGCTACTAGATTTTAAAATTTATTATCTATATCAGGTTTACCGATTTTGAATATGAAAGCATGTGACGGCAAGACTCTACTCTGACAGTCTGTCTAAAGTCATAAGGAAGGTGTTCAACAGAATCATACCAAGGGTAGAAAAAGGTAGTAAGAATTTCATACCAATTTTCACTGCAAACACTTGTCAAAAATACCTAATCGCTTTTTAACATCCGTCATGCAACTCTTACAGGATTCAGGTTAAACTCTTTCACTAGACTGTCATTTATAAGTATAATCAATTTATTCTTTAAATCAGAAAAATTAAATCAATAACTACGTAAATATATTTTCACTTAGAAAGTCTCGGGAAAAAAAAAAAAACATTAATTTGCTCTCCAGTGCTCTTATTTTGAAAAAGATTTACCATGTTGGAGTTCATCTGAACAATAGTCTGAAAAGACTTCATGGTGCGGAAAATAATTTCCTCCAATGAATTCGGGTCAGTAATTTCCTCTGAAATTGGATAAGCCAGCATGACATGCAAAACTCAAATTGAGATCACCTTGTTCAAACTCAGTTTTCCCAAAACAAAATATGATAAAATAGCAATCTCTTTCCAATCTGTATTATATATTTGAATGTAAAATCCTGAATTGTATCAAATTCATTTTGTATTCAAAGACTTATTTGTTTAGTTGAATTGTGATAAACTAGCTCTTGCTACATTAGTATCAAGTTACTCAACCTTAAACTTCTACAGCCAGAACAGAGCATTTCCTGATATGTATCATTTGCCTGATTCCCATAAGAGTTACCCACAGCCTTTTATTATCAGATTAAATGTTGCAGGAAACATATTCTCTCAGCTTAAACAGCCAGGAGCTATTATTATTCTTTTCCCAGCAAGAGAAATTTGACCTCATATTCATAAGTTTCATATCCCACAGTGAAGCAGGCTTATCATTTAATTTACAATTAGATGACTTTAATGCTTTTACTTGATGGAGAATGCAACCAAGTCTTTATCAGCTGCCTTAATGTAAAGCCCCCAAAAAAAGATTTTAGAATTGAAGGGAAGAAAAAGCAATTTTCTTCCTTGTTTGGACTGGAACCTGTGTTTTGGCACTACTTGGGGATAGAGAAAGAAAGAAAGTAGTAGCTGTTATCATCTATGTCTGTTACAAATATTCATAACAGCTACCATGGGCTACATAATCACATATGTTATGCAGACGATCTTTGACTTACAATGGTTTTTTGTTGACTTTACTATGGCTTATTGGGACATAACCACATTGTAACTCAAGGACCATTTGGATTTATGATGCTTTGATTTACAATTTTTCAACTTTTATAATAGGTTTATTGGAGTATTAAATGCATTTTTGACTTAATGATATTTTCAACTTATGATGGGCTTGTCAGGATATAACCCCATTGTAAGTTGAGAAGCATGTCTCTTGTGAGTGCTCTCAAAACCCACC
Source organism: Saimiri boliviensis (assembly GCF_048565385.1). Lineage (NCBI taxonomy): Eukaryota > Metazoa > Chordata > Mammalia > Primates > Cebidae > Saimiri > Saimiri boliviensis. Next base: position 130,089,550 of record NC_133451.1, read on the forward strand.
AGGGTAGCTATTACAATATTTAGTTTATAGAAAAATAAACTGAGGCTCAGAAAGGTTAAATAACTTATTCAAGGTCATTTACTAAGTGGCATGGCAAGGATTTCAATCCTTGCCTGACTCCAACATACTTTACCCTTTGCCCTGTATCCTTCCCAGCTCCCTAAGAACCATTAAAAATTCTGTTTCCCGGTAGCTTCACAAAGGTTAAAAAAAAGCCTCAACTTAAAATAATCAAAAGCAAAAATATAGCTACTATAATATTGTGAGTTTCAGAACCTAAAGCATGCAACTTTATACCAAATTATGTTATACCATTCTTCAGTGATAAAGCCAGCAACTTCTCATAAAGAGATTAGGCTCTCAGATACTTTAAATGTAAAAAAAATTATGTTATAGCTCTATAAGTAATCCATAATTTTGTTAATTAATTGAGCTTGATAAAAGTTAATAAAAGTTGATTAGGGGCTGTGAAATTACAATAGACTCTAAACCTTATGAAAACTGGGACAAGATTTGTATTACTTTCTGCTGAATCCCCAGTACCAAACACTTTAATAAAAGTTATTTAATAGGCATTTGTTACGTCAAAATTAGATACTGCCCTTATGGAAAAAAAATAACTTTTAGAGATATTACTTTATAATGTTGTAAGATACATTATTTTGGAAGAAATTATTACTGACTAAAGTATTTTTGGGAGACCTCATCATTAGGAATAATTTCAAGGCCCCATTACACAAATAGCATGAAAGACAATAGATCTCTGATACCAATAATCAGTAACTTATCTAGAAGTCACAGTAAATATGCAGTGGATAAAGAAAGGACAAATGCTACGGCCAGATATATACCATACAGTACGTTTGCTGTTCTAAGGCACCAGCAACAGGAATGAACACCACTCATTTATTAATGAAAGGCTTATTTTAAAAACTAAAGAATTTTGCATTAATTGTAGCAAAAAAATTTTATGACCCAATAATAAAATATTCATAAAACAAATGTAACTTTATTCATAAAAATCAGAGTTAAATACTAATTCATAAGATATCTTTAAAAATGCTTCTGAATGCTTTTTTGGTTGTTGCAACTGTAGCAAAGAATGCAATGTTTTATAACACATAATTGGAATCTCAAACTCTTTTGTGTCTTTAGGACAGCCATTAGGACATCCGTGTCATTAGGACAACCATTTAAATTCTGAAGCTTACAAAATATATCGGGACGATCATATCCAGTATTGGAAAGCAAGATAATTCAGATTAACCTCCTAGTCTCCATAAATGACACGTTAAAAATCTGGAGAAAATTTGGGAAAAAAAATTAAAGAACTAAAAATAGATGAGGAATAACTGTACCAAGATAAATGAGAAATCAAGAGATATGAATCCTGTATTCATGGAGGATTTTGCTTTAGGAGTATTTGTCAATACTGAAGAGATGACAATGATATTGAGGACCAGTTTTTAATCCAAGACCCAGTAAGAGTAAGACAACTCTAGTGAGGACAGAACTTACCCCCAAACACCTTCTCTTACCTAGAATTATATCACCTTAAAATGAAGAGCCTTTAAAATAATAAACTGGTAATGAGATAGCACACTCATAAATTACCCTGTATCTAGTTTCATATACATGATTACTATCAAGTTAGATATTTCAAAATAAAAAATGATCTCTATAGTTCTTTTTGGATTTGCATTATGTGCTAGCCATAGTTAGTAATTCTCTTACTTAGTACTAGAAAGTCAGTTTTCATATCTATTAAGTTATATGTTCAGTACTAGATATATTGTATAAGCATAATGAATACTATCTGTTTATCTCATGTTATCAAAAATAATATAACTAATTCCACTAGATTTTCTTCAAATGCATATTTTAATAAATTAGGAATCTACTTTTACTCACAGCATCTCTGACGCTGAATGTGTGGTGTCTCTTTCAACACCATTTCTCCAAATCTCCAACAGCTGGATGTCCCACAATCAACTCAGTTCTGACACTGTCTACCTGGAGTTAGCATAACACCCCAAAAAGTTAAGGGCTCAGTCCCACAAACGGCCTTCACTTCAGTTGACTGTCATAAGTCCCAGTGAAGCAGAATATTTCCCTGACCCTTTCATAGGTGGGAACTAAGGTGCAGGAGCACTGGAACCAGCCAGCCACATCAGCACTATCAGGGATGAATTCCACTCACTCAGACCTACTGCACTTCACCCCTTGCAGGAGGGGGAACATGCAAGTGAACAGGTGCAGAAGCTAGGGCAAGTGGCTTTAGGTGCCAGCAGGAGCAAAACTCCATGTGGGCCCTGTGGCAATGTCTAGGGGGAAGTACCTGTGACCCTGAAACCGGTGGGAGTGTTACAGTCAGTGTTCTTTTAACTTGACCATCACAGAAGGCTTAAATGTTAACCGCTCAGTGGAGGGTCAGTGTGACAGCCTTTTGCACCCACCCCTGTGTTCTTGCTCAGCATCCAGGAGGAATGAGGTCACATGAATGAATTGAAGGTGATAAATGTGAGGGATTTTATTCCTGATGAAAGTGGGGACAGAGCAGGAAGGTATCTTCTGGGAATGGCTGGACTTTTTTTCAAAGCTATGCTGTCAAGCTGTCCTGCCTCTCTCTGATGTCCAACCATAGCCTCTGACGTCCAGCTGCTTCTCCGTTCTCTGCTGGCAAGTCCTGGGGTTTTTCTGGACATAGGATGGGATGGAGCAGGCCATGGGTGGTTGTGGAAAATGCAACATTCCAGCAGGAAAATGGGGATGTAAAGTTCTCACTTGGGGCTGCAGTATTAGGCTTTTTGGCTTGATGGTGGGACCTTCTTCAGGAACCCCATCCTCTTCCGCCCAGAATTTCCCTGCCTCCTGTCCCTAACATTTCTCCCCTCTAAAGAGGCACATCTAACTGCCATAAGAATGCAGTAAATGACTGGGTTTTTCATTTTGTTTTTTGTTTTTCTTGAGATAGAGCCTCACTTCGTTGCCCATGCTGGGGTGCAGTGGCATGATCTTGGCTCACTGCAACCTCCACCTCCCTGGTTCAAGTAATTTCCCTATCTCAGCCTCCCAAGTAGCCAGGATCACAGGCAATTCCGCCCAAGCCTGGCTACCTTTTTTTTTTTTTTTTTTTTTTTTTGCATTTTTAGTAGAGACAGGGTTTCACCGTGTTGGTCAGGCTGGTCTCCAACTCCTGACCTCATGATCTGCCCTCCTTGGCCTCCCAAAGTGCTGGAATTACAGACATGAGCCACCATACCCGGCCAACAATGGCTGATTTTAGCCCCCTCCTGCTAACAGGGGGAGTTGTTTTGGAGAGAATGGCAGTCACGTTCCTCCTAGAATTCTACCTAAGGTTCCACAACAAAAGGAAGCCATCAGCTGAGGCTCCAGTTGCCTGGCTGTTTGGAGTTTGATGGCTTCTAGGCAAGAAGAAACATGTTGTACAAGGTTAAGTGTGCATGGATCAAATATGTGTATTATACAAAGAGAAGTTTAAAAGCAGAAAATCTAGTGCCAAAGATTACAGAAATAAGAAGTGAAATGCACCAATCATTCTGAAAACAACATTCTACCCCACCCATGGCATAGAACAGAATAAAAGTAAGAGCAGCAAGTATAGGCAAGACTACACGGAGGATATTCATGGAAGGTTAACTATTATCTTTGGTGATTTTTAGCTTGAGGTCCCCAGTCTCTTCACATTGGTACTTCGGGTGCTCTTCTGGGTTTATGGAGGTAATTCCATCAGCTTCCCAGGCCTTTACATAGGTATATGGAATTCAAGACTCTATTCCAGTGACCTGTTGTAAAAGACTAAGGTGGCCACTTTCAGGGGATTCTCTAAATTACTGTCTAGTCCCAGGGCCTGTTTCTGCAGCTTTCTACTGATATAAGGGGTGGCCTGAGTACTGAATTTATCCTTTAGGATTAGTTGTCCCTTGACTGAATGAGGAGATAGAGAGGTGTCTTTTACCAAGGCCTCTCTTAGCCTTTCCAAGAAAGCAGTGGGATTCTCATCAAATCCCTCACCTATCGTGGATAGCTTGGTATAATTGAGAGGCTTAGTTCTATTCTCACGTAAGCCCTGTATTGTACCCATATGAAAGTATCTCCTTTTCCACCAGGTTGTTACTTAGTTATTACTTCCAGTTTACTATGAAGAATACAACTCAAGAATAACCAAATGGAAGAAATGCATAGGGCAAGGTATGGGGAGGTAGCCAGGTACAAGGAACTTCCAAGTTTTCTCGGGCATACCACCCTCCCATCACCTCCCTGTGTTCACCAGCCCAAAAGCTCTCCAAATCACATTATTTAGGGATTTTTATTGTGGCTCCATTATATACACATGATTGATTAAATCACTGACCATTGATGATCAGACTCACTCTCTAGCCACACCTTCACTGGAGATCAGAGGATAAGTTGCAACTTCTAACCCTCTAAACATGAGTTAGTCTTTCTGGCAACCACCATCCATCCCGAGGCAATCTAGTGGTCCCCATCTAGCAGTCATCTAATTAGCATACAAAAGAGACTCTTGCCCTGGATATTCAAAGAGTTTTAAGAGTTGTATGCCAGGAACCAAACACAAAGAGCAAATACAAATTTATCATGGAACATATTTGTGAATTTCAAAAATATAATCTACTATCACTTTGCCAAAACACATTATATAGTAAAATTGAAATCTGCAAACATACTTATCATGTACTCTTGATTGCATTATATGTCTATGTGATATTTATTAAAAATTTTTTTGCCAATTGAAGTAGACCATCTCCAGAACAACATGCTGATCAAACATAAAACTACAGAAATTTTACATAAAATTTAACAATTTCTATTAAAAAATATAGAAATTATTTTAATGACTTCGAACATCAAGCTGAGATTTTTAGGTTGGATATGTGAAAACCTTTTCATGACTTTTTTTCTAAAATCAACTGAAAGCAAGGAGAGTGTTAACGTTCAGAAAACAATAACCCAAAGTATGTTGCTTTGGGATGCTGTATACTTGTAATTAAAGGAAGCTGGAAGGCTTAGAAGCTTCCTCCAAATCAAAATTTCTTTGCCCTTTACCTTTCTTCTCCTTTGAGATGAAGAGATGGCTATCTCTAAAGTTCCCTTATGTGACTGAGAGTAGTTCTTTTAAAAGAAATACAGTCTTCTTCAGTCTCCTATCTGAAATCTCATTAACCAGGGAAGACGGATCACCAAAGAAGAAACCAAAAGTTAACACCACATCTGCCCAGAGAGACTTTTCATCTGTTCTTCTGAGGTCTGTTACCTAAGGGACTCTATAAGACAACTTTTGTTCCTAATGCAGTTACACCCCTCAATCTTCCCTTAACTTGTTGCCACCTTCCCTAGAGCTCAGGGGAACTTTGTCTCAAATTATTATCTGTTCTTCAGGTCCATTCTTTTCCCCTACAAATTACTGACTCTTCCTCCAAAATTGCCAAAATCTCCCACTCTCCTTTCACCTATGAAGAGGGTATTTAAGTTTCAATCATCTGGTCCTTCCTTGAGTTTCATACTTTGTACCACTTCTGTGTATTTGCTTGGTATTGAATTTGTATGCCTTTTCTCCTGTTCACCTATTTTTTTGTCAGCTTATTTTAGTAGAGTCAATTATTGAACTTTCAGAGGGAAAATTTATACTTCCCTACAAGACCTAGAAAATATAATGGAAATTTTGTCCTGATTAATACTAATAAATACTCTTAATACCAACTTCCAAATACTTAAGGAAGGACTACTAAATGAAGTACAAATGGGACCAAGGTAAAGGGGAAAAAAATTTAAAGTTGCTTGCCAGTAAAGACCTCAGGTAGAGACAAAAAGATCAAAACCAACAACCTCTGGTTTGGAACATTTATAATAGAGTGTATGGGCCCAGTTGCAAGAACTTTCTACTACCTTGTTTGAAAATACAAAGTTGCAGAGGAGACAAAGATTAACTGAAGAAATATACAGGCATTCTTTGTAATTACCATAGCAATGCAGAGGAGAAATCACAAACAGAAAAGTACAAGGACAGCCCCTATCCCCTAAAAATGAGATGTCTAAACTATAAATGGACACATACACACACAAAGGTACACATATGCATACATTTTTCCTATAAAACTCTACTGAGAACCAGGAAGATTTCCTGCTAGCCCAGACCACCTGTTGGCCCCTTCCTATACTATTTATTTTGCAATATCTGGCCCTGAAACCACTTCAGTCATTAAAAAATTAGTAACAATTAAATGAGAATAATGGCCAGCAATAGAAATAAATAACATGACTTCAAGCATAATTATTTAAGAATTCTTGGCAGGAATAAGATCAGAGAAACTGCAAAATTTATTTACTAAATCAATGTTTCTTTTAAAGCCAAAGTAATTAAAACTATATGATAGTCACTCAAGGAGGGAGAGAGAGAAACAGACTGAATCTAAGTTCAGTTCCATGAACATTTGAAAACAACTTGTGACAGAAGTGACATTGTCAATATATGAGATAAAGAGAAAAGTGTTCAATAAGTTGTATTCAAACAACAGGAAAAAAATGTAAACAAAATCCTGTATCATCTCTTACACTAAAATTAATTTCAGGTGAATTAGAGATTTAAATGTAAGCATCAAGGTTACAAAAACATTCAAAAGAAAATCAAATATTTCTATGACTGGAGGGTAAGAAATTTTCCAGGTAAGACATAAAAGCAAACATTAAAAAAAAATTGACAGTGCTTCATTAAAATTGCAATTATTACATTCATCAAAAACACCATGAGAGTGAATATATAACCCATAAGCTATGAAAAGTCATATCAACACAGTAACTGACAAAATATTAGTGAAGTTACAAAGAATGCCTCTAGGTCAATATGAAAATTATAATTAACCAGTAGAAAATCTGGGGAGGGGGAGAAATATAAGCATTGGCAATGCCAGCTACTTAAATGAAGGAGAAATGAATGTGAAAATAGACCATTGAAAGGTGCTTAATTGCATCAACAATTAGAAAAATGCAAATTTAAATGATAATTAGTCAACATTTTACTCTGACCATAGTAGCAAAAATTTAAAATCTGACAATATCAGTGCTGGCAGGGACATGGAACTCTGGGAACTGTTATGCACGGCTGATGGGAGAGTAAACAGACGAAAACAGATTGGAAAATGATTTCATATTCTCTCAAGCTATTCATATATGGAGTCAAATGATCTCAAACTCAAGCACATACCCCAGAGCCATCAATTCAAACCTTTTTCCTGACATAGTTCCTAAATATTCTTTTGAAACTTTGTAACATGTTGCCCATTTTTAAATGGATTGCCGTTGTTAATCAGTTTTTGTAGTTCCAAAGGATGTAATTCCCAGTTTCATGTAAATATAACATTTTAATATAAAACTGTTAAATCTCTCCTTTTAAATGTGTCTAAAGAGCAGAGAATATGGTCAAACAGAACTCAAATGATCAAACCCCCACAGGAAAACCATATTAAACAACTATCCATGCAAGAAAGTACCTTTATATGAACCAAAAATCAGGTGAACGATCACAGTATCTGGTTTTAATATCTTAATAAGGAAAGAGGCACTGAAGAAGATAGGAAGGACAATCTTGCACTGCCTACACCACTTTTCCCCCAACCCCAGGTGGCTCAGTGTGGAGAGAGAATCCCTGTGTTCCAGGGAGGGAGAGAAAAGTGAGAGTGGGACTTTGTATTCTAATTCAATGCTGCACTGTCATAGTGGAACGTAATACAGAACAGAAGTCGGCTAGTGCCAACAGATAAAGCATTGAGGCCAGCCCTTGGCCCAAGGGGAATCTTTGCTCAGCCTGTGGAGCCTGAGTTCCAGCCAGCTTTACCACTGGCTCACTAAAGTGGCCTGGGTCCCTGAATAAATTTGAGCGGCCATCAGGTAACAAAGACTACAGTCTTTAGGCAATCTTGGATCTGCCCTGGTCTCAGAGGCAGTAGACCAGGGATATAACCCTGTATGACATCACCTCCAGTGGCTGTGTGTGCCTGCATTTACCCATTCCCGACCCCACCTTTAGGCAGTGAAGCACAGGGAGAAAATTCTTCCAATTGGAAGGAGGATAGAGAATACAGAGGACTTTGTCTTGAAACTCGAGTACCAGCCCAATCACAGTAAAATAAAGCACCAGGCATATTCCCAAAGCCCCTAGTTCCAAGCCTTTGCTTCTGAACATTTCTAGACCTACTCTGGGTCAGAAGGGAATCTGCTGCCCTGGTGGGATGGACCTAGTCCTGGCAATATTCAGTACCCTCTGACTAATACCAGCAAGGTATTAGTGACTGTGGGCCTTAGTGAATCCCAGTACTGACCTAGTCTGGAAGGCCACAGGCTTCAGGTGCGATCCAATATGATACCAGCTGTGATGGCCCCAGAAGTACCCACAGGCCCCTTCCCTGACTTCAGGCAGCCCAGTACAGAGAGAGATGCCTCCTGACTAAAAAAGAGAGGAGGGAGAATGAGAGACTTTGCCTGGTAACAGATATCCCAGCAAATTCCCCATTACCTTCCCCGGTTAACCAAGGCTATGTATCTAGGAATCTACAAATGTCACAATATTCCTGGGCTTAGGGCTGCTCCCAGTGCTAAAATGGCTTCAGTGACCACAGGTTTAGATAACAACACTCAATCCTCTCTTTTTTGGAAATCGCTCTCAAGAAGGATGAGTACAAACAAGCCCAGACTGAGAAGACTGAAATAAGTACCTAAATCTTTAATGCCAGACACAATGAATGTCCACAAATATCAGAAAGATTTAGGAAAACATGACCTTACCAAACAAACTGAATAAGATACCAGTGATCAATCTTGGGGTGACTGAGATGTGTAACCATTCAAACAGGGAATTCAAGATAGCTGTTTTGAGGAAGCTCAACAAACTTCAAGGTAACACAGAGAAGGAATTAAAAATTCTGTGAAGGAAATTTAAGAAAGAGATTGAAGTAATTTAAAAAATAAAGTAGAAATTCTAGAGCTGAAACATCAATATCATCTCACCCACATTAAAGTGGCTATTACCAAAAGACAGAAAATAACAGATACTGGCAAGAATACCAAGAAAGCATAACAGTTGTATACTGTTGGGAATGTACAACAATGGAAAACAGTATGTAGGTTTCTCAAAAACCTAAAAATAGAACCACCATATGATCCAGCAATCTCACTGCTAAGAATAAATCCAAAAGAAAAAAAAATCAGCATATTGAAGAGATATCTGCATTTCCATTATTATTGCAGCACTATTAACAATAGCCAAGATATGGAAGCAACCTAAGAGGCCATGAATGAATGTATGGATAAAGAAAATATGTTACATATATACAATTAATTATTATTCAACCATAAAAATAATGAAATCTTGTCATTTGCACCAACATGAAGGGAACCAGAGGTCATTATGTTAAGTGAAATAAACCAAGTGTAGAAAGACAAATAATGCACGTACTCACTCATATGTAGGAGCTAAAAAAAAAAATGAAATCATGATGACAAAAAGTAGAATGATGGTTACCAGAGGCTGGGAAGGGTGATACAGAGAAGGTTAATGGGACAGAAATACAGTTAGACAGAAGTAAGATACAGTGTTCAGTAGCACAATATGGGCAACAGTAGTTATCAATTACTGTATGTTTCAAAATAATGAAGACTGAAATTGTAATTTTCTTAGCACAAAGAAATAAGAAATCCTGATATGATGGATATTCCAATTACTCTCATTTGATTATTACACCTTGTAATTTTGTATCAAAATATCACAGGTACTCCATAAATATAAACAACTATTATGTATCCATTAAAAATGAAACATTTAAAAAGTGTATCTAAACAATCTTCTTCTTCAACACTCAGAAATTTGATATCTTTTTCTTCTTGAACTCATATCTCTATTTCATTTCTTACATAATTCTGTCCAAATAGAATATATTTTATACTTGAAAGTCTATCAGTAAAACTATTATGCCAATTTAGAAAGTGGGAAACTGGTAAAGACAAAGCATTGGTTAAAACAACAACAGCAACAAAGAGATGTCCACTTCCAGGAATATGGGTAGACATACTTTTCCTTATGCTTTCCACTAAGTACAACTAAGAATTCTGGATATGATGTATCAAACAGAAGTAGAATCTGAAGGGTAGAAAAAAGAAGGAAGACTATCTAGGGACCACAAGACCCAAGGAATGACATAGTGATGTATTACTTGATTTGTTGGGATTTCTGTTTCTTTGTTTGTTCATTTTGCCTCATACACTCTAGGCTTGCAGCTGAAGAAGCTAGCACATTGAAATTAACAGATGTATATAAAACCCTAACAAAAGCCTCTGTAGCCAACAGAACAAGAAAGGGGTTTACTAGCAAGACAGAAAACTTTTAGAAAATAACTCTTCTGCTATATTCAATCCAGGAAAAAAAAAAAAAAAAAAAAAAAAAAAAAAACAGACTCCACCCAACCATCATAACAAAGGTCACTAAGAAACCTTGACCTCCTCTAATACAGCACCCCAAGCTCCTACCTGCCAGAATTATTTCAGAGGTGTCCAAGTAGAAATCCAAGGCTTTCATCTCTTCCGGCCAGTAACAAGCCTACACCTTGAGTGTCAGTAGAGACACACAGGGAATTGGAACTCTTAAACTCCCAATCCCACCAAGCAGTAATGAACAGCTTTCCCACACCATTTGTCAACATAGCAACTGTTGGGAGGACCCTGTTTCACTTCTTCTATCGAGCAGTAACAAGGGAAATCTTCCTCTGCTGAGGTGTTGTCACATAAATCCAGATAAAACAGTTTTAAATAATACACAGGATCTCATAGCATAATATAAAACTTTCCAGATATCAGTTAAAAAATACTTGTCATACCAAGAACCAAAAAAATCTCAAACTGAATTTTAAAAAGGAATTAATAAGTATCATACCCAAGTGACAGATTTGTCAGAACTACCTGACAAAGATTTTAAAGTTGCCATGATAAAAATGTTTCAACAAACAATTACCCCAAAAAAATCTTGAAACAAATGAAGAAAACAGAAAACTTCAGCAAAAATATATATATATAAAATCTCAATAAAATGCTCAGTAGATGAGATCAACAGAAAAATGGAAGCAAAGAGGGGAAAATAAATGAACTGAAAAATAAAAACATACATAACACAATCTAAACACAGAAATACAATAAACTAGAAACAAGAAATGAACAGAGTCTCAGGGACTTTAGAGAGTATAACAAAAAAAACCTGATTCAGGTATCGCCAGGGCCTGAGAAGGAGGGAGAAAAGAGAGTAGAACTCTAAATGTACTAAAATAAAACTGGCTGGAAACTTTCCAAATTTAACCCCAAAACTTCATAAAACTACAGATTCAATAATCTGAAAACTTCATACAAGATAAGCCTAAAGAAATTAATCCCAAAACACATCAAAATTGAACTTTTGAAAACTAAGCAACAAAGAACAATACTCTTAAAGGCATGTAGGGAGTGATATCGGTTAGCTCTGTGACCCCACCCAAATTTCATCTTGATTTATAATCCCCATGTGTCAAGGGAGGGACCTGGTGAGAAGTGACTGAATTATGGGAGTGGTTTCTCCCATGCTGTTCTCATGATAGTGATATCTCATGAGATTCGATTATTTAAAAGTGATAGTGGTATCTCATGAGATTTGATGTTTGGCAGTTCCCCCCACCACCACCTCACTTTTCCTCCTTTCTGCTGCCATGTAAAACGTGTCTTGCTTCCTCTTCACCTTCCACCATGACTGTAAGTTTCTTGAGGCCCTTCTAGACATGTGAAACTGTGAGCCAATTAAACCACTTTCCTTTATAAATTACCCAGTCTCAGGTAGTTCTTTATAGCAGTGTAAAAACAGATTAATACAAAAAATCTGTACTGGTACTGGGGTACAGTTATAAAGATAACCTGAAAATGTGGATGCTACATTGGAACTGGGCAACAGGGCAGAGTTTGGAATAGTTTAGAGGGTTCAGAAGAAGACAGGAAGGTGTGGGAAAGTTTGAATCTTCCTAGAGACTTGTTGAATGGTTTTGGCCAAAATGCTGATAGTGATATGAACAGTGAAGTCCAGGCTGAGGTGGTTTCACATGAAGATGAGGAACTTATTGGGAACTGAAGCAAAGAATCAGTCTTGCTATGTTTTAGCAAACAGATTGGCAGCACTGTGCTCCTGACTTGGAGATCTGTGGAATGTTGAACTTGAGAGATTATTTAGAATATCAGGTAGAAGAAATTTCTAAGCAGCAAAGCATTCAAGATACAATCTGACTTTTTCTGAAAGCTTACAGTCATATGTACTCACAAAGAAATAATTTGAAATTGGAACTTATGTTTAAATGGAAAGCAGAGTAAAATTTTGGAAAATTTGCAGCCTGAACATGCAGTAGAAAATAAAAGCCCATTTTCTCACTTAAAAAAAATTCAATCTGGCCATAGAAATTTGCATAAACAATGAGGAGTACAATGTTAACAGCCAAGACAATGGTCAAAATGTCCAAGACAAGTCAGATTTTCACAGCAGCCTCTCCCATCACAGGACTGAAGGCCTAGGAGGGAAAAAATGGTTTTGTGGTGTGGGCTAAGGGCCCTGCTGTACTGTGCCATCTCAGAAAGTGGCATCCTGTGTCTTAGCCACTCCAGCAGGTAAGGGCGACCAAGGTATTGGGCCATTGTTTCAGAGGTTGCAAGTCCCAGGCATTGGTGCCTTCCATGTGGTGTTGGGCTTGCAGGTGCACAGTAGCCAAGAGTTGAGGATTGGGAACCTCCACCTAGATTTCAGAAGATGTATAGAAATGCCTGCATGGCCAGGCAGAAGTCTGCTGCAGGGGTAGAGCCCTTATGGAGAACCTCTGCTAGGGCAGTGCAAAGAGGAAATGTGGGGTTGGAGTTCCAACACAGAGTCCTCACTGGGGTACTATGTACTGGAGCTGTGAGAAGAAGGCCACTGTCTTCCAGAACACAGAATGGTAGATCATTGGCAGCTTGCACCATGCACCTGGAAAAGCCACAGGCACTCAAGACCAGTCCATGAAAGGAGCCACAGAGGCTGCACCTGCAGAGTCATAGGAGTGCAGTTGTCCAAGGCCTTGGGAGCCCACCTTTTGCATCAGTGTGCCATGGATGTGAGACATGGAGCCACAGGTGTTTCTTTCAGAGTTTTAACATTTAATGACTGCCCTGCTGGGTTTCAGACTTTTACAGAGCCTTTAGCCCCTTTGTTTTGGTCCATTTTTCCTTTTTGGAATGGGAGCATTTGCTTAATGCCTGTACCCCCATTGTATATTAAAAGTAACTGCCTTGTTTTTGATTTTACAAATCCTTCTTAGGCAAAAGGAAATTGCCTTGTCTCAGATGAAATTTTAAACATGAACTTTTGAGTTAATGCTGGAAAATGAGTTAAGATTTTGGAAGATGGTTGGGAAGGCATAATTGCATTTTGAAATAAGAGATAGACATAATATTTGGGAAGGGTCAGGGGTGGAATGATATGGTTTGGTTTTGTGTCCCCACCCAAATCTCATCTCAAATTGTCATTCCCACATGTCAAGGGAGGGGACTTGGTGGGAGGTGACTGGATGAAGAAGGAAGTTTCCCCCATGCTGTACTTATAATAGTAATTTAGTTCTCACAAGATCTGATAGTTTAAAAGTGTTAGACAGTTCCCCCACCTCGTTGTCCCTCTCTCCTCCTGCAATATAAGATGAGCCTTGCTTCCCTTTTCCTTTCTGCCATGATTTTAAGTTTCCTGAGGTCTTCCAAGCCATGAGGAACTGTGAATCAATTAAACCTCTTTCCTTAATAAATTACCTAATCCCAGATAGTTCTTTATAGCAATGTAAAAACAAACTAATACAAGGATAAATGACAATTTAATTTTATGGTAAAAACAATCAGAATGTTGGTGGATTTACATGAGAAACCAGAGAGGCCAGAAGGAAGTAGCACAATATTTTTCAAGTGCCAAAAGAAAATAACTGTCAACTCAGAATCTTATACCTGCAAAAATATCCTTTATCTATGAAGAAGAAATCAAAACATTTTCAGAAGAAAGAAAACTAAGATGATTTATTACCAGTAGACCTATCCTAAGAGAATGGCAAAATGAAATTCTCTAAGGAAAAATAAAATAATAAAAGAAACAACTTTGGTATATCAGGAAATAAAAAGGAATTCTGTAAGCTAAATTATTAATAGATACAATAGACTTTTTTTCTCCTCTTGAGTATTCTAACGTATGTTTAACAGTTAAGGAAAAACATATAATACTTCTAATGTTGTTCTAAATGTGTAGAAAAATATTTAACATAATTCTGTTTTGAATGTGGAGGGTAAAGTGATGTTAAGGATGATACAGTTTTTATACTTTACTCAAACTAGTAAAATATTAACACCAGGAGACTGTGATAAGTTTTGTATTTATATTGTAATTTCTAAAACAACCACTAAAAAGAACCTATATAAAAGCGGTATAAATTGAAATGAACTTTAAAAACTGTTCAAGTCACGCACCAGAAGGCACGGAAATTAATATAGAGGGGGAAAAAAACACAAAGTAGAAAATAGAAAAAAATAATAATAAAATGGTATATTTAAGCCTGTATTAATCTGGTCTCAGACTGCTAATAAAGACATACTGAAGACTGGGTAAAAAGAAAGAGCTTTAATTGACTCACAGTTCACCAAGGCAGGGATACCTTGGGAAACTTACAATTATGACAGAAGGAAAAGCAAACATGTCCTTCTTCACTTGGCGGCAGGAAGGAGAAGAATGTGTACCCAGTCTAAATACACAAAATATATTAGCAGAGTGGGTTTTAAATATAACATAGCCCTATGCTGAATACAAAAATCTCACTTCAAATTAGTTAAACTGTTGTGGAAAGCAGTATGGCAATTCCTCAGAGAACTTAAAACAGAGCTAACATTCAACACAGCAATCCCACTACCGGGTATATACACAAAGGAATATAAATCATTCTACCATAAAAACGCATGCACATGACTGTTCACTGTGGCACTATTCACAGTAAGAAAGACATTGCATCAACCTATAAGGCCATCAATTGTACACTAGATAAAGAAAATGTAGAACATATACACCATGGAATACTATATAGCCATACGAAAGACCGAGACCATGTCCTCTGCAGGAACATTGAAGAAGCAGGACACCATTACCCTCAACAAACAAATGCAGGAACAGAAAAACCAATGCTGCACATTCTCACTTAAAAGTGGGAGCTAAATAATGAGAATACATGGACAGAAAAGAGAGGAACAACAAATGATGGGGCTTACTTGAGGGTGGAGAGTAAGAAGAGACAGAGGTTCAGGAAAAAAAAACTGTCAGGTACCTGTGTGACAAAGTCCAAGTCACAACTTTACCTATACAGCAAACCTGCACATATAGTCCTGAACCTAAAATAAACATTAAAATATTTTTAAATGCATAAATATGTGGATTATTTCAATAAAAGGATTTTTAAAACTCACTCTAAATAAAATTATATCGGTAGATTTAAAATAAAGAAATGGAAAAGCATACACCATGCAAATACCATATTATCCAACAGTCCCACAACTAAGTATATACCGCAAGGAAATTTTTTTTTTTTTTTTTTTTTTTTTTTTTTTTTTTTTTGAGATGGAGTTTTGCTCTTCTTGCTCAGAATGGAGTGCAATGGCATGATCTGGGATCACCACAACTTCTGCTTCCCAGGTTCAAGTGATTCTCCTGCCTCAGCTTTCCAAAGTAGCTAGGATTACAGGTATGCACGACCACGCCTGGCTAATTTTTTGTATTTTTAGTAGAGACAGGGTTTCTCCATGTTGATCAGGGTTGGATTATAGGCAAGAGCCACCGCACCCAGCTGGAAATATTAATTATTGTGTCAAATAGATATCTGCATTCCCTTGCTCATTACAGATTCTTTAAAATAGCCAAGACACAGAATTAAACTAAATATCCATCAGTGAATGAATGGATGAAAAACATATAACATAAACATACAATGGAACTTAATTTAGGCTTTAAAAAGAAGGAAATCTTGTCATTTTCCACAACATTAATGAACCTAGAAAGTATTATGTTTTTTAAAAAGCCAGGCACAGAATGACAATACTACATAATTCCACTTCTATGTGGAACCTAAAAATGGAAATCTCATAGCAGAGAGTAGATGGTAGTTACTAGGTATTGCAGAGCTGTGGTAGAACAGGGAGATGTTGGTCAAATGATACAAAGTTTCACTGACAGCAGGAATAAGTTCAAGAAATCTAGTGTACTAACATGATGAGTACAGTTTATGTACCGTATACTCAAAAATTGCTAGAAGATATTTAAATGTTCTCATCACAAAAAAGTGAGCTAATACATGTTAATTAGCTTGATTCAACCATTCCAAAATGTATACATATTTCAAACTACCATGTTGTATACCATAAATATATTTTTTTATTTTTTGAATAAAAGAATTTTTTAAAAATATATGTGAAGCAAAAACTATTACAGCTAAAAGAAGAAACCCACAAATCTACAATTATAGTTAAGAGATTTCAACACTCCCCTCTCAACAATCGATAGAACACTCGAGGGTTTTCCAGCAAGATAGAACAAATAATATATAAATATACATAGATATGTGGCATGAAATTTATTAGAGGAATTGGCCCATATGATTATAGAGGCTGAGAAGTCCCATGGTTGGCCATCTGCAAGCTGGAGACCCTGGGATGCCAACAGCATGGCTCATTCCATGTCCTAAAGCCTTAGAACCAGGGAAGCTGATGGTGTAACTCTCAGTCCAAGGCCAAAGGCCTGAGAACCTGGGAGTGAGGGGTTGGAGGAGGAGGAAAAATTTTCTAAGTACCAGAGTCCAAACTCCTGATAACAGGAAGTTTTGATGTCCCAGGGCAGAAGGGTGTCCCAACTCCAGGAAAGAAAGAAAAAAAAAATTCACTTTTTCTCTGTGTTTGTTCTATTTGGGTCTCTAGCCAATTGGACAGTGCCTGCCCACATTAAGGGCAGTGCTTCCTCCCTTAGTTCACTGAGTCACATGCCAATCTCCCCTGGAAACACTGTCACAGACACACCCAGAAATAATGCTTTGCCAGTTCTCTAAGTATTTCATAACCTAATCAATTTTATGCCTAAAATCAACCATCACAACCATGTAGACAGAAAATCATCAAGAATTTTAAAATAACACCATCAATCAACAAGATCTAATTGACATTTATAAAACACTCCACCCAACAACAGAATGCTCATTTATTGCAGCCATCTGTGTAATTTATATAAAGATATACCATATCCTAAGTGTTGTTTTACATTTTATAATTTTCACTGAATGTCACGCATATTGTTCAGACTAGTAGCAACTGAGGTAAATGGCATAGTATTTGTGAGGTAAATAGCATAGTATTTATGCCTGGAAATGTGCATGTTACTTCTGTTATGATAATAGTGGGAAAGTTGCAGAGATGAGTCAGAATAGAAAGAAGTTGAGCTAGTTTAAGTTTTACTATTGCTGTTAGAACCTCCACTGTACTTCTAGCTTCAACTTCCTTTAGGATAGTTTGGGATTGGGGATGGATCAGTATTTCTAGTGGGTTTTTGTTTAGTTTCACTTGTTTAATATTTATGCTATCTTCTCAACATTTAGTCTTCCCTATGCACCTGCCCCACACAGAGGCTCTTTTTCTACTGTATTCACCCTATACTAGGGGTAGTACTCACTACCCAAAAAACTGGGGGAGGTTCATTGTTTCTCTGTGGTCATAGTCATGTAAAATTAAAGCTGCTCTATCATTTGAGTGTTTGCAAAGCAATAATCAATATGTTCACATTTTAAAAGCTAAAATAAATTGATTGATTGATTGGTTGGTTGACATATAGGGGCCAGGCACAGTGGCAAATGCCTGTAGTTCTAGCACTTTGGGAAGCCCAGGCAGACAGATCACCTGAGGTCAGGAGTTAAAGACCAACCTCACCAACATGAAAAAAAACCCATCTCTACTAAAAATACAAAATTAGCCAGGCGTGGTGGTATATGCCTGTAATCCCAGCTACTCAGGAGGCTGAGGCCAAAGAATCGCTTGAACCCAGGAGGTGGAAGTTGCAGTGAGCTGAGATCCTGCCATTGTACTTCAGCCTGGGCAACAAGAGCAAAACTCTGTCTCAAAAAAAAAACAAACAAACAAAAAAAAAAAAACACACATACACACGTATAAATCAAATCACTAGCCGTTTAATTATAACTATGTACAAAAGAGCAGAATTATGGTTAGAAAAATAGCATGAATTAAAGGAATTTTTTAATTTATATTGCTTATTCACTTCTCCATAAGCAATTTTACGATTCTCTGAACAATTTAATCAGTAACATATCAACCTTACTTTAATTATTTAAAGAAAAATATATTTTATCACCAGTAACTAAAATTAAGCACTTGTATATGGCTGTTGCACCATATCTGCTAAAGCCATCAAAACATCTAAGAGAGCTACAATTAGTAGATTCAACAAATTAGATATTCTACAAATTGAACATTCCTTGAATTCACTTCTTGTGAATTGATTTGTGAGCTGTATATTAGGCAAAGTGTCCATTTTGGAAAATTAAATATTGGACAATTTACCTGCTTCCATTAAAGCTTCAAATATCAGAAACAACCTAAGCATCCATCAATAGAGGCACATTAACAACATTATGATCGATCCACTGAACTCAAATCTCAAAAAAAAGTATGATGCAGTTTCAAATAAATGGACAGGAACAAATCTTTAGTAGATAAAGAACAAAGCAAGTTACTACCATTTGTATAATGCAGTGATCATGAAAGTGTGATCCTTAGCCAGCACCCTCAGTTTCCCCTGGAACTTGTTAGAAAGGTAAATTCTCAATTCTCAACCCCACTTACTAAACTAGAAACTCTGCGGTTGGAAGCCTAGCAATTTGTGTTTTAACAATCTTTTCAGGTAATTGTGAAGCATGTTAAAATTAGAGAAAAACTGGTATAAAAAAGGAAATCATTGAAAACAAGCATGCCTGTACACATACACATAGATGCATAGGCTATCCTCATAAAGTACATACAAATCTGTAAGAGTTTTTCTTTCTAGCCATGAAAACAGGGGCACATAGGAACCCAGGATGGAAAAGAGATTTAATAATATAAACTATTCTATTTGTGTACCATTTGAATTAGTTTCCAGTGAACATCTTTGACAAAAAAAAGTAGATTTTTCAAAATAGAAACACCTTCAAACTTAAAGCTGAAGAACTGTCCAAAGCTATTGTTCATGTAGATATTTTTTCATCACATTCCCATATTGAAATGAAGGAAAATTAGATTAAGGTAAATGGAAAAGAAGATATTTCAAAATATTTTCTGCCTCTTAGAGGAAACATTAGGTTTGAGAAAATGCTACAAGTTACAGCTAAGATACATATTTCACCATAATTTGAAACAAATAAAGTAAAACATGATGATTTTAATGCATTGTCATGCTATTACCTTTTTAAAGATATCTCCACATGATGTTTTCAGAAATTTCTACACTAGGTATGTTATTTGTAAAATGTATGACAATGGCAGTCTATAGGCCACAACTTAAAATGAAATGCAAGGTATCATATACATAATTCGTCTCCTTCACATTATACTGAACTTGACAATAATTTCATTCAAAACTTACAATGAGCTTATATTAAGTCTCTGAAGGCAAAAGATTAGTTATTAAATTTTTTAATTCTATAAGTTTTTCTGAATTTGTATAAAGTATCTCAGAACATTTTAAATACAGTTTATCAGCATACCTTTAGACTTATTTCCATCCCTAAAATATTCCCAAAATTCAACTATTTATTATCATTACAAAATTTATCCAGAATATTTCTGCATTTCAGTATAATTTTCCTTTTGAAAAGGTAACAAAATTTAGCCTTAGTTTTTTGGAGCACAAATTAGTTAAACTGTTTCTGAAAAACTGAAAAAAAAAATCCAAGTTCATGTGATTATTGTAAATTATAGGTTCTACTTATAAACATCCTATAGTGATTTTTAAAACATGTGCACAAAGTTTTTAGTATTTCTGCCTTCAAGAGATGGAACACTATTCCTTTCCTCCTGAGTGTAACCTGGACCAAGTGACTCACATCTAACAAACAGAACATTGCAGAAGTTACATATCATTTCTGATTAAAAGGCTGAGGTTTTCAACTAATGTGAAAAATATATATACATTAGATCACTCACTCTCGAAAAATTCAGCTTCTATGTTGTAAAAGACTCAGGCAGTTTGTGAAGAGCTCTGTGTGATGAGGAACAGGTTTCCAGCCAACAACTGGCAAATAACTGAAGCCTGACAACAACCAAGTGAGCAAACTTGAAAGTAGATCCTCACTTTTTCTGTCCCCAGTCAAGCTTTCAGATGACTGCAGCCCTGGCCAATACCTGACTGAAAACTCGAGAGAGACCCTAAGCCAGAAGCATCCAACTAACGTGTTTTGAGATGCCTAACTCACAGGAACTGTGAAGTAATATATATTCGTTATTTTAAGATGCTGGGTTTGGGGTAATTTGTTATGCAGAAATAAGTAACTAAACAATATTGGCCAGGCTCAGTGGCTCATACCTGTAATCCCAATACTTTGGGAGGCCAAGGTGGGTGAATCACTTGAGCCCAAGAGTCTGAGACCAGCCTGGGCAACATGGTGAAACCCCGTCTCTACTAAAAATACAAAAATGAGCCAAGCATGGTGGCATGTATGTGGAGTTCCAGCTACTCGGGGAGCTGAGCTGGGAAAATCACTTGAGCTCAGGTGGTGGAGGATGCAGTGAGCAGAGATCTGCACCACTGCACTCCAGTCTGGGTAAAAGACTGAGACTCCAACTCAAAAAAATAACTAAACAATACCATCAGTTAAATACAGTTGACATGCATTTTGTATTTCCCCAGTGTTCCTTGCTTTATAAAATCAGTCCTTCTTCACTCGAAATAAGTCGGTTCAATGCATTACATCCCTGGTACAGCTGACTTTTACACCCTCATTGGTGAGGTGGTCCAGAACCAGTTCAGCAAATCAGAGTATCCCATATCATTATCAGAGTTACTGCTTTAGAGTTGCACATGTAAGTTAAGTTGGACAGTCAGAATACTCCCGAATAAATGTCACCAAGGTTATCATAAAAGATGCTTACCTTCCTCTGAAATGACCTTCTAAGTTTCACAAGCCTAAAGCTGCCTACTTATCTTTTCACTCTGTGGAAAGAAATGTTCTGAAAATAAAGCCAAAAAGATGCAAGAAAGTAAGCAAATATGAGATGAAAAGACAATGTGTTTTCCTCATGTTGATCAAACCTCTAAATTCTGTTATCTACCTTGGACTTCCCACTTAGCTGAATTCTTTCAGGAAGGATTTTCAGTTCTTTCAGGAAGCTGAGTTGGTTTTTCATTCTAAATGGGTCAACCATATGAGTCCTAATAAATTTGACAACATTTATGAATTAAAAATAAACACAAGACTTATGGCTCTGGCCATGATGAAGTAATAGAAATCACTTTTAACCTCTCATTATAAACAAACAAAAATGAACAATAAGTATACAAAACAACTGTTTTCAGACAAAGAACAACATTCATGCCAAGACAGCAATTCCTGAGAAAAGGAAAACAAAGGAGGTGAGGTCCAAAGTTGCCCAAGCCTTCTGTCCGCAGAGTTTCCAGGTCTCAGCGAAGAATAGTGGACACCAAAAAGATACTCAAAGGCTTCCTGAATTGAGGTGACAGGGTTGAGAAAACGAGAAGTCCAAAGTAACCAGAATTTATAGAGTGGAGTAATAGGACAGTGCTGCACTGAAAAAGAGAATTCTTAAAATATGCAAGGAGGTTTCCCTAGCATTTTCAGGTGAGCACTTTTTTGCACATGGATGTGAGGTAACTACCAGGGAGTACTGAAGCAATTCCAGAGATCATATTGACATAGGAATAATTTATGCTCTCAACAAGAGGATAGAAATTTCTCAATGCATGAGGGTATCATATTATACACTCAAAAAAATGATTTTGTCAATATGGAACCAAATTAGCTTCAGACTAAAGATAATCTGCTGTTTCCAAAAGGCAAAGTAATCACAGAGAAAATCCCCAAAACAATATGTAAAACAATACAAAAATTTCAGAACTAAACAACATAAAAGTCGCAAAACCATCTTGCCAAGACCAGTCAACATTTTACTGAAGGACTTAGTGCATTAAAGAACGAAGATAATAAATGGCACATAGTTTGGAAAATAAAAGGAATAAAATTGTTATAGACATAGGGCATAATCATCTTTGTGGAAAATCTTAAGGGCTCTGGGAAAATCTGTTAAAACTAATAATAAAGTTGAGCAAGGTTTACAAAGTCAACATGAAGAAATTAATTATATTTCTATGAAGTAGCAATAAATCAGAAATTAAATTTAAAATATACTATTTACAATAGCATCAAATTTTGAATCATACAAATAATTTGACAAAATATGTGTAAGATCTGTATGTGAAAATTATAAAGCACTGCCAAATGAAATGCTAAAGGTATAAAAATGAGGCATACCATATTCATAGATCAAATCATTAAAGATTCTATTCTTTCTAAATTGATGTGTAAATTCACAGCAAACTCAATTATAGTTCTAGTAGGCTTTTGATGGAAATCAACCATCTGACTCAAATTTATATATTAATATAAATACAGAAGACCTAGGAAAGCTGAAGCAATTTTAAAAGACAAACAAAGTTAGAGGGCTTACAGTATGTGACTTCAGGATATATTATAAAACTATATTAATCAAGAAAGTGTAATATTGGCAGAAAGAGAGATATACAAAGTAATGCAATCAAATAGTCCAGAAATAGATCCACACATATATGGTCAATAGAGTTCAACAAAAGTGCCAAGGGAATTCAACGAAGAAATGATCATCTTTTCAGTAAATTAAGCTAGAACAACTGGATAACTTCATTTTTTATATAAACTAAAAATAAATCAGACTAAAATATAGGAGCTAAAACTTAAATTTTTAGAAGAAATTATAGGAGAAAAATCTTAGTCACTTTGCATTTGATAACAAGGTTTTAAATAGTATACCAAAATATATTAAAGAAAATAACTAACTTGTATATTGACTTTGTAAAGAACATAAAGTAATGATGCTAAAGAAAATAACTAACGCAGTATTACATAATACTAAACACTTTTGCTCTTTATAAAATACTATAAGGAAAATGACAGGGCAAACTACAGACTGAGAGAAAATATTTGCAAAAACATATATCGAGTGAAGAACCTGTACACAGAGTGTGTAAGTTCTTTCAACTCAATAATAGGACAACAAACAACAATTTAAAAAAACTAAGCAAATGATTTGAATAAAAAGTTGACCAAAAAAGAGACACAGATATTTATTTACACATGAGAAAAATGTTTGACATCTTGTCATTAGAAAAAACATTAAAATCACAACAAAATATCACCAGCAGCACCCACCAGAAGGCTAAATTTAAAAAAGTGACCACAGCAAGTTTTGGCAAAATATGTGGAGAAACTGAGATTCTCACATATATTTTGAGAAAGCAAAATGATTTGGCCACTTTGAAAAACTATGGACAGTTTCCTTTAAAGTACAATATAAATCTATCATTTGATCCAGCCATTCTTCTCAAGTTTTTTATACAAGTAAATGAAAACATATGTCCACACAAAGACTTGTGCATGAATGATCTTAGAATTTTCTTTGCATTAGAAAAACCCAGAAACAATCCAAGTCCACCTACAGGTAAATACATAGACAGATTATACACACATACAATGAAATACTCTTAAGCAATAAAAAGAAATTAACTGTTGTTACAGGTAACAAGGTCTATAAATGTGAAAATAATGTTTCTGAGTGGAAGAGGCAGACAAATTAGAGTATATACTGTTTGAAACCATTTATATAAAACTAAAAAAATGCAAACTATGCTGACTGAAAGCCAATGTATTAGTCCATCTGCATGACTATAAAGGAATACTGGAGGTTGGATAATTTATAAAGAAAAGAGGTTTAAAGAGGATCCAAGATGGCTGAATAGGAACAGCTCTGGACTGCAGTTCCCAGAGAAAATGCAGAGGGGGAGTGATCACCATATTTCCAAACAAAGTTTTACTGCCCATAGACCAGGAGATTCCCAGGAGCAAAAGCTCCACTAGTTTCCAGCACAGCTGTTTCAACCAGCACAGAGGGTCTCCACACAAAAACTCACAGAAATCGGGGTGCCATTTCAACTGGTGACTGGAACACCTGGGAGACAGAGTCACCCGTTCAACTGAAAAAAAGGGGGCTGACACAGAGAGCCAGGTGATCTGGCTCTGCGGGACCTACCCCAACAAAGACCATCAATATGAAATACTCTGTATTGAGAGTTTCACAGCAAGCACAGCTGAACCAGGGATGGTCCAGCCCTGTGGGGGGAAGGGCATCTGCCATTACTGAGGCAGTCCACCATTACCGAGGCAGTCTGCTATTACCGAGGCAATCTGCCATTACTGAGGCAATCTGCCATTACTGAGGCAGTCTGCCATTACCAAGGCAGTCCACCATTACAGAGAGAGTCCGCCATTACAGAGGCAAACTGCCATTACTGAGGTAGTTCTAAACTATGCCTCTATAAACGAAACTGCAAGGAAGTTCACATAACAGCTGGGCAGAGCCTATGGCAGCTCAGCAACACCTCTGCTGGCAGACTGTGACTAGGCTACCTCCTCAATAGACAAGAAATCACTGAAAGAAGGCAGCAGCACATCAGGAACTTATAAAGCCCTACCTTCCCAGTACAGAGCACCTGGGAAAAAAAGGCGGTTATGAGTTCTGCTGCAGCAGACTTAAATGTACCTGACCAGCAGCTCTGAAAAGAACAATGGAGCTCACAGCTCAGGTCTTAAAAGGGACAGACTGTCTCCTCAAGCAACTCCCCAATGCCTGTATGTCCAAAAAGACACCTCATAAAGGACAGCTCAGGCTGACATTGGGTGGTTATCCTTCTGCAACAAAGATAACAGAAGACGAAACTGGCAGCAAACTTCACTGTTCTGCAACAGCTGCAGGTGATCCCCAGGCAAGCAGGGTCTGGAGTAGACCTCAGCAGTCCTACAGCAGAGTGGACTGGCTGTTAGAAGGAAAACTAAAAAACAGAAAGAAATAACTTCGTCATCAAAAAAAAGGATGTCCACTCAGAGACCCCATCTGAAAATCACCAACTACAAAGACCACAGGTAGATAAATCCACAAAGATGGCAAGAAACCCATGCAAAAGGGATGAAAACACCCAAAACCAGAATATCTCTCCTCCTCTAAGGGATCACAACTCCTCAACAGCAAGGGACCAAGGCTGGATGGAGAATGAGCTGATGAATTGACAGAATCAGGCTTCAGAAGATGGGTAATAAGAAACTTCTCTGAGCTAAAAGAACATGTTCTAACACAATGCAAAGAAACTAAAAACCTTGAAAAGGGTTTGATGAATTGCTAATGAGAATAAACAGCTTAGAGAGGAATATAGATGAATTGATGGAGCTAAAAAACACAACACGAGAACCTCGCGAAGCATACATCAGTTTCAATAGCCGACTCGACCAAGCAGAAGACAGGATATCAGAGACTGAAGATCAACTCAATGAAATAAAATGAGAAGGCAAGATTAGAGAAAAAGTGTAAATGAACAAAGCCTCCAAGAAATATGGAATAATGTGAAAAGACCTAATGTACATTTGATAGGTATACCTGATTATGACAGAGAGAATGAATCCAAGCTGGAAAATACTCTTCAGGTTATTATCCAGGAGAACTTCCCCAACTAGCAAGGCAGGCCAATATTCAAGTCCAGGAAATACGGAGAACACCACAAAGATATTTCTCAAGAAGAGCAACCCCAAGGCACACAATTCTCAGATTCACCAGGGTTGAAATGAAGAAGAAAATGCTAAGGGCAACCAGAGAGAAAGGTTGGGTTACCCACAAAGGGAAGCCCATCAGACTCACAGCAGATCTCTCAACAGAAACCCTACAAGCCAGAAGAGAGTGGGGGCCAATATTCAACAACCTTAAAGTAAATAAATTTCAACCTAGAATTTCATATCCAGCCAAACTGAGCACCATAAGCAAAGGAGAAATAAAAATGCTTTACAAACAAGCAATTGCTCTGAGATTTTGTCACCACCAGACCTGCCTTACAAGAGCTCCTGAAAGAAGCACTAAACATAGAAAAGAACAACTAGTACCGGCCACTCCAAAACTGTACCAAATGATAAAGAGCACCAATACAATGAAGAAACCGCATCAACTAATAGGTAAAACAACCAGCTAGCATCAAAATGGCAGGATGAATTTCACACATAACATTAACCTTACATGTAAATTAGCTAAATGCCCCAATCAAAAGACACAGACTGGCAAAATGGATAAAAAGTCAAAACCCATGGGTGTGCTGTACCCAGGAAACCCATCTCACATGCAAGGATACACATAGGCTCAAAAGAAAGGGATGGAGGAAGATTTACTTCTTCAGAGAGAACTACAAACTACTCCTCAAGGAAATAAGAGAGGATTACAAACAGATGGAAAAATACTTCATACTCATCATTAGGAAGAATCAATATTGTGAAAATGACCGTACTTCCCAAAGTAATTTACAGACTCAAATGCTATCCCCATCAAGCTAACTATGAGCCTCTTCTCAGAACTGGAACAAACCACCACAAGCTTCATATGGGACCCAAAGAGAGCCCACATAGCCAAGTCAATTCTAAGTAAAAAGAACAGGCTGGAGGCATCACGCTACCTGACTTCAAACTATACTACAAGAATACAGTAATCAAAACAGCATGGTACTGGTACCAAAATAGAGATACAAACCAATGGAACAGAACAGAGACATCGAAGGCAATGTCACACATCTACAGCCCTCTGATCTTTGAAAAAACTTACAAAAACAAGCAATGGGGAAAGGATTCCCTATTTAATAAACGGTATTGGGAAAACTTGCTAGCCGTGTGCACAAAGCAGAAACTGGACCCCTTCCTGAACCTTACACTAAAATTAACTGCAGATGGATTAAAAACTTAAACATAATGTCAACACCATAAAACTCTAGAAGAACACCTGGGCAAAACCATTCAGGACATAGGCATAGGCAAGGACTTCATACCTAAAACGCCAAAAGCATTGGCAAAAAAAAAGCCAAAATAGACAAAAGGGATTTAACCAAACTCCAGAGTTTCTGTACAGCAAAAGAAACAATCATTAGAGTGAACTGTCAACCAACAGAATGTGAAAATATTTTTGAAATCTACCCATCTGACCAAGGACTTATGTCCAGAATTTACAAAGAACTAAAACAGATCTACAAGGGAAAAAAAAAAAAAAAAAAAAAAAAAAAAAAAAAAACCAAACCTATTCAGAAGTGGGTGATGAACAGACAATTTTCAAAAGAAGACATATATGAGGCCAACAAACATGATATAATGCTCATCAGCACCAGTCATTAGAGAAATGCAAATCAAAACTACATTGAGATACCATCTCATGCCAGTTAGAATGGTAATCATTAAAAAATATGGAGACAACAGATGCTGGAGAGGATGTGGAGAAATAGGAACACTTTTACACTGTTGGTGGTACTGTCAATTAGTTCAACCATTGTGGAAGATAGTGTGATGATTCCTCAAGGACCTAGAAATAGAAATTCCATTTGACCCAGCAATCCCATTACTGGGTATATATCCAAAGAATGATAAATCATTCTATTTTAAAGACACATGCACACATATGTTCATTATGGCACTGTTTATGATAGCAAAGACTTGGAACCAACCGAAATGCCCATTAATGATAGACTGGACAGGGAAACTGTGGCACATATACACCACGGAATTACTATGCAGCCATGAAAAAAATGATGAGTTCATGTCCTTTGTAGAGACATGGATGAAGCTGGAAACCATCATTCTCAGCAAACAGACACAGGAACAGAAAATCAAACACTACATATTCTCACTCATAGGTGGGTGTTGAACAATAAAAACACACGGACACAGGGAGGGGAGCATAACACACAGGGGTCTGTTGGAGGGGACTAGGGGAGGGACAGTGGGGGGTAGGAAGTTGGGGAGGGATAACATGGAAAGAAATGCCAGATATAGGTGATGGGGATGGAGACAGCAAACCACATTACTATGTATGTATCTATGGAACAATCCTGCATGTTCTTCACATGTACCCCTGAACCTAATGTGCAATAAAACAGATATAGAAAAGACCTGAAATAAACCATCTAATGATATACGTCAATAAACTAGAAAGATAAGTACAAAGTAAATCCAAAATTAGTAAAAGAACAGTAATAACAAATTACAGAATAAATAAATAAAACTAATACAAAAGATCAATGAAATAAAGAATTATGTTTTTTGTTTGTTTTTATTGTACTTTAGGTTCTGGGGTACATGTACCAATCAGGCAGGATTGTTGCATAGGTACATACATGGTGAGGTGGTTTCCTGCCTCCATCCCCCCCTCACCTATATCTGGCATTTCTCCCCATGTTATCCCTCCCCAACCTCTCAACCCCCCACTAGTCCTCCCTTAGCCCCCAGCAACAGACCCCAGTGTGTGATACTCCCCTCCCTGTGCCCATATGTTCTCATTGTTCAACACCCACCTATGAGTGAAAACATGCAGTGTCTGATTTTTTGTACTTGTGTCAGTTTGCTGAGAATGATGGTTTCCAGATTCGTCCATGTCTCTACAAAGGACATGAACTCATTATTTTTTGTGGCTGCATACTATTCCATGGTTGTATATGTGCCACATTTTCCTTGTCCAGTCTATCATCGATGGACATTTGGGTTGGTTCCAAGTCTTTGCTATTGTAAACACTGCCACAATGAACATACATGTGCATGTGTCTTTAAAATGGAACAATTTATTATCCTTTGGATATATGCCCAGTAATGGTATTGCTGGGTCAAATGGAATTTCTATTTCTAGGTCCTTGAGGAATTGCCACACTGTCTTCCACAATGGTTGAACTAATTGACAGTCCCCCAACAGTGTAAAAGTGTTCCTATTTCTCCACATCCTCTCCAGCATCTATTGTCTCGAGATTTCTTAATTATTGCCTTTCTAACTGGCATGAGATGGTATATCAATGTGGTTTTGATTTGCATGTCTCTAACTAACAGTGGTAATGATCAGTTTTTCATATGTTTGTTGGCCTCATATATGTCTTCTTTTGAAAAGCGTCTGTTCATATCCTTCACCCACTTTTGAATGGGTTTGCTTTCTCTTGTAAGAATTGTTTTTTTAAAATAAATAAAGCTAATAAAATGATAGTCAATTTAAGAAGAAAAGAAAGGCCATGTACCATAGCTCATGCTGTAATCCTAGTACTGCAAGATGCTTAAGAGGGCAGATTCCTTGAGTCCAGAAGCGTGAGACCAGCCTGGACAACACGGTAAAACTTCATCTCTTCAAAAAATACAAAAATTAGCCAGTCAGGGTGGTCCATGCCTGTGTTCCCAGCTACTTGGGTGGCTGAAGTGGAAAGATTGCCTGAGCCCAGGGAGTCGAATCTGCAGTGAGCTGGGATCGCACAACTGCACTCCAGCCTAGGTGACAGAATAAGATCCTATCTCAAAATAAAACCATAACAAATAAATGAATAAGAGACAGAGAGAGAAGATTCCAATAAATGAAACACTGATAAAAGAGTCATTGCAACGGAAAGACAAAGGATCATAATATGCTATAAACTATTATATGCCAACAAATTGCAAAACCTACAAGAAATCGATAAGTTTCTGGACACACACAACCTACCAAGACTCACTAAAGAAGAAATATAAAATGTGAAGCAATAACTAGCAAGTCATGACATTGAATCAGTAACAAGTCTTCCATCAAAGTAAAGTCCAAAACCTGATGGCTTCACTGCTGAATTCTATAAAACATGTAAGGAAGTATTAACACCGATATTTCACAAACTACTACAAAAAACTGAAAAGGAGGCAACTCTTCTAGACTCATTTTATGAAGCCAGAATTACCCTAATCCCAAAACCAGATAATGGCACAACAAAGAAAAAAAAGGTCAATATTTCTGATGAATTTAACAGCAAAAATCATCAATGAAATACTAGAAACTAAAACTCAACAGCAAATTTAAAAGATGATTAAATGGGGCTCATCCCAGGGATGCAATGATTGTTTCACATAAGCAAATCAAAAAATTTAATACATCACATTAACAGAATAAAAGATTTAAAATATATAATTATCACTCTCAATAAATTAGGTTTAGAAGAAACGTACCTCAATATTATAAAGGCCACATATGATAAAACCCATGGTTAGCATTATACTGAATGAAGGAAAGTTGAAAGCTCTTCATCTAAAACCTAGAACAAGAAAAGGATGCCTACATTCACCACTACTATTCAGCACAATACTGGAAGTTCTAGCAAGAGCAATTAGGAAAGAGAAAGAGAAAGAAAGGAAAAGCATCCAAATTGGAATGGAGAACTCAAATTGTCCCTGTTTACAGAAGGCATAATCTTACATATAGAAAATCTTAAAGACTGCATCAAAAAAAAAAATACTGTAAAGCTGCAGGATATAAAATCAACATACAAAAATCCATAATGTTTCTGTACATGAAGAGTAACTACCTGGGAAAGGAATCAAAAAAGCAATTCCATTCACTACCAAAATAAAATAAATAAAATACCTAGGAATAAATTTAACCAAGGAAGTAAAAAATCTCTGCAATGAAAATTATAAAACATCAATGAAAGAAGTCAAAGAGGATGCAAATAAATGAAAAAAATATCCTGTGTTCATTGATTGAAACAAGATTATTAAAATACCCACGCTATCCAAAGTGATCTACAGATTTAATATAATTTCCTATCAAAATTCTAATCTCATTCTTCACAGAAATAGAAAAAAATCCTAAAATTCATATGAAACTACAAGAGATCATGAATGGCCAAGCAATTCTGATCAAAAAGAACAAAACGGGAGGCATCACATTACCTGATTTTAAAATATGCCACAAAACTATAGTAGCCAAAACATCATGGTATTGGCATAAATACAAACACATAGATCAATGGAGCAGATTGAAGAGCCCAGAAATAAATCCATGCACTTACAGTCAACTGCTATTTGATAAAAGTGCCAAGAATACAAGAAGGGTAAAAAGACAGTCTTTTTAATAAATGGTGCTGGGAAAACTGGATATCCATATGCAAAAAAAAAAAGATAAAAGAAAACTTGACCCTTATTTCTCACCACATATAAAAATCGACCTAAAAATGAATTGAAGACTTAAATGTAAGACCAAAAACTATGAAATTACTAGAAGAAAGCATAGAGGAAATGCTATGTCAATCAGTTCAGGTTTTTTAAACAAGATCTTAAAAGCATAAGAAAAAAAAGCAAAAATAAACAAATACAACTATATCAAACTAAAAAACTGTACAGAAAACAATAAATAGAGTGAAGAGGTAACCTATAAAATGGAAGATAATTCAACACCTGTGAAAATAAGGGGAAAAAATAGAATAAAGTATTTTCAAATTATACATCTGACAAGGGGTTAACATCCAGGATGTATAAGGTACTCAATTCAGTTGCATATAATATTATTAACATTTTTAAATGGGCAAAATACATGAATGTTTCTCAAAGAAGACATATAAATAACCAGCAAGTACGTGAAAAAACACTCAACATCACTAGCCATCAGGAATATGCAAATTAAAACCACAATAAGATATTACTTTATTCCACTAAGAATGGCTATTATCAAAAAAACAAAAACTAACAAATACTGTTGAGGAAGTAGAGAAATGGCAACTCTTATACACTGCTGGTGGGAATGTAAATTAGTACAACCATTATGAAAAGAGGTATGACGCTTCCTTGAAAACTTAGAAATAGATGTACAATATGATCTAGTAGTGTCTCTACTATTTATATATTCAAATGAATTAAAATAAGTGTAGCAAAAAGATAACTGCACTCCCACAAAAGTCAAAATACGGAATCAACCTAAATGAACATAATTGGAGGACTGGATAAAGAAAATACATATATATAATCAGTGGAATACTATTCTACCATAAAAAGGACCAAACCATGTAACTTTCAACAACATAGTTATGTCCAAAGACAATTATTTCAAATGAAATGAGCCAGGGACAGAAGATCAATATTACATGACCACATTCATATGTGAGATTTTTAAAAGTTGATCTTAAAGAATTTCTGAGTAGAATATTAGTTAACAGAGTCTGAAAAAAAAAATAGCAAGAAAGGGTAGATGGAAAGAGGTTGGTCAATGGATAGAATAATATTGTTAGACAGGAGGAATAAGTTCTGGTGTTCTGTTGCACAGTAGAGTGACTGCAGGTAACAATAATGCATTTTATATTTTAAATACAAAATGTTCTAACAACAAAAAAGGTAAATGTTTAAGGTGATGCATATCTAATATGTAAACAGTAATTGTACATATTTATGATACAGCCTGCTGCTTTGCATACATGTATCAAAGGATCACACTGTATCTCATTAATATATACAATTACTGTGTCAATTTAAAAAAAAAAAAACCAGCTTCTCCCTACACATTTTAATCTGCAAGACACATTTTACTCATGTGAAGATTTTAGATCATAATGATTAACGATGACATTTAAAGATAAAATGGTCTGGGTGTGGTGACACGTGCCTGTAATCTCAGCACTTTGGGAGGCCAGGGCAGGAGGATTGCTTGAGCTCAGGAGTTCAAGACCAGCCTGGACAACATAGCAAGACACTATCTCTACAAAAAAAAATTACAATTAGCTGGACATGATGGTGAATACCTGTAGTCCCAGGTACTCAAGAGGCTGAGGTGGAATGATCACCTGAGCTGAAGGGATCAAGGCTGCAGTAAGCTGTGATCACATCACTGCTCTCTAGCCTAGGAGACAGAACAAGACCCTGTCCCAATAAAATAAGACAGCCAGACAGCTCTATTTTTTTTTCTTAATGTTTACATATTCCCATTGATCTTTGAACATTTGATACAAATAATATGCTATTGGTAACTACTTTGGTCATCTATAAAATTAGAGAATACTTGAAGTTATATTTTTCTTAATCCTCAGACTTGATCATTTTTACTTAGCATATAACTATGTGATGCTTTGTGCCTCTATATGTCTTCAGTTAATGTTCTTTCCTCTTTAAGAAAGCTGAAATAGATTACAACATACTTTTTCCCCCATCATAAAGCCAGAAAAGCTTGGAAAAAAAAAATCAAATGAGAAAAATGAGAAAGTAAAAAAGATGATCATATTCCAGTAATCCCTCAATAAGGCAAGGCTGGGTATTTAAGAAGTAACAGACTCCCAGCTTACACACACACACACACACACACACACACACACACACACAGCAAGAGGGAGAAAGAAAGAGAGATAGAGAGAACACGAGACAACTGATATGGTTTGGATGTGTATGCTTGCCCAAATCTTATGTCAAACTCTAATCCCCAGTGTTCAAGATGGAGCCTGATGGGACATGACTGGATCATGGGGGTAGATTTTTCTCTTTGGTGTCCATTTCACAATAAACTTCTCACAAGATCTGGTTGTTTACAAGTGTGTGTCACCTCCCACCACGCTCTCTTATTCTATCTCCAGTAGGACATGCCAGTTTTCCCTTCACCTTCTGCCATGAATAAGTTTCCTGAGGTCTCCCCAGAAGCAGAAGTCACTATGCTTCCTACAGCATAGTTCACTACAGCATGTGGAACTATGCCCCAATTAAACCTCTTTCCATTATAAATTACCCAGTCTCAGGTATTTCGTTATAGGAATGTGAAAATGGACTAATACAATTGTATCTTAGAAAGAACCAAAAGGAAGAGGAAGCCCAGAATTGGTAAAGTGGGCAGGTGCTGTCTGCTTGGAAATAGAATAGTGGAATAAATTAGAGGACAATGAGACAGATCAGAAGAATCAGACAGTATGAAGTATAGATAAAGGTCAAATAAAGAGTACAGAAACAGAAGAACAACACAGAACTAAGTATAAGAATTTCACAATCTTTTTTTTATCACTGATTCATCTTGATTGATATTTTGACATCATGACTTTTAGGATATGAAGTATATGAGAGCAATGGGAAATTAAGTTTTTAAATATCCAAATATTTTACATCACTTTGTGTAATTCGATGCAGAGAACTTCTGATATTGTATAGCTGTGTCTTATACTCAGGTTTAAGCTTGTGCTTTGGTAAGTTTAAGAAGCTTAGTGACAGTGATGTATAACTACCTAAGATGGTAATATAAGCCCTTTCTACTCTTCCAACACCATCCTAAAGTGAGCAGGAGATGAAATAGATGACTCCCAGAGGATTAGGCAGATCAGATGGCAAGAACAGAACATGGGCTAACAAAAGCTGTACTTTCTAATCTGAAAGAAAAATAACCTTATATATCTGTTCCCCCAGGTTTATGCTTGACTCATTGGAAAGAGCATTTAGTGTATCACTTTAAGCCTACTAACACACCTTAATCATTGCTATTCAGCTGAAACACAATTTGAAGGATAAGGAACAAGCCCTTAGCTTGGTAGGTCTAGCCTCTCTTGAGACAAAAAGAATTATTAGCGAATGCTCCTGCCCGAATGCTCCTGCCCTTAACCCCGAAGTCCTACCACAAAATTTTGGAGATGCTCTTATTCTTCTCTGGTACCACAGGTCAACATGTGCATATTAATAAAGTGTGTTGTGTCTGCCCTTCACGGTCCTTTCTCTGCATCATTCTAATGCCAACATGGGTCAAAGGAACTAAACTTTTTATAGGGGCATAAATATGGCACCAAAATTGTGCCTTCCCACAGGGAAGCCTCATCTTATCACCTTCTTGCAGTAGACTGTAACAGAGGATAACTCCAACTCTGGAATTATAACTTACCAACTTAGAAACTATATTCCCTAGCTGTGGCTTTAATACAGTATTTCCTTATCCTTAATTCCACGAGGTAAACAACCAATGCCTAGGTTCACATTGCGTCCCTCTCCCAGCCTCAAATACATGTACACATACACAAATAATCGAATATATTTTAAAATTTCTAAAACTTAATAAAAAAAATTATACCCTTTTATTTGAATGTGCATATCAATTTGTTGCTCGTTTTAGAAATTATTAGTAACATTTACTGAATACTACATGTGTGCCAGGCACAGTTCCTGATGTTTCACGTATATTATCTCATTTAATCCTTAAAAAAACCCTCCAAGAGGGAGGTATTATTATCATTCCCTACTTTACAGATGTGAAAATGAGGCACCAAGAGGTGAAATAGCCTGCTCAGAATCAGACAAGCTAAACAATACTACGGGCTGTGTTGAAATCTTGGCCATCTGACTCCAGCCCCGATCCTAATCACCAGGTAACACATCCTCTGAAGAAACAAGTGAGAATGACTAACATATTCAAAAACCACAAACACTGTAAGCATTCTTGATCCAGGTTAGTTGCTTTGACTACAAAACACAAGAGTAAAATTGAATGTTCCAGGATCATTTTATCAAATCAAACTTGAATCAAAGAAAAAGTGAATGTCCCTCACCATGGCAAGCACTCCAACTTCCCTAAGGAATGTGTTGTTCCTTGGCTATGGAAAATCAGGCATTACATTGACGGTGGCAGGCCAACTCTCAAGCAACTGAGCTATCTGAAGGCTTTTGCCGTGTCCATGGCAACCCTCACGGTCCAGCAGCGACACACCTGCCTACAATCAAGACAAGAACATTTTCAGCTGGCTAAGGAGCTATATATCTCTGCAAATAGTGATTTCAGCAAAATGGTTCATCTCCAAGTTGTAATCCAGATTTCCAGGTGGGAACACGTAAGCCATTTTATGGCTATTCCTCAGGAATAAAAGAACAGAGAAAGAAAAAGATAGAAAGGAACACTTCCAAATGACACAAATGGTATTTAATTTTATTTCTCTAAGACTCTTTCAAGTAAAGCTAAAACTGAGAGTACATGTTTTTGTTCCTTAGTTTATCCAATTTATTTTTTAGCAGTTCAGTATATTTTTATGAAGTCATTTGCAAACTAAAGTATGTCATCATTAAATTTTTTAAATGCCTTCACACTTCCCAGGGCAATGACTTTCTTATTTCAATGAGCATGAGAATCACCCAAATAGTTGTTTATAAAGCAGACTGCAGGGTCCCTCTTTTTTGAAGATTATGATTCTTTAAGTGCAAATGAGAGTCTACATAGTACCCAATTTGGAATTACTTTCTTATGACATTTCAAATTTTAATGACCTTTTTCTTTTTTTAAATTACTGATTAGTATTCTTCTTTTTTTTTTTTTTTTTTTTTTTTTGAGACGGAGTTTCGCTCTTGTTACCCAGGCTGGAGTGCAATGGCGCGATCTCGGCTCACCGCAACCTCCGCCTCCTGGGTTCAGGCAATTCTCCTGCCTCAGCCTCCTGAGTAGCTGGGACTACAGGCACGCGCCACCACGCCCAGCTAATCTTTGGTATTTTTAGTAGAGCGAGGTTTCACCATGTTGACCAGGATGGTCTCGATCTCTCGACCTCGTGATCCACCCGCCTCGGCTTCCCAAAGTGCTGGGATTACAGGCTTGAGCCACCACGCCCGGCCTAGTATTCTTAATCTCCCTCAATGTTGACCTATTTTCCTATTTCCATAAAGTATAAGATGCATATATACATTGGAACAGACATTAATAGGTAGTTGCTCATAAGCTAAAGATGCAATTATCATACCTCCATGTTTTCCCACTTCAAAAAGATGCTTTCTATACCCCACGCTCTCTTTTTGGACACTTGCATGGTATTTACAACTAAGTGAAGAGTTCGAATTGGTCCATGAAGCTGTGTGGAGAGCCTGTCCAGCAGCTGAAGCAGACCTACCATGTTGCAGAAGAAAGAGAATGGTGGAGATCCAGATACAGGTGAGAGAATAGGTTCTGAAATCTTGGAGTATTCTTCACAAGTAAGAGAGGGAAGGGAGAGAACTACTAAAGGCATCCACTTTAGCTCAAGGAAGCCCACCACAATAGGAGAGTATAGCATACTGCTGAAGAACATGGCCTCTGGTGTCTGATGCCACTACTCAGTGTGTGACCTTGGATAATCTACCTCATCTCACTATGCTTTGATTTTCTCATGTGACAAAGGGATAGCCAAAGTCAAAGGACCCATCTATATAACAGAGCTGTTGTGGAGGTAAAATGCGCTGGCACATGAAAAGTAGTAAGTGGCATACCAGGAACTATGAAAGTCATAGTTATTGTGACTACTGCCATTAAAGAGAAGAAATGAGATTTCAAACACTGAAGTTTTGGGCTGAACAAAGTTAGAAATGATATCATTCACCTTTCAGTTGCACTCATAGCAAACCTCTGATTGTTGACAAAGAATCTGTCCTTAACCAAGCTTTAAACAGGCTCCTCACTCTGAGTCTTTTTCTTTTCTTTTCTTCCCCTCCCTCCACCCCCCCGCAAGACAGTCTCACTCTGTCACCTGGTCTGGAGGGCAGTGGTGCAATCTCAGTTTACTACAATTTCTGTCTCCCAGGTTCAAGTGATTCTCCTGCCTCGGCCACCTGAGTTGCTGGGTACAGGCACACACCATCATTCCCAGCTAATTTCTGTATTTCTAGTAGAGACAGGCTTTGCTATGTTGCCCAGGCTGGTCTAGAACTCCTGACCTTAAGTGATCCACCCACCTCAGACTCCTAAAGTGCTGGGATTACAGGTGTGAGCCACTGGGCCAGGCCTCTGAGCTCTTTTCTTGACTAGAACTTATCCTTGGTTTGCTAAGCATAGTTTTAACAAAGAATCCAGTTGTCCTAGTTTTCACAAGACTCCTTCTAAGCCAGTTTACCAAAAATATCTCTAACCCTTGATATCCAATAAAGTTTCTTATTCCCTACCCTTAATAACTAAGCTCCATTAGTAATTTCCATTTAATGACTGCCTCATTCTGTCCATTTGCTATAAATCCCCAGGTATCCTTGTATTCAGAGTTGAATTCAATCTCTCCTGCATTGCAATAGTCTTGACACTTACTTCAATAGTCTTGAAAAAAATAGTCCTTTTTCTCTGTTTAACTCTGTCTGGTATAAGTTTTCTTTTGCATTTCCCAGGGTAAAACCAACATTCTCTTTGCAAAGTAGCTGACTGGCATAAAAGGGGAGAGAAAGAGGGACAAAAGACACCCCTCAACCTCTCTTTGTCATCCCAAGTCCCTCCAACCCTGGTCACTGGCACCTGGTCAAAGAGTTTCAAATATAAATTAAAGAAGTCACTGAAATTTACATGTAGTAGAAGTATAAATTCATGACCCATCACACTGCAACTTCTTAAAACTGAGAAATCAGGGAAAAGGGGGAAAGAATTGGGACACTAGATCTGTCAAAGTAGAGGATAGAGTCTGTTATGAGGCAAATGTGGGCCAGCAGAGAAGCTGAAACACAAATATCCCTTTGCAATGTTGTCAAGAGTGATCCATATCATAGAAATATCGTTATTGTGCATACTTTATCAGGAACATTTCTCATTTTATATATACCCTTCTTTTATAGGAAAACAACAAAATCACTGAAGTAAAAAATAACCTTTCAATGTCATCTAATAAATATGACCTTTGTTCAGATTGATCACTCATAAATATTTATAACTTTGTCATTGATCACTTCTTTCTCTTTTTGACCTCTTTTGCCTCTCATCTTTCCCAAGTTTTATCTTGACTTTTAACTCTGGACACAGTACTTTTCTAGTAAAAGATGTCTATCTACAATAAGATTACAGACTTATTACTGTTTTCATATATTTAAGCACACTGTCTTACTTGATTTTCTGTTGTTATAACAGAATGCCTGAGAATGGGTAATAGATAATAAACAGGAATATATTTAGCTCACCATTCCAGAGGCTGAGAAGTCAAAGAGCATGTTGCCCGCCTCAGGTGAGGGCCTTCGTGCTGCATCATCCCATAACGGAAGGCCAAACAAATGAAAATAGAGTACATGCAACACAGAAAGAATGAGGGGCCAGGCTCACTTTTGTAATAACTGACCTACTGCCAGGATAACTACGTTAATCGATTTGTGTCTTATTACATTCCACCTCTCAGAACTGTTGCACTGGGGATTAAGTTCCCAACATATGAATTTTTAGGGGACACATTCAAACCATAGCACATACCGAATGGAGTGTCTTGTGTCTTGTAGAGTATGTAAATATTGGTTGACTACATCAAATAACTCATTCTTCAAAACCTACATATAGCATATAATCCCAAGGCCAGGTGATATCCTCCATTATTTCATGAGATGGAGATTTTAAAATTCCTCCAACCTGACCAAAACACAGTTTCATTAACTTCTCATAAAATCCTTTGACATCAAATACATACAATTCTGTTATTTCACTAAGAGATGGAAGATTCAGAAGGTAAAAAGGGTATCACACTTATGGGGCCACAGGGTGCCCAGGTATTTGTTTAGACATTATTCTGGATATGTCTTTGAGGGTGTTTCTTGATGAGACTAACATTTGATCTGTAAGATGATTACAGCAAATTGCCCTCCTCATTGTGGATGAGTCTCATCTCAACAAATGAAAGCAGGAATAAAATAAAAGCCTCAGTAAGAAAGATTCTTCAAGCTGAGACATTGGTCTTTTCCTGTCCTTGGACATGGGCTCAGACGAGAACTCCACTATCAGCCCTCATGGTTTTCAGTCCTTCAGATTCTAACTAGAACTACACAATCAGCTCTCCTGGGTCCCCAGTTCACCACCTTCAGCTCCCACACTTCTCAGCCTTCATAATCAAGTGAGCCAATTCCTTATAGTAAGTCCCTTTCCTAATCCCACCTCCCTAACTTAATCACTTGGTCTATTCTTGCCCTCCCTCTTCTCTGGCTGTTCTCTCCACTCCTTTCTGCCACATGTATCCTTTATTACATGAAATACAATTACTCAAACTGTAGTGTGCATATACAATACTTAGAGTAGGAAAGAACTTGTTTAAAATGTAGATTCCTGGACTCCGTATCAAAGTTGAGCCTCAATATGGTGAATGTAAATGCACCAAAATCTGTGATTACATTTTGAAACATTTTGTTCTGCTATAAAAGGTACATACTGCTGTCATCTGTCAAGCAGTAATACCCCTGCCTCTAACAGGAAAGTTTAAGATCTTTTTTTTTAAGCATGGCTTTTAGTTTCCCTATATGCCCTAAGCATCTTATCAATGTAAAAGACAGCTAAAAAAATTTTCCCCAAATCACATTTAGAAAAAAGAATTTACATTATAATCAAATATTAAGGTCTCTCTAAATTTCTTTATTTTGAGCCATAAAGTACTGTTTGAGGAAGATATACAGCAAGAAACAACCCCAATCAATGTAGTTTATAATTCTTACCAAGTCATCTGACATAAACTATCAGTTCTGAGAGCCCTACATATACACCACTGTAATTAATCATAAATCCAATATTATAGTTAAGTATTATGCTCAATTTTGCCACATTCCTGAAAGGTTGCACACTCCTATCAACCAGATAAATTGGTTTTGGAGCTTCTCATCAGGAAAATGAGGAAAAGTAGAGGATATATAATATTTTATCCATAAAGTAAATTTTATTCAATGAAGGTATTCATGTATCAGCTGCTAAGAAAATAATGTTTATCTACAGTCTTATAAGAAAAGCAGAGGACAAAAGAAATGTATAAAACATAAGCAGAACATTGTTTTTAAATAATTTTTAACATTTAATTTGAACTCAGTTTCTCTCCATTGCACAGATAAATTTTGTTAATATTTAAGTTTTGAAGAGCTGAATTTCTTTCAGGAATTTACAGTGTCTATTTTCTGTCTATAAGAGGCAGTATAGTGTACACAAATTTTGCTCTTAGATTACCTGGATTCTAATCCTGACCCTACTTCTTAGGTGAGTGAGCAACTCTGGGAAAGTTACTTAACCTGTCAATGTCCTCATTAGGAAACTGGGGGTAGTAATAGTACTTTCTGGAGAGATTTGGTGGAAGTATTTAGTGAATTTAAGTGTACCTAACACTTGGTAGGCATTATGTAAGTATAAACTAATATGCTTATTTAGTCTAAGTAAAAATAGCATTCAATAGTACAGAATAACATTATCTTTAATCTTACTATTCTTTTACAACTCAAAAATTCAGGGAAAATGTTATTTACCATCTTTCTCCCATTTTCCAAACCTATATGATTAATTTTCTTTCTAATACAAAATTTCCTCTATTAGTTTTCTCTAACAGGCATTTATCCTTGAAATACCTTTGTACCTACTAACTTCCAAGAAGTCTTGCCTTCTAGCATGGACAATTAATTCTTTCTTTAAAAAAGACATGCTGTAAAAATTTACTTCAGTTTATCAATTTACTGCTTTAAAAAAGTGACTAAACACTACGAGATTTCTTTTCAAAGACCAAAATTAATTTTTACATGAAGAAAACACTAACAACGTGACCCCTCAAACACACAGACACACATACACATATGCTCAAATCCTTCATTTTAAAGTTAACATTTCTACCTGCCCAAACTACCTCTAGAATTTTCAATACTGATCTTTTTTGTTTTTTGTTTTTTCAGTCTAACTTCAATAAATATTTTAGTATTATCTCTTCTGGGAAAAAGGATTTTATTACAACCTCCTACTTCTCTTTTCTTTTTACCCAAATTCTCAAATGATTAGTGTATTTCTGACCTTGTTCTTAGCTGCACATTCCTCCTTTATAATTTCCTGTCACTCTTCTACATAATGTTCTTTTAGGAATTCACTACTAGCAAAACCCAGACTCTCTTTTTCATTTTCATTTCTGTTGTTTACTTGGGACCCTTCTATCTTAATTCCTGACAGTGCTTAGTCCTTTTCTTCAATGCTTAACAAAGTTTCTATCTTAGCTCCCATCATCTCTCATGTGATCTTCTCATCTTCCTGATTCTCTAGACAAATCACACTTTATCGGAGCTCTAAACATCACCAATACGTTGACTGACTCTCAAGTCCAAGTATTATCAAAGCCCCAGAGTCATTTTATCACTTGAATGTCAATCACCATCTTAAATCCCAAATGTTCAAACTCAACAAGTTCCCTCACTGAAAGAATATCCCTTCACTTTCTCCTATTTCCATTTGCTACCCGCATTCTGCTAGCCTCCGCATCTTCAAACCTATGAAAACTATTATCATCATCAAAGCAAAAATGGCACTGGATAAAATAATTAAAGAAGTAAAGAAGACTTTATTGGAGGCTATTGCAATGGGAAACAGAGGCCTGAACTCAACTGTGCTGAAGCAAAGGGTGAGAGGGTTTTTAAGTACTGGGGTGATCTAGTAGAAAAGTACTGGAGGGTGTGGGGAGGAA
Organism: Saimiri boliviensis; assembly: GCF_048565385.1. Lineage (NCBI taxonomy): Eukaryota > Metazoa > Chordata > Mammalia > Primates > Cebidae > Saimiri > Saimiri boliviensis. The sequence goes on from NC_133451.1 coordinate 130,132,154, forward strand.
ATCGTGGGCCATCTGGGTTACCAACTGGCTTTATCCAAATAAGAATAAGCTTCATATATCTTTATAATAGGAGGTAGTTATGCAAATTGGAACAAGGCACCTACCCTCCCAGGAAACTGGGAGATAGGAGCACTATCTTCAATGATGACAACATTTCAAAAAGTCATTAAGAAAATATTTCTGGATTGTAAAAATGGAAAACAAGCTTTTAAATATACTTACACTGAAAACTGATCTTAATCACACCAGTGAAGGATAGAAAGTAGGAATTAAATGAGTAGGAGTTTAGATATATATTTTTCTTCATTTTAATTTTATTATTATACTTTAAGTTTTGGGATACACGTGCAGATCATGCCGGATTGTTACATAGGTATACACATGCCATGGTGGTTTGCTGCATCTATTCCCCCGTCATCTACATTAGGTATTTCTCCTAATGTTATCCCTCCCCTATCCCCCCACCCCCTCCTATCCCTCCGCTAGCACCCCCAACCCCCAGCAGACCCCAGTGTGTGATGTTCCCCTCCCTGTGTCCATGTATTCTCATTGTTCAACCTCCACCCATGCATGAGAACATGCCGTGTTTGATTTTCTGTTCTTGTGTAAGTTTGCTGAGAATGATGGTTTCCAGCTCCATCCATGTCCCTGCAAAGGACATGAACTCATCCTTTTTTATGGCTGCATAGTATTCCATGGTGTATATGTGCCACATTTTCTTTATCCAGTCTATCACTCATGAGCATTTGGGTTCAAGTCTTTGCTATTGTAAACAGTGCCACAACAAACATACGTGTGCATGTGTCTTGAAAATAGAATGATTTATAATCCTTTTGAGGGAATGTGTTCTCTTTCTGGGTCCACAAGGGGCTATAGTTTTAAGGGCAAGAACTTCCCAGTGCCATGCCCCACTTCCATCTCTCTCTATCCGGGAGATTTAATGGTCTCTGTTTTAATTTTCACAGGCACAGGAAAAATTAAAATGTCAGTCAATCCAGGGGAAGTTCTAAGGAACTCCTTTCATTGACCAGAAGTATAGGAGAAGGTGGGGGTTCCTCCTAGGTTAAAACTCCCCTTCTTCTACACCTCTTTGGACTCCATGTTTGGATCCCCTTCCACACTCTCTCTCATGTGGAAGTCCTCTCTCTTCTCCTTTTTTATCTTTCTTCACCTAAAATAAAATCACTTTTTTGCAACACTGCTTTGGGTCCGGTATTTTACTTTATAAGCACACCTGGTCCCATCGCTCATTCTTGACAGAGCAGGAGACCAAGAACTTTGGAGAAACGTCCTCTCAGGGGAGCTGAGGGCTCCCGTGAACCCTTCAACCCAAACACTTTGGGTATATACCCAGTAATGGGATTGCTGGGTCAAATGGAATTTCTATTTCTAGGTCCTTGGTGAATCACCACACTGTCTTCCACAATGGCTGAACTAATTTACACACCTCACAAGAGTGTAAAAGCATTCCTATTTCTAAACATCCTCTCCAGGATCTGTTGTCTCCAGACTTTTTAATAATCGCCATTCTAACTGGCATGAAATGGTATCTCAATGTGGTTTTGATTTGCATTTCTCTAGTAACCAGTGATGATGAGATTTTTTTTCACATTTGTTGGAAGAAAAGAGAAGTAGGAGGTTGTAATAAATGTCTTCTTTGTAAAGGTGTCTGTTCATATCTTTTGCCCACTTTTTGATGTTTTTTTTTTTCTTGTAAATCAGTTTTAGTTCTTTGTAGATTCTGGATATTAGTCCTTTGTCAGATGGGTAGATTGCAAAAAATTTCTCCCATTCTGTTGGTTGCCAGTTCACTCTAATGATTATTTCTTTTGCTGTGCAGAAGCTCTTAAGTTTAATTAGATCCCCTGTGTCTATTTTGGCTTTTGTTGCCAATGTTTTTGGTGTTTTAGTCATGAAGTCCTTGCCTATGCCTATGTCCTGAATGGTATTGCCTAGGTTTTCTTCTAGGATTCTTAGGGTGTTAGTTCTTATGTTTAAATCTTCAATCCATCTTGAGTTAATTTTTGTAGAAGGTGTAAGGAAGGGGTCCAGTTTCAGCTTTCCACATATGGCTAGCCAGTTTTCCCAATGCCATTTATTAAATAGAGAATCCTTTCCCCATTCCTTGCCTTTGTCAGGTTTGTCAAAGATCAGACGGTTGTAAATGTGCGGCATTACTCCTGAGGCTTCTGTTCTTTTCCATTGGTCTACATCTCTGTTTTGGTACCAGTATTTTTTTTTCCTTAGGATTGTCTTGGCTATGCGGGTTCTTCTTTGGTTCCATATGAAGTTTAAGGTGGTTTTTTTTCCAGTTCTGTAAAGAAAGTCAATGGTAGCTTGATGGGGATAGTATTGAATCCATAAATTACTTTGGGCAGTATGGCCATTTTCACGATAATGGTTCATCCTAACCATGAGCATAGCATGTTTTTCCATCTGTTTTTGTCCTCTCTCTTATTTCTTTGAGTAGTGGTTTGTAGTCCTCCTTGAAGAGATCTTTCATGTCCCTTATTAGTTGTATTCCTAGGTATAATGAAAGTTCGCTCATAATTTGCCTCTCCATTTGTCGGTTATTGGTGTATAGGAATGTTTGTGATTTTTGCCCATTGCCTTTGTATCCTGAGAATTTGCTGAAGTTGCTTATTAGCTTAAGGAGATTTGGGGCTGAGACGATAGGGTCTTCTAAATATACAATCATGTCATCTGCAAATACAATTTGACTTCCTCTTTTCCTAATTGCATACCCTTTATTTCTTTTTCTTGCCTGATTGCTCTGGCCAGAACTTCCAATACTATGTTCAGTAGGCATGGTAAGAGAGAGCACCCTTGTGCCAGTTTTCAAAGGGAATGCTTCCCATTTTTGCCTATTCAGTATGATATTGGCTGTGTGTTTGCCATAAATAGCTTGTATTATTTTGAGATACATTCTATTGATACCTAGTTTGTTGAGAGTTTTTAGCATAAAGGGCTGTTGAATTTTGTTAAAGGCCTTCTCTATATCTATTGACATAATCATGTGGTTTTTGTCTTTGGTTCTGTTTATGTGATGGATTAGGTTTATAGATTTGCATATGTTGAACCAGCCTTATATCCTAGGGATAAAGCCAACTTCATCATGTTGGATAAGCTTTTTGATGTGCTGTTGGATTCAGAATTTAGATATAGTCTAATGTGTTTGATAGACTGAGAATTATCAAGGTAAAATGAGCTCTGAATGGGAAAATGATGTTTGTTTTTTAAGGAAAAATAATAGTCAAGAACAAGCAATAGGATTTGAGTTCAATATGCTGAACCACCCTTTTGGTACAACACCTCTTGGAGGCCTTAAAGCTATGTCAGGGGAACACTTTCTCTCAAAGCTGGTCATGAAAGGCAGTAGGTGTTCTCTACTTGCCAGAGGAAGAAGAATGGCAGGAGTTAATTGTCCAGAGGAAGGAAGCAGCAGTGTCTGCTGTAGTCCACAGTGCATAAGAGTCCGTTGCTGGAGGAGGATCCAAGATGGCCGATTAGGAGCAGCTCAGGATTGCAGCTCCCAGTGAAAGTGCAGAGGGTGAGTGGATGCCGCATTTCCAGATGGATTTTTATTGCCCACAGACCAGAAGATTCCCAGGTGGAGGATCCACACGGGTCACCAGCATGGCTGGTTTGGCCAGCGCAGCTGCTTTGCCGGCGCCCCCAGGCAGTGATTCTCCATACAAAATACATGGGTCTGGGCACCATTTTAGCTGGCGATTGGAGTTCCGCAAAGGCAGAGTCACCCATCCATCTGATTAAAAAGGGGACTGAAACAGCAAGCCAGGCCAGGAGATTACCAGAAAAAAAAAAAAAGCGCCATGAATCTCAGCGCCGCTGTTTCAGCCGGCGCAGTGAGTTGCTGCATGGGAAATCACACAGATTTGAGCGCCTTTTCAACAGGTGACTGAAACCCTTGGAAGAGAGTCGACCATTCAACTAAAAAAAAAAAAAAGCTCTGAGGAAGGGAGCCAGGTGATCAGGCTCGGCTGGTCCCAACCCCAGAAAAAAACAGCAACTGGAAACGCTCTGGGTTGAGAGTTTCACAGCAAGCACAGCTGAACCTGGGATGGTCCAGCTCTGTGGTAGAGGGGCAGCAGCCATTACCAAGGCACTCCACCACTACAGAGGTAGTCCACCATTGCTGAGGCAGCCTGCCACTACAGAGAGAGCCCACCAATACAGAGGTGGGCCACCATTGCCAAGGCAGTCCTAACTACACCCATATCAACAGGACTGCAGAGAAGTTCACATGGCACCTGGGCAGAGCCTACAGCAGCTCAGCAAAGCCTCTGCACGCAGACAGTGACTAAGCTGCCACCTTGCTGGGCAGGGCAGCCCAGATAAAAAGGCAGCATCACAACAGAAACTCATAAATAAAGTCCTAACTACACAGGACAGAACACCTGGGGGGAAAAATGGGGGTGGGGGGAATAAAATCCTTTGTGAACAAGCAAGTACTCAGAGATTTTATCACCACCAGGCTCACTTTACAAGAGCTCCTGAAAGAGGCACTCAACATAAAAAGGAACAACCAGTACCAGCCACTCCAAAAACATACCAAATGGTAAAGAGCATGAACACAATGAAGAAACTGCATCAACTAACAGGCAAAACAGACAGCTACCATCAAAATGGCAGGATCATTTTCACACATAACAATATTAACCCTAAATGTAAATGGGCTAAATTCCCCAATCAAAAGACACAGAAACTGTCAAACTGGACAAAAAGCCAAAACCCATCAGTGTGCTGTATCCAGAAAACCCATCTCACAGGCAAGGATACACAAAGGCTCAAAATAAAGGGATGGAAGAAGATTTACCAAGCAAATGAAGAGCAAAAAAAAGCAGGAGTTGCAAATCTCGTCTCTGATAAAATAGACTTTAAACCATCAAAGATCAAAAGAGACAAAGAAGGACGTTACATAATGGTAAAAGGATCAATGCAACAAGAAGAGCTAACGATCCTAAATATATATGCACCCAATACAAGAGCACCCAGATACATAAGGCAAGTTCTTAATGCCTTACAAGGAGGCTTAGACTCCCAGACAATAATAGTGGGAGACTTTAACACCCCATTGTCAATGTTAGACAGATCAACAAGACAGAAAATTAACAAGGATATCCAGGACTTGAACTCAGACCTGGACTAAGCAAACCTAATAGATATTTATAGAAGTCTCCACCCCAAATCCACGGAATAAACATTCTTCTCAGTACCACATCATACCTACTCTAAAATTGACCACATAATTGGAAGTAAATCACTCCAGCAAATGCAAAAGAATGAAAATCATAACAAACAGTCTCTCAGACCACAGTGCAATCAAGTTAGAACTCAGAATTCAGAAACTAACTCAGAACCACACAGCATCATGGAAACTGAACAACTGGTTCTTGAATGTTGATGGGATAAACAATAAAATGAAGGCAGACATAAAGATATTCTTTGAAATCAATGAGAACAAAGACACAACATACCAGAATCTCTGGGACACATTTAAAGCAGTCTCTAGAGGAAAATATATAGCAATAAATGCCCACGAGAAGCAAGGAAAGATCTAAAATTGACACCCTATCGTCAAAATTGAAAGAGCTAGAGGACGAAGATAAAAAAAAAAACTCAAAACCGAGCAAAAGACAAGAAATAACTAAGATCAGAGCAGAACTGAAGGAGATAGAGACACAAAAACCCTTCAAAAAATCAATAAATACAGGAGCTGGTTTCTCAAAAAGATCAACAAAATAGACCACTAGCCAGATTAATAAAAAAGAAAAGAAAGAATAATCAAATAGATGCAATAAAAAACAATAAAGGGGATATCACCACAGATTCCACAGAAACTCAAACCATCATCAGAGATTATTACAAACATCTCTATGCACATAAACTAGTAAAACTGGAAGAAATGGATAAGTTCCTAGACACTTGCCTCCTCCCAAGCCTAAACCAGAAAGAAGTCAAAACCCTGAATAGACCAATAAAAAGGTCTGAAATTGAGGCAGCAATTACGAGCCTACCACCCAAAAAAAGCCGATGTCCAGATGGGTTCACAGCTGAATTCTACCAGACATATACTAAGAGGTGCTCGTACCATTCCTTCTGAAACTATTCCAAATAATCCAAAAAGAGGGACTCCTTCCCAAATCATTTTAGGAGACAAACATCATCCTGATACCAAAACCCGGCAGAGACTCAGCAAGAAAAGAAAACTTCAGGCCAATATCCGTGATGAACATAGATGCAAAAATCTTCAATAAAATACTGGCAAACTGATTGCAACAGCACATCAAAAAGCTTGACCACCATGATCAAGTAGGATTCATCCCGGGGATAAAAGGCTGGTTCAACATGTGCAAGAGAACCAAAGACAAAAACCACACGATTATCTCAATTGATGTAGAGAAGGCCTTTGACAACATTCAACAGCCCTTTCTGCTAAAAACTCTCAATAAACTAGGTATTGATGAAACGTGTCTCAAAATAATAAAAGCTATTTACGACAAACCAACAGTCAATATAATACTGAATGGGCAAAAACTGGAAGCATTCCCTTTGAAATCTGGAAATAGACAAGGATGCCGTCTCTCACCACTCCTATTCAATCTAGTACTGGAAGTTCCAGCCAGAGAAATCAGGCAAGAAAAAGAAATAAAGGGTATTCAAATAGAAAAGGAGGAAGTCAAATTGTCTCTATTTGCAGATGACATGATTGTATATCTAGAAGACCCGAAAGTCTCAGCCCAAAATCTCCTGAAACTGATAAACAACGTCAGCAAAGTCTCAGGATACAAAATCAATGTGCAGAAATCACAAGCATTCCTATACACCAATAACAGACTTAAAGAGAGTCAAATCAAGAACAAACTGACATTCACAATTGCTACAAAGAGAATAAAACACCTAGGAATACAACTAACAAGGAACATAAAGGACCTCTTCAAGGAGAACTACAAACCACTGCTCAACAAAATAAGAGAGGACACAAACAGATGAAGAAACATTCCATGTTCATGGTTAGGAAGAATCAATATCGTGAAAATGGCCATACTGCCCAAAGTAATTTACAGATTCAACGCAATCCCCATCAAGCTACTAATGACCTTCTTCAAAAGAACTGGAAAAACACACCTTAAACTTCATATGGAACCAAAAGAGAGCCCACATAGCCAAGTCAATTCTAAGCAAAAAGAACAAAGCGGGAGGCATCACACTACCGAACTTCAAACTATACTACAAGGCTACAGTAATCAAAACAGCATGGTACTGGTACCAAAACAGAGATACAGACCAATGGAACAGAACAGAGGCCTCGGAGGCAACACAACATATCTACAACCATCCGATCTTTGACAAACCTGACAAAAACAAACAATGGGGAAAGGATTCCTTGTTTAATAAATGGTGTTGGGAAAACTGGCTAGCCTTGTGCAGAAAGCAGAAACTGGATCCCTTCCTGACACCTCACACTAAAATTAACTCCAGATGGATTAAAGACTTAAACATAAGACCTAACACCATAAAAACCCTAGAAGAAAATCTAGGTAAAACCATTCAGGACATAGGCGTAGGCAAGGACTTCATGACCAAAACACCAAAAGCATTCACAACAAAAGCCAAAATAGATAAATGGGACCTAATCAAACCCACAGCTTCTGCACAGCAAAAGAAACGGTCATTAGAGTGAATCAGCAACCAACAGAATGGGCAAAAATTTTTGCAATCTACCCATCTGACAAAGGGCTGATATCCAGAATTTATAAAGAACTAAAACAGATTTATAAGAAAAAAAAAAAAAGCCCATTCCAAAGTTGGCAAAGTACATGAACAGACACTTTGCAAAAGAAGACATACATGAGGCCAACAGACATATGAAAAAATGCTCATCATCACTAGTCATTAGAGAAATGCAAATCAAAATTACATTGAGATACCATCTCACGCCAGTTAGAATGGCGATCATTAAAAATCTGGAGACAACAGATGCTGGAGAGGATATGGAGAGATAGGAACACTTTTACACTGTTGGTGGGAGTGTAAATTAGTTCAACTATTGTGGAAGACAATGTGGTGATTCCTTAAGGACCTAGAAATAGAAATTCCATTTGACCCAGCAATCCCATTACTGGATATATATCCAAAGGATTATAAATCGTTCTACTATAAGGACACATGCACCCAAATGTTCATTGCAGCACAGTTTACAGTAGCAGAGACCTGGAACCAACCCAAATGCCCATCGATGATAGACTGGACAGGGAAAACGTGGCACATATACACCATGGAATATTTTGTAGCCATCAAAAACGATGAGTTTGTGTCCTTTGTAGGGACATGGATGAACCTGGAAACCATCATTCTCAGCAAACTGACACAAGAACAGAAAATCAAACACCACATGTTCTCACACATAGGTGGGTGTTGAACATTGAGAACACATGGACACAGGAAGGGAGTATCACACACTGGGGTCTGTTGGGGGGAAATAAGGGAGGGCAAGCAGGGTGTGGGGAGTTGGGGAGAGGTAGCATGGGGAGAAATGCCAGATATAGGTGATGGGGAGGAAGGCAGCAAATCACACTGCCATGTGTGTACCTGTGCAACAATCTTGCATATTCTTCACATGTACACCAAAAACTAAAATGCAATTAATAAAAAAAGAGTCAGTTGCCCAGAGGAAGTATGTGGCTGCATGAGCTGGTATGAACTATTGTAGAGACTGGCATCCCCACAAAACAAGCCACAGCACAGGCAGTGACCTACAGGCTGCCAGGTGGCAGTAGTCAGTAAAAAATAAGAACATTGAGACCAGCAATCAGCAGAGCAAGTGGAATCTAGGTACTGCAGTCTCCAGTTCGGAATAAATACAAAAAACTTCCCTTCTTCTGGTAATCTCACCTCCCAGCAGAAAAATAATAATCCCTAGTATCTCAGTTGATAGATCTAGTGATCATTTAATAACACAGATGAGAATTTATTCTCAGCATTTAGATAGGCAGGTATCAAGAAAGGCTGATTTCTTTTTCTTCAAGAAATTAAAGCAGAGACCATCAAGGTATAAATATTACTGTAAATATGATACCATTTTACTCACTGGAAATTGAATCCCAAAATATGAAATTTGAAGTCTAAGTTATCAGTAGAATCATTGAAATTTTCAGTTTAGAGATCCCAATATGAGTTGGTCTCTGAAAAAGCAGTGATTTTGTTTTTCCCTCTCTTTCGGTTTCAGGCAACATACCCATACATATGTATGCCCACAGATTACTCAACAAGTGATTCATTTGGGAGCACAAGATCAATTTCATAATAATTCCAAATTCAAAATGCTGGACATAAAATATTCAAAATTAGAATTGTGTGTGCTATAGAAATTTTTGCTCCAATGAAGACAAGATGGAAAACCTGTTTGTTTGTTTGAGACAGAGTCTCTGTCACCAGGCTGGAGTGCAGTGGTGCCATCTTGACTCACTGCAACCTCTGACTCTCGGATTCAAGCAATTCTCCTGCGTCAGCCTCCCATGTAGCTGGGACTACATGCACCCACCAACACGCCTGGCTAATTTTTGTCTTTTTAGTAGAAATGGGTTTTCACCATGTTGGCCAGGCTATTCTCCAACTCCTGACCTCGGGTGTTCCACCCACCTCAGCCTCCCAAAGTGCTGGAATGATAGGCGTAAGCCACCACATGTGGCTCAGTTTCAAAGCTCTGTTTTATATATCACTCTGGGTAAGGCCTTCCTCTATCACTGAGCCTGAAAAGCTTTCTTCCTCCCAAAACTCCTAAAAAATTTTGTTTTAGTAATCTTGTGAAAGCGCTTTTCTTATTGTCTTAAATTATTGTTTAAATAAAGACATACCTAACTCTCCAGCACTTTTTAATGTGTCTTGTAAACTTACCTCATAAAATATAGCCACTGCCTTTAAAGAGTTTACAATGCACTAGCTCCTTTGGGTCAGAAGCCACGCTTTGCATCTTTACACCTACCTTTAGTCTTTAGCCTTTTGATGCACTGAGAATACACTAAATGATCCATCACCTTCTGGGAGTAGCAAATGTTAATAATAAATCCAGATAATCCCTTCCTCCCTCCAACTCAGCACTTATTTTAGACAGATAAAAATCAATCCAATTTTTAAAGATTAGGTTCCTAAACATCAAATTTTCTGTTTTTTCTCTCTCTCTCTTTTTTGAGATGAAGTTTTGCTGTTTTTGCTCAGGCTGGAGTACAATGGCACCATCTAGGCTCACTGCAACCTCCGCCTCCTAGGTTCAAGTGATTCTCTGGCCTCAACCTCAAGAGTAGCTGGGATTACAGACACCTGCCACCACACCCAGCTAATTTATGTATTTTTAGTAGAGACAGGGTTTCACCACATTGGCCAGGATGGCCTCAAACTCCTGACCTCAGGTTAGCCACCTGCCTTGGCCTCCCAAAATGATGGGATTACAGGCATGAGCCACCGCCCTGGCCCAAGATGAATTTTCAAAGGCTCTTCTGAACTTTGTGATTCATTTGAAAATAACTTTACTCCACAGCTGTCCACGTATCTAGGCCACATTTTCTCAAACTTCCCTAGCTCAGTAGTTCTCCACCGCGAGCTAGTTTATCTCCCACCCAGCCCTACCTCCCAGGGAATATTTGGCAATGCCTGGAAACATTTTTAGTTTTCATACCTGGGGACATGCTCCTGGCATCTAGTGGGTAGAGGCCAGAAATGTTGCTAAACACCCTACAATGCACAAGATAGTCCTACCCAACAAAGAGTAATCTGTCTCAATATGCCAGTAGTGCAGAGGTTGAGAACCCTAGCCCAGGTGAAAACAATCTCCCATTCTTCTAAATTCTTAGAGTACTTTGTCCCTCTCTTATGGGAACTTCTATTTTTTATTTTGATATTTGGTTAGAAAGGGCCATGTCTGCATCAATTTCAATCTCCCTACTCTCGGTACTTAGCACCATGTTTTATGCTTTTGCCTAATTCCAAAGAATGCCAGAAGATCTCTGGAGAAAATAAAAGTAGAAATCCTTAAAATAAGAATATCTAACATTCATAAAATGCTTGCTTCCTTTCAAGTTACCCTAAACACTTAACAAGGATTATCCCAATTAATCCTCCAACAACTCTGTGTGGGAGGCACTGTTATTTCACAGATGGAAAAGGTAAAGCATTAGAGAAGTGTAGTAATCTGTTCAAAATCACACAGCTAATAAATAAAAGACCCAAGATTCAAATGAAAACATACTGACCCCAGTGACCCTTTCTGAACCAGTGAACTGTACCATTTCTATTCTTGCAATGTTTGCACCACAATCCTTAAGAACAGACCCCATGTCTTTGGTAACAAAGAAAAAGTACTTTCAAAGAGAAGTAAATAAATGCTAGAAAGCATATTTTCTCAGTATATGAACCAGGTGAGCAGTGCCAAAAATTAAACTTATTTTTGATAAGCCACATGTATTATTTGCCTTCCATTTTCCAGAAATTATGTTAAGCTCTTTATAAATAAAGACAAGCGAGACAGACCACTAACCTAAAAGATTTTATGATGTTTTAGGAGAGAGAGTGAAAAGAGATTCAACAATTTCAACTCAGTGAGGCTGGTACTCTACTAGACCTGTAAACAAGGTGTTATGGGTAACTGAATAGAATAGAAACATGTAAACTACCTCACCCTGGGAAGGTTACACTGCAATTGTCTTTTAATGGGGTACTAGACAATATGGAGGCTGTATCAGCAGAGAGAAAAACAAAAAGACAATCCCACAAACCCATATGCTTTTCATGAAACTGCTAGTAATTCATCTACCTAAGTAAAAAGTTAAGGATAAGGCACTAACAAGATAGAAACTTTAAAAAGGAAAGAGTCAAATGATGATGCACTTTGTGAAGCTGATTAATTGTAATCCTTAAGGCAATGGGATATTGCAAAAGGGTTTTTAAACAGGAGAGTCGAGTGACATGGTCAGGTTTGCCCTTTTAAAAGATCTCTTGGGCAGCAGAGTGGCATATATATTGGAAGGGCACAAGATTATAGGAAGAAAAACTAGTTACTCATTTACTGTAGCAATACATGCAAGAAATGGCAAGTGCCTGAACAGACAATGGCAGTGGAAGTGAGAAGTTATCTGTCAATAAACAGATGTTCCTTACCTGAGTTATTTTCTAAAATTTATAACCCAATACACTTCACCATCAAAACAAAGTACTTCTGCACTCTCATAAATATCCTGTTCTTGAGCTAAACATGCAGCACTTCTGTGATTGTCCTTGGACTTCATGACAAAAAGTCTGGACCTTACTCTCTAAAATCCCATCAAACCAGCCTTTCACCAGGTGTTAATTTAACAGTGGGTGAGACTAAGTATTTTTCAAAGAATAGTGAGTAATCAGCAACAAACCCTAAATTCCTCCAACCTATATTAAAGAAATAATTACTCAAGGACACTTGACAAAGCCAAGTATCACAGACTTTATTCAGGACCATCACAGTAGGTATAAGGACAGTTGCAACAGGATTTCGCAATTGAAAAGACAGACTAAACTCAACTCTGAAAACATCATGGAAAAGTGGGAATGTATAGCCAAGGAGCAGGGTAAGGATCAGTGGATGAAAAATTACTTAAAGGAAGTATCAGGGGTAAGGGGAATTCTGGCTAAACCTGCTGAGAGAGAAGGAAAAAAACTAGCTAGGCAGATGGTTAAGGCAAAAAGTCCTCTGGAAACTTCCCTTCTAATAAAAAAACAGCCGAAGAAATCACTTCTCTCCTAACAAGGACCGGCCTGGAAGATCAGGCTGCAAAACACAGATAAAGAAGCAATCTCTGGCACAGCGGAGGAGCTTCCTGGGTAATCAGCAAGCTTCACATGCATACAGTGGATCCCAATAAGCACAGTGAGCCTTAGTAAGCACATTCCTTTCATTTTTTGGACATATTCAGATAAGGAAGCTAAAAGCTTGCATGGAGGATGCCTGCAGCTGCACTAATAGAAAGGACTACCTTGGGCTGGGCTCGGGGTCTCATGCCCGTAATCCCAACACATTGGGAGGCTGAGATGGGCAGGTCATGACGTCAAGAGAGAAAGATCATCCTGGCCAACATAGTGAAACCCCATCTCTTCTAAAAATACAAAATTAGCTGGATGTGGTGGCATGCACCTCTAGTCCCAGCTACTCAGGAGGCTGAGGCAGAAGAATCGCTTGAACCCAGCAGGCAGAGGTTGCAGTGAGCCAAGATCACACCACTGCACTCCAGTCTGGCAACAGAGCAAGACTCTGTCTCAAAAAAAAAAAAAAGAAAAGAAAAGAAAAGAAATGCCTACCTTGGCCCAGGCATGTCCAACATGGGAGTTCCACTCCCCTTTTTAGCACATGCACAGCAGAAAAAAGATAAGCAACATGGAGTCGCTTAGGCTGAGAACCTGCTTGTCTCATAAAAGGTTGAGTTGGGGGCTGCTAGAGATCATGCTCTATGCAAATGACACACCTGGTCTTAACCAGTTTTTCACACCTCATGTAGATAAGACACCCCATCCCCACTAGCTCATTTATAAAAACCCTTGCATTTCACTGCAGAACAGCAACCCTTTTCAGGACCCCTCTCTGCAACAGAGAGCTGTTCTCTTTTTTTCGCCTATTCAACTCCTGCTCCAACCTCATCCTTGGTGTGTTCATGTCTTTGATTTTCTCGGCTGTGAGGCAAAGAATTTCTGGTGTCACCCCAGGCAACGAGGGGGCTTTACTACTAACAGGATTCTAATCGAAGACAGTTCAAGGTAATCAGACATCACCTGGGGGATGGTGGTGGATGAGGAACCTAATCAGATATTGGGGGTAATCAGATATCAAGGCGGAGATTCTTGCTAAACTGACTTAAGAGTGTTCTTTGCTAAGACTGGATTTTACAAATAAATATTTCTTTGCAAAAGAAATCATCTCCTAGATGAGCCTAGGAGAAGTTTTTTTTTTTTTTTTTTTTTTTTTTTTGAGACGGAGTTTCGCTCTTGTTACCCAAGCTGGAGTACAATGGCACGATCTCGGCTCACCACAACCTCCGCCTCCCGGGTTCAGGCAATTCTCCTGCCTCAGCCTCCTGAGTAGCTGGGATTACAGGCACGCACCACCATGCCCAGCTAATGTTTTGTATTTTAAGTAGAGACGGGGTTTCACCATGTTGACCAGGATGGTCTCGATCTCTTGACCTCGTGATCCACCCGCCTCGGCCTCCCAAAGTGCTGGGATTACAGGCTTGAGCCACCACGCCCGGCCTAGGAGAAGTTTTAGGAGGTTGACTACAGCTTGTTCAAGCAAAGAATTAACATCAGTTAAATAAATTATGTGATTTAAGAACTTCTTTATGAAAGTTCTCAATGATGTTCAAACTAAATCCTTTATATTGTAGTTAATGTTCATTTGGCCTTCTTTTGTGTTATTTCCTATACTTTAGAAGTCATACACATATTTGTCTACTTGGATTTTAGCTTCTTTACAGCAATTTATTTTTAACCCCAAATTAAGAATTTTTACTTCTGAAAACTTAATCCTTAAAAAAAAAATACTAATTCACTTCAAAGCTTAATAATGCTAATGTGCTCAGATATAGTGGACAGAAATAAGTACTAAAACAAAAGAACTACATAAATTGCATATGACTGTATCACATTCTTTCTGCCTCTTCTACCCTAAAATAGATGAAACAATGTGTTAAAGACATTGCCTGCTTTCCCCAGGTCTCCATATACACATCATTTCCTCAGGCAGGTCTTTTGTGACACCATAGGTAAACCTAATTACCTCCATTATTTTTACTAATACCTATCTTTCCCTACCCTAACACAGTTCACCGTTAGGAAAATGCTTATTTAATTACCATCACTCTTTCCCTACTTATTTTCCCAAACCCGTTGAGGGTAGATTCATTGGTGACATTTTTCATGACTACATTCCCAGCACCAAGCATAATGCCTGACACATAGGAAGCACTCAATAAATATTTGTTCAACATATAATTTAATTTGCTCCATCACCCATTCAAGTGATTCATAAAATATTTGAGATGGAAAAATAAACATTACTCACTGCCAGTGGGGACTGGCCCTGTGTTCTAAGTTGAGAGAAACTTACTCTTTCTGTACATAGTTTTTCTATTATTTGGATTTTGCTATTGTTTGCAAGATTTTCTTCATAACACGAAACCTTTCTTAATTAAAAACGAAAAAAGATTTTAAATTCAAGAGTAAATAGGTTTCTTGTTCTATTTAACAGACCTCTGACAGAGAAAACACAGTTGGAAAACAGAAAGAACACTTATTGATTCATAAATACTAAGAACCTCTTTATTTCCTAAGTATAATTAGACATTGTTTAAAAAAACATTTCTTACTTGAGTATATTTTAGTTTTAGAACTGTCACAGCAGTCATTTGGATTCTCCAGTGTTCTTGAAATAGGCAATCATTTTGCATTACTAAATGGAATGGGGGAAGCATTATCTTAAATGGTATTGCCTCACTGGACTCCTTCCTAATACATCTTCTCTATAATAGTGATCAGAATGTTTCAATGCCCTACCAGAATCTAGAGATACTTTTCTCCATCCAATCAAAAGTAATTAAACATCTCATTAATATCTGGTTATTAATGAAGGCTTTATTTACTACTTTCTCTAACAAAATAGAAATTTATAATTCTATCACTGTGTATATATATGACTCCCTTATTATGCCCCTTATCAAGAAATTATTCTTAAGAGTAACAGTTTGGATTACAAGTAACAAAAGACCTATTAAAATTAATCTTAAAAATAAATACATTTTTATTATTTCACTTAAGAAATTGGAAGAAGAGAGTTTTTGAGGCTAGATGATTCTGTGATTCGTTTTGTATTTCCCCTCTGCTACTCTTGCTGTGGTGGCTACTCATCTCTGTAAACCAAAAATAAAATTCTACACCCCCTGCAACCAAAAGAATGAACTTCCTCAGCCAGGGCACTTGTTTTTCTCGTTTGTTTTGTTTTTTTCCCAGAGTTTTGCTCTTGTTGCCCAGGCTGGAGTAAAATGGTGTGATCTCACTGCAGCCTCCACCTCCTGGGTTCAAATGATTCTCCTGCCTCAGCCTTCCAAGTAGCTGGAATTACAGGCACCTGACACCACGTCTGGCTAATTTTTTTGTATTTTTAGTAGAGATGGGATTTCCTCATGTTGGCCAGGCTGGTCTCGAACTCCTGACCTCAGATGATCCACACACCTTAAAGTGCTGAGATTACAAGGGTGAACCACCATGCCCAGCCCAGGGCACTGTTAAGTTTCAACCTGAGAGGCTGGTTCATGCCATGATGGGAAATGAGAGTCTGACGTGCTTTTTATACCTCTGCAGCATTAACATCAACATAGACCTTAAGCCTAATAAGAAACATTTACAATCCATTCTCTCTGAAGCCTGCCACCCAGAGTCTTCATCTGTATAACAAACTTTGCTCTCCATAACCTCTTATCACAACCTACACATTTCCTTTCTATTGATCCCAGGTCTTCAGATAAACTCAACCAATTGTCAGCCAAAAAAAAACATTATAATCTACCTAGAAATTAGAAGACTCCCTCTTCCCCTCTCTCCCCACCCCTGCCACCTGCTTCAAGTTGTCCTTCATTTCTGGACAATGTATTTCTTAAAGGTATTTGATTGAAGTTTCATGTCTCCCTAAAATGTGTAAAACCAAGCTGCACCCTGACCACCTTAGGCACATGTTTTTAGGACCTCCTGAAGCCTGTGGCTGTGGTCACTCATATTTGGCTCAGACTAAATGTCTTCAAATATTTTACAGAGTTTGACTCTTTTCATGACCCCATATGACTTTAGAGACTCTAGACATCATATATTCAGTCAACAAATTCCAGAAGACAGCCTTCCTTGGGGCTTCCCTTTTGTTGAGAGTGGGAAACACTTTTGCAGAGTACACTAGCAGCCGCTCCCCAATTGTGCCCATTCCTAAACAAATTGTTGGAGAGGAGATGTATCAGCTAACATTGCCTTTTATTGATCAGAATATTGCCTGGTACTGAAGGTGATCCCTTCCCTGCCCACAAGCAAAAAATGTTATGGGTCTGTTTGCCAGAAGATGAGAAAATGGGAATTTGGTAGTCAACCAAATGTATCAGTGAAGTGAGTAATTTTTCCTCTGATTTGCCTATTTTAAGATATAGATTTAAGATTCTAATTGTTAGGTAAATCTGAAACCTGATTAGGTACTTATTTTAGTAAGAGTATAAAAGAATTTTTTATTCCTTAATTTATTCAATGCATTATAAAAAGAGCTGAAATAGGAGTGGGATGAGGCTCCTCCCTCACATTTTTCTTTTTTCTTTTCACAAAACCCACACCACTGCTTCACTGACCATAACTTCCAACCCTGAGGCTTTAATCACACAAAGATAATAGCCATTCTTTTGTGGTCTCACAATGTTTAGCCATGCCTTTTACTTAAATAATTCCAGAACTGGTCTTAGGAGATCTAAACATAGAACTAAGGCTGCAGATTGTCCCAACTGGGGAAGGAATGCTGAACAATTGATTTACAGCCTTGTTGCCACTGATCAGACCACCAGAAGGCCAGTTACTGAAGATAACCAGATATGCTGACTTGCATACCCTACCTCTCACATGCTTTACCCAGCCCAGCCTGTATACCTTCTCCTTAGGGTCAATCCCACGTTTTGCCTCATAAAAAGAAATCCCTTCTGGATTTTTCAGGGAGTCTGCTGGAAGATCCTTGTGCCTTGTCTCCACTATCTCCCTTGCACTGGACCACAAGCCCTGAAATAAAAGCCTAGTCTGGGAAATCTACTTGGCTCCATGTTAATTGTCATTACATGGGGAACCAAGGAGCTTTCGGTTTATTCTGGCTAGGTGCCAGAATAACTGATAAATAAATGCATGATTCCTGCTGTCATGGAGTTTACACTGTAGTGGGGGAGACAGACAAAAGGTAAGCTAACAAATGAAAAAATAATATTTGGGGTAAGTGCTATGAAAAAGGAAATTATGTGTAGTAAGAGAATGAGTTGGGAAGGAAGCAGTTGTTTTCTGTGATGAGACTTCTCTAAGGAGCCAACATTAATCCTAAAGAATGAAGGAAAGGTAAGCAGAGGACAAGCTCCCAAGCAGAAGGGAAAAGTATGCAAGGGTCTTAGGACAGGAGAAGGCTCCATGTCCAGAGCTGTTTAAATTTTAAAAAAATAATAATTTTTTTTAAAAAAAGAGAAGGGATTTTTTCCTCCTCTGCCTCAGGTAGAAAGTAAGGATGTTTTCCAGTGCAGATAAATGGCAACAAGCTGAAAGGTTCCCTTTCACGCAGATTCTATCTCTTTAGTACATAAAACACTGGGTGCTATGCCTCAGTATATTGCCACAGACAGAAGTTGAAGACTAACCTATTAAAAAAAAGGGGGGAGGTGTATTGCAAACTCCTGTAGTAGCAACAGAATGAGAAGGGTGCAGGAAACCAGGGCAGCCCTGAGGACCTAAGGGACTAGAGGGAGACATTTTAAAAGTATCAAGACTCTCTCAGGCTTGCCTGCACCCTGGGCATCAGCTTCACTCTCTGTCTCTCAGGCTTTTGTGAAGTACGGCATTGCTGTAGGCAGCTCTGCAGGCAAAATTTGCAATCTCATAAAAGGGAGAAAATAGATAATTCCATACCACTTCCATCCAAAATAAAATAAAATCATCTCAGTTTGGCACATCCCTGAATCAAACACTGTGGCCAGGAGAATGGAGCACTATTATAGATACACTGTATTGTGCAGGCATAGTCTGTCATCCAAAAAAGAAGGGGGCCAGGCAAAGACAACAGTCAGCTTACTCAACCTCTTCAAAAACCAATGCAAGTGGGGCTAATAAGTGACAGAGCAGGAGCATTGCCATCTTAGACAAGCACTGCCATTCTAAAGTTCCCCTTGATCAAAAACCTCCTAAATCCAAAGGACATCAGCCTAATGGCTAAGGTCAGCATGACCATAAATCATTCAAAACCCCTCCCTGACCAGAGAAAATGCCAGCCCCAAGATAACCTCCCTTCTGACTAGAGAGATGTCAGCCTCAAGATAACCTCCTTTCCAATCAGAGACATTCCAATCCTGCAATAAACTTATCTCCCACACAGAAACATTCCAAGCCTGTGATAAACCATCTCACTTTAAAATCAATCAGTACCCTTGATCTGTAAGAGAGAGTGCTCCTGACTGAAATCTGCCAGAAGCCCCGCTCAGGTTTATTCTCCAAAATAAAACTGTCTTTGACTCTTGAGCCACTTTTTGTGTTTCTTTCCTCTTCAACTCTTACAATAATAACAATAATTAAATTCACACTGTATTTTTTTAAAATCACAACTCGTGTATTTAAATAACAAGAATACTCTAGAATTCCAGCTACTGAAGTTCTAACCAACTCAGAAAGGAAGACTTGATAAAGCCTCAAATCAGCCGCAGCCTGAAAAAGCTATTTCTCACACCTATGTGGAAATCATTCTTCCCTGTGTTGATTTTATGATGCTACCATTCTGTGCTCCAGTTTATTCAATACCTCACAGTATGCCTTATTTAAATTTTACCTCCCTGTGTGCATCTACCAATGCTCAAAATTTCACACTCATTTTTCTTCACTCTGGCTGTTGCTATTCCTAATTGGCCACTCCAGAAATTTGTGCAAAGATGAAACCGTACAAAAGTATGATCAAAATCACTGAAAGAGCCTCAATCTTTGTCACAAATCATACCATCCACTTCTGGTTTTGATTTAAAGTGTTAATAGTTTTTCTAATAGAGAAAGACCTTGAGGCTAACTATAAAATTCCATTTCTACTCAGACAGCACCACCTGCAGAGTCATTATGTGATGCTGCAATTCAAGAAAAACAAGCAAGCTTAGCATTTACTTTGGAGAGTAGGAGACAGAAATTAGAGGTCAGATTCTCACTGGTTATGAAATTCTCCTGCTCTACTTTTACACACTGTAGTGTGGTTTTCCATAAGTATATTTTCCAGAAAATTGCAATGTCTAGGGCTTCAACATTCCAACTCTATTCACAAACCTTGAAATCTAAAGGCTTAGCTTTAAAATGTCAAATAGAATATAAAGGTATTAAAATATTTTACTACTTATCCTCTTATGCTGCATGACTTTTTTTAAAAGTTAACAGAATTTTTTACATATTTGGAAAGATGTCAAAACCTGAGCAATACAGAAAGTATGTAACTATATAATAGACAAAAGAAACAAATGTTACCTTTCTAAATTTTGCAATTTCACTCAGTAGCTCCACCTAGTCTCCATAAGTGGTTAAATATTTTACTTGAAGGGAAGTATTTATTAGTTGTTCTCTGTAGTACTTTAAAAATAGCTCCCTACACCTTTAACTGTTAATTAGCTCAAATATTTGGTTCAGAAACCACAGCCCTGTTTAGTGTGACCTTGCTGGTATGGCATCTGGGCAATTATCTTTGAGATAATGAGTCTTTTCATCCATAACAGAGCAACAACCTCTCAATTGGATTGCAAAGGATCAGAGCCAATCTGCTGCACACCAGGGTGCCTGCCATCCCCTTTGTATCATACCTTATTTTCCAAGTAACCTTTCACATTCTGAATTAATTAAAGTGTTTTCAGATTAAAAATTAATGAATTCATTTTAGCATCATTTGGGGAAATAATAGGCACAAAATATCATCCAAGCCATGTTTTGGATTCTTACACCACAACCTAAATGAGAAAATAACTACGTCACTTACAGAATTTTCTGATATATGTCATAGTCTAGCCAGATCCTGCTTTTAGTTACTCAGAAAAATAAAGCCACAGAAAACATTTAGTGACACAATCTGGTAAATGTTCACTTGGCATTTTTATATATTCTAATTTCATTCAAAAATTAATCTGGAGGTCACCAAGTAACACCTAATCTATCAGACTGTGTCAATGTTTCTAACCTTTCTATCCAAATCTATCGGGTTGTGATAATGTTACTAACTCCACATCTACCAGATTGCAATACTGTTTCTAACCTTTACCATTAACCCCTACCCTATTCATTCTCCACCTAGCTACACTCAAAAGTTGTTCAAGACTACATTTGTCTCAACTTCTCTCACAATACTAAATGAAAATGGAATTCAGGCCACCACGATGGCTAGACAGTATAAAGGAAAACTTTATTGGCAATACCGGTTTGCAAGCCAGGAAGAGAAAATCTCCACCATGGACCAAAGGTGTTTTTTCTTCAAAGAGAGGGAAAACAAGTTAGGTTTTCTGCCTCAAAGTGCCAGTATCACACATATTCAGTAGGTTTGAGTAGAAAACTATACATATTTATGAGGAGAGCCAAGCTTATATGGCTAGGGTAAACATGCACATAATTTAGATCCAATGTTCACTTTGGGGTGGGATTTTAGCATTAAAATGAGGTAGAATTTGACTCTTTATGTCAAAAGGTGAACTATAGGACACAAAGACCACTCGTGCTCAGGGTCTGCAGTACCTTATCAGAAAAGAATGTTTGCAATGTTGGTCCTCTGTCCAGCCACAGTTGTAGTGGTCTAGGTTGTAATTCAGCCTGATAGCTCCGGTTGTTAGAGAGTTGTGATCACTGTCACCTCAGGGTCATCACCTGAGACGTCGATCACCACCTGCAGAGGTCTGTTCTGCAGACGAAGACTCAACAACAGATGAATGAATGCACTCTCATACCCATTACAGTGATTCAAGTGGACTAAGGATGGTCGGCTGCTTTCAGAGGGTAATTACAGCCAACTGACCAAGATCCTTGTACATCCTCACATTTATTCAGTAAAGATTTCAAAACAGAGGTTCAAAGTCAACAAGTTTGTGGATAATTAACATGGTTTAAAGAGTGGTTGTACCAATGATGAAAGCCTTTGGTGCCAGGGCCCACAGTAAACATCATTAATGGATAATTCCCATTTCAACTCCCTGAGAGGACCATCCAAAGTTTACATGAGTAAACAGAGTAGAGACAAAGGGACGTGGGGTAAACAGACTTAACTAGGAAAGCCTCTTATCATCTCTATCTTTTTCCTGTGCTAACGTAATGAACTAGCTGCTTTCAGCCTGTCCCAATAAAACATTTGGGCCTTCCAAAAAGTTCAACACTATAATCTTCTAACATTCGCTAATATTTTGCCAGCCACCCCAAGTGAACCACAACAGGGAGTTTCACAAATGTGTGGTTTTTCTTAAAGTAGGAATTTAGTAATTTGCCATTGTAACCAGGCCCTGAGCCCTCAACCAAAGGATAACTTTGTTTTACTAACCTTAGGGTCCATCTTAGCTATAAAAGGGCATTCTATTTTGGCGTCACAGATCAAAGCACTGTAGGGGACTTAAAAAAATAAGTCTTTTCTCACTTATCACTGGGTTCAAGGCTGAAACTCCTATATCAAAAGACAGATAAGATTATACTAATTTATTTAATGTAGGTTTTACCTGACTTAAGAGCCTTCATAAGAAAAGGAAAACCCAAAAAAACAGGGAAATCTGTGTTTTTATGCTATGTTTGATGAAGAGTGGACAGCTGTGCAGACATACGACTGGACAAAGGGAGTAAAATCTAATGGTAATAAACAGGGAGGTCTGGAGGACATTAGCAAAGCCTGTTTAGATTTTTGTTGCTGTCTCTGTGTTTCTGAAAATAAGAATATTCCTTTCCTCTTGGTATAAGGAGAGTCTCTCTAGAATGAAGGTTTATGACTTACTTTTTTAGAAGTTTAGAGAATTACTTTATGGTCTGCTTCAAGGAAAAGACTGAGAGGAAGGTGAGAGTGACCTTCTCACTTCTGCTGTTTTCACAAATGCCAAGGTGACATATTCTTGGGTAGCATGTCCTGAACCCCATTAGAGTGAAGCATTCTTCTCAGGGATTTGCTGGAACCTCCTTTTTTTATAAGGCCATCTTCATGAGGGGGGTCTATATGGACAAATTTTAACCAGGAATATTAAAACTGCTTCATAGCAGCTTGAAATGATCCAACAAACAGTCCTATTCTCTTTCCCTTTTATGCTTGCCTTGACTTAATAAGAAGTGAGAGACGTCATGAAAAGTGATGCTAACCACTCTGCCATCATTCCCTTTGTCTTAGTCAAGTTTTCTTTGGTTGGGAAAAACAGAAATCCACTCAAATTAACTCAATCACAAAGAAGAAACTTTATATAAGAAGACTTAGTGTAATCAAGCCTTATGAAGAACTAGATTAAAAGCTTGAAAAAGAAACCAAAAGCATAAGTCTCACTATATATATAAATATCAATATATGTATGTGTATTTATATATATATATATATATATATATATATATCCTATATATAGGATAAGTCTCACTATATATATATATATATATATATATATATATATACACACACACACATATATATATATAGTGTATGTGCATACATATATCCTATATATATAGGATGTATATATATATATATATATATATATATATATATACACACACACACACACACACATACATATATCGATATTTATATTGTCCAATCATTAGGAAGCCCTGTTTAGATTTTTGTCCAATCATATGTCTACACAACTGTCCACTCTTCATATTTATAAATATGTATATATAAATATATATATGTACACACAAACACACACACACACACACCCCGAACCACCCTACTTTTTTTTTTAACAGGCTAATTGTTTTTTCTAAAAGTAAATCCGAAGGGACCACTTTGGTCTGCTGTGCACTACTGATCTATGTTGCTTTTACCAATGAAAGTAAAGTCAACCTTAAATAATGAGATTTAGAAAATATGATTAAGTACAGAGTCTGGTCAAGCACAAAGCTTGAGAATAGCCACCTGAGAAACACAGACTTCAAGCAAATGGGTAAGTGTTTCAAAGCTGAGAAGTTACCTTTCCATTTATATGGGCAGAGACAGAGAAATATTGTAGGATCACATTTTCCAAACAAAACCAGTGCATCCTTTACAGTGATTACATTGGTTACAGACTGCTGAATTCCAAAGCAGCTTAGTTTATTACTCTGTGAGGAGGGGTAGAGGTCTAGTGGGGGGATGGTGAAAGAGGGTCTTATCTCTGGCATCTCTTGGTCTTCCTATTTACAGGAAAAAAAGGCAGAGGCCAGACATGATGGCTCACACCTGTAATTCCAGCACTTTAGGAGGCAAAGGCAAACAGATCACTTGAGGTCAGGAATTCGAGGCCATCCTGGCTAACATGGTGAAACCCTGTCTCTAGCGAAAACACAAAAATTAGCTGGGCGTGGTGGTGTGCACCTGTTAATCCCAGTTATCCAAGGAGGCTGAGGCAGGAGAATCGCTGGAACCCAGGAGGCAGAGACTGCAGTAAGCCGAGATCACACCACTGCACTCTAGCCTGGGAAACAGAGAAAGACTCCATAAAAAAACAAACAAAAAAAAAAAAGGCAAAAATTGCAGCTGCTTGCCACATGGCGCAGACCACATAGTCACATTCCTATCCAGGTTCAGACTAATTTAAAGTTACTGCAGCTTTATGTTTGAATTATTTAATTTCAGAGTAAAAACATATTATCAAGATGGGTGTCGTGGTCTATACCAATGGCCTGGAAGGTAGAGATTGGTTCTCTGAAAATGAGTTTTCTTTGCCTAGGTCATCAAAATAATCTGTTCACCTGCATATGCACATCACTCTGCCTAGGACTGAATTCTAACAAAATGTGGCATTCAGGCTTAGCAGATTCAGCATAAGTCATGAAAGTTCAGGTGTACCAGATATTAACCCAGTGGCAAGTGACCAACTAATATATCTTTATTCTACTTTTGAATGTTTTCCCTTCAACCCTACCAGAAAAATGTCTAGTACTGATTTTGCCATTGATGAGCCTTAAATTTCCTAAGGAAGGTAACTGGGAATGTCAAGAATAGTTTTCTCTCTCCACATTTAAATAGACGTATTGCTATTAGTCTTCAAGATGCAAGAGGAGAATTAGGAATCAAGTTCTGCCAGAATAATGATAATACATCTTAAAATCACGCAATAGAAATTTAGCTGATTAAGTCACATAAAACTCATATAACTTCTTTGCCCTTTTGAGAAAACTTGTTTCTGTCATCAGCTAATCTAATAAAAAGGTTTTTGCTCACATTAGATGTTATTTATATGCTTATTTCACATGTGGGAGTAAAGTACATGTGTGACATAAAATAACTAGAAAATGTTAATAGTTGATTAACAATTAAATATAAAAAGAGAGCCATGAAAGATAGATCCCGTTGTTTCAATGCAGTAAGTATAGAGACTTCACTCAGTTTCATTACTTATTTTCTAACAAAAAATTCTTGCACTTGGCTATTATTTTTAAAGACAATTGAGTTGAACCTTGTAAGAATTACAACTTTGTATTTTAAGGAACTTTTCCTTTGAGGAGGTCAAAGTAAAGGAATTCAATGCTTTACTCACTTGTATGGAGCTAGGCAATAAGAGAAAGATACTCATTGAAGTTTTAGGAAATTCAAGATATTTGGCTGAAAGCTATGCATAAGGGACGCAAGGAATGGCACTACATCTGTTTTATAGATAATACCAGGTTTTTTCTACAGGTAACTTTCAGTTTTGCAGAGCATGATAGACTCTATACAATATTAAGAGTAAGCTGAACATTGATTCTGTGATATTTCCTGAGAGGGAAATACTGCCCAATTACTCCTGCCCTACCTTCTATGTCTCTCTGAACCTCTTCTACACATCTCCAAGTGGAACTTGGGCTTTGAAATCCATTACCCCTATTAGTAACTCCCAAATGTAGACCCCATGGCTGTGGGGGAAAATCGCAGTGCCGGCATTTCACATTGTAAAGCTAATTCCTATGGCTAAAAAATGCTGTACTTAGATTTTTCTGTCCTAATACAATGCTCACTGGGAGTTTGAAGTCATTATTTACCAATTATTAGACACTGAGATTACGTTAGTATGTTGAAAAAGCCATAAATGTCAACTTCTAGTTCCTGTGCCTCTACTTGAGAAAACAGTACAACCACAGCCTCATAACCCTCATAACCCTGATGCCTAAAAGACACCTCTTTACTTTGCCCTCTTGTCTCTCCCCAATATCACCACATTAGTCCAATCCCCTATTGCCCCCACCCTCCAGAACTAAGTCCTCTTCACAGGTCTCCTGGCTCTAGTTTCTCTATCTGGAGGTTAGAATGATGCCATACCCTTTTTCACCTGCTAACCCCTGGAAAATAGTCCCATTTCTCCGGAGCTGTGGACATTATTTTCCATTTCCTTACTCCCAGAATAGTCAATACTGACTTTAAAAAACAGTCAGTAATGGCCCGACATGGTGGCTCACACCTGTAATCCTAGCACTTTGGGAGGCCAAGGTGGGTAAATCACCTGAGGTCAGGAGTCCGAGACCAGCATAGCCAACATGGCAAAACCCTGTCTCTAGTAAAAATACAAAAATTAGCTGGGTGTGGTGGCACACACCTGTAATCCCAGCTACTTCAGGAGGCTGAGGAAGGACAATTGCTTGAACCCAAGGGGTGGAGGTTGCAGTGAGCAAGATTGCATGATGAGAATGAGCTCCATCTCAAAAAAAAACAAAAAACAAAAAAAGGCAGTAACTAAGGATAATGCATATCTTTGTTCCTTTCCATCTGGAAGAGTTCAAGTGCCCTATGGTAAAGAGAAATCCCTTGTCAGATAAGTGTCACCTAAATTAGCCTAGTAAGAATACAAGCATTCTCATTAATCCCTTGGCATTTCGCTGAGACAGACCATACAGGTGGGCTGCTCTGTAATGACATTTTATTTTTCTGATTGAGCCAGAAAATCTTTGCCAGAAAGGGATCTCTACATTTCATTGAGTATGAAAGTGTTAGAAAGGTGTAAGACTGCTATAATTAAAATAGCAAGCCTACAGGCTTGTAGTGTATTCTACATTTAATAATGGATATACAATCTTAAATAAAATAAATATTTGATGCTGATTAAACTAAGAATATTCTCTGGTATGAAAAAACTTTATATTTTAGGGGGAAATGTAGACCCCATGGCTACGAAAATCCTAAATATAAAAAAGATTAATAAAAAATTAATCTTTTTTATATTCTTTAGGCAACCAGTATTTAGGATTTCTTTAACCAGCTATGTTATTCTCATAGTTACAAAGAAGAATTAATTTTTATTTTTTTAACTTATCAAGTAGTTAATTTATGCTACCTGCCACCTGCAGTTATTTTATTACCACTTTGAAAAGGTGAGAAAATAAGTCATTAATATGCACTGATGATTTCCTTTAGCAATTTAGAAGGGTCCATATATCAGAAACTCTTCCAGATCTCCACCATTGCAAGGCTAAAAAATTACATTGAAATTCAGCTATTTAACCTTCATAAATGAAGTAACCTGCACAGCTAACATTAAATGTTTGATTTAATTTACTTGCACAGGTAGCTCACTGAGAAGGCATTTAACCTTAAAATTAATGGTATGAGATCTAATCCACAGTGTATGTGCCTCCAATTGCTTTCTACAGCACTGCACAAACTAATGTTAAGTTCTCATTTTAGTTATATTTGTGGGCAGGAGGGAGACATTATCCTCAATTATCTTGTATAACATCTTTGTCAACTTCAGAGGCCTTCCACTTCAAGAGCAGTGGATGAGGAAAGTAGGGGTGAGACAAGACCCAGTCCATAGCAGATAACCTCTGAAAGTAGATTCAAGGAGAAACCTCTTAGAGTCAGGCATGAGTGTTGGTTTTTTATTGTTTCTAAGCTAAATGAGCCTCATCCTTTTGATACTTTTACCTTGGCCACCTTTAGAATTATTAGGGGTTTGTTTGTACACATGTTGCTAAAAGGAGAAAATCTGTAAGTACTAGAAGACATCGTTGGAGAATTTATCCTGATCTCCAAAGAGAAAGGCCTTTCTGTGATTTAAAAAAAAAAAAAAAAAAAAAAAACTCAAAAGTCATAACATTTTAAAAATGGATACATGTAACAGCACACACATCAAACATTTCTGCCTGGCAAAATTCACCAAGCAAAGTCAAAATATATGACAAACTGGAAGAAAAACACAGGTGTGTTATAAAGAGTTTATCTCCCATTTCATACCTAAAGAATATCTACAAATCAGTTTCAAAAGTCTAATAACACATTATGAAACTGGCAAAAAAATAAGCACATAGTTCACATTAAAGAAATAAATATGTCATTTAAATGAATGAAACACTGTCCACGTTCACTCATAATAATACAAAGACAAGGATACCAAGATACTCATGTTCATTACTAGACTGGTAAAGATCCAAAGATTTAATAAGATGCCATAGGTGATATTGTTCAGCAACAGTCACTCTCATGCAGTGCTGATGGGTATAACATGTCAAAAGTTGTATGGAAGATAATTTCCAGTATCCAGCAAATCATATATATATATATATATACACACACACACACACACACACACGTACACACACACATCTACCCAGAATTTCCACTTCTAAGACTATACCATTTAGGTATACTTATGCAATAAAGAAAAAATATGCATTAAAACATTTTTATAAGAGCAAAAGTGAATAAACAACCCAAATATTCACATATAGTGGATTGAGTACATAAATTAAGGAATATGCATATAAAAGAATAATATACTATGCAGTCATTTTTAAAGGAATTAAAAAGTTTTTTCTATATTAAAATGAATTAACCTTTAATGTATACTTTTGGGTTAAAAATAGAAAGACTAGTATGAAGCACTGTGTGTAACAATAATATGAAAATATCTGTGTTAAAAAATAGAGAAAATATATACTTGATAACACAGTTATCCAATGTTAGGGACTGCATATGTCTCCCCTTAAGGCATATGTTGAAATTTAAACCCCAATGTGATAGTATTTGGAGATGAGGCTTTTGAGAAGTAATTATCAACAGATCATAAAGGGGACCCTTAGGGACAGGCTAGTGCTCTCATAAGCAGAGGCCAGAGAGCAGGCTTGCTTGCTTTCCTTCCACCCTGTAAGAACACAATGAGAAGCTGGCAGTCTGCAACCAGAACCAACCATGCTGGCACCCTGATCTTGAACTTCTAGCCTCCAGAACTGTGAGAAATACATTTCTGTTGTTCATAAGCCACCTAGTCTATGGTGCTAAGATGCTCAAGAGGAAATAAAGGATACACAGAAGCTGAGAGCATTAGTTAACTGCACTGAGAAGAACTGTGCAGCTGCGGGACACAGGCAGGAGGGGAAATCCATCATAAATAGCCTTTGTACTTCCGAATTTTTAACCATATAATTTACTGCCTATATGAAACATAGTTTTAATAAATAAAAAGGAAGCAAGCAGATAAAGGTATTGGCTAAAATAAGACAGATTTTTCTATGAATTTCACTTATTAAAAGTTCCTTTAACTTCTAGCACAGTGAAACAGATAATCCAAATCATTTCTTGAATAAAAATACGAGGAATGCCCTTCTGAGAACAACTGTTAGAGTTGCTCATGGTAATTGTCCTTTCTGCAGAATTGTAAATGTTTTCTCAGCTCTTACCCCACTCCATGCTTCTTACATTCTCAAAGAATAAAACATTGTTGGATAATTTCTCTAGAAAATATAGGCAAGGACTTGCAACCCTTGCCCACAGTTTATATAAAATTAGTGCAGGCCTGCTCAGTATCAAGCTGTAGACCTTCTAAGGACATAATTATTGCATTTCTCAAATAGGGAGACCTTGCCTAACATATGGTCTGACAGTAGGACAGAATATTTTAGATGGAGCCTCTTAGGAAATTAGGGACATATGAAAATTTTTTAATGTCAGGTTAGAGGTTTGATATGAAATTAAATATTCTTAGTTTTTTTCTATTTTGTTTAGGTTTGACTTTCATGAGATTCTTTTAAATATACAGAAGCTCCTTCATTCCTGGCTGGAGAATATATTCAGTCCTAACAGAAAGCAAAAGCAAAAGACTCTTCCACAAGGTTAAGCTATGGGGAAAATGGGATGGGCAGAAAGAGGCCGCAAAAGTAAGTGAAGCAGAAGAATGATTATTTTCATACTGAGTATTGTCCAGAGATGAAGTCTGTCTGGGAGGCTGGGAAATAAAATGTAACCCTAGTGATTACTAAAAAATTATCACTAAAACTGCTGGGCTATTTTGAAACATAAAGTTATCTTCAGTCCAACAGGACTGCAAGGTATGTTATCATAATTGGAAATAGGTAATTTCTAAATACCACCTGCAACAATGCAAGACAAGCTGAGAGTGTGTTCTGCAAAACATAACACACTTAGCCTGCACAAGAGAGGTGATGCTTATAAAAATTTTTTAAAAGTAAGCCAGACAGATAATTCTCCACATTTACATTTTTGTGGTCACAAAAAAGTCTCTGTCACAAAATCCCTTTTCTCATAAACTCAAGCTGGGCACAATATGTTCCTTCTCCACTCTTTTTTTTTTTTTTTTCTCCTAGCACACAGTTTGACATTGGTTTGATGTCATTAGCATCACCTTCGACAAATCATTTTCTTCACTTGTCCAATTACAGACAACATAAAAATGCCTGTCCTCTATGTTTCTTATTTCAACACTAGAACTTGACATGACTCTACTCTAAATCACAGAAGCCGCCTTTCAGTTTCTATGACTTAAAGTTAATTTTCACTCAGCTCTCTCTTCTTTTTATTTCACATTTCTTGTGGGTAATGGCCACAGTGAAAATGATGGTATAGGAGCTTTTCTCCCTCAGACCCCTACCTTTTCCACCATGGATTTATAGCACACTTTTGCTCAGGAAAATTTTCATATAGCTCCCCTCCACTCAACAATAAAAGAGTATCATAAACCTGTATAGATATCCTCTCACACTATTTAGGGCCAAGTTCTTCCCTTATACCAAAATGTGGAACTGCTACAGCAGTCAATGATGAAAATGGGGCAGTTGATGTCCCAAGAAGGAACTCACAAGCTTACTACTCATTTCATTCTGCTCCTCCCAAAACAGGCTAAGAGGCACAACAGTCAACCACCACCAAGACTGTAGCCACAGTAAATACACAAAGACATAAGCAGATACAGGAAAGTGAAAGAACATTCATTCTTTCCATTCAAAGAAAAAATTTCTATCAAAGAGGGGACAAGCTAAGGATGTTAAATTTCACTAAAGTTGTGTGTTTTGAATCCATATTCTCTGCATAAAAGCAGCAGCAAAAGAAATAGTGGGTAACTACTCCAAGCAGAAAATAAACTAATAAAAACGTTTGTGTGTTTTGTTTCAACGCATATTATCTTGGCCTCCCTTGGCGGCGGCGGTAGCGGGGAGGGGGTGTCACATGTTTTTCATTTGTGCATTCCATTTTCTTTTTTTCTTTTTTTTTTTGGCCACTTTCTAAGGATTCTAAATACCTGAATTGTAATACACACTTGTAGATTTCCATGGAAACCAGGATTCACCTTGAAATATAAGATAATATTCTAACCCATGTACTGAAACACCTCCAGGGCTGATGGGTAGCCCTGCTCAAGCCATTACTATCATGCTTTTATAGGTGAATTTCAGAGCTCCCTTGGATTCCCTGAAAATGGGTCTTGAAGATGAAATATCCTTCATTGCCAATGTGTCCTGCCTGTGTATACTTTATCTTTGATCCTGTGTGTTTCAACATTACTTTCTTCAAAGAAAAAAAAAGTGTCATCTCACGTTATACTCCAGAAATTTATTCCCAGTTCAATTTATGCTACCCCAAAACTCTAGCCATTTTTTTAATCCAGAATTTAAAAATAAAATCATCAGAAGTAACAATGTTTCAATCCCCAAGACTGTATCAACTATAAATGGCTTTCATAAGTTATTAATTATAACATTCTCATGAAAAATCATTGATTTAAACAATTTATTTTCAATGCTAATTTCTATCTGGGAATGCCAGCACTTAGGAGAAAATATACAAGCACATTTTACTGAGGGCTGAGGAAAATGTGCCTCTTATATTGCTTTCATGCTATTTCATCCCACATTACGTTGCTGTGTTTGACAATCACTTCCTGTCTTAAAGGATCTTGTGCTGTTCAATTTGGTAGCCAACAGCTCTATGTGTCTATTGAACAAGAGAAAAATGCCTAGTCAGAATTTAGATGTGCTATAGATGCAAAATACACATCAGATTTTAAAGACTTAGTACATATAAAAAAAGAATGGAAAATATCTCATCAGTTTTTACGTAATTCTTATGTTGAAATAACACTTTGGATATATGAGGTCAAATAAAATGTATTATTAAAATTAATTTCACCTGTTTCCTTTTCACTTTTTAAATATGGCTATTAGAAAATTTTAAATTATATATTTGGCTTGGGTTATGCTTCTCCTGGAAAGCACTGATATGTAATTTATAAAAGCATCATGGAAAGGTTACGAATACCACTATACCCAAGCCTAGCATATGTTCTAAATATCACCTATGTCATTGGCACCAGGCAGTTTCTAGACACAATTTTATGGATTCGTTTTAATTTTAAGAATGTGTGTCTGCAATGATTCAGATTGTCAGTGTCATGGCATCTTAGTTTTACTTTTTATCAGAATGACATAGTAGCCACCAGTGGAGGACAGTCAGGAGCAGCACAGTCACTTCTGCCTGTTGCTCTGGCACCAACCCAGGCAGCTCTGCTGTGGCTTCTCCTGGGCATTACTTGGCCTATGTCACATTGTCAGAACAGGTGGCTGCTGTGTGGTGCCATCGAGTCCCTGCTAGTTCCCCTTCTCCTGGGTCACCCGTTGCCCAAGGAAGCCCATCTACCTGGCAGGTGACCTGGAGGAGTAGCTTCCCTGAGGACCCTTAGGCTTGGCCTGTGAGTATCCAAATCCACAACTCCTAAGCACCCTGGACACCCTCCAAGTGTGGGTTTTAACATCCCTGTGAGATTGAATACCTGTGCCACAAATGTCACAAAGAGTATGGAAATAAAAGAATATTTATCCGCAGTGAAAAAAATAAATTTAAATAAAACATAGGTATAACATAGGTGCCCAGTAAATATTTATTAAATAAAGGAATAATAAAAGTGAATAAACGGTTTCTTAGAGTAAATTTTTGCCAAAGAAATCAAAGTGATTCATGAATATGAAGAAACGAGTAATTTGCATTCTTGAGACTTAAAGAAAGATAAGTATTAAGAGAGTTAAATCTGAAAAGTAAAGAAATGACATCTAATCCATTTTTTTTTAATTCTAGATTTTTAAAACTGGCTGAAGTTTAGGTTTTTGGGTAGCATAAATTGAACTGGGAATAAATTCCTGTAGTGTAATGTGAGATGATACTTTCTCTTTGAAGAAAGTAACATTGAAACACACAGGATCAAAGATAAAGTATACACAGGCAGGACACATATACTTAAAGACTATTTATGGGTTGAAAAAATGCCAAAAGCCAAGAAGGAAGAGCTACTTATAAGATATAATCTATGTGATCAAGAATAAATATATACATTGCTTTTAAGGAAGGTAACAACATAATTAAAGATCAACAATTTAAATTAAATTTGAGTCATTTATTTTGATGGTAATTTGTACAAAGTCATGATTTAAATAAGATAAATCAAAATTTGGCTAATTAAGTTTTCTGAAAGGTATATAAAGAAAAAATGGTTTCATAACACGCCATGATGGCAATTTGTGTCATAACAAAGCTGGGCAAAGCTTTGCCTTTGTTTATAACTCTAACTAGAACCAAATACCTATCAGTTTTACCAGATATTGCATATAAGATTATTTGTCATGGGAGAAAATTCCAAATGCTGGAAAGCAAATTAGGTAATTTGGAAAATTTGTGGAAAGTCTAATCAGAAAGAAATTTCCCAGATCAGTGTTTGTATCGAGAAGGGAGCAATGGCTTTATTAACTAACATCAATATAGTGCTTAATACATGCCAGGCACTGTTCTAAGCAATTTGCCTAAATTGGCATAATCATCACATAGTCTTCACAAGAAGTCCATGATATAAGGACTATGGTTATCCCCAGAGATTGATCAACTAGCCCATGATCACACAGCTGGTGAGGGACACAACCTGAATTCAAACCCAGACAGTCTTGCATCTAATCACACTGCTATACATTTATGGGGAACTGCTATGTGATAGCTGAATTAGATATATTACTCAATTTTTATATAATCTATGAGAAGGTACAATTATTACCATTTTGATAAGTTAGGTGATCAGGATTCAGAGAGGTTAAGTCACTTATCCAAAGTAACCTCTTTGTATTAGAATCAAAATTTGAATACAGATCCAACAGATTCCAAAATTCCTTCCACTATATATTACCCCATGCTAAATAAAGAGAGCCTGCAAAAAACTCTGAAGACAATTTTTGTCTCTAAACACATACCTATTGTCCAGTTTGGTAAAGGTAGATTACTCAGATGATCTATATCACTGAATCTGCAGCACTTTCTTTTGTGAAACTAGAACAATATCCAATCTAGTGAAAATTAGTTACTTTTTCTTACACTTTTGAGTCGTGAAACTGCACAGATGTATATTTACTATTCTTATTTTTCAAATCTCACAGTATCTGCTGAAATAATCATAAAGCAATGTATGTGAAGCTATGAACAGTGTTGGAATACGGTGCCAGGACCCTTTGAAGAGTCACCAAGCTACTGTCTGCCTCTTCCACAAAGGATTGCTGGATTTTGCAGACCCCGTCTGTAAGCTACAGAAAGGTCTTCTCCCCAGCAAAGGAAATGTGCTATGTTCCTTGCAGTCTGACCCACAAATACATAATAAGTCCCAACATCAGTGAATGGTTAAAACAGGGAGATACATAGTCACCTCATTAGCACAAATAAAATACACACTGCCAATAAACAGAAGAAATATTTAACAGAAAAAAAAATCCAAAGACATATTTTTACTTCTGAAAAGAATATGGCAATATAGAGAAGACTTCATCACTGCTAATAAAACTATATAATATGTCCACAGAGTAATTATCTAATGATGATAAATATTTTCTTTTCTTTAAGAAATCAAA
The DNA here is from genome assembly GCF_048565385.1 of Saimiri boliviensis. Classification (NCBI taxonomy): domain Eukaryota; kingdom Metazoa; phylum Chordata; class Mammalia; order Primates; family Cebidae; genus Saimiri; species Saimiri boliviensis. The sequence goes on from NC_133451.1 coordinate 130,167,260, forward strand.
GGAGGAGAAAATGAAGGAAGTCTAGTGCTAATTGTGCTGAAGAATTAAAATTCAGGAAAGTTAGAAATGGAAAGTTATGCTTCCCCTAGTAACTATAACTATAACTATAACTTGGCATGTTCTATATATAAATATAACAGTAAATATAGTACATAAAATACTATCATGTGTGCAAGAAACGAGTAACGATAGCTGGGAGGATCATAATTTTGACTTTCCTGATTTTTTATGAGTTTAAATTCTCAGCCACAATGTTGCAGTAATGCATGCAAGTTTTTTAGCCAATCTTGACTTAATTTTTGCCTCTATGCAATTGTCCAGGTTTTCTTGACACTTAATATTTAAAGTAGTAGCCTTTGAACATTGACCTTCCAAATTTGACTCTGATTCAAGTCTGACCTTTAAAGTAAAAAAGTAAAAATAAAAAGAAGAGGCTTGAGTATTTTTCCCTGGACCTCATTTAACATAGGAAAGAAGGTAAAAGCAAAGCCTTCAACTGTGCATGATGGTTGAACAGTGGGGGAATGCAGAAACTGCTAAATAAAACAAGTCACTCGTTGGTCCAGAGAAAAAGCTCAAGTAATCATTTCAACCTGCACACCGCTGTTTTTTATTTAATGCTGAGGAGTGTTTACAATGCTGTGGTTGCCAAAGAAAGGTGAATCCAGAGGAGTAAAACAGTAACAGTGTATGAGACTGTTTCACACCAGCTATTTGCAGTGAATATTTTAGTAACAAACACGAACCCACGTCAGCAGTGCAATCATCAAATGAAACAGGAAAGAAAGCAAATATTACTCTAAAGAATGAATTTTGATTTTAAATTGAGGCAGAGACATTTCACTGCCCTCTGCTTTAGTGATGATGGGGTGGAAAACAATTTGCGTCAGAGTAAAGTGCTCTTTCTGAGCTCGTGTATTCTCAACTCACCATCCTATTTTTGAACTTGAGAGGCAGGGAGGAGTAAAAAATTCCACTCATTTTCCTTCTAGCTTTCATTTAGTTTTTCTTTTATCTCCCATGAGCTTCAAACTATAGTAGCAATTCTCTCCTTGGAGAGTATTACCTTGCCTCTGCATCAAGTTATGTCAAAAACCATTCAATATTCTAAGCAGTTCCACTAGGGCACATGTTCCTGTCTTATTTCCTTCCCTAAGAAGTATCTGTATTGATCTCTCTAAAACCTTGGGGCCAAATGAAAATAGCAGGAGAGGCATTCTGTTGGGGAAAAAACAAATGCAGATTTGTACTGTCCCCTCCATTTTCTCCTTGCTTTCCCGAATATCAGTGCAGACAGAGCAATATTGGAAACTCGACGTTAGTTCTTTCTTCCTTCTTCCCCAAAGCTGTTAATAGCAACCATTTGTGTTCCTGCCTTTAGAACTTCAGGACCAGAGATCAATCAGAGTCACTGTTTCAGATTTTCCTTTGAAAGAACCACTAACCAACCATAAATAAAATGCAAATTTCTCCTAATATTATTCAATGGACTAATTTCTGTGAATAATTACTTGCAACTCTCATTAACTTGAGTCCGGTTTTTGTGCCTAGTTAACATTGTTCATGATTTTGAACTCACTCTTTAACTGTGTATTTTTAGAAAAGATGAGGAAAATGCCATCAGGAATGCTCAGTATAACATATTATCCCAGATAATATGGTAACATGCATCGCGAGCAAATGTATTTTTGGATCCTATGATTTTTATATTAATGGGGTTTAGGAAACTACCCCAAAGCATGATACATTAGCATTTGAGAAAATATCCGAAGCAGGAAACTCTAACCTCTCACTTTTCCCCTAAAGCAGATCATAATACTGAGGAAGGATTTTCTGACCTTTTCCTGAAGCCAGGGATAAGACCCTCATGTGGAAGGTGCCCACCCTACACACAGAGGAAAGGAACATCCTTCTCTCTGAAGACACAGAGACACAGAGAAGAATCTGAACACACAGGCCTTGCTAAGTTTCCCCCAGTGTACTACCATTAGATAATACTTCTTTGCAAACATATGTCTCCTAAACTGTCTACTCTTCATCAAACCTAGCATAAAAATACACAGTTTATTTCTTTGGGTCTTTGCTTCCCTGTGAAGCTATCATGTTACATAAAACATGGCAAGTAAATCTCTATTGTTTTTCCTGTTAATCTGTCAGTTTTTCTTTCAAACCCAGCCAGGAGCCCTGAGAGACTGAAGGGACCCAATGAGGGCCATATCAACTGGGGATATGGCCCTGGAGCTTCTGGTACCCAATGAAGGGCCATATCAACTGGGGACACCTTGCTCAGTGCAGAAGCTGCAGTTAAGAGATCTTGACCTCTGTCCAACAAAATCTGGCAGAAGGTAAGATTTCGTACACATCAGTGTTGAATCTCTGCCTTCAGGGCCTGGTAAAGCAAAAGTGGTTAAGTCTTTCTCTTTCTAAATCCAGATCAGCAGCAAGCAACACTTTTAAAAGTTAGTTCTGTTATACTGTGACTCTAGTTAAAAACTTGGTGAAATTGGGGTACCCATTAGTTATTGATCTTTTCCCTCCCAAGGACAGCTATTGCTTTCCAATGGTCTCACCTTGTGTCTTGACTTTCCACTTGTTGGAGCATGTAGGTAACATGGCCTGCATGTACAGGTGCCCAACAGAAAGGCTGTGGGGACCCAAATACATAGCAAGACAGAAATATGACTTCACATTTCTAATATAGCAACTGTTGCCAGCTTTCAGGGGGCACATTATCTATATTTCTTTTGGCTGTCTTAGGAGTGGTTTTGGATCTTGAGAGGGCTGCATCCCTCTTTTGAGGACACCTCTTGCATCCATTATTAAGTCATAAAAGGTTGATTCATTTTGGTGTTTAGTCATTTGATAGATACCTTTGGTCTAAGAGACAGAAAGAGAAGAGTTCAATGCTACCAGGAATGTGGGGTTTTTTCGTTTTTGTTTTTGTTTTTGTTTTTGTTTGTTTGTTTTGTTTTTGTTTTTTGTTTTTTGTTTTTTGTTTTTTCCTGGCTGAAACTTGGTAACATTAGTTTAAACAGTCAAAAGTTGGCCAAATTGCGGGTGTGGCAGCTCACATCTCTAATCCCAGAACTTTGGGAGGCTGAGGTGGGCAGAGCATGAGGTTAGGAGTTTAAGACCAGCCTGGCCAACATAGTGCAACCCCATCTCTACTAAAAATACAAAAAATTAGCTGAGTGTGGTGGCAGCTGCCTGTAATCTCAGCTACTCAGAAGGCTGAGGCAGAAGAATTGCTTGAACCCAGGTGGCAGAGGTTGCAAGGAGCCAAGATCACACCATTGCCCTCCAGCCTAGGCGACAGTGTGGGACTCCATCTCAAAAAAAATAAATAAATAAAAATAAAAATAAAAAAGTTGACCAAACTGAAGGCTGATATTATGAGCCTGAGGACCATTTTTAAAGCCTTCTAAGCTAAGATAGAACTATATACTCAGAGAGGGGGAAAAAAAGCTTTTGAGGAAGAATTTATTAAAACAAAGACACACAGTTCTAAATCTAAAACATATGACTCCTTTATTTCCCTCTTAGTTGGTAATCTATTCCTTGATATAAAGGAAGAAACGGAAAATAATGTAGCAGATAAGTGAGTCAGCTCCTTAATATCATTTAGGCTGTGACCCAGTGCTTGGAGGAATTAAAACTAACTATCCTGGTCTAACAAATTGAATCTTTATGAAAACAGAAATGGAGCTGCAGAAGCACTTTAAAGTCCACCAATCCTCTTTAACAACACCCAAATCTCACCTATTTATCTCAAGATGCTTGCAGATATTGTAAAAGTTCAGAACATGGAAAATAGACCTATCCTACACTTAAGAAAAAGAGGTAAATTTTTTTAAAGGGTAATTATACTACAGCTCTGATTATCAGCAAATATGACCCAAAACTCCCCCTTGGAAAAAAACTCTTACTCCATGCCTTTGAAATGTAAATAATCTATCTTGTCTTCTCTTGGACCCCATGCTGGGGGAAATGAGCTATTTGGAAGCAAATTGGGCAAATGAAAAATCTTAAAAGTCTTTTCTACAAATATTAGTAAAAAGCTTTAGTCTTCTAGGCAGGTAACCTTAACTCATGCCATTAACCAGAAACACTATTTGGATCTAGCTATTCTGTTATAAACAAGTGAGTTCTATATTATTGTAGCCATTTAGACACATGGCTAAAACTTCAAAATGAAAGCTACTTGGCTTTTTCTGCATTTGTTTACATGATTATGCATGTCTATATGTATGTATGTTATATACGTGGGTTGTTTCTCTTCCTCTGGATGGTATTACCAAATTAATTTATAAAATTTCTTAAAGTTTTAAAGACTGCCTTAAAGATCAATGAGCCAAAATAAAAATTAAACCCGATTCTCTGGATCTCTATTTTTTTAAAAAATTCTTTGTGTCAAATAAAACTTACTTAAAATTGCTGGACATGATGGCTTGCACCTGTAGTCCTAACTACTCAGGAGGCTGAGGCAGGAGGATCACCTGAACTCTGGAGTTCGAGGCTGCAGTAAGTCATGATTGTGTCACTGGACTCCACACTCCAGCTTGAGCCACAGAGCATACTCTTCTCCAATTAATCTGTCTTTGTCAAATTTCTTTTCAGACTCAGCCAAGAACTCTCAGAGAGTTGAGGAATATCTTTTCATCCCCTACATAATTCATGACTATTTTCAAAACATTTTATCATTAAAAACTTTGCAAATATCTCCACATAAACCAATGTCAGGGAAAAAACACAGCCCCTAAGCAAATTGGATAATTGATATATTATCTGAATTATAAATTAATACAATCTTACAGTTATGAAATGTTTTATATTATTTTCACATAACACGACTAATTATGCATTTATCGAGTGTTGATACACACAAAGCCCTCCACTAAACGCTCTATGTAATACCTCGCTTAACTCTTAGAACCACCTTTCTAGATAGGCTCTATTGTTGATGCCATTTTAAGTATGAGAAAACTGAAACTAAGTGTATTACAAAGATATTAAGTGTTAGAGTTAGATTTCAAACTCAGATGTGTGCAGTGAGCCACTGTAGTATATAACACATTCATTATTTAAGTTGATCATTCCTACATTCTTACAAAACAACTAGAAAAGCAATTCTTGTTTCTGCTTGACAGACGTGCAAACTATAGAAAAAGCAGAAATGACTTATAAAAGGTCGTTAAGCTTGTACAGTAACCTCTCTCTTAGCCACAGTTTCACTTTACGTGGTTACATTTACCCATAGCCAATCTCATTCCAAAAACATCAAATGAAAACTTCCAGAAATAAACAGTTCATAAGTTTTAAACCATGTGCTGTTTTGAGTAGCATGATGAAATCTCACAGCACCCACTCCAGCCTGCCTTTGTCCATCTTTGCTGGGCAAAGATGATTCCCTTTGTTTAGCATATCCATATTTTATACCTGACCTGTCTACTAATCAGCAACATCCATCATCTGCTCCTGATATCCAGCCATCAACATCATCATGGCTCGATGATCCAAGGATCACTCGAAATAGATATTCCTCTTTCTGACACAGGAAGGTCAATAATAGCTTAATGCTATGTCGCAATGCCTATATCATTCACCTCACTTCATCTCATCACATAGGCATTTCATAATCTCACATCAGGACAGGAAGGATGAGTATTTTCAGAGTGGGAAAATATCTCATAACTTTTATTATAGCATGTTGTTATAATTGTTCTATTTTATTATTTGTTATTAGTATTAATCTCTCACTGCTTATAATTTATAAATTAAACTTTATCATAGGTTTGTATACATAGGAAAAAAGCAGAGTATACATAGGGTTTGCTACTATCTGCAGTTTCAGGCATCCACTGGATGTCTTTGGACATACTCCCTGAAAATAAGGGAAAACTACCACATGGGTAAGAACTAACATCCAGATAAATTTTTGATGACTTTAAACCATCCCATGTACTTTAGCTATGTATGGTTTAAATGTCCTTTGAATTATTACTATAAATTGATATACTGAGATATTCAACTTCACAGGTAACCGAAAGTGGCAAATTAAAATAGCTATCGTTGCCTTTCAAATTAACAGTGCTTTTTAAATAATAATATTCAATTGTTTAGTTTGGTGAAATTGGCAGACCCCTATACAGCCAGCTGAAAGTAGAATGATAAAAGCTTTTACGAAGGTTTTTGTAATATGCAGTAACAGCTTTATAATGTTGACTTTCTTAGACCAGTAAATCCATTACTAGGAATCTATCCTAGTGAAATCATGTGAGATACAGACCAAGATTTACCGATAAAGTTGTTCAAAATCAGCATGATTTTGAAATAACAAAGGTCTGAAATACACTAAATACTCAGCATCAGGAAAGTAGGTACATTATAAAATATAACATGTAATTTTTTTCCATTTAAAAACAGTTTTATTTGCACTTCAAGATATAAAAAGCAGTACTGTACAAACCACAGCCACAGAAATAGAACTAATTACTGGAAAAATAATAATGGTTTTACAATTTTGAAGCTAAATGTTTGCTTCTATCAGTAACACAGGATAAAAATTGCTACATTAAAAGAAGAGAAAAAAGAAAAAAATATATATTTTCCTGAAATGATAAGGCAAGCAACATGAGTGTGCTAACAATAGAGTTTGTACAAAAAATAATTAAAATAGAAAATTTCTAGCTTTACTTTCTTTGAAATGAATTTGTGACTCTCATAACATGGAATATTATGCAGCCAAAAAAAATAGTATTTTTAAAGATGTTTTAATCATTCATACTTGAGATACAAAACTGCATAAATGATATGATTCCTATAAACTAAAATATGTATGTGTGTGTGTGTATATGTGTGTGTGTGTGTGTGTGTGTGTGTGTGTATATATATATATATATATATATATATATATATATAGAGAGAGAGAGAGAGAGAGAGAGAGAGAGAGATGTTTGATATGGTTTGGATTTGTGTCCTCACCCAAATCCCATGTCAAATTGCAATCCCAAGTGTTGGAGGAGGGGTGTGGTGGGAGGTAACTGGATCATGGGGACAGATTTCCCTTCTGCTCTTCTCATGATAGTAAGTCCTCATGAGATCTAGTTGTTTAAAAGTGTCTAATACCTCCCCTTCACTCACTTTCTCCTATTCTAGCCACGTAAATGTGCCTGCTTCCCCTTACACTCTGAATGAAAGTTCCCTGAGGCCTACTCAGCCATGATTCCTGGTCAGCCTGTGGAATCATGAGCCAATTAAACCTCTTATCTTTATAAATTACTCAGTTTCAGGTATTTCTTTATAGCACTGTGAGAAGAGACTAATACAAAAAATTGGTACCAAGAATGGGGCATTGCTATAAAGATACCTGAAATGTGGAAACAGCTTTGGAACTGAGTAATGTGCAGAAGTTGGAACAGTTTGAAGGGCTCAGAAAAAGGAAGGAAGATAAGGAAACATTTGGAATTTCCTCGGGGCTTGTTAAATTGTTGTGACCAAAATGCTGATATTAACATGGACAATAAAGTCCAGGCTGAGGAGGTCTCAGATGGAGATGAAGAACTTATTAGGAATGCCTCAAAGGCATTTCAGAGACTTCCATAGCAGCCCCTCCCATCTCAGACCCAGGGGACTGGGAGGGAAGAATGGTTTCATGGGCCAGGTCCAGGGTCCCATTTCCCTACACAACCTTGGAACACAATTCCCTGCATCCCAACCACTCCAGCTCCAGCTGTGGCTAAAATAGTCCCAGATATGCCTCAGGCAGCTGCTCTAGAGGATGTAAACCATAAGCCTTGGCACATTCCATGCACTGTTAAGCCTGTGAGTATGCAGAAAGCAAGAGCTGAGGCTTGGGAGGCTCCACCTACATTTCAGAGGCGGTATGGAAATGCCTGGATGTCCAGACAGAAGTCTGCCGAAGGAGTGAGGCTCTCATGGAGAACCTCTACTAGGGCAATGTGGAGGGGAAACGCCTTGGGAGCCCACTCCTTGTAGCAGCATGGCCTAGATGTGAGACAAGGAGTCAAAGGATATTACTTTGGAACTTTAAGATGTAATGACTGCCCTGTTAGGTTTCAGACCTGCACACGGCCTGTAGCTCCTCTCTTTAGGATGATTTATCCCTTCTGGAATAAGTGTGTTTACCAAATGTCTGTGCCCTCATTATATCTTGGAAAGAATTAACTTGTTTTTAATTTTACAGGCTTAAAGGCAGAAAGGATTTGCCTTGTCTTAGATCAAACTTAGGAAAGTGGACTTTTGAGTTAATGCTGCAATGTGTCAACAATTGGGGGACTGTTGAGAAGGCATGACTGCATTTTGCAATGCAAGAAGGACATAAGATTTGGGAGGGGCCATGGCTAGAATGATATGGTTTAGATCTGTGTTCCCACCCAAATCTCTGGTCAAATTGTAATCCTCAATGTGGGAGGAGGAGCCTGGGGAGAGGTGATTGATCATGAGATAGATTTCCCTCCTGTTTTTGTGATAGTGAGTTCTCATGAGATCTCGTTGTTTAGAAGTGTGTAGCACCTCCTTCTGTGCTGTCTTCCTCTGGCTCTGGCCATGCACAATGTGCCTGCTTCCCCTTCTTCCATGATTGAACATTTCCTGAGGCCTCCTCAGCTATGCTTCCTGTAAGGCCTGTAGAACCATGAGCCAATTAAGCACTGTTTCCTTATAAATTACCCAGTTTCAGGTATTTGCTTATAGCAGTCCAAGAATGGATTAATACAACAATAAATGTAAAGATGCCCAGAAAAAGAAAGAAATGGTATTAGCAATGTATCTCAATATGCTTACAGGCCAATATTTTTTCATCTCTTAAAAAAAGTTGCGTTTGTTTCTCCGTACACAGTAGTTAACAATCTCCAATCTTTCATCCTCCCTTTCTTCTAGGGGAGGAGGAAGGAGTACACCTCTTTCGCCCAGCCTAAGCCTCAGCTCCACTCCTTCTTCCCACCCTACAGGAGCTCATCCCTGGGGCTGGGGCAGAATTTGGAGAGTAGTAGGAACTACCATCAGGGTCATCAGAGTGTAGTCCCATGGCTGGCTGCCACAGTCTCTGTCAAGGACAAGAAAAAAGTTCACTATTTAAAATTAAAAAGACTCTTCTTATTTCAAAAGAAGAAGATGGTTGTTCCACAATTACTGATAATTTGAATTATCAAATTTTTTTTCATTTCAGTTTTTGTTTCTCTGGTTCAAATTTAGGTTCATGGTATTCTCTCCTAAGTCAATTATTAGTGAAAAATGACTTTAATCAGCTTCTCAAAGTATAGGTTGACCATGTCTAAATGCAAGTATGATTTTTTTATATCAGTATTTCTAAAATAGTCAAAAAGAGTTAATATGTTCCACCAAAAAGGTAAATATGTTGTTGCATTCTAATGTATTGCATGCAGTTGCTTATTTTCTTTCTTTCAACCATACCCCACACTTCCTGCTTCCCTCATAATAAAAGAATAATCCTCAGACCAAGTTATGTTCTTATACTAAATCTAAATTTTAAAAGTCTAAATAAATACTGATTTTAGAATATATTGGTAATTACCTCCAAAACTCTCCTTTAGAGACGTAATATTGCTTTCCACATATTCAAAATAAATTGTAGTTTAACTAATGTGTTCCAAAGGTTGCTATTTAAAAGTATTTAATAATTGAGAAGTTTGCAGTCAAGAGATTCAAAAGTTACAGTTTTTAATATTTCTAATTAGAAGATCTTATGTGTATTTTAAGGATGTACAATGTCAGAGTGTCAAGATTAACTTAAATTTTCTTCAAAAAAATGTTTATACTTTAAAAAGCTGTTTCAAATATTAGATGTTATTATAGCTTATTTTTCATGTAGCAAACTGAAAAATTAGCAATCCATCTAATAATCCCCAACACCAAGCCATCTACTTTACATATCCAAACAATGAAGGCAAATATATTTCATGGCCGTGTACTTTAAAAAACTCAACTTTTTTTTTACATTAAATCATGTAAGCAAATGTATCCAAACTGTGTGTGAGAGAGGCAGAAAATAGTGTTAGATAATTCTGAATCACTATGAAAACTCTGGATGTTGTCTTCAAACACATTTCAATCTCAGGATACTTTACAAGGGGCAAGTCTGAGATAAGATACCATAGCCTTGTTTTATATATAAATAATAGTTGTTTAGTGAAGTTTTTATACCAGCACTTTAGAAAGAAGAGAGGAAGAGAGGCTTTGAACAAGGTTGCACACTTAATTTATGTCCCTCATGAATTCTCAGCTACCCTCTGGGCCTTAAAAGGTAGAAGTTGGACATTGACAGTAATTATTTTGGATTGCACTGCATGAAGGCAGCTGAGTGTAAAACGATACTTCAAAGAAGTACAGCCTTGTGTCACTTTGAACAATCATTATGAATATAACTTGAAGTGTTCAGGGATGCCTTCACAGAAGTGATCTGTATAGAGAAGTGATTATCTTTAGATGGTAATATAACCACATGTATGTACACATAGAGTTGAAAAAAAAAAAGAATAGGTAGAAAACTTATAACTGTGAACCAAACTGCCTTTTGAAAATGTTTAATTAAAATGAAATTTTAAGTGCACTATTAATAGAAGTTGTTAAAACACCATGAATAGAAAGAAAATAGATGTTGACCTATTTAAAGCCAATAATATGTTGGTAAGATGGCTTCCTTTTTGACTCCTCGCATAGGCAAACCCGCTGAAACTCAACTCTGTGTAACTGAAAGGAAAAAAATTTCTTCATCTCCTAGAGCTCATAAATTTTCCTTTTGTCTTCAGACTACAATAAGATCTGAGTGGAAAGCTAAGGTCTTTCTAGTGAGAAATGTCAACCTGAAAGAGGCAGATTCTAATTCTTTACATATATATGTGTATATTACACACACACACACATACACACACACACACACACAATCCTACATCATTCTATAAGATCAAACCACTTAAAGGCTTAGTATTCACTCATAAACCATTTGTATTCAATTTTTACAGCAGGCACTGAGCTAGAAACTGGATATAGGGATGAATAGGATGCAAAAGGATTCTGCCCTCAAGAAGCATAATCTACTGATTGAAACAGACCTATAATCAAACAGTTTAATCCCTAGCCCAATTCCAAGGTCATGCTACTGAAAAGCCCAGGTATTAACAATACTCTTGGAAAGATCAATATTTCATGAAAAAAGAGGGGAAACAACAAATTACATTACAGCTATTTAAAACCCAACATAAATACAAGTTAGAAAAGCCATGTTCTTCCAAAATAAAGAGAAGAAGAGTTGTTAAAAACCTGCTTGAATTAGTAAGATTCTCCTGGATCACCCTCCTCTACTATTGAGCAAATAACAGTGTGTCTACATGATCTGCTAAAACTAATTCTTCTGTAACTTTTATAGGGTTTTGATGTTGTTGCTGAGATTTGAAACCAGACTTTACCTTATATCTTGTATTTCTTTCCATGTAACTAGATAATGTTTGAAATATTAACTGAGACTGCTTTTCTTTAGACTTTCTCATCTTTTTGTTCTTTTTCTCAGAAGAGAGCTGGCTTAGACAGGAAGTATTAAATTTTTAGTTTTAAATCCCAAAATACACTCTTTAATTTCATAGAATAAAACAGGAGAGACAATAAATAGTCTTGAAGGCCAAGACTTTCACCATTAGAAGCCAACATTCTGGAGAAAGAAACTCTCTCTCTTTGGGAGTAGTAGCAAAAAAATAAATAAATAAATACCATTTTAAATCTACCAAATGTGGGAAATTTACTTGTGGCAACTGCAAACTTTTCTTATGGAGCATGTCTGTCACATGATAGAAAGAGAATTAACTGAAAACTAAAATAGTTATATTCTAAAATAAAATTGGTCATGATCCAGCAGTCTTAGTCAAACCATTTAATTGTTCTGGGCCTTACTTTTCTCATGCATAAGATGTAACTTTGGGCAAGGAATATCTAAGGCCACTTTCCATTCTCAAATCCTAATATGTGAAAGACAGTTGCTATACTAAATCCTGTGAAATATATATAATCAGGCATTGGGCAAAATCCATCAAAAAGCTTAAAATACAATTGTAAAATCAGGACAAATATATACATGTTCTTACATACAAACATAACTAAAATTACAAAGCATGTCTTGGTCTTACTTTCTAAGCATTTTTCCACTAAAAGGAACCAGAGGTTCTTGGAAAAATATGGTTAAGAAAGCTCGAGACAAGCCTGGGTTATTTTGGTGAATCAGAAAGAAAACACTCAAAAAATTATGATGACATATCAAAAGGGTAAAAAGAAAAATAGTTTGAAGTAGTTCCCACTTACTGTGGAAAATTTTAGATATCAAAATAAACAGTAACAGTAAAAGCCATAATAGATAATAAGAATCTTTGATTTCAAACTAATAAATATGTAAACAAAGATAGCAGGAAAGCTCTTCCTTACTGTAGAATATCAACCAATAAGTATAAAATGAACAATAGACATAAAATACACCATTTTCAATAACTACAAGCAAGAATCATAAATAGATGCTAAAAAGCCATTAAGTCGATGTTCAATGAGAAAAAAAAGAATATTTACATACACACCAAGTTTTTCCACACAGAAAAATAAATAGCATTACATTGAGAAATCTGGTGGGCATTATCTTACTAATTAATCAAAGTTATTATCAACAACTGCAAGATAGATTGACATCATGTACCTCCTGCTATGATACAGAAGGATGCAAAATCATTTAAGTAATATTTCTTTCAAAAAATACTCTGAATTTTATCATTAAGAAATGACAAACTCCACTGGGCATGGTGGCTCATTCCTGTAATCCCAGCACTTTGGGAGGCTGAGGTAGGTAGATGACCTGAGGTCAGGAGTTTTTAATCAGTCTGGCCAATATGATGAAATGCCATCTCTACTACAAATACCAAAAAAAATAAAAATAAAAATAACCAGGTAGGCTGGCGGGTGCCTGTAATCTCAGCTACTCGGGAAGCTGAGACAGGCAAATCTCTTGAACCTGGAAGGCAGAGGTTTCAGTGAGCCAAGACTGAGCCACTGCCCTCCACCCCACGTGACAGAGTGAAACTCTGTCTCAAAAAAAAAGGAAATGACAAACTCATGCATTCTACAAAGCAAGAGTTCTTTAAAATATCAGTGCAATGAAAGACAAAAACAAAACAAAGCAAACAACGGCAACAAATGCTGATAAACTACTTCAGATTAAAGGAAACTAAAGAAACATAAAAACTAAAAATGCAAAGCATGATATTCTATTGAATTCTGAATCCAGAAAAAATGTTATAAATAACATAATTGGGGCCATACATGAGAACCCACACTAATATCATACTGACTGGGGAAAAATTGAAAGCCTTTCTTCCAAGATCTGGAACAAGACAAGATTGTTTGCTTTCACCAATTCTATTCAATATAGTACTGGAAATTTTAGCTAAAGCAATTAGAAAAGAAAAAGAAATAAAAATTATCTAAATCAGAGAGAAAAACTGTCACAAAGTTCTTTTTTGCAGATATCATGATCTTATATTTTTAAAAATCTAAAGACTATGTTTAAAAAACTGTTAGAACTGATAAATGAATTTAATAAAGTTGCAAATTACAACATCAGCATACAGAAATCAGTAGTATTTCTCTATGACAATAGGAATCAAGCTGAAAAAGAAATCAAAAAAGGAGTGCCAGTTACAATTGCTAAAAAAAAAAAAAAAATAATTAGGAATAAATTTAAACAAAGAAGTGAAAGACTTCAATAATAACTATAAAACAGTATAAGAAATTAATTGAAAGATACTCTGTTTGTGTATTAAAATAATATTATTAAAATGTGCATTCTACCCAAATTTATCAACAGATTCAATACAATCCCTAACAAAATATCAATGAAATTCTGCACAGAAATAGAAAAAAATTCCTCAAATTCATATGAAACCACAAAAGGCCCCTAATAGCCAAAGAAATCCTTACAAAACTGGAGGTATTACACTACCTAACTTCAAAATATACTAGAAAGCTATAGTAAACAAAACAGCATGGCACTGGCATAAAAAACAGATACATAGACCAGTGAAACAGAATAGAAAATCCAAAAGTAAATTTACAAATTAAAAGCCAACTCACTTCCAACAAAGACACTAAAAATATATAAAACATTAGAGAAAGGATAGCCTCTTCAATAAATTGTGCAGGAAAAATTGCATATCCATACGCAGAAGAATAAAACTATATTCCTATCTCTTACCATATACACAAATCAAATCAAAATTGATTAAGGACTTAAATGTAAGACATGCAATTATAAAACTACTAGAATGAAACACTGGAGAAATACTTCAGGATATTGACCTGGGCAAAGATTTTTTTTTTTTTTTTTTTTTTTTTTTTTTTTTGTAAGACCTCAAAAGAACAGACAATAGCATGAATAGAAAAATGGAATTACATTAAACTAAAATACTTCTGCACAGCAACACTGACAAACTAAGACACAACCCACAGAATGGGAGAAAATATTTGCAAACCATTCATCTGATAAGGGATTAATTATTAGAATATATAAGAAATTCAAACAACTCAATAGCAAAAAACAATTCAATAAAAAAATAAGCAGACCAGGTGCAGTGGTTCCTGCTTGTAAACCCAGCACTTTGGGAGGCCAGAGCAGATACATCACTTGAGGTCAGAAGTTCAAGACCAGCATGCACAACTTAGTAAGACCCTGCCTCAACACACACACACACACAAAATTAAAAATTGCTGAGCATGGTGGCACATACCTACAGCCCTAACTACTCAAGAGGCTGAGGCAGAAGGATTGTTAGAGCCCAGGAGTTTTAGGCTACAGTGAGCAATGATCATACTACTCACAGAGCGAGACACTGTCCCTAAAAAATGGAAGGGGCAAAAGATCTAAAGAGGCCACACAAGGTGGCTCATGCCTGTAATCCTAGTGCTTTGGGAGGGTGAGGTGGACAGATCACTTGAGCCAAGGAGTTCAAGACCAGTCTGGCCAACATGGTGAAACCCCATCCCTACTAAAAATTTAAAAATTATCTAGGTGCATCAGTGAAAGCCTGTAATCCCAGCTACTCAAGAGACTGAGGTGGGAGAATCACTTGAACCCAGAAGGCAGAGGTTTCAGTGAACCAAAATTACGCCATTGTGCCACTGCATTTCAGCCTGGGTGACAGAGTGAGACCAAGTCTCAAAAAAAAAAAAAAAAAAAAAAAAAAAACCTGAAGAGATATTTCTCAAAAGAAGATATACAGATGGCCAACGGGTATATGAAAAATGATGAATGTCACTAATCACCAGGGAAATGAAAATCAAAACCGCAATGAGATATTATCTCATCCTTTAAGAAAAAGACAGAAAATAAGGATAAGAAAGGGAACACTCATATGCTGTTGGTGGAAATGTAAATTAACATAGCAACTATGAAAACTAGTATGAAGGTGTCTCAAAAACATAAAAATAGAACTACTATATGATCCAACAATCTAATTTCTGGGTTATAGATCTCAAAGAATGCAAATCAGTACATTAAAGAAGTAGCTGCACTCCCATGTTTATCTCAGCGCTATTCACAATAGCCAAGGTACAGAATCAGCCTAAGTGACCATCAACAGATGAATGAATAAATAAAACGTGGTATGTATATAATGGAATATTATTCAGCTATAAAAATAAAATCCTGTTATTAGCAGTAACATAGGTAGGACTGGAGGAAATTATTTTAAGTGAAATAAGCCATGCAAAAAAAAAAGATAAATATTGCATGTTCTTACCCATATGTGGTAGCTTAGAAATAAAAATAAATTTTAAAATTATGATCTAGTGGAGATAGTGAGTAGAACTATATTTACCAGAGGCTGGAAAGGGTAAGCAAAAAAAAGAGATGAAAAGGTTAATGGGTACAAAAATAGTTAGGTAGATGAAATAAGTTTTAATTTTCAATAGCACAATTGGGTGATCATTACATATTGTATGCATGTATCAAAATATCATATGTACCCCCATAAATATGTACAACTATTACATATTAATAAAACCAAAAAGAACATAATTGAGACAACTAATGAAATTTCAATATGTATTAGATAGAAGTTTGGTCTGACATGTAAAGAGCCTGGACATCATTATTTCCATCCTCACAACAAGAAAAAAAGCTGAACAAATAAAAAGTCAACAACTCTTCTTAGAGCCATCAAAGAATTAAGGCCTTAGGGCAAGCCATTATACTGAAAATTGAGACAGATAAAGAATATTACAGCTTGTGTTCTATCACCTCCCCAGGGGCCCTGACCTTGTTAGTAAGTCCTCTTATCTCTTGAAACCTCCTGCCTTGGTTAAGGTTTGGGCTTTTATCAGTGTCCTTTGTTGCTGTCAACAAAGAGATTTTTTCCATTTCAGTGAGTACTCATGGGGACTTCTAAAGGTATAGGTGCCAAGTCCCTCCCTTCTGAAATCCCTGCTGCTTTAAAGTACAAAAATTACAGTCTTTCTCAATGGAACATCACTAAAAGTGATTTGGAATAACAATGGCCAACCTGAGGATCATGTGATCTGCCAAAACTTGTTTTCCTCTGTGGACAATTATAAATGCTAAAACAAAAGATTAAATGGCCTGTTTGGGCACAGTGGCTCACACCTGTAATCCCAGCAATTTGAGAGGCTGAGGCAGGCAGATCACTTGAGGTCAGGAGAGTAAGACCAGCCTGGCCAAAATGATGAAACTAACCCTGTTTCTATTAAAAATACAAAAATGAGTAGGCTGACACCATCCTTTAGATCACCTAAATAAAAGAAAACCTGGAGATTTCCCAAATACTCAAAACTAGCCAATGAATTGGAAACTTAGATTGCTGAAGTATTTCCAAAAACTATAGACTGGGAAAAGATTCAACAGTGTACTCAAGAACCTGAGTAACTAATCTATAAATACTAAGACAGATTAGACAGAGTCTATTTATGATATTCAGGTTTAGATAAAATTTACTAACAAGCTTCCTCTCTGTTCTCTGTTTTGTTCTACTTTTGTTAATGGGTTAGAGAAAGAACTTAGCACCCTAATGAAACATAAGCAACTAAATTGGGCCACTACACAAACCCCAGACCTACTTAATTTGGCTGAACAAGTTTCCAAAATCAAAAATAAATCAGCCAAACAAAAAGCTTCTAGAGTCATAGATTTTCAGATTCACACTGCAAAAGTTACAAACTATCAAATGCAGCAACTAGAATTAAACAAATGCCAAAAAAAACTTATAAATCTAAACAATTGATACACCCCCACAAAAAAACCATAAAGCCCTTGTCATTATTACAAGAAACAAGATCACTGAAAAAACGAATGCCACAGTCTACAAAGGTTTAAAATAAAATCACAGGAAAAAATGATATGTCATAGGAAACCTGAGAAAGAAACTTTTTCTTTCTCTTCTAAGACAAAATGCAAGGGATTCTCTGAGCAACAAAGGGAAATTGCCCTTTTCTTTTAGCCTACACTTGAAGTGAAATTAAAATAATCACTTAAAATGAAACAAAGAGAGACTTACTGACATGGGGGCCACATTTTCAGTAATAAAGTCAATACACTTTCTGTTTCCTTTCTTCAGGGGTAACAACAAAAATACATGTGGTTGGAGTTTCAGATAAACCAATGGCAGTTTACCAATCTCTCCCCCTAGACTTTTAACTTGCAAAACTCTAGGACTCTCATCAATTTGTTAGTCCTTATCGGCTGAGATTTTCTGGAAGCATGCAAAACTTACATTTCTTTCTCCCTCTCCCCCCTCCCCAACTTCCCCCCGCAAAAAGGAAATACAATTAACATAGAAAAAAACTACTGAAGAGGGAACCCTCCAAGAACCTACTGAATTCTCATTAGCTATATTTTCAACTGTTTAAAACAAGGAGAAAATACTTCCCAATGAAATATTTCAAGACCCACTAACCTCTATCCCTAAAAACTTATGGTGTGAATATGCCACTGACATTAGCCATGCTCCTTAAGCACCACCAATTAAAATAAAAACCAATGAAACAAAAATACTTTCAAATATTAAATACCCTTTATGCCAGGAAGCTATACAGGAAATCAAATTAATTGTTCAGGATTACATCAAACAGGGGATAATCATTCCATGTACTAACCTATTTAATACTCCATTATAGTGTTATAAAAATCTAATAACTGGGGATAGACATTTGCCCAAGACTAAAGAGCCATGATAACATTGTTATACCCCATCATCATGTTGAACCAAACCCACATACCTCAGCAAAATCATCAGATAGGTTTTCACTGTGATTGATGTCTGCAGTGTTTTCTTTAGCATTCTAGTTGATCCAGATGGCCAGTCTTTTTGCCTTCATATGAGGTGGACAACAATATACCTTTACAGTAATGTTCCAATGGTATACCGAAAGTCTTAAGTATTTCTCTTAAGTCTCAAAAGAAAACTTGGAATTTTCTTTGCATTCTGTTCTCACCTAATTTGTTGATGACTTATTACTTTGTTCCTCCATCCGAAAGGCTCCATACAGGACAGCCTTTACCTACTAAAGAAATTATCCACCAAAAGCCACAGTTTCAGAAAAGAAGCTGTAACTGTCTTCCACAAAGGTAAAATATTTAGGATGTCTAATTTCAAGACAGGATTTCTTGCTTGATTCCCCAAAGAATGAAAACAATTTTGGATTTTCCTGGCCCCACCAAAAAAGAAAGACAATTCTGTGGGATCCTGGGATTAGTAGGATCCTACAGACAATGGATTCCAAGTTTACCTGTCATGGTTCAGGCTCTATATTTTTTTTAAGCCTGACCCAACCCAAACCTCTACAATGGCCAGAAGATGCCACCTCCTCTTTTGAGAATAATAAGGAGAGTCTTCTTTAGCCCCCTATATTAGGACATCCTAACTATAACCTTCCCTTTTCCCATTTTGTTCATGAACAAAATGGAAATGTCTTAGAAGTTCTTATACAAAAGCATGGTGACCATCAGAGACCCCTCAGATATTACAGCCAACAGTTAGACCCCGTGTCTCAATAACTCCCACCCTGTACGCAGGCCATCACATTCACTGCAATTTTATTAAAGGCCATTAGTAATTAATTACAGGCTTTCCATTAATGGTTTATGTCCCTCACTCTATTGAGGCCTTACTGAACTCTTATGATACCCACCATCTCTCTTCTAGCAGTCTCAGTTCTTATGAGAACCTATTATTATCAACCTATAATGTAACTAGTGCTCCCTGCAACTCTAAGTCCTGCCACCTCACATCCACTTTCTTCTAGCAAAATACCACATGACTATATAACCCTAACTGACACTAATCCCCAGAAAGGACCTACAGGAAACCCCCATTCCAAGTGTAAAAACTGTCTGATTTACTGATGGATCTTACCTTTGAAATAACTCAGGGAAACATCATGATGTCTATACTGTTGTCTCACTGTCTGAAATCACTGAAAGTCATCCCTGCCCCGAGACCATTTCTGCCAAATAGGCAGAACTTTTTACTGTCTGCCAACATGTATGCTAACAATAACACTGCAAATATTTCTACTGATAGCCACTATGCTTTGGGGCAGTACATGATTTTTATATGCTCTGGAAACAAGAGGTTTTCTAACCTTTGACCAAAAATTAAAAGAAATAGTGAGTGTACCTCAGAATTATTCAAAGCTATCCAAAAATTGGTCTTTAGCAATAATTAGAATCCCAGGAAATATGAAAACCGATAGTAAAGAAGAGAAAGAAAATTACGTGGCTGACAGAACTGGAAAAGCCACAGCTTCCAAGAACCAGCTGCCCATTGCTCAGTACCCCCTTAAAACCTCTAATGGCCAATTTGATACAATCAAAAACTTCATCCTCCATGCTTAACACATAGCCTTTGAATTGAAAAAACAAATGGAAAACTTGAGGTTATTTCTATGATTCTAAAACTAGCCTATGATACAGGCCTGATAAGAGACCAGTCTTAACAGATGGCCTCCAAGATCAAATTTTACACTAAATTCATCACATAAACTACTGGGGAAATTATAAAATGATGATATGGGGAAAATAATATTATAGAAATCCCTCTACAAAAGTCACTTCTCAAATGTATCACATATATCAACTGTGTCTCAAACACAACCCTGGAAAACTTATTCATAGTTCTGGATATTTTCCTTTGCCTTCAGTATCTTTTGAGATATGGCATATGGACTTTATCCAGCTACCAACATTCTAAGGATATAAATTTTTCTTGGTTATGATTTTTACATTTGCCCACTGGGTTGAAGCAACAGTTTCAACAGTAAGTAAAATCCTATTAGAAAAAATAATCTTCACATGGGGCATAGCCTTGGAACTGCACAGTGATCAAAGCAGTCATTTTTACCAGGCAGATTATATACTCAATATGTAAGCTTTGACCTATTCTACAACATTTCCTACTACTACTGTGCCTACTACTCACAGTTCCCTGGGCTAGTGGAACATACTAACAGAACAATTAAGACCCAGTTGGCAAAATGAATTTAATATCTCAATCGGCCCTGGTCAAAAGCCCTGCCCTTACTGCTGCTTAATCTTAGATCTACTCCTGTAGAAAACATAGTTTATTTCCAATTAAGATAGTTACTGAAAGACCCATGCACTGAAACAAAATACTTTATGAATCAAAGCTAATCAAGGTGACATGATCCAGGTATTAACAACAACAAAAAAAAATGGTAGAGCATTCTTTCCACAGTACACTTCCAGGAAATAAAAGGCCAAAATCAATGCAATCTACAGCCTGGAAATTTTGGAAATTGAAAATGACATATCCAGGAGAACTTCCCCAACCTAGCAAGACAAGTCAATATTCACATTCAGGAAATGTAGAGAAGCCCAGTAAAATACTCCACTAGAAGATCAACCTGAGTAAAATACTCCACTATAAGATCAACCTCAAGACACATAATCATCAGATTGTCCAAGGTCAAAATGAAAGAAAAATGGTAAGGGAAGCCAGAGAGAGGCCAGGTCACCTAAAAAGGGAAGCCCATCAGACAAACAGTGGATCCCTCAGTGGAAACTCTACAAGTCAGAAGAGATTAGTCGCCAATATTCAACATTTTTAAAGAAAATAATTTTCAACCCAGAATTTTATATCCAGTAAACTAAGCTTCATAAGCAAAGGAGAAATAAGATCCTTTTCAAACAAGCAAATGTTGAGGAAATTCATCACCACTACGCTTACCTTGCAAGAGCTGCTGAAGGAAACACTAAATTTGGAAAGGAAAAAGCATTACCAAGAACTACAAAAACACACTGAAGTACACAGATCACAGACACTATGAAGCAACCACATATACATGTCTGCAAGATAGCCAGCTAGCATTATGATTACAGAATCAAATTTAAATGTAACAATGCTAACTTTAAATATAAAAGGCTAAATGCCCCAATTTAAAAGACACAGAATGGCAAGCTGGATAAAGAGCCAATAAATGAGTCTCATAAATACACTATCTTCAAGAGACTCATCTCACATGCAAAGACACAAATAGGTTCAAAATAAATGGAAAATTTACCAAGCAAATGGAAAACAGAAAAAAAAATGGGTAACAATCTAAGTTTCTAATAAAACAGACTTTAAACCAACAAATATCAAAAAACATAAAGAAGGACATTACATAATGGTAATGGGCTCAATTCAACAAGAAGAGCTAACTATACTAAACATATATGCACCCAATATAGGAGCACCCAGATACATAGATCAAGTTCTTGGAAAACTACAAAGAGACTTCAACTCCAACACAATAATAGTGGGAGACTTTAACACTCCACTGACAATACAATATTAGACAGATCATTGATTTAAAAAACTTATTAAAGGTATTCTAGACATGAACTCAGGTCTGGATCAATTAAACCTGATGACATCTACAGAACTCTTCACCTCAAAACAACAGAATATACATTCTTCTCAGTGCCATATGGCACTTACTCTAAAATTGATCACATTATCAGAAGTAAAACACTCCTTAGCAAAATCAAAAGAATTGAAATACCAAACAGCCTCTCAGATCACAATCACGCAATCAAATTAGAACTCGAGACACTCACTCAAAACCACATAACTACATGGAAATTGAACAACCGGCTCCTGAATAGCTTTTGAATAAATAATGAAACTAAGGCAGAAATCAAGAAGTTACTTGAAACTAATGAGAACAAAGATGCAATGTACCAGAATCTCTGGGATGCAGCCAAAGCAGTGTTAAGAGGGAAATTTACAGCACTAAATGCCCACATTAAAAAGCTAGAAAAATATCAAGTCAGCAACACAACAACACAACTACAAGAACTAAAGAATCAAGAACAAACCCCAAAGCTAGTAGAAGACAAGAAATAACGAAGATCAGAGTTGAACTGAAGGAGATAGACACACACAAAAAAACCTTTCAAAAATCAGTGAGTCCAGGAAGTTTTTTTTAAAAAAAATTAATACATGACTAAAACACCAAAAGCATTGGCAACAAAAGCCAAAATAAACAAATGGGACCTAATCAAACTCCATAGCTTCTGCACAGCAAAAGAAATAGTCATTAGAGTGGATCGACAACTGACAGAATGGGAAAAAATTTTTGCAATCTATCCATCTGACAAAGGGCTAATATCCAGAATCTACAAAGAACTAAAACAGATTTACAAAAAAAAAAAAAAAAAAAAAAAAAAACAAGCCCATTCAAAAGTGGACAAAGGATATGAACAGACACTTTACAAAAGAAGACATACATGAGGCCAACAAACATACGAAAAAATGCTCATGATCACTGGTCATTAGAGAGCAAATCAAAACTACATTGAGATACCATCTATGCCAGTTAGAATGGCGATCATTAAAAAGTCTGGAGACAAGAGATGCTGGAGAGGATGTGGAGAAATAGGAACATTCACTGTTGGTGGGAGTGTAAATTAGTTCAACCATAGTGGAAGACAGTGTGGCGATGCCTCAAGTACCTAGAAATAGAAATTCCATTTGACCCAGCAATCCCATTACTGGGTATATATCCAAAGGATTATAAATCATTCTACTCTAAGGACACATGCAAACGAATGTTCACTGCAGCACTGTTGACAATAGCAAAGACTTGGAACCAACCCAAATGCCCATCGATGATAGACTGGACAGGGAAAATGTGGCACATATACACCATGGAATACTATGCAGCCATCAAAAACTATGAGTTTGTGTCCTTCGTAGGGACATGGATGAATCTGGAAACCATCATTCTCAGCAAACTGACATAAGAACAGAAAATCAAACACCACATGTTCTCACTCATAGGTGGGTGTTGAACAATGAGAACACATGGATACAGGGAGGGGAACATCACACACTGGGGTCTGTCAGGGGGAAATAGGGGAGGGACAGTGGGGGGTGGGGAGTTGGGGAAGTATAATATGGGAGAAATGAGAGCTATAGGTGATGGCGAGGAAGGCAGCAAACCACACTGCCATGTGTGTACCTATGCAACAATCTTACATGTTCTTTTCTTGTACCCCAAAACCTAAAATGCAATTTAAAAAAAGAAAAAAATAATAATAAAAGAGATAGATCACTAGCTAGACTAATAAAAAATAAAAGTGAAGAATCAAATAGACACAATCAAAAATAATATGGGGAATATTGCCACTGACCCCATAGAAATCTAAACAACCATCAGAGGATACTATAAACACTTCTATGCATATAAACTAGAAAATCTAGAGGAAACTGATAAATCCCTGGACACATACACCCTCTCAAGACAGAATCAGTAAGAAACTGAATCCCCAAATAGACCAATAACAAATTCTGACATTGAGGCAGTAATAAATAGCCTATCAACCAAAACAAAGCTCAGGACCAGATAGATTCACAGTTAAATTATACCGAGGTTACAAAAAAGAGCTGGTGCCATTTCTAGTGAACAGCCTCAAAAACTTGAAAACTTGAAAAGCAGGGACTCCTCCCTAACTCACTCTATGAGGCCAACATCATTCTGATATCAAAGCCTGGCAGAGTATACAACAGAAAAAGAAAATTTCAGGCCAATATTCCTGATGAACATCAATGAAAAAATCTTCAGTAAGATACTAGCAAACCAAATCCAGCAGCACATTAAAAGGCTTATCCACCACAATCAAGCTAGCTTCATCCCTGAGATGCAAGGTTGATTCAGCATATGCAAATTAATAAATGCAATTCATCACATAAACAGAACTAAAGACAAAAACCACATGATTATCTCATTAGATGCAGAAAAGGCCTTCAATAAAATTCAACATCCCTTCATCTTAAAAACTCTCTCTCAATAAACCAAGTATTGAAGGAACATACTTCAATATAAGAGCTATATATGAAAAACTCACAGCCGATATCATACTGAATGGGCAATAGCTAGAAGCATTCCCCTTGAAAGCTGGCACATGACAAGGATGCCTTCTCTCACCACTCCTATTCAAGACAGTGTTGGAAGTTCTCCCCAGGATAATCAGGCAAGAGAAAGAAATAAATAGGACCCGCAAGGAAGAGAGAACATCAAATTATCTTTGTTCACAGATGACATGATCCTATATCTCAAAAACCCCATCATCTTAGCCCAAAAACTTCTTAAGCTGATAAACAACTTCAGCAAAGCCTCGGGATACAAAATCAATGTACAAAAATCACTACCATTCCTATATACCAACAATAGGCAGGCCAATAGTCAAATCATGAATGAACTCCCATTCAAAATTGCTACAAAAAGAATAAAATACCTAGCAGTACAGCTAACAAGGGAAGTGAAGGACCTCTTCAAGGAGAACTACCAACCACTGCTCAAAGAAATCAACGAGGACACAAACAAATGGAAAAAGTTCCATGCTCATCAATAAGAAGAATCAATATGAAAATGGCCATACAGCCCAAAATAATTTATAGATTCAATGTTATTCCCTTAAACTACCATTGGAATTCTTCACAGAGTTAGACAAAACTATTTTAAAATTCATATGGAACCCAAGAAAGGCCTGAAGAGCCAAGACAATCCTAAGCAAAAAGAACAAAGCTGAAGGCATTGTGCTATCCAACTTCAAACTGTATTACAAGGCTACAGCAACTAACACCACATGGTACTTGTCCCAAGAACAGACACACAGATCAATGGAACTGAATAGAGAACTCAGAAATAACAGTGCACACCTACAACAATCTGATCTTCAACAAACATGACCAAAAACAAGCAACTGGGAAAAGATTCCCTATTTAATAAATGGTGCTGGGAGAACTAGCTAGCCATATACAAAAAATTAAAACTGGACCTCTTCCTTACACCATACACAAAAATTAACTCAAGAAGAACTACAGACTTAAGTGTAAAACCCAAAACTATAAAAACCCAGCAAGAAAATCTAAGCAATACAATTCAGAATATAGGCACAGGCAAAGATTTCATGACAAAACACCCAAAAAGCAATGGCAACAAAAGCAAAAATTGAGAAATGGGATCTAATTAAACTCAAGAGCTACTGTACAACAACAATTTAAAAAACTGTCATCAGAGTAAACAGGCAACCTACAGAATGAAAAAAATTCTACAATCTATCCACCTGACAAAGGTCTAATATACAGAGTCTACAAGGAACTTAAATTTACAAAAAGAAAACAACCCCATTAAAAAATGGGCAAAGGACATGAACAGACAATTTTCAAAACACATTCATGTGGCCAAAAAACATGAAAAAAAAAATGCTCGGCATCACTCATCACTAGAGAAATGCAAATCAAAAACCACAATGAGATGCTATTATTAAAAAGTCAAAAAACAACAGATGCTGGCAAGGTCACAGAGAAAAAGGAACACTTTTATACTGTTTGTGGGAGTATAAATTAGTTTAATCATTGTGGAAGACAGTGTGACAGTTCCTCAAAGACCTAGAGCTAGAAATACCATTTGGCCCAGTAATCCCATTACTGGGTATGTACCCAAAGGAATTCATTCCAACATAAAGATACATGCATGTGTATGTTCACTGCAGCACTATTCACAATAGCAAAGACATATAATCAACCAAAATGACCATTAGTGATAGACTGGATAAAGAAAATATAGGATATATATGTCATGGAATATTGTGCAGCCATAAAAAGGAATGAGATTATTCCTTTGCAGGGACATGGATGGAGGTGGAAGCCATTATCCTCAGCAAACTAATGCAGGAACAGAAAACCAAACACCACACATTCTCATTTACAAGTGGGAGTTGAATAATGAGAACAAATGGACACATGGAGGGAAACAACACACATGAAGCCTGTGGGAAGCAGGGGGAGGGAGGGCATAAGGAATAATAGCTAATGGATGCTGGGCTTAATTCCTAGGAAATGGGATAATCTGTTCAGCAAACCACCATGGCACACGTTTAACAATATAACACTCGCACATCCTGCACATGTACCTCTGAATTTTACATAAAAGTTGAAGAAAAAAAAAGAAAATGACACCCACCTAGGGATGCCTTATAATTCAGTGGAAAGGGCCTTACCAGATACTATTAACCAATCCTTGCACCCCTAAGCTTAAAACTATTGACATGTGGATACTTGTTTCTTATTGTTAAAAAGGATATGTCTCCTAAGAGAACCTCACAACGTGATGGAAATCTGCAACTTAAACTAAACAGGAACTACTCTGTTCAGTCTTAGAATAAGCAGAAGATATAGGTTAACAGCTATCCCAAGAACATGGACCAGGCTTATATATCATAATCAACCTAACAATTGTCATCATACTTGTTTATTTTCATATAAATCACACGGCCCAAATCTTTAAACTCTTAATCTTGCTCATTACCTTATTAGGAGTTTTGCTTAACGTCTTCATTCCAAAATTTAACTATTGAAAATTTTTCATGGTTTCAATTAAGTTCTCTATGATGACATTACTTCTAATATTTGTTATAAGTAAAATACTACCCAAATACTCAAGTTACTCCAAGGTATGTACCAGATTTAATAAACTTTTGAAGATATCCCTGAAGATACATGACATTTTCCCAACCCTTACCTATAATGAGGTTTAACTACCTCCTGCTCCACTTTTCCCTCATTATTTGCTATACCACACCCTTAAAAAATAATGCCATAGTTCAGTATTCAATGTTGGACTTGCCACTTTTCCCCTACTAGAAACCTCTCAGATAATAACAGCCCTTTGGTTGCACCTGTAGCCAATTTTTACTCTGTAACAAATTTTGCTGTTCATTATGAATCCAACCTTACTTGCCCTACCTATTGTGTTCAACTCTTTCCTACCACTCCTTGCTTCTTCCTAACTCTACTCATTCACAAAAATGTGATGTACCAAAATGGTACTATTCCCTTTATGGTTATTATGCTCATGGCTTATGACTACCTTAAACACAACCAATTAAATCAGTCCTCCCTCATTTATAAGGTATCTTTTTTATAAAGCTATTAAACAAGGTTGGGGACCCATACACCTTTGATCATCTGCTCCATTAACACCTCTGTCCCTGACAGCTAGACACTGCCTCATTTGACACTCTGTTTGATCTCATGTTAACCTCTCTGCCCACCAACAAATCCAATAACCCACAAAAAGGATCTGGAATTTTTGTGCTTTCCTGGTTATCTTTTTGTGAACATAGTGGCTTCCCATGGGCTTACAAATGTGTGGATAGGTGGACGATGGGCAGCACTTGCCTTCTGGGCTATTTTACCTCACTTACAATAGTGCTAAAGCAATAATCACTGAATTAACTCCAAACTCTCATAAAATTGAAAGAGTTCTCTCAATAATTGATGATTAGTCCAATGGAAATCCCTCCAAATATGAAGATAACAGCTGCAGAGCTTCACAAAACTGTGCCCTTCCTGATGATCTTAATCCCAGTACAGGTGCATGTCTACTGACAATTTTTGGATCTTTCCTAGGCATAAGGACCTCCTGGCATGAATATATAATGTGAAACCACTCCTGTACTGTGATCCAAATTGTACAATGCATTGCTAGGATAATTGGGGGGGGGGGGGGACTCTTTATACACTCTCTTGCTCACGTGGTCCTTGACAACTGTATTGGTTTAGACTATTTACTGGCTGCTTAAGGATCAGTCTGTGCACTTGCAAATAACTCTTGCTATACTTGGATAAACACATCCCATTAGGTTGAATTACGAATTTCTAAAATACTAAAATTAGCCAAATCTTTTAAAGCAATACTTTCATTGGGATTTCCTCATAGTTTAATCTGAATTTTTCTGATCTTTTTATTTGGTTTCATAAAGCTGTTGGCAGCATCCTCAGACCAGAATACAGCTATTACTACTTACTATCTTCCTGTTAATTCTTATTTTCATTCTTTTTAAGACTTATAGTGTCTATATTTCTCGTTGCTGCCAAGCTACCCAAGATTTTCACATGATGATCTCACAATGTTTAGACATGGTTGATAAAATGTGTGCCTCTTCTTATACAACACCAGTCACCATGGATTGAATTCTAACACCTTGTTAGAATGGATCAACTGTTACTCAAATTTGGCCAATATCTAAAGCCTGGATTCACACTGACTTTCAGCAAACCTCCTTCTTGGAACACAAGAGTCTAGAAACAGGTGCTTCTAGCTTGAAGGCAAACAACAAATTTGTGGCTGACCAATCAATAATTGATCAGTAAGCCTTCTTTATATTAGATCTTGATTAAGGGAGAAACATGAAATATAATACACAAAATGGTGTCATTCTGATTCTGAGTTCTAAAATGGAGGCAGGAAGCTATTCTAAGAAGGACTGCATGAATGTTCTGCCAACTTACAAAAAAAGCAACAACAACAACAAAACTTGCCTTCAATCTTTGAACTGGGCCAAACTACAACGATCACAACATCCTAGAAAGCAGCTGAATTTTGCCAGCACTGCAGCTCCAAAATTGCAATAATCAATAAACTCTGGACTCATGTACTAAGCCAGCCACCATCACCAATGGTAATCCTTTCAAGACAATGTCTGTAATCACCCTAAGTTTGCTTTTGATTTTCTCTTAAAAACTCTCTCTTCCCTCTCTTTAAAACACAATATAGCTCTAGCCTAATCTCTGTCTTCCAAATTGCAAATTCCAAGATCCCAATAAATTCTGTCTTACTGCATTATAGGCTGGTCTGTTGCTTCTTTGTGGTTGATGACATTAACAATTGGTAATTCTGGGTAAGAAATATACAAGAGTTCATACTATTCCCATAACTTTTCTGAATGTTTAAAGTCATTTCAAAATAAAAAAGATATGTGTGTATATATAACAATATAATACAAATACCAAGTAAGTGGTATAGAAATTCCACTAGATGTCAGAGAACTGAGGACAGTAGGGTGGGTACAATATAGGATCTGAGACATGAGATGTGCTCTAAAATATGGAAAATGTTCAGGGAAGCTAAGAGGAGGCAAGGACATGAAATGAAGAAAATGGCCTTCACAAAAGCAACAGTCAGGAATGTGCACAGTATGCTCAAAACATGATGAGTAAAGCTGTGTGGCTAGGTAATAAACATGGAAAATTAAACTGTTTGACTATTCATCAAAAAACAGCAAATCATTTCATGGAGCAACAAATTACCAATATCAAAAAAACAGTGCCTATAGATACACATAAGTCCTATATATACATATTTAATGACTTACTTTCAGCTAAATGTTAAGGCACTTCACTGTACTGTCTTTTTACTGCACTGCTTTCTACTCTATGACCTAAACTCCTGAGGCTAGAATTCAGACTTGCCTTGGGAAAGTTGAAATAACACATTCTGACTAAAATTTACTAACACTTGATTGCCATGATAAGCAATTTGGTCTTCTATGAATATAAAGATACCTTATTCTGAAGCTGTATCAAGAAACTGTAATCATGTTGACAGACTAGGAAGTTTAGACACAGTGATACCTGTGTGTGAATCTTGACCTGCCAAGACTGTGACCTCATATACCTTGAACCTCTAACTTCAATTTCTCCTCTGTAAAGCGATTAAAACCACAGTTTTCCCTCAATTTGTTTGTATGAAGATGACCTCAAAAAAAGGCCTGGTACATGGAGTACATGGAATAAACTCAGTATTATGATTATTAGATAGACCCTCTGTAATTCAAAGAGTACCCAATACATATTACTCCAAGGTAGAAATGGGCAAATTATTATACTTAGGCTTGACCTACACTGCTGTAGCTATAGAGATATTTTTAAGGAGGGGCAGCGTTAAAATGTCTGCATAATACATTTACTCAATAATTTGTAAGAAAATCAGTGGAATCTTGAATAAAAACATATTTTCAAGTATGGTCAAAAATTGCTGATCTGTAGCCTACCTAAGCTATCTCAGGGTCAATACAAATTAGAAAAAAAAAATCAATTCTGATTGACAACTGATGTAAATATAGATCTCAAACTATAATCCTGTAATTTTATGTGAAGAGTTTTAACTTTGTCCTTCTCATGGAAGACACTGTCAGCCATTATTCCCACTCTGCACATCCTCTTCCCAAATATTCCAAACACTAGAATTCCAAAGTAAAGAAGTGATAAAGTACCTCTTCAGGCAAGATGTCTCTGAATTACAGTGAGGTGGAAAGGGAAAAGATGCAGGTGCGAGTTGTTGTCTTCAAATTAAGAAACGGTTTTGAAACACATTTTTAGTTCAGATTTAAGATTCTGTCCCAGAAACTTTTTCTCCCTGTAGCAATGATATTCTTTAGCTGAATTGTTGCAAGGGAGAAAGGAAGGTTGAAAAGCACCCAAACAGAAATTGCTTACAAATGCTTGAAACACTGCATGAAATCCCTATTTAATCACCCAAATAGATTTTAAGAATCAGTGTCTTAGCCATTTTCCACAGCTGTTCAAAAAGCCCCACTGCTTACAGTGCTCTGTCAGGCAGAATTGAATTAGTCGTCACCTCCTTGAGTAAAGCAGAGAGTTTGGGTGATGTAGGTCAGAAAACAACTCTTGTATAAACTACTTAGTGTTTATTTGCCAGATTCAATGGATGTTCTTGAGTTAGACTTGGTAAATTTGTGTTTGTTTCATTTAGTAGTGCTATAGATGGAATGTTTGTGTCCTCTCCCTTATGCAATTTGTTGCAGTTCTGTTGTTGGTAAGGCACCCAGTCTATAAAAGTTTGTTATGGCAACTCCAACAAACAAAGACAATGAATAGAGGTGTGTTTTCAAAGTAAAAAAAAGTGTTAAATTAATGGACACCTTTACATGAATAGCCTGGTTGCATACTGCTCATTTTTGTGCACAACATGAAGATCTCCACACCAAATGTGATAGTTAATTTTAGGTATCAACTTGACTGGAATAAAGGACACCTAGAGAACTGGCAAAGCATTATTTCTGGGTGTGTCTGTAAGGGTATCTCCAGAGGAGATAGGCATGTGTGTCAATTGACTGAATGGAGAAGATGCTTCCTCACTGAAGGCAAGGACCATCCAATTGTCTGTGGCCCCAAATAAAACAAAGAGGCAGAGGAAAGACAATGTTTTTCTCTTGTCCTTGCTCCTGGAACTGGGACACCGTTATTTTGCCCTTGGACATCACGAGGCCCTTTCCAGCCTTTGGATTCTGAGACTTAAACCAGAGGTCCCCAGTTTCTCAGGCCTTCATCTTTGGTCTCAAAGTTACACCATCAGCTTCTATCATCCTGAGGCTTTTTGACTTCAACTGGGTCATGCTACCAATATCTTAGGGTCTCTGTATTAGCTCATTTTTATACTGATATGAAGAAATACCCAGGACTAGGTAATTTAGGAAAAAAAAAAAAAAAAGAGGTTTAATGGACTCACAGTTCCACACTACTGGGAGGCCTCACAATCACGGCAGAAGGTGAAAGAGGAGCAAAGGCATCTTACTTGGTGGCAGGCAAGAGAGCATGTGCAGGGGTACTGCCCTTTATAAAACCATTACATCTCATAAGACTTATTCACTGTCACAAGAACAGCATGAGGAAAATCCACCCCCATGATTTGATTACCTCCCACCAGCTCTCTCCCATGATATGTCCGCATTATGGGAACTACAATTCAAGATGAGATTTGGGTGGGGACACAAAGCCTAACCATATCAGTCTCCAACTTATAGATGGCCTGTCATGGGACTTCTCAGTCTCCATACTCACATGAGCCAATTATTCTGACAAATTGTCCTTATTTCTCCAAATACGTGTAAATATATCCTATTTTTTCTATCTCTGGAGAACCCTAATTCATATTTTGGTACTAGGGGTGGATCTAGAGGAATAGAATTTTAAGGATGTTTTTTCTTAAATGGTTTTGGGGTTTCTGGAATTGGCTCTCAAATCTAATCAAACCTAAAAATGTTAAAGATTATATTTCCAATAAAGAAAGCTCTCATAATCCAAGGTATAAACTGTTTATAGAGATAAGCAAAATACTGCACTTTATATTTCTAATCGCCC
Source organism: Saimiri boliviensis (assembly GCF_048565385.1). NCBI lineage: Eukaryota > Metazoa > Chordata > Mammalia > Primates > Cebidae > Saimiri > Saimiri boliviensis. The sequence continues at coordinate 130,199,788 of NC_133451.1, forward strand.
ACTTACAAGAGGCAAAGAACTTGGAGACTCTGTATGAGATACATTTAAATACTTGTGGAAAAGTAAGGAATATACTGACTTTGGTTGGTTGCTCCTGATCTTGCTGGACAAAGTGATGAAAGAAAAGGAATAGCTCAGGGATTAGAGTTCCTGGCTCCAGCTCTTCATAAATACCCTAAGAGCTTCTATGTATACCCTGAGGAAGAATCTTTTCTCCAGTAGCCACAGGGCTAAAAAATGCTGAAAACGAAACACAAGACCTCCTTATGCAATTGGCTGAATTATAATAAAAGTTGAACTCACAGCCTCATAGAATCCACTGTTACAGTAAGTGCATTGGTTGGGAAATAATGAGATCCTGTAAGTTGGGATAAGGATGTCTGAGAAGACCCTGATAAGGCTGTGGATATTAAGCTTTGAAATTGACGAGTCTTGTTTGCCAGTGAATATGGCATCCACATCCCCAGTGGTAGTATCTTCCCCACCCACAAAGATATTAGCCTTTCTGCCTTTGTCTGAGAAAATTAACCCTGCATTGCTGAAGGAAACAGTAATGGCCTTCCCTGAGATGTCAAGAAATACAATGCTGATTCTCATCTAAACCCACCCCCACCACTATACTGTGCTTTTAGACCTACAACTAAACTCTAATCCCAGCAGGCCTTCAAGGATGAGGTAAAGTGTGACCCTAGAGGAGGCACACTTCACTCCAAAAGAACCCCCCCACGCCGTGTTTTCTAATGTGTACAAACAGATATTCAGCATGATAATGGATATTTAAAATGTGGGATAATAGTGGAAGGAACATAAAGTTGGATCAGGCCAAATTTATTGACATGGCCTACTAAACACAGATTCTACCCTCAATTTTGCAGCTTAGGGAATTAGGAAAGGTACTAATACTTTATTTGGTTGCTTAGCTAAAACCTTGATCAAAAGATGGCCCAGCATAAGCGAGTTGTTAATGCCTGATCTCCTTTGGTTTACCGTAGATGAAGGGACCCAAAGGCTTAGGGAGACTTGAATGCCAGGATGTATTTATCACTTAAAACATCCTCACCCACACTGGAAGAGTACAGAAGATACACCTTTCACCAATACGTTAATAAGTAGATTTTTGCGGGGAGCTCCAGCATTCCTCAAGAGCTCCATGATTGCTTTTTTCATAGCTGAACCTCACAGGAGGAACAACAATAACTCAATTGGAAATCTCAAATGAAATGGAAATAATCGGAACCTACCGTGGCAGGGACCAAGTAGCAGCACTCAACCATCAAAGGCAAAGTAGACATATTAATCATTACTATAATGGACAGCAAAGGCAAAGCAATAATCAGACTAGTCTGATTCATATGAATATATGGCATTAACTAGTTAATTATTATATTCCTAAAAGTGAAAGAAATAGAAAGCCTGCTAAATTCTTACTGGATCTGTATAAGCAGAGAACTTTCAGGTCAAGCAAACAAAAATTTAACTTGAGTCATAAAAACAGAGGATCATGACCCTTCAATCAATTTCCAAATTTGAGCCAGTTTTCAGATACAGACCTCTTGAATCAAGAGGAGGCCAGATACCCTTCAGGAAGTACCTTGGTACACTACTGAAAATTTATACTGTTAATATTTCTACCATCCTTCTCCAAATGGACCTATGGCCTTATACCAAGGTAACTATGCATTGGGAAAAAGGAATAATCAGAGCTTTCAGAAACTAGTGTACACTGACTATGAACTGACATTGATTATAAAAGATCTGAAATGTCACTGTGGCCCAGTTAGAGTAGGGGCTTATAGAGGTCAGGTGACCAATGGAGTTTTAGTGCAGGTCTGACTCAGTGTGCCCCCAGATCCATTCTGTGGTTATTTCTCCAGTTCCAGAATGCATAATTAAAATGGACATGTGGTCATCCCTTTGTATCTATGACAGATTGGTTCCAGAACACCCTGAAAACAGTAAGTCCCTAATATAAAATGGTGTCATATTTGCATATAACCTATGCACATCCTCTTGTATACTTTAAATCATCTCTATATTACTTATAATAACTAATACAATGTAAATTCTATTAAGTAGTTATACTACTACATTATTTAGGGAATAATCACAAGAATGGAAGTCTATGTGTCTTCAGTATAGACACAACCATACTTTTTAAAAAATATTTTTGATTGGTAGTAGGTTGAATCCATGGAAGTGAAACCCAAAGAGAGTTGGTTGTACTTAGCAGCTGGCAGAATTGCCATGTGGTTCCCTGATTTATGGAGTGAGAGTGACTACAATGGGAAAGGATGAATGGAACCCATTAGAGTTTCCTCTACCTAGGAAAATAGTAAATAAAAAACAATACCACATCCCTAGAGAGATGGCACAGATTACCGCCACCATCAGAGACTGGAAAGATGAAGGGTAGTGATTCCCATCTGTGATGATTAATACTGAATGTCAACTTGATTGAAGGATGCAAAGTATTGTTCTTGGGTGTGTCTGTGAGGGTGCTGCCAAAGGAGATTAACATTTGAGTCAGTGGACTGGGGAAGGCGGACCCACCCATAATCTAGTGCGCACAATCTATACATAATTCTGATTGAAGACTCTGGCAGGACCCTACAGGTTAATTGCAGTGGAGGCCCTTATTATTTTGGACCAAGGCCCTGCATGCATGCATGCATGGATATATATATGCTATTAGTTCTGCCTGTCTAGGGAACCCTAATACCCCACCACATCCCCACTCAACTCTCCTATTTGGCCTGTGCAGAGAAAGATGAATCTTGGGAAATCACACATTAGAGTAAGCTTAACTAAGTGGTGACTCCAAGTGCAGCTGCTGTACCAGATGTAATTTGCTTGAGCAAATTAGCACATGTCCTAGCACCTAATATGAAGCTATTGATCTGCCAAATGCCTTTTTTCCATACTTGGTGCAGAAGCAGGTTGCTTTCAGTTAGTAAGGCCCGCAATACACCATCATTTTCCAACCTCATGGGTAATATCAACTCTTCAGCTTGATGTCATAATCTCGTTCACAGGGATCTCTTTTTTTTTCTTTTTTTTCTTGCGTTTTAGGTTTTGGGGTACATTGGAAGAACATGCAAGATAGTTGCATAAGTACACACATAGCAGTGTGATTTGCTGCCTTTCTCCCCTTCACCTATATCTGGCATTTCTCCCCATGTTATCTCTCCCTAACTCCCCACCCCTCACTGTCGCTCCCCTATTTCCCTCCAACAGACCCCAGTGTGTAATGCTCCCCTCCCTGTGTCCATGTGTTCTCATTGTTCAACACCCACCTATGAGTGAGAACATGCGGTGTTTGATTTTCTGCTCTTGTGTCACAAGTATTGCTGAGAATGATGGTTTCCATCATTCCATTCATCCATGTCCCTACAAAGGACACAAACTCATCGTTTTTGATGGTTGCATAATATTCCATGGTGTATATGTGCCACAGTTTCCCTGTCGAGTCTATCATCAATGGGCATTTGGGTTGGTTCCAGGTCTTTGCTATTGTAAACAGTGCTGCAGTGAACATTTGTGTGCATGTGTCCTTATAGTAGAACGATTTATAATTCTTTGGATATATATCCAGTAATGGGATTGCTGGGTCAAATGGAATTTCTGTTTCTAGGTCCTTAAGGAATCACCACACTGTCTTCCGCAATGGTTGAACTAATTTACACTCCCACCAACAATGTCAAAGTGTTCCTATTTCTCCACATCCTCTCCAGCATCTGTTGTCTCCAGATTTTTTAATGATCGCCATTCTAACTGGCGTGAGATGGTATCTCAATGTAGTTTTGATTTGCATTTCTCTAATGACCAGTGATGATGAGCATTTTTTCATGTTTGTTGGCCTCATGTATGTCTTCTTTTGTAAAGTGTCTGTTCATATCCTTCGCCCACTTTTGAATGGTCTTGTTTGTTTTTTTCTTGTAGATCTGTTTTAGTTCTTTGTAAATTCTGGATATCAGCCCTTTGTCAGATGGGTAGACTGCAAAAATTTTTTCCCATTCTGTTGGTTGCCGATTCACTCTAATGACTGTTTCTTTTGCTGTGCAGAAGCTGTGGAGTTTGATTAGGTCCCATTTGTCTATTTTGGCTTTTGTTGCCAATGCTTTTGGTGTTTCAGTCATGAAGTCCTTGCCTACACCTATGTCCTGAATGGTTTTGCCTACATTTTCTTCTAGGGTTTTTATGGTGTTAGGTCTTATGTTTAAGTCTTTAATCCATCTGGATTGCCTTTCCTTTCATAAGATACCACACTGGTCAATTACATTGATGACATGCTAATTTGTTCATCCTGCTGATGATATTGTTATAATTAGTGAAGATGCAGTAGCAATTAATCTGGACTTACAGGTAAGACATTTGTGCATCCATGTGTGGGAAATAAACTTGACTAATATTTAGAGAACTTTTGTCTCAGTGAAATTTCTAGGGGTCCAGAGGTTTGGGACATGTCAAGATAACCATTTGAAGGTGAAGAATAAGTTGCTGCATCTATCTTCTCCTACAACCAAGAAAGAGACACAAATGCCTACTGGGCCTATTTGGATTTGGCACATACCACATTTGGGTGTGTTACTCTGCCCCATCCACCAAATGACCTGAAAAGTAGCTAGTTGTGAATTATGCTCAGAACAGAAGAAGTCTGTAACAGGTCCCGGGTGCTATGCAAGCTCCTCTACCACTTGGGCCATTGGATCCAACATTCCCAATGGTACCTGAGGTGTCAGTGGCAAACAAGAACTCCAACTGGAGACTTTGGCAGGCCCCTGCAGGTTAATTGCAGTGGAGGCCCTTAGTATTTTGGAACAGGGCCCTGCCAACATCTTCAGGTAACTACTTTCCTTTTGAGAGACATCTCTTGGCATGCTACAGTTCCTTAGTAGAAACTGAACTCTTAACCATGGGTCACCAAGCTACCATTTGGCCTGAGTGGCCTGTAATGAATAGATGTTTTCTGATCCATTAACTCATATATTTGGCCATGTACAGCAGCAATGCATCATCAAATGGAAGTTTTGTACACATGATCAGCCTCAAGCAGCTCATGAAGGCACAAGTAAGATATATAACAAAGCGGCCCAGATGCTCATGGTTCCTCCTCCTGCTACACTACCTTCTGTCTCTCAGGCTGTACCTCATGGGGAGTATTCTATGATCAGCTGACAGTAAGAGAATACTTGGCCCTGGTTTACAAATGGTTCTGTATGAGATACAGACATCATCTCAAAGAGGACAGCTACAGCACTGCAGCCTCTTTCTGGGACATCTCTGAAGGATGGTGAAGTGAATCTTTTCAATAGGCAGAACTTCAGGCAGTGTAGCTGTTTGTGCACTTTTGTTGGAAGAACAAATGGCCAGACATGAGCTTACATACTGTTTCATGGATTGTGACCAAAGGTTTGGTCAGAAGGTCAGGATCACGAAACTGCCATTACAAAATTATAACTGAGGTAGTGAAAGAGATCAATATGGAGACCAAACCAACTCCATATTGCTTCTAACCTCTAAGCTATCTTTGTTCATTCCTGAGTGTAGGCTGAATTAACTTTAGGAGAAACTTTGTTTACAAGTTAGCTGTGAAATAAAGACAATTAACAGCCCTTTCCCAAAACAAAATCTCTTCCCACCTGGGGACTAGACTGCCTTTGCAGGTCTAAGAAATTAGCCAAAGGATTAGGTATTATTGCTTAGGAGTCATGCAGCTAGGGGCTGCAAGATTCTAAACCTCCCCAAATTGCTCCTGGGGATAACATTACTATTGTAAAACCTAAGATTCATACTTGAGATATTTTGCAGACTCTGGACTTGATGGATCAGCTGGCACCACCCAGATCAATATACTGGCTCATCTGATCTTGTGGCCCACACTTGCGAACTGACTCAGCACAAGGGAACAGCTTTGACTCACTAGGATTTCATCTCTGACCCAACCAATGAGCACTCTTGACTCACTGACACCCCACCAACAAAATTATCCTTAAAAACTGATCCTCAGATGCTTAGGGAGGCTAATTCGAATAATTATAAAACTCTGGTCTGCACAGCCAGCTCAGCATGAATTACTTTCTCTATTGCAATTCCCATCTGGATAGATGGGTTCTGTCTAGGCATCTGGCAAGGTGAACCTGTTGGGCAGTTACAATCTTTACCAAAAAAAGATTGGAAAATTGGTGGCAAAGAACTTTGGATAAAAGGTATGTGAATAGACCTCTCTGAAGTGCAAAAGCTATGAAGATATTTACGTTCCATGTGAATGCTCACCAAAGGGTGACTTCATAAAAGGAATATTTTAATAATCAAGTGAATAGGACAACCCTTTCTGTGGATATCAGTCAGCCTTTTCTCCAGCCACCCTAGTCATCACCCAATCAGTTCATGAAAAAAGGGGCCATGGTAGCAGAGATGGAGCTCACATGTGGGCTCAGAAACATGGACCTCCACTTACCAAGGCTGACTTGGTTACAACCATAGTTGAGTGCCCAATCTGCCAGCAGCAGAGATCAACTCTGAGCCCCCAACAGGGTACCATTCCACAAGGTAATCAGCCAGCTACCTAGCACAGGTTAACTACACTGTACCCACAGCCATCGTGGAATGGGCAGGATTTTGTCCTCACCAGGATACATATTTACTCCATGTATGAATTTGTCTCCCTGCAAGTAATGCTTCCAGCAAAAGTACCATCCATGGACTTACACAATTGTTAACTGCCATCATGGTACTCCACACAGCATTATTTCTGACCAAGGAACTCACTTTACAGCCAAGGAAGTTTAGCAATTTTGGCTCATGCTCATGGAATTCACTGGTCTTTTCATCTTTTCTATTATCTGGAAGCAGTTCGCTTGACATAATGGTGAAATGGCCTTTTAAAGACACAGTTACAAAGCCAGCTAGATGACAGTACTTTGCAGGACTGCAGCAAAGTTCTCCAGTAGGCTTCAAATGCTATGAGTTAGCATACAAAATATGTTGCTGTTTTTCTCATAGCCAGGATTCACGGGTCCAGGAATCAATGAGTAGAAATGGGAGTGGCACCATCCACCATTTCCTCTGGGGACCCAGTAGCAAAATGATTGATTCCTGTTCCCATGCCTTTATGCACTACTTGCCTAGGGGTCTTAGTTCCAGAGAGACACAAAAATAATTCAATTGAACAGAAAGTTAAGACTACCACTCAGTCACTCTGGGCTCTTAATCCCTAAGTCAACAGGCTAAGAAAGGAGTTACAGTGTTGGTCAGGGTGATTGAGCCAGCCTACTGAGGGGAAATTGTACTACTTGACAATGAAGGTTAAAAAAAGTAAGATGTCTGGAATGCAGGAGATCCCTTAGGGCATCTCTTAATATTATCATGCCCTGTGATTAGGGTCAAAGGGAAATTACAACTACTTAATCCAGGTAGGACTACTAATTGTCCATACCCTTCAGGAATGAAGATTTGAGACACCCCACTGGGTAAAGAATCACTACAAGCTGGGGTGCTTTTTAAAGGCAAAAAAGAAATACAGAATGCATAGTAGAAGAAGGTAGTTATTATAAGCCAAAAATAAAACTCAGCCGCCAACTGACTGAATGGGTCTCTCCTCTCAGCCAAAGGGATTTCAAAGAAACTGAATGAAACTAGTTCAGAGCATGATGGGAAGAGGGATTCAGACATGCCTCATCTGCCCTCCTCTCTTTGAAATTCATGCACAATTACCCAGCATTAACATAAAAACAGCAATCTTAAGACAGACAAAACAGACTATCTGGAGCAATAAGACACCAAATTTCAACCTGACTCCAGTATAGCATCACCTGATAAGTAGCAGGCCCTATAAGAAACCAAGGTATTTTACCCAAAAATGTATTTCTTTGACATATTTTGAAATGGTCCTCCAAAGCTGTCTCTTGTGGGGAAAATCTACATTCTGTGCAGAATCCTCTCTCCTTTCCAGGTCTTTTCCTGATCTAGGAGAGATTTAACTAAAAGGCTGGTACCTTTTAAGGCCTTATTAGAGGTATTTGTCACCTATAACCTCTGAAGACTGCTACCTGGAAGCTTCACCTTCAAAACAAGAACCTTGGCTTTCACAACACACCTTATTATAAGCCCAAGCATTGCTTTTTGCTGACCTCAAGTCTTTAGGCAAAACTGAACTCTTTCAACCAATTGCCCATTAGGAAATCTTTGAAGCCCAACCCCCTTCAAGATGTCCCACCATTCCAGGCCACCAACGTAAATCTTGTATTTATTGATTTATGTTTTACCTGTAACTTCTGTCTTCCTAAAATGTGTAAAATCAAGCTGTAACCCAACCACCCTGGGCACAAGTTCTCAGGGCCTCATGAGGCTATAACATGGGTCATCATGGTTCTCATATTTGGCTCAGAATAAATCTCTTCAAATATTTTAGAGTTTGGCTTATAAATACCAACTATGACCATGTTGCCAGTTAAAGAAATGAAGACTGTAATTGTCATGAGTATGTTCTTATTTTGTTAATAGGGGTGTGTGTGTGTGTGTGTGTGTATACATATATATACAGATATACATATATATGTATATATACACACACACACACATATATATACTTACATTAAACAAATTCTTTGCTTTCATTCCTCTCTTATTCCCTTATGTAACATAAGATTTGTTGACTTTATAATGGTACTTGAGAATTATTCATTTTATATCATAGTATTTAAGTAACAGGATATCAGAAGAAGACTTAACATCACCCAAGAACGTTACCTTCTTGTCTGGGGAAGGGATTATTGCATTTTTTGTTGTATTCAGGATACTTGTATCCTGTTTGGTGGAACTATTAACTTGTTATTGTCTTTATTTGGAGATTAAGTATGGTTTAAGGAGATATATGTGGATACAAGTTAACCAGGAGTGGAATTGTAATGGTTAATTTTAGGTGTCAATTTGGCTGAATTAATAAACACATGGAGAAACAGTAAATAATTATTTCTGGGTATATCTGTGAGGATGTTTCCAGAAGAGATGGGCATGTGAATTAGTAGACTGAGTAAAAAAAAAAAAAATCCACCCTCAACGTGTGTGGCCACCAGCCAATCAGCTGCAGGCACAAATAGAACAAAAAGGCAGATTGCTTTTCCTTCTCTCCTGCAGCTAGAATGCCCTTCTTCTCCTTTGTCTTAGATGTTAGAACTTCAGAATCTGCAGGCTTTGGACTCTAAGACTTAAACAGAGCCCCTGAGTCTCAGGCTTTCAGCCTCCAATAGAGAATTACACTCTCAGTTTCCTTTATTCTGAGGCTTTTGGATTTGGACTAGGCCATACTACTGGTATCCAAGGGTCTCCAGCTTACAAACAGACTGTTAGGGCACTTCTCAGCCTCCATAATCACATGAGCCAATTACCCTAGTAAATCTCCTCATATATCTACATACCTGTACCTGGCTCTGTCTCCCAGGAGAATCGTGATACCAAGAGAGATCTTTGGATACTGGAATGTCCCTGAAAGTAAGGGAATGAATGAGAGATTCTCTCAGCAATTGCTTGTCTGTAAAAGATTTTATTTCTCCTTCACTTATGAAGCTTAGTTTGGCTGGATATGAAATTCTGGGTTGAAAATTCTTTTCTTTAAGAATGCTAAATATTAACCCCAACTCTCTTCTGACTTGTAGGGTTTCTGCAAAGAGATCCACTGTTAGTCTGACTGGCCTCCCTTTGTGGGTAACCCAACCTTTCTCTCCGGCTGGTCTTCACATATTTTCTTTCATTTCAATCTTGGTGAATGTAATGATTATGTGTCTTTGGGTTGCTCTTCTTGAGGAGTATCTTTGTGGTGTTCTATTTCCTGAATTTGAATTTTGGCCTGTCTTGCTAGATTGGGTATGTTCTCCTGGATAATATCCTGCAGAGTGTTTTCCAACTTGGTTCCATTCTCCCAGTCACTTTCACATACACCAATCCAATGTAGATTTGGTCTTTTCACATAGTTCCTTATTTCTTGGAGGCTTTGCTCATTCCTTTTCACTCCTTTGTTTCTAGTCTTGTCTTCTCACTTCATTTCATTAAGTTGACCTTCAATCTCTGATATCCTTTCTTCTATTTGATGAATTCTGCTATTCATTTTTGTGCATGCTTCACAAAGTTCCCATGTTATGTTTTTCAGCTCCATCAGGTCATTTATGTTCTTCTGTAAACTGGTTATTCTAGTTAGCAATTCCTCTAATCTTTTTTCAAGGTTCTTAGCTTTCTTGCATTGGATTAGAATATGCTTTTTTAGCTCAGAGGAGTTTGTTGCTACCCACCTTCTGAGGCCTAACTTCTATCAATTCATCAAACTCATTCTCCATCCAGTTTTGTTCCCTTGCTGGCAAGGAGTTGTGATCCATTGGAGGAGAAGAGGCATTCTGGTTTTTGGCATTTTCAGCCTTTTTGTGCTGGTTTCTCCCCATCTTTGTGGCTTTATCTACCTTTTTTCTATGATGTTGGTAGCCTTCAGATTGGGCCTCTGAGTGGACATCATTTTGGTTGATATTGATGTTATTCCTTCGTGTGTGTTAATTTTCCTTTTAACAGTGTGGCCCCTCTGTTACAGGTGTGCTAGAGTTTGCTGGTGATCCACTTTAGATACTGTTTGCTTGGGTATCACCAGCAGAGGCTACAGAACAGCAAAGTTTGCTGCCTGTCCTTTCCTCTGGAAGCTTCATCCCAGAGGAGCACCTGACAGATGCCAGCTGGAACTAAGGTGTATGCGGTGTTTCTTGGCCCCTACTGGGAGGTGTCTCCCAATGAGGAGGCAAGGAGGTCAGGGACCCACTTGAGGAGTCAGTCTAACCCTTAGCAGATCTCGAATGCTCTGCTGGGAGATCAGGTGCTCTCTTCGGAGCCATCAGGCAGGGATGTGTAAGTCTGCTGAAGCTGCACCCACAGCCTCCCTTTTCCCCAGGTGCTCTTGCTCTGTCCCAGGGAGATGGGGGTTTTATCTATAAGCCCTTTACTAGGGCTGCTGCCATTTCTATTTTTTTTTTTTTATTTTTTTATTTTTTTTTGCCAGAGATGCTCTGCCCAGAGAGGAGGAATCCAGAGAGGCAGTTTGACCAGAGAGGCAGTCTGGCCACAGAGGCCTTACTGAGCTGCTGTGGGCTCTGCCCAGTTTGATCTTCTGGGTGGCTTTGTTTACACTGTGAGGGTAAAACCTCCTACTAAGCCTCAGCAATGGCAGATACCCATTCCCCCATCAAGCTCAAGCATCCCAGGTCAACCTCAGACTGCTGTGCTAGCATCAAGAATTTCAGTCCAGCAGATCTTAGCTTGTTGGGCTCTGTGGAGGTTGGGACCCACCAAGCCAGAACACTTGGCACCCTGGCTTCAGCCCCCTTTCCAGGAGAGTGAACACTTCTGTCTCGCCAGCATTCCAGGTATCACTGGGGCATGAAAAAAAAAAATAGCTTGATGTCTCCCTAAACAGCAGCCCAGTTTTGTGCTTGAAACGTAGGACCCTGGTGATGTAGGTACCAGAGGGAATCTCCTGTTCTGCAGGTTGCAAAGACCATGGGATAGCACAGTATTGGGGCCATAATGCACCATTCCTCAGGGCTTAGTCCCTCACAGCTTCCCTTGGCTGAGAGGGAGCTCCCCAAACCCTTGCACTTCCTGGGTTAGGTGATGCCCCACCCTGCTTCAGCTCACCCTCTGTGGCCTGCACCCACCGTCCAACCAGTCCCAATGAGATGAAACAGGTACCTCAGTTGGAAACGCAGAAATCACCCACCTTCTATGTTGATCTCACTGGGAGATGCAGACCAGAGCCATTACTATTTGGCCATCTTGCCAGAAACTCCTCAACATTTTTTTAATTTCCCTATTCATTCTTCTTATGCCTATCAACCCTATTAACCACCCTCCCTCTCTTTTATCTAAGAACAGCCTTCTAGTTGCTACGTTGTATTTAAACCACAAATCGCTCAACCATTAGACATATTTCTTAAAATAATTTTTTGATGCTTTAGTCTATGCAAGGTGCTCTTGAAAGATAAACACAGGAATAAAAAAAAAAATGTTCCTGCCCAAAGAAGACAATCCAGTGGGAAGCATGATGTGATAAATGTCATTCTGTGCCATGAATGTTATACTTTGAAATCACAATATAAACATGATGTTTGTCAAAATGGGTTCTTTTCTCCTTTTTAAATTTCTTGGCCATTATACTAAAGACTCAGCAAATCTCAGTTCTGAAAAGAAAACTTTTTTACAGCTTTTTTAAAATGTAAAAAGATAGAAACAATGTTTTGATATACTAACTGACAAACATGAAATTACTCAAACGGAGGGAGGGAGGGAGGACGGAAGGACAGACGGATGCATGGACAGACAGACAGAAGGAAGGGAAGACAGATGAAAGGACTTCTAACTAACATGTCCCCAGGGATCTGTCATGTGTCACAGTTGGCTTATATTCTGTAATGATGGGGTAACCCTTTAATTGAGTGCTGACACTTACATGTCATCAAATGACATCTTTTACAGGCACTTTTGGAGCATTTTCATATACTTCCTGTACTCATCTGATGGCCAGAATTATTAAAATATTCTTTTTACTGAGCAGACTTTTCTGTAATTTGAACATGTTAACTCCTTACAGCAGTAGCTAAAACCTCACATATCACTTAGCATGCTGGAGATAAAGGCAAGAGCTTTTTCATACACTTGCTTTTTTCATCTTATCTATGCACTATCTTTTTACAAATTGAAGACTAGAGTATAAATTCTTGATTCACACTCTACTTTCAAAACTGAGAGGTTGATATGATGGTGGGTGAAAATATTTCCCTCAGGACTTCAAGCCACAGAGCCATGGCACATTCCCAGATAATGAGGTCTCTAGATAAGTATAGTGGCAGACAAAATAAATGCATCTTACATAGCATGTCTGGAAGAAATAACTGAGCCCTTGAATTTTTCAAGTGTCTTCAGTAAAGTCCTTAAAGGTTAACCCATGGAGACAATTTCTCACTTAGCTTAAAATGTTAAAATGAGTCACAATGTTTTCATGGAAGCTAGGTTGATAAGTTGGCTGGTATGGAACTTTTTGCCTATTACAAGAATAAATATTTACTGAAAAATCCAACCATTGTTTCAGCAAGGTGTACAACTTCGATATTTTTGTCAGTGGTCTGGAGTTTAGAAAGTATTTTCCCATGGCTGTTGTAGAAAGAGGAGACTGTAAAGAATATTACCTTAAAATAAAGATGTCTCCACTTTTAGAAAAACATAACAGGACAACTCATTTTAAATTATGTTAAAAGAATACCAACATAATCAGTTGCATTATTTTGTCAAATATTTGGCTCTAATTTATACACTGTTAAATTCCAATAAGGATTTAGGACATCTTACAAATATATATTAAGTTTAACAAGAAACAAAAACAAAAATACCAGTCTGATTCTGGTAAAGGTATGCGGAAATGGAACATGTCATGCATTTTAAAAGGGGATGTAAAATATTCAACATTTCTGGAGGGATATTTGTACCAACATTTAAAATGTGCATACCATTTGATTCTGCAATTCCATTTCTCATCATTTATCTTGAAGAAATTAGAGTGTGAATAAACAAATATGATTTATAAATGTGTTTGCTGAATGTTGCATAATAAACAATATCGAAAATAATAAGAAGCTCTAATAATAAGATATTGAGTGAATAAATAATGATGCATCCATATAACAAAATGCCATTTAGCTTTTAGAGATACCCACAATATTTTGTTGAGTTAAAAAAGCAGATTATGGAATAGAATATGTGGCAAAGCTACATTTATGTAAAATGCATTCATTATAGGTTTATACTTACAGAAGTGTCTTGAAAGATATCAAAAAAAATTCCTAATAGCAATTATTTTTTAGGAGTGAGATGAAGGATGGTTTGTCCCATATTACTATAAAATAATGATGTCTCCACTTTTAGAAAAATATAACAGGACAACTCATTTTAAATCACATTGAAAGAATACTTCATGACTTTGGAAAATGCTCACAACCAATTTTTAAATTAGAAAAAGCAGGTTCCTAGCCAGTGTAGACAATATGACTGGGATTTTCTAAATGTAGTCATACAGAGAAAAAGTTTGTGCCAAAATGTTAGTGATGCCATTTTCATGGGGAAAACTGATCCAAGCTACAACTTGAGAGACTAGACTAGAAATTCACCTGCCTCCATGAAGCCCTGGTGGTGAGTACAAGAGGTTTTCTTCTCTCACCTGTATACAAGTCACAGCAGCAGAAATAAAATTGTCACTGCTGCAAGAGCTGCCCAGAGAATAGAGAAGAGAGTCCTGTGTGGTCTTGGCGGTATCTAGAAATGTAGAAAACCTGGGAAGACAGTATTTGCAGTAACCCGAGGAGTGAGATTAAGTTCAAGATCAGACTGACAAGAAAAGTCATATATATTCAGAGCTTACTACATATTAGAGATTCTGCTAAGAGATTCAGATATAAATTATCTGCTTCAACCTCAAAACCACCTTAGGAACAGAATATTCTAATGATTTCCATTTTTGAGATAAAGAAGTCAATTCTCAAGCCAATGCTAGCAAGTAACTAGTGGGTGGCAAAGCCCAGAACAGAATACACAGCTACCTAATTGCCAAGACCATGGTTTTTTAACCATTTTATGCATATGACAGTGTAAACTGTGTACACATAGCCATGATACCTTTTTTTCCTGATTTTAAGATGTTAGGCAAATCAATGCAGTCTGCTTTGTGTTGGCTCAGACCAATGACACCTGGTTGCCATGTGGATACCTACACAGGGTACCATGCAAAAATATGATGTGCTACATAAAACTCAAGGCATCTCTCTAAAGTGCACAGTGTTAGTTTTCAACCCAGAAATCAGATGGAGAAAATGACTGTCCCCAAGATTGCTATTCTGAAAGAGATAATTGCTGTTTATCTCTCTGCTCACAAAGTGCTTTGCTACAGTGACACTTACACCCTTGGAGGTCAACCCACATTTCACTGACAGCTACCAGTTCAGCTGTGTCAATTCCACCTGACTCTGCTTGTTTGCAGGGTTTCCAGAGCATATAGCATACCAAGTCATTATTATGTTGTGCCTGCGCCCAGAGAGCTCTACAAAGGGTGTGTTTTAATAATTCTGGAAGAGGTAAATAAATAGCTCATAGGTAATATGTAATTTACTAGAGAAAAAACAACCACAACTTGCCCTCACAGTCCATACCCTGATGCCTCTAGCGATTATTTGCAGAATTCTATGGTGCAGAAATGCTGAATTTCATTTCTTATTTCTTGAAATTGTTAGCTGATGGAGCTTTCCTCATCTCACCTCAAATTCCCTTCCTCATCTCCACTCTAAGGTAAGCATATTTCACTAGGCAACTGCATGTATGCATGGATAACAATGCACTCAACACCTCCTAAATTTGCATTAAGTCTATATAGAAAATTCAGTCAAGTGTTTAGGAATAACAAAGCATCCTTTCCTCTCTTTACTACACAAAAAAAATTAAAAATCAGAGATCTATATGTTATTCTCAGTCACAGCATTGATCTGTTTTGTGACTTGCAACTAGATCTGTGATGTTCTAATTTTGGTAATGTTTCTGGTAAAGTTGGTTGAAATGCTTCAGAAGAAAAGAGATCTTAAAGCATAGCTGTTGCTTGATGGCAAAACCAAAGTGCTTTAGAAACACTCTTAACAGTTAAAAATCTGGGTTCCATGGACCCCTTAGCTTCAGAATATTCATGAACTCCTTAAACTACATGTAAAATTTTGCCCAAATATGCATTTTCTACCACTTGTTAAATTTTCAAAATGTCTGCAAACCAAAATATTATTAGGAATCACTGAGTTATTCAGAAAATCCTGGGGGGGAAATCTGTAAAACTCATGTTATTTACACAAATGTTTATCTCAAGAAAATGCACTCATACGTATTTTATTACTGTTCATTTATTCACATCGGCCAATCTCTGTGTCATTATAAGCTCTACTCATTTCTACTTCTAACTGCTTTTGTTGATACATCTCCCTGCTCATATGCTACATTTCCTTGTAAACTAAAGTACTTCCTTGGTAAGTGTTTCAGTGACTGGATGTTAATCCAGATTGATTTTTCTTTATTTCTGAATTGGTATTGTACTTAAGAGTCTGGGGAAATGACTTTGAGAGAGAGAGAGAGAGAAAGAGAGAGAGAGACAGAGACAGAGACAGAGACAGAGAGAGATTTCCATAAATGTTTACGGAAATCTCTTCAAGTATAATATGGCATACACCACATACCTTAGCCTTAGCTTTTTTTATTGTTAAAGAGCCAATAGCTCATCAGAGCCAGGGATAAGTCTTATTTTTTTGTGTAGCCCTCACTCTGACTAAAACTATGTTGCATGGTAATCTGTTACTGTGGGCCATCAGTTACCCATGGAAATTGTAGTTTTAGCATTCCTTGTGGTAATTGAATTACTTACCTATAAAGAAAATTTTTTCGTGAAGTTAAAATGATAAATTAGAGGGAATATGAATTAGAGATGAATAAAAATATAAAATATTCCTCCCAGTCAAATTATAAACTCCTTATCTAATCCATATCATTTATTAGTAAATCATATTAGTATTTCTGGCAAATATGTGCATATTTTCTTTCCAGACTCTGACCTGTTTTCACTACTCCACTGATATTATCCTAGTCTTGTTGTGACTATTGCAACAGCCTCCTGACTAGTCTCTGTATTTCTGCCTCTGCTCCCTAGAGTCTCTTTTTCATGAAGCAGTAAGAGTGAGTCTTTTAAAATGTGAGTCAGATCATGACTCTCCCCTTCTTCAAATTTTCCCGTGACCTTCATCTCAGAATAAAAACCAAAGTCTTTAAAATGGTTCCCAAGACACTGGTTATGCAGCTACCCACACTCCACTTTGGTCACAACTGCTATAATTTCAACTCTTCTCCTGGCTCGCTCCATTTGAGCCAAGAATTTCAATTCCTACACCAATTTCTAGCTGTTCTTTGAACCATCAAACATATTCCTATCTCAAAGTGTTTGCTATTGCCTCTGCATAGTACACTCCCCTCAGATCTTTCCTCACTATTTCCTGATCACGATACCTTCCCAGGCCACTCCCTGAAAACAACACACACAGGCATAGGCACAAAGTATTACTTTTCTCCTCACCCTGCATATCTATTTTTCTCTATAGCATTTATCTCCATTTAATACATTATATATAAGTTTATTATCTTTTCTTTCACAAGCAGAAGTCAAGTGTTTTTGCCTTGCTCCTTACCGTAACCTCAGTGGCAGGACACTGTCAAGTATATATGAAGAGCTCATTATATGTGTATTGAATGATTGATTCATAGTAGTAAAGTTTCTTTTGAAGAAATTTAATGATATGAAAATACTTTTAAAAATACAGTTATTTAAAATTTATCTGCAAAAAAAAAAATTAGGAGGCTGCTATGGTTTTAATGTTTCCCCCAAAGTTCGTGTGTTAGAAACTTAATCCCCAGTGCAACAGTGTTGAGAGGTCGGACCTTTAAGAGGTGGTTAAGGGCTCTGCCTTCATGAATGGATGAATATCATTATCTCAAGAGTATGTTAGTTATCATAGAGTGGGCTTGTTATAAAAGTGAGTTTGGCCCTTCCTTACTCTCTTGCTCTTTCACATTTTCTTGCCCTTCCACTTTCTTCCTTGGGATGACACAGCAGGAGACCCTCACCAGATGTGGGCCCCTCAACCTTGAACTTTACAGCCTCTAGAACTGCAAGAAGTAATTTCTTTTCTTTATAAACTTCCCAGTCTATGGTATTCGGTTATAGCAACACAAAATGGACTAAGAGGAAAAACGCTAAAATGTCCACAATATGATCAGTGATTGGTCATTTCCAAAATTTCTTTAATGGATACTTTAAGTAAAAAGAAGGAGTAGGACAAAAAAGCAGAAAAGAGTTTAAGCAGTAGTGAGTTGTTTAGTATCTTGTCACAAAAGAAAAAAGTAGCTGTGAACTTAAGCAGTGAGACAGATCTGCTAATTTTAGGACAACTAAAATCTTCTCTGGAGACTAATCTCTAGGAGCCAGTAGAGTAATGCTATTCAACAATATCAAAAGATATTATTACCTCTGGTGATTGATTATTGGTTGTCTGCCATTATCATCTCTCTAGAAGACACCTTTGGTGCTCTCTTGTATATCTCCCTACATTTTCACTCATACTAGCTATGTCTACCAGCGTGTTTTCACTTTTCTTTTCTTTTTTTCATTTCTTAGTTTTTATTATTACACTGCAGTTATGTAAGACATTAGCATTAGAGGAAGCTGGGTACAGACTACACAGGAAATTCTCTGTCTTATCTTTGCAACTGTGCTGTAAATCCAAAGATTATTTTAAAGTAAACTTTTCTTGTTGTACTTTAGGTTCTAGGGTTGCATAGGTACATACATGCAAGGTGGTTTTCGGTCTCCATCCCCCCATCACCTATCACCCATACCTGGCATTTCTCAGCACTTTATCTCTCCCCACCCTCCCCTCACTGTCCCTCCTCTAGCCTCCCGCATAGATCCCAGTGTGTGATACTCCCCTATGTCCATGTGTTCTCACTGTTCAACTCCCAACTATGCATGAGAACATGCAGTGTTTGATTTTCTGGTTTTGTGTCAGTTTGCTGAGAATGGTGGTCTCCAGATTCATTCATGTCTCTACAAAGAACATGAACTTACTGTTTTTTAATGGCTGCATAGTATTCCATAGTGAATATGTGCCACATTTTCTTTGTCTAGTCTATCATTGATGGGCATTTGCGCTGATTCCAGGTCTTTGCTATTGTAAACAGTGCTGCGATGAACATACGTTTGTGCATGTGTCTTTATAATAGAACGATTTATAGTCCTTTGGGTATATACCCAGAAATGGGATTGCTGGGCCAAATGGAATTTCTATTTCTAGATCCTTGAGGAATCGCCACACTTTCACAATGGTTGAACTAATTTACACTCCCACCAACAGTGTAAAAGTGTTCCTATTTCTACACATCCTCTCCAGCATCTGTTGTCTCCAGATTTTTTAATGATCACCATTCTAACTGGCATGAGACGATATCTCAAAGTGGTTTTGATTTGCATTTCTCTAATGACCAGTGATGATGAGCAGTTTTTCATATGCTTGTTGGCTTCATATATGTCTTCTTTTGAAAAAGTGTCTGTTCATATTCCTTGCCCATTTTTGGATGGGTTTGTTTTTTTCTTGTAAATCTGTTTTAGTTCTTTGTAGATTCTGGATATTAGCCCTTTGTCAGATGGGTAGATTGCAAAAATTTTTCCCATTCTGTTGGTTGCCAGTTCACTCTAATGATTGTTTCTTTTGCTGTATAGAAGCTCTGAAGTCTAATTAGATCCCATTTGTCTATTTTGGCTTTTATTATCATTGCTTTCGGTGTTTTAGTCATGAACTCCTTGCCTGTGCCTATGTCCTAAATGGTTTTGCCTAGGTTTTCTTCTAGGGTTTTTATGGTGTTAGGTCTCACATTGAAATCCTTAATCCATCTGGAGTTAATTTTAATGTAAAGTGCCAGGAAGGGGTCCAGTTTCTGCTTTCTGCACATTGCTAGCCAATTTTCCCAACACCATTTATTAAACGGGCCCCATTGCTAGTTTTTGTCAGGTTTGTCAAAGATCAGATGATTGTAGATGTGTGGTGCTACTTGATTATGATGGATAAGCTTTTTGATGTGCTATTGCAATCAGTTTGCCAGTATTTTATTGAAGATTTTTGCATCTATGTCAGTAACCATTTATCTTTTTCAGAGGACTAACCTCAGGATCCCAGAAATCTTAGCCTCAGCACACAAGGAATGGCCTTGGAAATTATTTCCCAGCAGTGACAACTGTTGTCATCAGTGACTCCATCTGAGATGTATAAACACTCCAACTTACTGCCCATGGTCATGACAGCTATGAGGTATGGCTATACTATCTCTTGATCTTCCTTGCTGAAATGAGTCAAAGTTCTTCATCATAGGACTTTGACTAGTACCTCACCCTTGCTTGGCTTCTTTTATTTCTTGCCTCACTTTTCGCTCCCTTACTAGTCTTCTGGAGAATGCTTCCTCATTAATCACTACTTCACAAACCCTTAACTCAGAATTTGCTACTGGAGAACTCAACATAAGACAGTTAGCACTAGAAAGTAATGCTGAAAACTGATTCTCAGTATAGGATTGAGTGTTTGGATGACTTACTGGCTAGATGGCAACAGGAACATCATTGCTGATGGTAAGTACAGTGACTAAACCCCAGGACCATTGCTTAAACTTTCATGCCTGGTGAACTCTGATGGAACACAAGAGGAAAAAGATGTCCTAGATTGTTTAATATCTAGTATTTAAGATATATGGTGATTATGGTAACCCAACACTCTACCAGGGAAATCCACAGCTAATTCCAATAAATTTTGCTTGGTTTATCCCTAGAAACTTGGAAAAAACAATGACTCATATTAATTGAGGTTAAAATGCCTGGGCAGAGTATTGAAAAAGCAATTACCAGGCTCAGAGAGGTGAACAAGATAGTTACATAAGACCTAAGATTCCACCAAATGAGCATATCATAGACCCTGTATAGTCCTGGAAGACACTCCTTTCACTAATTGTTAAGGAATCCACTAATGAGGAGGACACTAGCATCATCAAGAAGCCCATATGGTACTGTTTCTAGTAGTCCTGGGATTTATAGTAGGAGACGCTGTAATGGAACTGACTTTCTTGTATCCGCGGGGAAGGATGTGAAATAGCAGAGGCCAGATGGCAGCATTTAATCACCAGGATAAGGCAGACAGAGTTATTTGCAGGCATCAAAGTTGCAATTATCTATGGTGATATCTAATAAACCATGGTGTTTCTAAAACAGGGCACATAGGCAGACAACAGGGGCATTGCCTGATATTGATAACCACATTTTTAAAATGAAAAGCAGATGAGAAGAAGACTGACGTCAGCTGTACTAACAGATAAATCACTTTCCATTCCCTAATTTCCAAGCTTCAGCCAGGTCTCAGGTGTAGTGATCATTGTTTAAAGAAAAAGCCAAATCTACCTGAGAAAGGATCCTATAGTGTCACAGAGGATATACAGTATTAACTCTGCTGCTCTTCATCAAGTAAATCTATTGACATTTACCCAAATAACAGTACACTGAGAAACAGGAGGAAAAAAACCCAAATTTTTTCTATACTTTTAGTTTAAAAATTCTAGCTAACATTGATACCAGGAGTTTCCAAAACATCACTACAGTACCCTTAAAACAGTGGAGGCCTAAGAAAACCAGATAATAAATGGAGTACTGCCTTAAGTCTATTTCACAGTGTGTCCATTGCCCTACAGATCTAACCAATCATACTTCCATGTTATTTGTATACATAAACAGGGTAAGTATATATAGCAGCTGACGGAACCCTTACATTGATACTTTGACCAATGACATTCATAGCAGAATAAGTTGAGCTTAAGACCTTGAAACTGTGTTGAACAATAAATCAGAAATGCCACCACAGTCCAGGTGGAATGGTAGAAATAAGCAATTCACTCAAAGACTTAGAGTATGCAGAGGCAGTCATCTTCATTATATCCTATGGATTATATTGTTAGACAACAGACTTCTGCATGTACTTCTATCCATCCAATAGCTTCCGATCCTTCTTGTTCATGACTGCTGAAAAAATTCATTTGTCTTGGAGAAAACACCGTCACTGGTATAACTAATGAAATTAGAACTACAACTTAGTTGTAGTCATCTACCACAATTAACTGTATTACTCAGGGACCAGACTAGTAAGGATCTATATGAATGCCTGTGTACTGTCAGAAAGCTTAGCTAATTGGTCAGACACCTGGAAGCAGCAAGATTGGAAAATTATATTAGGGAAGTGCTATAGTTTGGACAGGGTTTGTTTGTACCCACCAAGTACTATGTTAAAATTTGATCCTGGCCAGATGCAGTGGCTCATACCTGTAATCCCAGCACTTTGAGGGGCTGAGGCAGGTGGATCACGAGACCAGGCGTTCAAGACCAGCCTGACCAACATAGTGAAACCCCATCTCTACTAAAAACACAAAAATCAGCCAGGCGTCATGGTGCACACCTGTAATACTAGCTATTCAGGAGTCTGAGGCAGGAGAATTGCTTGAACCCAGGAGGCAGAGGTTGCAGTGAGTCAAGATCCTGCCACTGCACTCCAGCCTGGACAACAAGAGTAAAACTCAGTCTCAAGTGCAAGGTGTTTGGATCATGGGGGTGGCTCTGTCATAAATGATCTGGTGTTGTCCTCACAGTAATGAGTGAGTTCTCACTCTATTCATTCCCATGAGAACTAATGGTTTTTTTAAAAAAAAAAAAATCCTGAAACCTCCCTCTCCACTATCTTGCTCCCTTTCTTGCCACATGACACAATGGCACCAACTCCCATTTGTCTTGCACCAGAAGTGAAAGAAGCCTGAGGTCCTTACCAGATGCAGATGCCCATGCCATGTTTCTTATACAGCCTCCAGAACCAAACAAATGAGCCAAATAAATATCTTCTATTTATAAATTACCCAGCCTCAGGTATTTCTTTCAGGTGACACAGAAACTGACTAAGACACATTAATTAAGGAAGTTAGGGAAGAAGCATGTAGATAGATGTGTGAGAATAGACACACATTCATTATAGTATTGGAAGTACTAGCCAGAGCAATCAGGCAAGAAAAAAAATAAAGGGCATTCAAATAGGAAAGGAGGAAGTCAAATAGTCTCTCTTTGCAGACGACATGATTGTATATCTAGAAGATCCCATCGTCTCAGCCCAAAATCTCCTGAAACTGATCAGCAACTTCAGCAAAGTCTCAGGACACAAAATCAATGTGCAAAAATCACAAACATTCCTATATGCCAATGACAGACTTAAAGAGAGCCACATCAAGAATGAACTGCCATTTACAATTGCTACAAAGAGAATAAAACACCTAGGAATACAACTAACAAAGGATGTAAAGGACCTCTTCAAGGAGAACTACAAGCTGCTGCTCAATGAAATAAGAGAGAACACAAACAGATGGAGAAACATTCCAAGTTCATGGTTAGGAAGAATCAATATCATGAAAATGGCCATACCGCCCAAAGTAATTTACAGATTCAATGCTATCCTCATCAAGCTACCAATGACCTTCTTCACAGAACTGGAAAAAACCACCTCAAACTTCATATGGAACCAAAAGAGAGCCCGCATAACCAAGTGAATTCTAAGCAAAAAGAACAAAGCGAGAAGCATCACACTACTGGTCTTAAACTATACTGCAGACTACAGTAATCAAAACAGCATGGTACTGGCACCAAAACAGAGATATAGACCAATGGAACAGAACAGAGGCCTCGGAGGCAATGCCACACATCTACAACCATGTTATATTTGACACAACTGACAAAAACAAGCAATGGGGAAAGGATTCCCTGTTTAATAAATGGTGTTGGGAAAACTGGCTAGCCATGTGCACAAGGCAAAAACTGGACCCCTTCCTGACACCTTACACTAAAATTAACTCCAGATGGATTAAAGACTTAAACATAAGATCTAACACCATAAAAACCCTAGAAGAAAACCTAGGCAAAACCATTCAGGACATAGGCATAGGCCCTTGCCTTCATGACCAAAACACCAAAGGCATTGGCAACAGAAGCCAAAATAGACTAATGGGACCTAATCAAATTCCACAGCTTCTGAACAGTAAAACAAACAGTTATTAGAATGAATCGGCAACCAACAGAATGGGAAAAAAAATTCTGCAATGTACCCATCTGACAAAGGGCTGATATCCAGAATTTACAAATAACTAAAATAGATTTACAAGAAAAAAACAAACAAGCCCATTCAAAAGTGGGCAAAGGACATGAACAGACACTTTACAAATGAAGACATACATGAGGCCAACAAACATATGAAAAAATGCTCATCATCACTAGTCATTAGAGAAATGCAAATCAAAACTACATTGAGATACCATCTCACGCTAGTTAGCATGGCCATCATTAAAAAATCTGGAGACAACAGATGCTGGAGAGGATGTGGAGAAATAGGAACACTTTTACACTGTTGGTGGGAGCGTATATGAGTTCAACCATTGTGGAAGAGAGTGTGGCAATTCCTCAAGGACCTAGAAACAGAAATTCCATTTGACCCTGCAATCCCATTACTGGGTATATATCCAAAGGATTATAAATCATTCTACTATCAGGACACATGCACACGAATGTTCACTGCAGCACAGTTTACAACAGCAAAGACCTGGAACCAACCCAAATGCCCATCGATGATAGACTGGACAAGGAAACTGTGGCACATATACACCATGGAATACTATGCAGCCATAAAAAACGATGAGTTCGTGTCCTTTGTGGGAGCATGGATGAACCTGGAAACCATCATTCTCAGCAAACTGACACAAGAACAGAAAATCAAAGACCGCATGTTCTCACTTATAGGTGGGTGTTGAACAATGAGAACACATGGATACAGGGAGGGGAGTATAACACACTGGGGTCTGTTGGGGGGAAATAGGGGAGGGAGAGGGGTGGTGGGAAGTTGGGGAGAGATAGCATGGGGAGAAATGCCAGATATAGGTGATAGGAAAGAAGGCAGCAAATCACACTGCCATTGTGTACCTATACAACAATCTTGTGTGTTCTTCACATGTACCCCAAAACCTAAAATGCAATAAAATAAATAAAAATAAAAATACACCAAGCGCCACCTGCCTCTGAGCCACTCAACTTGCTCTCTGGGCATGCTCTACACATTCCCTCCTGAAGCTGCAGTGCTCTATTCAATTTCTGACTTCCATCATGTTTTTCCTGCCCTCTCTAGACAAAAGAGCAACACCCTCCTTAGTCAGCAACCCCACGTTTTTCACCCAGCCCTCCCTCCTTCCCTCGCCTCAATTTCTTTTTCTCTATAACCTTTATCATTCTCTGCCATTAGATACTTACCTTATTGGTTTACCACTTGTCCCACTAGCCTATAAGTTCCTTTAGGGCAGAGACTTGGTAAGTTTTGTTTACTTCTGTATCTTTAAGTCCTTGATGTCAGATACATTGTAGCCATTCAGTAATTATCTGTTGGATGAATTTTTTAAATCTCTAGAAAAATACCATTGCTTTCATTTCAACATTATTTAAACATATCCTCCACTTCCAAATTATTCCCACTGCTTTATAAGTGATCCCAGTGGCAGCAACTCATCCTAGGTCTCTCTTCATCCTCAAATTGTCCATTTTCCTCATGCTTCAACTTTTTTTCTGCCTTCATAGCCATCAAATATTAACAATCTTTCAAGTCCTCCGGGAACCACCTTTCTCCTCATTTGACTACACTGTCTTGCACATAAAAGGAGATCAATGGCTAGATGTTAAATGACTGAAGGTGGCAGTTTGCCAGCCTATGCTAATGAAACAGCCCTCCTGTCCCTCCAAGGCAGCATACACATTTCAACAAGAGCCTCCAGGAGACCTTGCACTAACGCTTTAACACAAAAGTTATTGTTAAAAAGAGGATGCCAAGATAAAGCAGGATGAGTTTAGACCCAGGGCAGGTAGTTTGGAAGGAGAACCTTGTAGTATCCCTAAGGTCATTTATGAATACAACTGTCTGAATCACTTATTTAACAAAGAATATGCTATTTGGCTTTTATTTGTCATGCTAAAGGAGAGCCTATTTGTAAGAAACAGTAATGAATAAATTCTGGAAAATAATGTAAAGCTGAAAACATTTGCCCTCTTGTCCTTAAATGCACAAAAGCTCACTCAGACGCAAAGAAGTAATTCCAAGGACAGAGGTATGCAAACATTTGCATGGAAAGAAAGCACACCATGTTTGGTTAACTTTTAGAGACATGCACACTTCTGCTTACAAGCTTTATATTTGATGTATGCAGAAGTTATTACAAAAATAAATATGTTATAATAAGGAAGATCCCATAGAAGAGGTCAGAAATATCTTTAAATGCCAAAGTGTACACTACATTAAATCCTAAAGAGCCACTGTGAAAGATTGTGTGTATAGTTAAAAATACTGTATGGCACACTTAAAATTTTGCTAAGAGGGTGAATTTCATGTTAAGTGTTTTTACACAATATTTTTTTAAAGGACCCAGCATTGTAGGTCCACAATGTATGTTGTTGTGTTGATGTAATGGTGAATTATGTTGATTAGAAATTCTACAAAAACCAAATAGTAAGCACTATTGTTATTGCTAAAAGCAATTTACCAGGGAATAAAAGTGGATTCTCAACAAACTCTGTGCTTGGTATTGCACTGATAACTATAAATTCCAGCCTGGAAAAGTACCTAATACACAGAAAATGGGAAGAATGGAATGAGAAAGACAAGTAACTGCTAAAGAAGGATCTTAAAACTGCTTTGACCTGAAAACCGTTTCAGAAACAAGACTAGTGATTTACAAACTGAAACACAGATATAAAAATATATTTGGGTCATCTATTTTTCCAGATCTTTCTGACAACAGTGCCATCTGGAGACTCAGTTTGACCAAGGACACAAGATCTTAAGGAAACTTAGACACCAACACTGAAAAGGCTGCTGAGAAGACCTATTTCTCTCATTACTCTTATGCTGTTTGTCACTAGAGCAAAGAGACAACTAAACACTTAAAAACTGATTAAAAAAAAAAAAACTAGCTGTGCAAAGTTTCAAGAGCCAAAATAAATAAAGTCTATAATATGTAATGCAAAGTATGGAGCAGTTAGCCAAGGTTTGTCATTCTAGGAGAATTAAGAAAATAATCATAATATACTGAAATCATTTGCAAGAATGCTAGTATTCCTAAGTGTTCTTTCATTCATAAATTTTATATTAAAGTAAACCAATTTGCTTCCAACCAGTAATACAGGTGATTCAAGTAGGATTAAAAGATCTGAGAAATATAACATTATGCAATAAACCCAGGCAACAAACTTGCACATGTACTCTCTGAATTCAAAAAGTTTTTAAAGGATTTAAGAAACAGAGCACAAATATAACTCATTTCCCCAGGCCTTCCACCACCTGCTCACATAGAACATCAACAATCTCTGAGTTCTCTCCTCGAGTATGCTTGCAAGGCCCTAAGAGTGTTTCACAAGTGCTTGGAGAGAATCTGATGAGCACTTCTGTGTAACAATGCTACATCTGCTTGATGCCCCACTCCCACTGGGCCTGATGCTGCCTCCACTGTGAATAGTTTTTAAACAACATCTCTTTCTTTGCTAGTCTACCCTGCAATTTCTAATCTGTCTGCCAGCCATAGCTGCCATTTGTCAGTAGGTCATGCTGGGCATGACCACCACCTAAAACATGGGCTTTAAAAAGACAAAACTTAAGTGGCAGTCAGTGGTAAAGAAAAAGATCTTCAACCTCCTTTTGTGGTATAGTCACTGAGACAGATGTCAAAGTACAACTATTTCTTCACCGAACTTACAGAAAAGACCTGTGCCCAAAAGTTCTTCAGTCTCTTATTCATATAGACCACATAGTCTCCAAGCTATCTCTAACCTTGCTCAAGTAAAAACCTGGTTGAGAGTTTGGGGGCTGATCCAGGAAGAATGCTCAGTAATAAATCACACTGATATCAGAGCATTGAGTTATCTGCAGGTCACCATAGATTTCAACAATGCTGAATTTCATGCTGAAACTAAAAGACTTGACATTCCTGTGCTTTTGTGTTCCAGTCTCAAGTACAAAAAAAATACTGTTTTACTCACCAAATGTCTTATAGAGATTTTACTTAAAATAGCTTTTTCTTATTTGATTGCTTTTGTTTAAACCCTGTCTCCCTTGTATTTTGTTACTGGCTCATGTCTCATGGCCAGAGAATAAGTATCAGTGAGAGTACCCAGGCTGTTCTCATCACTGCCTAGTCTTTCCCCATTGAGATATTGTTATCGGGCCAGCTTCTGTGTTTTACTCCCTCTTTACTCAGTAGCAGATACTCTTTTTATTTCCAAAATTCTCCAGATGCTCTAAATGTCCTCCTGGCAGTTTCCTTCATCAAACCCCCAGATACCCTCAGTAACGTATGCAGGTCAGAATCAAGCTGGCCCTCAATGAAACATGACTGAGGTATTGTGTGGGCCACCAAATCTGTCAAAACAAAAAGATGCAATAGAAATTCAAAAAAAGGTTTAAAGTTTGCAAACTCTGGGTACTTTGGGAGTTATTTGAGGATATAAAGTTTTAGTGTTTTGTAATCATCAATTAGATCTATCACGGGTTTTATCGGACAAAATCTACCAGAATTTTTATAGCCTATCCAAAAAGTGACAAATAGGAAAAGCAGAGCTAAAAGAAAGTTAATGCTGGGAGACAAGTGTTCTGTTTCTGTCAATGGCACTAAAAAATCTGAACTCGGGCATGTCACTTAAACACTTCGGTCCTTATTTATCACATAAAAGAGCTAGGTTGAGTGTCCAGGACTCTTTCAGTTATAATAGTTTATTTCAGTAATAATATAATGGTTCTCTAAGTAACCTGGGAAAGGTGGCTGACCATCAATAAAAGAAATACACAGAGCTGTGCCTCAGTTGGTAAGAGGATTGTACCAAGCAGGGGATGCTGGCAAAAAGTGGTTTACACAGCTGACAGGAAGAGGTGAGAGGATGGCAGCCAGCAGGAAGGCACAGGAGCTGCCATTTCAGGGCAACATTTATACTGAAAATGTGAAAACTGGCACACTGTCCAAACAGCAGTATTTCACTTAGTGTAATAAATTCAAATCAGATAAAATCACTTTCTCAGAACTCCAAAATACCATATATATGTTAAAATTAGCTTCATGCATAACATTATGTTTTTTGAGATAAAAGTGCAACTTACAGTGACTCCAACTAATTTTAAGGAAGAATAAAGCTGATTTCAGGTTGTTCCTTATTTGGTTTAGGATATCCTTTTTTAAAATGTCATCTTTTAGGCAATGGATTTTTCACTTAATCCCAGTGAATGCCAACCATATCAGCAGCTGCCAAAGACAACTCTACCTAGTCTTTTATGTGTGAGAAACCAGCAAGTTAAGCGCAGGAGAATTAGCACTTAGAAAGTAGTAATACTTTGGAAGTTTTGTGGTGAAAAATAAATTCCTTGGGTTTTTTGTGAGGGGAAAAGACACACACACACACACCCTCTCCCCTGGCTTGCTTATGAGAGAAATTCTTGCAATCTCTCATTAGAGAAAGGCTGGGGATCTCCCCTGTCCCTTAAATTGAAAAAGGACACTCCCTGTGCCTTCTTTCTTGACTTGCTTCAGTGATAACAGCAGACCAGAAGCCTCATCCTGTATAGAAGATGTAAAAATTCCTCTTGCTTGAACAAAAGAGTGGATATCCCTACACATTCTTCTCTGGCTTGCTCCAGAGATAGATTTTTGCAGTCTCCTATTAAAGGAGGCCTGGGGACCTCTTTGTTCCTTCAAAAGAAAGGGAGAACTCTCTGCCTTTTTCCTTGGCTTGATATGGAGATAACTCCAGATCAGAAGCCTCTTCCCGAAAACAGGGGTGTAACTTCTGCTTACTTGAAGGTATTCCCCATGCTTTCTTCCCTGGATTTCTTCTAAAATAAATATCTGCAATCTACCAGTATACGTAGGATGGGGGATATCTCCATTCCTTAAAGGGAAACAGAGCACTCCCTGTATCTTCTCTTTTTATTTTATTTTAGATTCTGAGGGTAGATGTGCAGGTTTACACATGGATGTATTGTAATAATGATGAGGTTTTGGCTTTTAGTGAACTGTCACTCAAATAGTGAATATTGTATCCAATAAGTAATTTTTTCAACCCTCACTCCTTGCGACCCTTCCCGCTTTTGGAGTCCTGTGTCTGTTATTTCCATCTTTATGTTTATGTGTACTTGCTATTTAGCCCCCATTTATTAAATGAGAACATGAGGTATTTTATTTTTCTGAGTTATTTCACTTAGGATATTGGCCTCGAGCTGTATCCATATTGCTGCAAAGGACATGATTTCATTTTTTATAGTTGAATAATATTCAATGGTGTATATGTACTACATTTTCTTTCTCCAGTCAACCATTGATGGACTCTTAAGGTGATTCCATGACATTGCTATTAAGAATAGTGCTACAATAAACATATGAGCTCCCTACACCTTCTTATGGGCTTGCTCCAGCAATAAGTCCAACCCTACGTTCTCTCTCTGGAAAGAGGCTGGAGGCCTTTTCCAGCAAGTATGAAAGAGAAAGCACATTGCCTTTCCTGCTTCCACTGGACCTGCACCTTCTTTCCTGGCATAACTCCAGAGATAAATTCCTGAATCTCTCATTAGAAAGAGACATGGGGACTTCTTCATGCCTGAAAGAGAAAGTGGGCACTCCTCATGCCTTTCTCCCTGACTTACTTCAGTGTTAACTCCAGACTGGAAGATTCCCCTGCTGGGAGATTATGAGACATCTGCTTGCTCAAACAGGAGAGTGGGACTTCCTGCACCCTCTTACCTGGCTTGTTCTAGTGAGAAATTTAGATCTACGGACTCTCCTTGGAAGTAGTTTCTGCTTGCCCCAACTTTTACAGCTTTCATCCAAAGGACTAGCTCCTAAATCATCTAGCTATAGCAGTTGACAGAGTTCTGCACTCCTGAGTGTCTCAGGCCACAAAGGACAAAAAGGTGGCTTTTAAACTTGCAAATATTTAATAGCTATCTCCCCATGTCCAAAACGAGTAGTCTGATCAAGAGCATAGATATGTACATCAGAACTTCTCCTTTCTGTAGGGCAGAACATGTGGAAGATAAATACTGGCACTCAGCAACTCTTCAAAGAAAGAGGGAACTAGAAGACATATCTAGTATCCCAAATGTCTCCATCTGCATCCCAAAGGACTGGTTTCTATTCCATCCCTCTCAAGATGATAGCACAGCTTCACATTCTTTAATTTCCTAAAGGCCACCAAGAACAAAGACAGCAGGTTGGACAAGTACAAAGAGTTTGGAGGCATCTGGAATCCCTAGCTAGACTGATTGAAGAGTAATGTATCCTGCATAAAACCAGTCTAAGAAGAACGGTAAAGGTAGTTCTTTTATCCAATGCTCAGAAACCATCATAGAGGGTAAAGCAAAGCAAGAAAACAGAGACATATGTTCCAAATAAAAGAGCAAAATATATCTCCAGAAGCCAGTTCTAAATAAATTAAGATATATTATTTACCTGACAGATAATTCAAAAGGACATTTATAAAGAACTGAGGTATAGAAAGCAATGCATAAACAAATTAAGCACATCAACAAAGAGATAAAAATATTTTAAAGTACCAAACATCAAGCTGAAGAATATAATAATTAACCTCAAGAATTCAATAGAGAGAGTCAATAGCACAGTAGACAAAGTAGAAGAAGTAATTAGTAAACTTGAAATAAGGTCAATGAAAATTATCCAATCAGAGGAGGAACAACAGGAAAGAACAAAAAAAGAAAAGAGCGGCAAAAACCTAAAGGACCTATGGGACATTATCAAGTAAAATAACATATACATTATTGGTGTACCAAAGAAGGAGAGAGAAAGGGACAGAAAAAATATATTCTAAGAAATAATAGCAGAAAACTTCCCAAGTTCTGGGAAAGAAATAAAAATCTAGATCCAGGAAGCTCAACAGCCATCTACTAAGATGAATACAAACATATGCATATTAAGATGTGGTATAATCAAATTGTCAAAAGTTAAATACAAAGGGAGAATATTGGAAAGCTGTAAGGGAAAAGCAACTTGTTGCACACAAGGGGACTCCTATAAATCATCACTGGATGTTCCAGCAGAAACCCTCCAGGACAGAAGGAATAGGGTTATATATTCAAAAAGTTGAAAGAAAAAATTGCAACCAAAAATACTATACCCCTCAATCCTGTCCTTTAAAAAAAATGAAGAGAAGAGCAAAACTTCCTTAGACAAACTAAAGATGAGGGAATTTATCACCACTAGACTGGTCTTATGACAAATGCTAAAAGGAGTCCAACAAGCTAAGTAGTAACATAAAAATATGTGAAAACATAAAATTCACTGGTAAAAGTAAGAATATAATCAAACTGAGAACACTCATTTACTGTAGTGGTGCTATAAAAATCAATTATACCTCTAGTAGGAAAGTTAAAAGAAAAAAACTTAAAAACAAGTATAGCTACAATAATTTAAGAGACAATACCTACAAAAGATTTTTTACAATATGTCAACAGAAACAAATTGAAGGCAAGTAAAAGTATAGAGTTTGCATAAATGATCAAAAGTCATTATCAGCTTAAAATTACATGTTGGTAACCACAAAGCAAAAATTGTGGTTCAAAGGCAAAAGACTGAAAGGCATACCAACACAGACAATCATCAGAACACAATGGAAGACAGCAAGAGAGGAAGACATGAACTAAGGATATATAAATTGACCAGAAGACAATTAAGAAAATGGCAATATTAAGATCTAAGCTATCAACACTGACTAGATGGATTAAGTTTTTCAACCCAAAGACATCAAGTGGCTAAATGGAACAAAATCTAACTATATCCTAATTATATGCTACCTATGAGAGACTCAGTTCACCTTTAAGCACACACATAGATTAAAAATGAAAGGAAGAACAAAGATGCTACACAAATGGAAACCAAAAAAGAATGAGAAGAGCTATACTTAGAAAAATAGACTTTCAGTTGAAAGCTATAAAGAGAGATTTTAAAAGATCATTATATAATGAAAAGGGATCAATACATCAAGCAGACATAAGAATTGTAAATATATATGCACTTAACATTGGAACACCTAACTATACAAAGCAAATATTAATAGATATAAAGGGAGAGAAAGACTGCACTCAGTAACAGAAGACTTCAATACCCCACTTCATTAATGGACAGAGCATCCAAACAGAAAATCAATAAGGAAACACTGTACTTGAACAACACTTTTATTAAATGAACCTAATAGATATTTACAGAACATTTCATCCAACAGCAGCAAAATATACATTCTTCTCAAATGCACACAAAACATTCTCCAGGATACATTATATGTTAGTCCACAAAAGAAGTCTCAACAAATTTGAGAAAAATGAAACGGAACGGACAGCCTGAAAACAAATCTATGTATTTATGGTCAGTGAAATTTTGGCAAACGTATCAAAGATCACACAATGGAAAGGAAAAACTCTCCAATAAATCGTGTTGGGAACAGTAAATATCCACATGGAGAAGAAAAAAATTGAACCCTTATTGTATGCCATATACAAAAATCAACTCAAAATGAACAAAAGACATATGTAAGATCTGAAGCTGTAAAGTTTCCTGGAAAAAAACATAGAAGGAAACATTGCTTCCTTCTGCACAACAAAGGAAACAACAGAATAAAGAGACAATGCATGAGTTCAGGGAAAATATTGGTAAACCATACATCTGATAAGGGGCTAATATTCAAAATATATAAGCAACTCAAACAACTCAATAGCAGTACAACAAATAACCCAATTTAAAAATGGGCAAAGGATCTAAAGAGACATTCTTAAATACTAATGGCCAACAGATATATATATGAAAAAGTGCCCAACATTTCTAAACATCAGAGAAATGCCAATTAAAGCCACAATGAGATATAATCTCACACCTGGTAGAGTTCCTATTATCAAAGAAGAACAATAGCAAGTCTTGGCAAGGTTATGGATAAAAGGGAATCCTTATAAACTATTGGCAGAAATGTAAATTAGTATAGCCATTTTGGAAATAGTATAGAGGTTCCTCAAAAAAATTAAAACTATATACACACTTTGGGGTATATATCCAAAGGAACTGAAATCAATACATCAAAGAGATATCTGTACAGCCATGTTTATTTTAGCATCATTCACAATAGCCAAAATATGGAAGCAACCTAATTGTTCATCAACAGATGAATGAATAAAGAAAATGTGGTACACATAGACACAATGGAATACTCTTTAGCCTTTAAAAAATAAGGAAATTGGCCCGGGCATGGTGGCTCACATCTGTAATCCCAGCACTTTGGGAGGCCGAGGTGGGCAGATCACCAGAGGTCAGGAGTTCAAGATCAGCCTCGCTAACATGGTGAAACCCTGTCTCTACTAAATACACAAAATTAGCTGGACACAGTGGTGTGCACCTGTAATCCCAGCTACTCAGGAGGCTGAGGCAGGAAAATCCCTTCAACCCAGTAGGCAGAGGTTGCAGTGAGCCGAGATCACGCCACTGCACTCCAGCCTGAGCAACAGAGTAAGACTCAGTCTCCAGAAAAAAAAAAAGGAGATTCTGTGTCACTCACAGCAACAACATAGATGGAACTGGAGAACATTATGCTAAGTGATATAAGCCAGACACAAAAAGTCAAATACTATGATCCCAGTCATATATGGAAACTGAAAAGTTGATCTCATAGAAACAGATTAGAAAGATGGTTACCAGAGGCTGGAAAGAAGAAAAGGATTGGGAAACAGAAGATGTTAATCACAGGGTACATTGCTTTAGTTAGAATGGAGAAATAAGTTTTAGTGATCTATTGAACTGCATGGTGATCACAGTTAATAATAATGTATCATATATTATAAAATTGCTAAAAAAAAAAAAATGTTTTATCTTCCCAACACACACACAAAAAAAAGAAAATTGGTGAGCTGATGTTCCTGACAAATGTTTTGCTAATCTTAAAGGAATCCAGAGAGATTTTCAAGGCCTCAACTAGAAGCATGTGAACCAGAAGAAAACAAAATTAGTCACAATGTTGACAGGGTTGATAATTAGCTGTATATAGGATTATAAACCTTAGGTTTGTCTTTACTATTCAGCACACTTTATGGTTTAAGAAAGGAAACTGGAATTCAAATGTGAATTTCAGTTTTGTGGCACCTTATTAAAATTATAATGAAAAATTCAATTCCTTTGCTTGGAACAGCAGCATATAATGAACTGCACAAAAGGGCAGAAAACTACAAAAGAGAAACAACCCAATTCTATATAATAAAGTAGAAAGAATACAAAGTTGAGAGTCAGAAGACCTGGATTCTGTTTCTGACTCTGCTACTAACTGGCTATTTGGGCAAATCATTTTATTTCTCTGAGTCTCCATTTTCTCGCTTGTAAAATGTGGGAACTGGTTCAAGTGAACACAGTTCTATGATCACCAGTGTCAGATCTCACAGCACTTTCCGTGCCAATAGAGTCAGTATTAAATTATCAAATACTCTCACATAATAGGAAACAGCATTTCATTAAATCTACCACCTCCCATGGAGTCCGAGGAGGACAAGACTTGACTTGATGTATGATGCTTCCCATTGATTACAATTTATTTGTAGACTATCCCTTTTCTGACA
This sequence comes from Saimiri boliviensis, assembly GCF_048565385.1. Lineage (NCBI taxonomy): Eukaryota > Metazoa > Chordata > Mammalia > Primates > Cebidae > Saimiri > Saimiri boliviensis. Next base: position 130,235,172 of record NC_133451.1, read on the forward strand.
TTTAAGAAAGGTCAAAACTCTCAACAGCTTAATAAGAATGTTTATGTCCTTTAAAATGGTATGGCCACTTGGCTATGGTGAATCATTCAAAGGTCCCTGGGATTGAGCAAAGTGAATGGCAGTAACTATGAACATCTACTTTACTCTTGTCCAGAGTCTAAGGGTAGAAGCAAAGGGAACAACACTGTTAATATTTCAAGAAATTATATTGTCACTGTTAGCAATATATCTAATGCTATGCTCACATCTTCTTTACCTTTCTATGTATGTCCTGATACAGAATTTTTTTACATTGAAAGACTTATGTGCAATATTTCAACAGTTTCCTATTCAGTTGTCAAGATGCAGCATAATTATGATAAACATCATCTAGCAGGCCACCTGTGGAATCCTGAAATACTGCAAATGGAAAAGGCAGACGTGCCATTACACATTTGGCCATACAAAGTGAATGCTGAAATAATGTACATTTTTAATTAATAATAATTTTTTAGCCTCTTTACCCAGGTCCCCATTTGTTTCACTCAGGTCTGCAATAATCTTCTTCCATTTCAGAAGTACAGAGAATCTAACATCATGTATTCTATTAACTCACAACTAGCAAATAAGTTAGACACATAATTCTTCCAGTTAACGTGTATGTTTATTTTTCTTATCTGTTGCTGAATATTTTATTTGGTAACAAAAAATCTTACAAGTCATTCTGCATTTTTCATATTGCAAATGTGATACAAGGTCATTGGTTGGTTGGCTGGTTGGTTTTCAGATGGAGTTTTACTCTTGTTGCCCAGGCTGGAGTGCAATGGTGCAATCTCGGCTCACTGCAACCTCTGTCTTCTGGGTTCAAGCAATTCTCCTGCCTCAGCCTCCTAAGTAGCTGGGATTACAGGCACCCACCACCATGCCCAGATAATTTTTATATTCTTAGTAAAGACAGGGTTTTGCCATGTTGGCCAGGCTGGTCTCTAACTCCTGACCTCAGGTGATCCACCCGCCTTGGCCTCCCAAAGTGCTGGGATTACTGGCATGAGCCACTGAAAAAGTTAAATCCTACTTTCTTACTCCTGACTTTCAATCATTCTCATTTTACAAAAAAAGTAAGTGAAAAACAACTGATAGGACATTTCTATCTAGTTTCTAAGAAGAAATTTTAGAAATAACAAGTTACTTGATGTACATAAATACAAATGAACTTCAACTTTGCCATTATTTAAATGCTAAGAATTAAAAATTTTTCATAATTGCTTTAACAACCTTTTCACAAAACACCAAATAAAAATATTTAATACACCAAAAAAGTTTACAAGAAACAAACTTAATGTGGGCTGGGGAAAAGTAGGCTGACATCGCAGATATTTTTTCCAATAGATTAAAATTGTTGCCAGGTGCAATGGCTCTCGCCTGTAATCCCAGTAACTTGGGAGGTCAGGGCAGGCGCAGTGCTTCAGGCTGAGACAAAATAGCAAGAGCTTGTCTCTACTAAACATTTAAAAATTTAAAAGTTAGCCAGGCATAGTGGTGCATGTCTGTAGTAGTCCCAGCTACTTAGGAGGCTGAGGCAGGAGGCTCACTTGAGCCCAGGAGTCCAAGGCTGCAGTGAGCTATGATCATGTCACTGTACTCTAACCTGGTTGACAGAGTGTGACCATGTGTCTAAAAAATAATAAATTAAATAATTAAAATAATAAAATAAATAAAACTATTACATTGCTGCTATAGTACTATTTTTCAAGTTAATGAGCCTTCTTACTTAAATATATGTGTTTAGTTACTATATTAATAAATGTTGTAAACAAACACAATTTAAGAACTCAGAGGATATTTTGCAGTAGTACATCCACATGTTTGAGAATGAATAAGCTAAGTCTGACAACGTGGTTTAAAACTTTGGAACAAGACCACTTGAATTTTAATCTGGCTCCATCACTTACCAGCATAGAGATTTGGGCAAGTTTAGGAAAAACCTCTCTACCTCTGCTAGCTCATCTGCAAAACAGAGATAAAAGTGCCTCATAATAATGACTAGAGTGTGAAAGGTCAATGAGCTAATACATGTAAAATTATTAGAAAAGTGCCAAGAACACAGCAAGTGATTACTAATGGTTGGCTAATATCATTTATTACTGTAACAAAATTGGACCACTTAAGGATTCAGCAGTTCCAATTCACCCCAGCCTACAACCAACCTGTGTGGCTCAAGAATGTCAAGAAAGGTGGATGCACAACTGGCATGAGATCTGGTAACTCACACTGCTGGTTAATCTTACTCCCACCACCATATTAAGCTCAGTTTTAGAGGATACGAGTAGCCTTGGATCTGCTACTGGCCTAAAATATGGAAATTATTTTCTAACCCAAGTTGGCACAATGTTAACTTCTGGATGAAATATTTTCTTAAAAATTGATTTAAATCATCAATCTTAAAATCTCTAGGTCCATTTTTAATGGAAAATATAAATTTTTATTTACCCCAATGCTTATCATTACGTAGCTTTACAGTGTAAATATCTGTATCTGGTAAATTAAGAAAAAGCAGTGTGTGGTTAAATACTTAACTACTAGGGATAGTGATGCATTCCACAAAGAATTCTAAACTCCTGGAATGCAAAGCAATGTGGAATGGCACATGTCAGAATAACTGGCCAAAAGGATACATTTGCACATTAACCGGCTTTCATCTTAATATAATTATTTAATTTTTGCATCAAACGCTAAAATTATTTGACAATAGCCAACTATTTTATTTGGAATATAGATTCACCTTCAGAAATCACAAGCTTAGAAAAGAGGATGGCCTTTACAGGTGAGTCACAGTGATGGAGTTTGTAATGAAAAAAAATTGAACCCAGATGAGTTTATTTATTTATTTTTTGGCCATAAGTTCCTTTACTAGTTTCCCTGTATTTTTACTTTCTCTCCAAACAAGATACTAAACTCAGTTAAAAGGAACAGAATAATGATTCCCATGTCTCCTGCAAACCTTACCATTACCCAGTTTTATTAACCTATATTCTCTCTTTGGGCCTTTAGGGGAAAAGTGATTCAGCAGAGTATATGAATGACCTCTGAGTTCAGAACTATTGTGAGGAAACAAGTTCTGCTCCTTATCTCAGAAAGTCTGACCTCTAAAATTTACGATCCACAATACATGTCCCTGGAGGGTGCCCCTTGACAGTCCCAAAGCCCCTTCCCATCCCACCAACCAATATCAACAAGAAATGTTGACCTTTTCAGCTTGGTGTTATTCAACTTTTCTTCACAGCTGTCAATGACCCTGTACTGCAATTCTGACAGTTTTTAAGTAACCTATTTTTCTTGCCTTGTGAAATCAAATTGTGAGTGTAATTGTACTGAATTTTGATATGTTTCTGTTACCCACATGTCATTTAAACTCTACTCTGATTCATATATTGTTTATGAATGTTTGTTGAAACCACTTGGAGGAAGAAAATATTTTCCATTTTTGGAACTATGGAACTATTTTACTTTTAATGAAGCCTTTAATTAGTGTTAAGAGGCCATTCTTCTTTCACAAGTCCCCTCAATTGTCCTAGAAATAAAAGTTCTAAAAATAAATTATAATCAAGTAGAAAGTAGTCATTTACTTATTTCAGTAAACAACTAAATCAAATTTCTTTTACTAACTAAACCAAATTATCTTGGTGGATAAGGCATACTGCAGTTGGTTGAATGTGTGAGAAGGCTAAATTAATTTTTTCACAGGACCATGTACAATTTGCTTCACTGAAGCAGAAATCCCATAAGTAATACCATAATGACCTGAATTAGCTTACAAACACCTCAAACTCAAAGGGAATAAAATACCTGTTGCTTTCCTTTTCTATGAACACTAAAGTTACAACACTCAACAAGGAAAGTTCCGCTAACACAAACTTACACTCCTGTAGAGGGGACAGTCCTAGAAACAAAAATTTTAAGGCAGTAAAAACTAAACATGGGGTAAAATGATAGCTAATATTGATTCAATGTAACGTCAAGCACTGTATATTTTGTTAATACAGTGTTTTGCCTGTATAAACACATTTAATTTTCAAAACACAATAAGGATGTACTATTATAAGAACCATTTTACAGCTTAAAAACTAAGACAAAAGAAAGATTCAATAACTTGCTCAAAGTTATATCCAGCAAGGGTCAGAGACAGAATTTAAGCCCAACTTATTGAATGCTAAAGTTCAGCTCTTTACCACTGCGCTGTTTTGGAGTCACCAGCGCTGCTCAACAAATATTAAAGTTAGGGAGATTGGCCACATGACTTCCTTTGGCCAGTGATACATGAATAGCAGTGATGTGTAATTTACAACGAAGACTTAAGGAGTCAGGACACAATCCACCACTGAGGTGATCATGGAAGCATGTCTCAAGTAAGGCTACCATTGCCAGGGTTCCTGAGTAATTACAATGAGCAGAAACCTCTAGCAAACCAGCACTGTATATGTAGAATAGGTGGAAATTAAAGGTTTGTTATGTTAAATCTACTAAGAATTTGTGATTATTCATTATTAACAGAAAACTAGCCTGACAAAGATATACTGACTATACATTATGAGGGTTCCTTCATGGTCAATCCAGTTTTGGAAGGGATTCAGGATGAGTATGATTTTATCCAGTTGAAGGCAGGAAATAGGGAGAGCAAAAAGTATAAGTAAAGGTCTAAAAGCAAAGACAGCATGCAGTTTTTGAGAACTTCAAGTGGCTGAGAGGACTAAATGTATTCACATTAGGAAACATCCATAAAATGCGTAATATTCACATAAAATTTGATTTGTTTGGGGATTGACTTTTTTCTACAATCCATTTTTCAAAGCCATTTAAATAAAGAGTTCTAAGTCAGTTACTAGTTTACATAGGAATATCAAATAACCAATTTCATTAAGACAAATGTTGGGGGCTAAAATTCTGTTTAATTTTTGTCACAGAATGATATGACACAATTTTTGAATCAAAACAGTTCTAAAGAGCCACGCAGTTTGCTTGTAGCTAAGGTCAATGAGCACCTCCTGATTCCCAGCATTTCTTGCATCTTTCTCTTTCACTTTTTTTTTTTTTTTTTGAGATGGAGTCTTGCTCTGTTGTCCAGGCTGGAGTGCAGTGGCACGATCTTGGCTAACTGCAACCTCCGCCTCCCAGGTTTAAGAGAGTCTCCCATGCCAGCTTCCTGAGTAGCTAGAATTACAGGCACATGCCACCACACCTGGCTAATTTTTGTATTTTTAGTAAAGATGAGGTTTCACCATGTTGGTCAGGCTGGTCTGGAACTCCTGACCTCAGGTGATCCACCTGCCTTAGCCCCTCAAAGGGCTAGGATTGCAGGCGTGGGCTACTGCACCTGGCCTTCACTTTTATTTTTATTTTAAATTTGTAAATAAGCATGAGTAATTTGATAGCATATTAGTTGAAAGACTCATATGTTGCTAAAATGTTCATTGAACATGTAATTATAGATGGTCCCAAAATCTCAATACCCCATCACCAGCAGGCTTAGAGTTCCAAGTTGTAAAGAATTCCCATTAGGAAAGCCTTTTTTTAAATTGCATTTTAGGTTTTGGGGTACAAGAAAAGAACATGCAAGATTGTTGCATAGGTACACACATGGCAGTGTGATTTGCTGCCTTCCTCCCTTCACCTATACCTGGCATTTCTCCCCATGCTATCTCTCCCCAACTCCCCAGCCCCCACAGTGTCCGTCCTCTATTTCCCTCCCAACAGACCCCAGTGTGTGATGCTCCGCTCCCTGTGTCCATGTGTTCTCATTGTTCAACACTCGCCTATGAGTGAGAACATGCGGTGTTTGATTTTCTGCTCTTGTGTCGGATTGCTGAGAATGATGGTTTCCGGGTTCATCCATGTCCCTACGAAGGACACAAACTCATTTTTGATGGCTGCATAATATTCCATGGTGTATATGTGCCACAGTTTCCCTGTCCAGTCTATCATCAATGGGCATTTGGGTTGGTTCCAAGTCTTTGCTATTGTAAACTGTACTGCAATGAACATTCGTGTGCATGTGTCCTTATAGTAGAACGATTTATAATCCTTTGGATATACACCCAGTAATGGGATTGCTGGGTCAAATAGAATTTCTATTTCTAGGTCCTTGAGGAATCGCCACACTGTCTTCCACAATGGTTGAACTCATATACACTCCTATCAACTGTGTAAAAGTGTTCCTATTTCTCCCCATCCTCTCAGGAAAGCCTTTTAAAATTATTTGTCACCTTATGTGACAGCTAATAGCATAATGAGAATTGCACTAATTTCCAAATTTTGGTTACAGATTGTAACACTTAATGAATACCCTTTTTGTCTAGTTTAAGGTAGACATTGTCTACTCGCTTTTTATGTATTGAGACCAATATTTCTTTCTCAGTTACTAGAAATCACCTATGAATTATTTAGAAAACTTTGCCAAGGCAAACTCTCTTTGCTAAACAAACATTGCTTTGAAATGGGGTCACTCATTGCAAATTGCATTGGAAAGATGTGACAGACATGTGTGTTTACATCAAAAGGGCAGATGTAGTATAAGTACAATGAAAGGCAGCAAAATCTACTTATTCAGCAATGAACCCTGAGGGAGGAAGTTTTGTTGAAATATAAATTTCGGTCAGAATCTGAGTCTATCTCTGACTCTGTTATGTGCAAATCGAGCCCTGTAGTTGCCTATACTCTGCCATTACCTTCCTGGAAAATTGGGGAATTGATGAGATATTGATGGAGGTTCTACATGATGAAAAAAATAGTCAAAAAAAAGTGGTAAAAAGTTTTATGAATATAGAAATTCTCTCAACATTGGTTTTTTTAAGCGTGTCACAATCCTCCTAAATGATGGGAAACTGTTAGTATTCTTACACACTCTCTGTGTCTGTTGCCTTTAGTATTACTAATCCCCACTTGCTTTTCACCCTTCCTTAGACACACACATATATGCACCACATTTTGCATTTTGCACATCATAAAATAATTGTATTCAGTCAAATCTCCTTTACAGAAGCTTTTTCAAACAATTCCTAATTTACCCATCTGGTCATGCAGTGTGTCTAAAAGCCCATACAGTTCATTTTTCATCACTTTGACAGATTCTCTTTGGTTTCAGCTGACTTTCTTCTCTTCAGTCAGCATTTCTCTTCAGCCATGTGTGAATGCTGGCCAGGCACAGAAGCTGTGACTATAGCCTCTTATTCTTTCTTGGGAGTGGGCTTGATATAATCAAATTTTAAATGCTTGTGTCTTTTAGTACACAGTATGAAATGATCCATTTCTGGTCATTCTACTTTCTGATTCAGTGATTCAGTCTCTAAAGGCACAGTGCCATGAAAAATAAAGTAAGCTCATAAATAATGTGTGCCTCATTTCCTTGCATCTCAGCAGAGAGAAAAAAAGATTGAATAAAACTTTTTCAATTGTAGGAGAATACACCAGCTATCCCTACACACAAATTCTAAAATTTGAAACTATTTGTCTAAGGAATTCCTTCCTCATTCATTCTTTTGTTCCTTTCAGCCCTGTTCCTCCTTCCAATGGGACTGACCAATATAGGACTGACCAACACGTCACCCTGCACATAAATTCTAAACTTTGAAAATACTTATCTCAGGAAGAACCCTTCCTCATTCATTCTTTTGTTCCTTTCAGCCCTGTTCCTCCTTCCAACGGGACTGACCAATATAGGACTGACCAACATGTCACCGTGGACAGCTAGCTCTTGCTAGCTGGCTTTTGATTAGACTCAACCAACAGGATTTATTAGCAAAAGACTGGGGGGCAGGAGGAAAAATAAGTTGAGGTATTTTGTTCCCATGCCTGCCCACTCTGGGTCACTTTTGTGGCAGTAGCTGCATCTTTTCATGGATTCAGCCACGGTCCATGGTTCCTTCTCTGTAGCTCCAGATCTTAGTGGGTTCTGTTAACACTATTTGCTCTCCTTGCCCATTGACAACTAAAGATGCTAACTGCTTCCTGCTGTTGCTAATGTCTTGGTATCTCAACACTCCTTGTTAGTTTCCTTGACCCCCACCATACCCTAAAACATACACCTCTGTATTCTCTTCATCAAAATATCATGTATCGCTTGAGTTGAATTTTGCTTTCTACTGAAACCCTAATCAGCGTTCTTGGTTATTTTGTAAATTACAAGTGGTGTTCCAGTAGCAGCTACTGCCAACCAATCAACCTAAAGCAATGAAGCAAAAGCTGCCTGTCTCTCAAGGAGCTATTTGTATACATACCCATGTTCATAGCAGCATTATTCACAATAGCTAAAATGTGAAAGCAACCCAAATGTCCATCAACACATGAATGGATAAGCAAAATATAGTATCTACATACAATGGAATATTGTTCAGCCTTTAAACGAAAGGAAATTCTGACATATGTGACAACATGGATGAACCTTGAGGACATTATAGTAAAATAAACCAGTCAAAAAAACATAGTATGTATGATTCCACTTATAGGAGGTACTTAAATAGTCCAAAATCACAGAGATGAAAAGTAGAATGTCTGTTGCCAGAGACTGGGAGAAGAGGAAATTGCAGGTTATTGTTTAGTGAGTATAAAGTCTCAATTTTGGAAGATGAAAAAGTTCTGAAGATGGATGTTGTGATGGTTGTATTTAATGATATTGAGTACAATGTAAATTTACTTAATACCACTAAAATTAACAATTAAAATGCTTAATATGGTAATTTTTATGTTATATATATTTTATCACAATGTTTAAAATGGAAGAAAAAAGCCTCCTGTGATGTTGCAGAGAAAGTATTTTCTGCCCCTATATTCAAGAAAGCATGTTCCATTTGTCCAAGATACCAGGAAAATCAAGGAAGCATATTCCAAAAAGCATAATTAAAGGTACAAAATGTATAAATCAAAGGTCTTTTATAATTAAAGCAACTTGGAATCTGTATTTTCCCATCAAAGTTTGGAAATATAACAATGAATGAAAAATGTCACATTGGTCTTTTCTGACTAATAAACATCCAGAAGTTTTTGTTTTAGTAGAAACTCCTTAGAAAGTTGAATTTTCAATCTCCCAGTAATAGAGCATTGAGAAATTAAGTCCACCTATAATTTTATGCTTGATGAGCATTAGACAATACATACAATTGCCCTTAACATAAAATGTAAGTCTGGTCTTACAGATACAATCCCAAAGATTGTATGTCATGTATGAAATAGCAATGTTGGGTGATGAGCTGTAAATGGTGTCTCAAAATGGATCCCCAAGTGAGTACATACTGACCAAATCCCAAAATCTTCCCCTGTACTCTGACTCGTTATAGCTTCTTGGAGAAAGGCACTAAACACAAATATTAGGTTTTATTTAATTCATAAGTACATACATTTTCAGCTAATTTTTTTTTGCTTGACTATAGTACTTTGTTCTGAGTTTCACTATGAGTTTTATTTTAATGACAAAAACACCAAAGCAACTGCAACAAAGGCAAAAATTGACAAATGTGATCTAATTAAACTAAAGAGCTTCTACAAAGCACAAGAAACTATTACCAAAGTGAACAGACAATCTACAGAATGGGAGAAAATTTTTACAATCTACCCATCTGACAAAGGACTAATACCCAGACTCTATAAGAAAAAAATTTAAAAGAAAAAAAAAATACATTAAAAGGTAAGCAAAGAATATGAACAGACACTTCTCAAAAGAAGACATTCATGCAGCCAAGAAACATATGAAAAAAGGCTAAACATCATTAGAGAAATGCAAATAAAATTCACAATGAGATAACCATCTCTGATAGTTAATATTGAATGTCAACTTGACTGATCAAAAAATGGAAGTATTGTTCCTTGGTGTGCCTGTAAGGATGTTTCCAAAAGATATTAACATTTGAGTCAGTGGACTGGGAGAGGCAGACCCACCCTCAGTCTGGGTGGACATCATCTAATCAGGTGCCAGAGTGGCTAGGAAAAAACAGGCAAAGGTGGAAGGACCAGATTGGCTGAGTCTTCCAGCCTTCCATCTTTCTCCCATGATGGATGCTCTCTGCCCTCAAATGCTGGACTCCAATTTCTTCAGCTTTTGGACTCTTGGACCAGAGACTGAGGCTGCACTGTTGGCTTCCCTACTTTCGAGGCTTTGGGACTCAGACTGGCTTTCTTGCTCTTCAGCTTGTAGACAGCCTATTGTGGGACTTTACCTTGTGATAGTGTGAATCAATACTCCTTAATAAACTCTCTTTCATATACACATCTATCCTATTAGTCCTGTCCCTCGAGAGAACCCTGACTAATACACCATCTCACACCAGTCAGAATGGCTATTATTAAAAAGTTAAGAAATCACAGATGCTGGCAAGGTTATACAGAAAAAGGAATGCTTTTACATGGTAGGTGAGGGTGTAAATTAGTTCAACCATTGTGGAAGAGAGTGTGGCAATTCCTCAAAGATCTAGAAGCAGAAATACCATTTGACCCAGCAATCTCATTACCAAGTATATAAATCACTCTGTTTATAAAAAGGAATTCCTTATAAAAAGAAATATAAATCATTCTGTTATAAAGATACATGCACATGATCGCAGCACTATTCACAATAGCAAAGACATGGAACCAACCCAAATGCCCACCAATGATAAGCTGGATAAAGAAAATGTGGTACATATATGCCATGGAATACTATACAGTCATAAAAAGGAATGAAATCGTGTCCTTTGCAGGATACTGATGAAGCTAGAAGCCATTATTCTCAGCAAACTAATGCAGGAACAGACAACCCAACACCACATGTTCTCACTTCCAAGTGGGAGCTGAATGATAAGAACACATGGACACATTGGGGTAACAACACACACTGGGGCCTGTCAGGGATGGCAGGAGAGCATCAGGAAGAACAGCTAATGGATGCTGGGCTTAGTATCCAGGTGACAGGTTGATCTATGCAGCAAACCACCATGACACATGCTTACCTATGTGACAAACTCACACATCCTGCATACGTGCCCCAGAACTTAAGTTGAATAAAAACAAATTAAAAAAGAATTATAAGATATGAGTATAAAGATAGTACATGTCAAAGATATACACATATAAGCAAATGTATTTTTAAGCTCAAAAGATAACTATAAGAACATTTGTCATTCTTTTGATTGACCAGTATCTAAATCCCTCCCCTGTGTGGGGAAATTCTCAATATTTTGGATCTTAGAAAACTCAGAACCCCACTCAGGAAACCAAAGAGTTAAGTACTTCCCCATCTTCCCTTGTAAGTAGATTAATGAAGCCCGGGCTTTACCAAACAGACTCATTAGCTTAGATTTTGAATAGGAAAGTGGTGACACAAAGAATTAGGGGATAAGGAAAGAAATGACAAAACAGACAGAATGTAGAACAAAGTTGAAGTCCCAGATAAGAAGAGAAAACTACTCAAATGTAAACACATAACATCTTTTATGATAAAGAAAGGATGACAAATAGGTAAAACCAAGAGCCCAGAGAGCAGGACCAAATGCTATGAATACTATTTCAGGCTTTGAGATCTAATCAATCTTTAAACATTTGTTTTGCTGGAGTTCATAATTCCCATCAAACAATGACTGTCTTATGTTTCCAATTTTCCCTTTTAAAAAAAAAAAAAAAGAAATGTATATAACAGCCTATGTCTGTTCCATCATTTTACAAGAAGTGTGGAAACTAGAGGAAATTTTCTTCTCTCACTTCACAGGACTACAAATTGAAAGGATATAGTCTGTACTTACGGAACAATACCTGATGAATCCCATCCACACTTGGACCTGACTTAATAAGACTCTGGAATTTGAGCCGATGCTACGAGACGAAACTTCGGGGAGATACTGGCTGAGAATGAATGTATTTGCATGTGGGATGGACACTGAGTTACTGGGATCCAGAGGATGAACTATGGAAGGCAGCTTCTAAGATTGCTCCCAATAATGTCTGACTTCTGGAATTCAAGCCCTTGTTTAATCCCCTTGACTTAAGTGTGGGCTAGACTTACTGACTGTGACAGAATATGGCAGAAGGTATGGAATAATATTAGGCTGGAAAAAACCGAGGATGGTCAGGTGCACTGGCTCACACCTGTAATCCCAGCACTTTGGGAGGCTGAGGCAGGCAAACCACCTGAGGTCAGGAGTTTGACACCAGCCTAGCCAATATGATAAAACCCCCTCTCTACAATAATAATTTTAAAAAATAGCTAGGTTTGGTGTTGCATGCCTGTAATCCTAGCTACTCACGAGACTGAGGCAGAAGAATCGTTTGAACCTGGGAGGCGGAGGTTGCAATGAGCCGAGATCACACCACTGCACTCCAGCCTCAGCAACAAAAGTCAAACACTGTCGAAAGGGAAAGGAAATGAAGAAGGAAGGAAGGGAGGGAGGGAAGGGAGGAAAGAAGGAGGGAGAGAAGGAAGGAAGGAGGGAGATTGAGGACTGGGGCTTGAAATTTTCTGCTCTCTCTTGCTCTCACTGCTGCTCATTCTGAGAAAAACCAGCTGTTGTAAACTGCCTTATGGAGAGACTTGCATGATAAGGAATGGAGGGAGGCCTCCACAGCCAAAACCCAGCAAGGACATAAACCCACAGCCCAACAGCCTGTAAGGAACCTGGCTTTTCCAAGTGTGAGCATGAAAGTGGTTCTTCTCCTAGATAAGTCTTCAGATGAAATCACAGCCCCAGCCAATGTCTGACTGTAATTTCATGGCAGATCTTGAGCTAGAGGTACTCAGCTAAGTTACACTCACATTTCTGACCTGGAGAAACTATGAGAAAATAAATGGTTGTTGTATCAAACCTTTAAGTTTTGAAATAATTTGCTACAGCATAAAAGATAATAATCTTCATCTCTAAGAAAACAATATAATCCATTTCATTAGATGATGTTTAAAAATAATAAATAAGCCAGGCGTGATGGCTCACACCTGTAATCCAAGCACTTTGGAGGCCAAGGCAGGCGGATCACCTGAGATTGGGAGTTCAAGACCAGCCTAACTAACATGGTGAAACCCTGTCTTAAAAATAATAATATTATTATTTACTTATTATCTAGAAATATGCAGTTAAAACAACTGAAAAGAGTGCCATCTGTATCTCAGGACTAAGGAGTAGGAAGGGGTAGGACAAAGACTGCTGCCTTTTCATTAAACTCCTTAACTTTCAAAAATTTGCCTCGTACTTCCAAAATCCTCTTCCACAAAAGCCCTTTTTTGGGGGGCTTCTGAAAAGCCAAAGCTTCATTTTAAGATCTCAAAATTGCATAGCATTATATAATATTAGCATTTCCAAATGCATTACCTCTGTAATTCTCTCATTTCCTTTGATAGAAGGTGCGAACAGTGCAAATTTTCACATTGTTCTGAAAGGAGCAGAAAAGGACTTGCCAAGGAAAAGACTTCATAACTTTTTGGTGAGAAGTCAAATCACAAGAAGTCAAATACTTAAAATGTAAATTATTTTAGTAGTCTGACATTTAATGAATTTGCAAAGGAAAAACAGAGAAAGTGTGAAAATTTCAAAAATTGACATTCATAAACTAAAACTTTAAAAAAGCTATTTAATTTAATGCTGAGCTGATAGGGTCTTGCTTGATTTAACTTCTTTCATTAAAAAGTCATATCGATTTCTTTGCTTTTTGCCTTTGAACTATAGCTTACATCTATAACCATGTCAAAAACACAGAAATCAGGAAAAACAGCAAGGCCCAAAGGACAAAATAAAATTCTAGGATTTGAAGGCACTGAATTTATGCACCACTGCTGACCTTCTTAAGGTTGCATGAACTCACTTAGGCTAATTAAAAACCATCTATGGAGTAAAAATAAGAATAAACATGTACCTCATAAGGCTGTGTTGGGACTAACAAATAAAATGGATCATAAAGCACTTAACCTAATAGAACCAAAAGGCTTGGAACTATATTCTGTGCTAACAATATTTTGGTGTCCTCATTTAACCCCTAGAAATTGAAAAACATTGACTACAGACCTAAGAGCATAGAGATGGAAATAACTGGCTGAGAGTTTCCAAAGCAAATCTTTCTCCTTGAAAGAAGTTTCAGAGGTTTACTCCTGAAATATAATTAAAATGAAAAAAAGTTTCCCAGACTGAAGGATTGCAAGTAATGAAAATAAAAACTACAGTCACCCACCACCCGTGATTGGTTGGGGGCTCACTACATACCAGGCATTGTGCTCAGCACATAACTTCCATTATTTATTTACTTATCACAACACTCCCACTAATTGGGTATATTTATACTTATTTCATAAAAGCACCCATAAATAAATCATACAATAAGTACTCGATCTGATATCCAAACAATTTTTTTAGTCCAAAAATCTGATAATCAAGAAAGCATGGCAGTAGGAATTTAAATGTCCTAAGTGAGGGTGGGGGGAAAGTTTGTTGTTTTCATGAAGAGAATGCTTTCCTGTTCTTTGCTCTTCACAGAGTTTTCCACGTCTGGGCTCTACTAAGGGACCTCAGGCAAACAGTTTCTGTCTGAGGATGACTCCACCCAGACTTCACTGACAGGACCAACAGCAACTGCGTATCCTAAAAGCAGCCATCCATTAGCTGGTATTACCCAATGGAAAAAAGTGGAGGGATCCTTCTAAACAGGATGGTTATCAGCTGAACCAATCAGATTCCATCTCTACACCATTTAATCTGGGAGCAAGTAAAGATTTGGAAAGCAGAGAGGAGCAAGCTCAAATAGCACAGCTAATTCATGTTAGTGGAAAATCCCTGAAATGAAGATCAAACTCTTCTGAGAAGTAGGCTCCACATGACCAAGCTCTTCCATAATTCCCTGACTTCCTGAATCTGGAGAGTTCAGCATTCCCTTAGTGTGCACTCTTTAAATCACCTCAGGCCAAGGTCAACTTCCCAGGGAAATGTGTTATGTAGCAGAGATTTGTTTATAAGAAATTTATTGGAAAGTATGATAGGAAACAACACCTTTAAAGAGTGAGATATCAGGGTTCGGCTGAGCAAGAACTCAAATTTTAATATAGTTATATCAGAAGCCTCTGGTATCCTATGAAGAGTTCTGGAGCTGGGATAGCCCTTCAGGGTTGGCCTGCAACAGAAGCAACAGAGCCTAGCTAGATCTATATGCCCACAACATAGGCCAGGCATTAGGCAAAAGTTCTCCCAGACATGGCAAGTAGCTTGGATTAGAGACCTTCTACTAGCAAGGAAAATTCCCAGAGAGAGGCACAGCTATGAGCCATCAGCAACCAATATAGTCCTTGCAGCTACGGAATGAGTGCCTCTGTCCTGAAAGGTATAGCTAGGAAGTTCACCACAGCATCCACTAAAGCCCGCCCTTTGCACAATTTAGATCTGCCTGCATCATATGGTAAGTTCACCACCCCTTTCTCCCATCTACCAGCCTACACAGGAAGAAGTCCTTCAAAATTTTAGTTGGTCTTCTGGAGAAACTTACAAAAGAACAAATTACAACAAACACTGCAGCTAGTATTGAGACCATAACTGGTATTCTTCTTCTTCCTTATCTACTATGCATCTCACAACTATGTAGTCAAAATAGCCTACCTCTGGCAGCCCAGCCCCTCATCCCTGAGGAATCTGAGCCCTTACACACGAGGCACCTTTCAGTAGGTAATTGCTGTACTTGGACATTTATCATTAAAACTGACGAGGGAAGTATCAAGAGATGCCACAGCTGACCATCTGAATGTTAAATATGTTCTCCTCCGCTGCTATCATGTAGCTGCCACTCTACCTCATCTTAGTGACCAAAGTTAACTTTCTTGCCAATATTATGACTCCTCTCCTTGTATACTAGTCTCTAAACACAAGAAATCCAAAGTGACTAGATGGTATCCATAGCTGAAAGTTTAAAGGAGTTATTTCTGTATTTCCTGATGGAAATGTTCAGTACCTAAAATTGCAAGAACAGGAAGTACAAACTATACAAGTGGATCACTGAAAGTTATTATAAACAGGCCACTTCTAATTCACAAATCACTTGCTATCTTATGGCATATAATGTATACTGGAGAACAGTGCCTTACCCTCAAAGGGTTTCATCTTCAAGCTGGCACCTCAGATGAACCTTCAAAGTTCATTCCATCACTCTATTGGGCAGGATATTCTATGTGGCATGCTATGTCAAAGGAAAATAGTGTCCTGTGGTCATGTGCCCACTGCCTTCCTCCTTTACCATAAAGTGGGTCCTTAGGTCTCAAGTGATATGATACAGAGCACCATGCTGGTAGATCAAACATTGTATAAGCCTTCAGGCAGTGAGGACTTCAAACAAGAAAAGCAAGTCCATATTTAGAACATGTCATCTCAAAAAAAAAAAAAGAAGAAGAAGAAAAACATGTGTCATCTCATCATCTTCAGTTAAGATGAACAGTTGTCTCTTCCATGCTGGAAAGAGTTCAGTGTAACTGACCTGCTACCAAAAGATTTATTGTTCTCGTAAATAGTGAGCACAGCCGGGCAACATGGATCATCCCAGCACTTTGGGAGGCTGAGGCAGGCGGATCACTTGAGGTCAGGAGTTTGAGAACAGCCTGTCCAACATGGTGAAACCCTATCTCTACTTAAAAAAAAAAAAAAAAAAAAAAAAAAAATAGCTGGGCTGGTCGCCTGTAATCCCAGCTACTCAGGAGGCTGAGGCATGAAAATCACTTGAACCCGAGAGGTGGAGGTTGCAGTGAGGTGAGATCACAACCATTACACTCCAGCCTGGGCAACAGGAGTAAAACTCCATCTCAAAAAATAAGAGAGAGAGAGAGAGAGAGAAACAGAGAGAGAGAGAGAGAGAGAGAGAGAGAGCGCGCTATACTGGGGGCTAAGTGTTTATTTCTGTGGCTGACATATCAGACATTGAGCACCAACAGTAGCTAGAACAACCTCTGTGAGTGGCAGCCCAGGCCTTGGGGTGCAAGCATAGCCTTCACCGTGTAATAAAGGCTATTCTATTGTGCCTTCTGTGGAATAAGGAATAACAGAGGCTGGCTGACATTGACTGTCAGGCCATTCTGTCTACTTGATTGTTACTATCTCTTCCATAGTGGATGTTCTGCAGTGAGCATTAGCAGAGACACAACAGTCTTTATACTTTGTGCCTACTTCCACATGCTCAAATCTCCTTGTTCCTGATTTTCCAATCTTTCTTGTTTACAGCACCTGCTTAAATCACAAGCCATTCACCATTACCCAGGAATCTAGATATATCTTTACTGGAGGTGTGACACAAGTGTTAATCACTGTGGATATTTACTTTTATTGCTATTTGGAGAGCCTCACCTGAGTGGTGTGGTCATGAAGCAGCAATCTACTCTCAGTTTGCATCCATGTACTAAATTAGTTTATTCATAAACTGAGTTAGGCCTTTTTCTTCCTCAATTAACTGGTCATAAAAGATCCTCAGGGAGCTGAGGAAGTAATGCTGGTGCAAGAGTGGTGACACTGACACGGGGCTCTTAGGTTGACTTGTGCCTTCTAGACTGACTCACGACATAATTAAAGTGTACTGCTTCCATCTTTTGACAAACTGTTGTTGATCTTGTCCAGCAATGACTTGGATCTGACCAAACCCAGTCCATAATGGGTGGTGCTGACACAGGTTCAGAAACTCCATCTCTACCAAGGCCCAGTAGAATGCCAGGAGCTATTATGGAGTAACACATGATTCTCTGCTACAGATATGCATCCCTTCAGAGTCGTCCCAAATAGAGGCCAAGTAGCCAGACATTTTTGCCTCCATATCAAACAGCTAAAAGATAGAGGGAGGAGATGCAATCTTGAATGCTGCAGCTCCCTTCTGCTGAGGGCAATTCCTGTAGATGGCCTCAGTTTGAATCGTGGGTAGCCAACACTCCCAGCAGCTAGGGGAATGTGACTCTCAGTGCAACATAGGGCGATGTGTGTGGCACACCATAGCATCCACCACAAGTAGCTTGAGTCAGACCACTTTCTTGCTACAAAACTAGCCTAAAACCACAATGTAGAATTTACTGTTTGCATTTGAGAGGTGCATCGAGAAAACAACACACTCATGATCACCCCCAAATAAAAGTTTGCCAGTTCAGAGAGAAAACGAGTAGATTTTGTAAGCCACTGTTTAATGAATTAATCAACAATCTTGAATTTCTCTAGCATAAGGTACATACAGAGAATTAAAGCAGTAGTAAGACAGCCTGAATCTGGTATTGTGACCTTTTAGAGTTAGTGGTAGAAACAGTATTATTTTTATAACTAGTTACACTTCTTTCTATAGGCCTGTTCTTGAAATTTATCCTGATGTCTAGGAATTCATACTTAAAATGTTTTCCTACAGACAATTCCAACTTAAAGCAAATTCTATTTCAAAGTTTCATTTGCAACTCAACACTCTACAGAGGCAACACTATGGCTAGCGTTCAGGGCCCTGAGGCCAGTTCACTAAAGCCTAATACTAAAAAAGAATTACAAAACAATAAACCACTATCTACAATGAAATTAATTAAGTATTTTAAACAGAATGACTGAAGGGCCTGGAAGCAGTAAGACACAGACACATTTTCTGAGTTATAAGAAAGAAAGGCGGGGTGTAATATAGGAAAAATTATCTTAACTCCCATCTTACCCTGTCCTCAATTTTGGGCATAGCCATTTTATTTGACGGTTCTTGACGTTCCCTTGAGCACTTTATACAGCCTTCTAATGGCATTTACCTCAATATTTTAACACCTTATTTAAATGTCTGCCTTTTTATGCACTCAGTACCTAGCATCTTTCTAAAGCATTTTATGTATTAAATATACCCCTGATAAAAGAATGAGTGAATAAATTAAGACATCAATAAAAAGAGCTCATTACCCTGGAGAAACTACCCTGGTCCTCTTGGCACTTCAGAAATGGCACCTAGAATTTCATCAATGTCTTCCTGGGAATGAAAAATTGAAAGCTGACAAACCGCATTTTTTTCCGGAACCACTTATTAACTTGAATTTTCTACAGGGCTATTTCGCTTCTTCTCTGAGTTTATGTCAGACACAAGGATGGCAGCCCAAGGACCAGTGAGAATCCCACCACTGTCCCTCCTGCTGCCAAGACAGTAGCAGTGTAAAAACAGCAATTCTAGAAATCTAAGAGCTGAGATTTTTCACAATGAACCATTTTCCTGGTAGAAGTCCACGTTTTTAAGCTTTACCAGTTCCCAGCCCCATTCTGATGATACATATAAAGTGCATGCCATTGCAGCTATAATGAGTTTGGGTTCAAGGTGAAACCTTTAAAGGACAATCTAAAACCACATTTGTATTATTTCAACATATATATGGTCCTTATTCTTCTATCCCAAAACTCAGCTGGAGTTGCCTCTCTTAAAATTCAAACAAGTGTAGTCTAAACTCCTACACAATTTCCTTCCCTACTCCCAGAGGAAATTTTCTGTCCCTCCCAATTGCACTTGAAATTGCACTTGAAATTCTTTAGAAAGAAGGAGAAGAGCACTTCTATTTACAAATATTATATTCTCTTACTTGATTCTGGCTTCAAGTTCTTTTGAACTCCATAAGCTGGGTTGAGGGATCCTTTCATTTTATACTTCACATGATTCCAACCACCAATCCTTCCCCACATGAAGTACCAGCAAGCTGAAGACTGGGCATAGGTCAGACCTCTGCTCTATTTTGGGAAGGGACAGAACTATGTTGCAGTGTCCAGCAAACTAAATTAAAAACTGGATATAAGATGCCCACACTAAGACTCTACTTTCAGGAATCATTTCTATAGTTCATTCCTAGAGAAGTTTCTCTGAAAGTGTAGACCAGCAGTCCCCAGTCCCTGGGCAGCTGAACAGTACACGTCAGTGGCCTGTTAGGAACCAGGCCACCCAGCAGGGCGTGAGTGGCAGGTGAGCCAGCATTACCGCCTGAGCCCTACCTCCTTCCAGATCAGCTGCAGCATTAGATTCTCATAAGAGTGTAAACTGTATTGTGAACTGTGCATGCCAGGGATTTAGGTTGCATGTTCCTTATGAGAATCTAATGCCTCATGATCTGAGGTGGAACAGTTTCATCCTAAAACCAGCCCCTGAACTCGACCTGTGGAAAAACTGTCTTCCATGAAAACAGTCCCTGGTCCCAAAAAGGTTGGGGATCTCTGAAGAGCACTGGAAACCAGGAGGAGGAGTGAGGAGGAGGCACAGGGCTCTCTCGTGAGTGCCAGGCCAGTTCTTGGTGTTGCTTTGCTGCAGGTGCCATTTGGCATTGAGGATTAATTTTCTCTTCCTCCAGGAAAGTAAGCAGGAGAGGGCACAGTCTGAGTGGTTCCCTATACCCAAAGGATAATAAATCATTCTATTATAAAGGTACATCCACACACATGTATATTGTGGCACTGTTCACAATAGCAAAGACTTGGAACCAACCGAAATGCCCATCAGTGATATACTGGATAAACAAAATGTGGCACATATACACCATGGAATACTATGCAGCCATAAAAAAGGATGAGTTCATGTCCTTTGCAGGGACATGGATAAAGCTGGAAACCATCATTCTCAAAAAACTGACATAAGAGTAGAAAACCAAACAATGCATGTTCTCACTCATAAGTGGGTGTTGAACAATGAGAACACATGGACACAGGGAGGGGAACATCACACATTGGGGCCTGTCAGGGATGGGGCACTAGGGGAGGGATAGGAGGGGGTCGGGGGACTAGTGGAGGGATAGCAGGGGGTGGGGGAATAGGGGAGGGATAGAAGGGGACAGGGGAATAAGGGAGGTATAGCATTAGGAGAAATACCTAATGTAAATGATGGGGTGATGGATACAGCAAACCACCATGGCACATGCATACCTATGTAACAAACCTGCACATTCTGCACATGTACCCCAGAACTTAAAGTATAATTTTAAAATGTTTTAATGTCTTTTAAAGATGCTCGGACTGTAAATATCCCTCACTATGCCCACTTCCTCAGCTCACTGCACACGTCATGTAAATTCTTGGCTTTATCGCTACAGCTGAGCTCCTTTTCCCCTGGCCAGTCCGGGGCAACCTCCAAATTCTTGTTTTATTGATAAAGTCAGTTTCAATTTTTTTTCCTCATTCCTACATTTTCCAAGTCTTTTCCTGGTGTTTATCTTTCATTCACAGTCAAAAAACTCATCTATTCCAAAGAGGAATTCTGAGACTTCCTTAAGATTCAGAAGTGGCTACAGGCTGCTGGAATTTAAAATAGCAAATTGTTTCTCCTGTACACAAAGACTAGCTGAGTACAATAGACAACTCTCAAGGGGTTGCCCTCTCACCAGGCTTCCACCCTGCTAGGAATTTCTGCGCACCAGGGAATAGTGGGCAGCCTCGTAATTCTCCCCAGACCCCACCCACCACTCATAGGTCCTCAAGAGAACACCTAATCAAAGCCAAAGGAACCCCATTTTCTCTCCCAGGAATCGGTATCAGGAATTAAACACCAGGGCCTGAAATCAGAGACAAAGTCACATTAAGTCCAGCACTCGGGGAGAAGGGTAGCCCACTCCCACTGCCAAGCTCCTGAGGACTCTGGCTCCCGTCCTCCTCTGGGTGAGGCTGAGCTGCTCTTTTCAGCATCTAGAGGATGCTTCAAAGTCCCTTCATGGCTTCAACTAGGTAGTGTTCATTTTTATTACTTGTACCTAAAAGAACTTTGAAGAATAGAGACCTTCAGACAACCCCACAAAGAAAATCATACAAGCTCTCAGAGAAAGAGAGTCAGCAAAAATGTTTTAAAACATTCAGATTAGCCTGTGTCCTCTGCCAGAAAATGAAATGACCATGAATTCTCTTGCAGCTAGATGCATTCATTTTACAAAACAACCCGAGACACCTTGTTACATATAACAGTGAAATGACCAAATTCAGAGGCTTTCACTTACTTCTAGGGGAGTCAGTAATTCATTCCAGGAAAGGAGTGGAATTAAAATTGTCGTTACAGCGCAGCAAAGCAAGACCTAGGAATACCTATCCCCCATCACAACATTCCCTAAAAGCTTTGGGGTGGGGGTGGGGGAATTTTCTAAAAGTTTTCTTTTTTTAAAACTTCGTGGTTCCCTAGAATCTGTCATTTCCAGGAAGAGACTGAGAAAGGCTGCTGTGCAGTCTCTGACCTATTACAAAGATTAAACCAGCTGTGTACATAAGGCTGTTTTCTCTGTTAATCGAGTTATCGCTCCTTCCATGCCCTTGAATCTCAAAGTGAGATTTATAAATAATCTGATCTTAACATTTAAAATATGCACTCTCCTTCTGCCCACCAGAAGGTAATGAGCAGTCTAAAGTCACTCAGCCTAGATTTCCTCTCCCTAATTGCCCTAAAAATTAAATAAAAAGCTTCCGCATCCCTTCTGCTGCTCAATGAAAGCAGGAAAAAATACAGCAAATTCTAGTAAGCCAGCATGAGTGAAGTTTTCTTCCTTGCTCCTTAACATCACATTTACATTCTCTTCCAGACAGCAGCAACTTCTCTGCCTCTTTATCTCCACAGAAATCAAATCGCTATAGTTCAAATTCATGTTGCAGAGAGAATTTTCTTCTATTAGAAAGACTGTCTTCCATTTTGCAGTAAGGAGTTTTTTGTTTTATTTCTCTAATGCAAGACTGGAAAAGGGAGAGAAGGGAGGCTTGAATTAAAGGAATATTTAAGCCATAATATTTAATTTCAAACTTTGTCCTTTATAGCCGATTACCTCAGCTGCCATCTCTCTCTCCTGTTCCCTCATTTTCTGCTGAAAATTGATCTCATTGTTCTTGTCTGAATAAAAAGGCCCAGGCTCAGGGCATTTCAATTGGCTTCAGCTCAAGAATAAAAGATCCCTTTAAAAGTGAAAATCATGGTTTTTTGCCAATTCAAATCACATTACTTATTTCCCTCCCAGGCCACTCAGGACAGCCCGGGCTGTACCCTTCAGGATCTGTATACACTGCTGAGAGGTCGGGCAACATGCCACTTCACTGGCAATCTCCCTGGCTGCGTGACCTGTGGGTTGATGGGGAGACCTCAGAAACCTGCTCAGAGGGACCTTCAATGGGCAACATCAGGAAAAGCACTATACATTTCCATGTAATGCCCCAAAGGGACAACTTTTGCACTTTATTTTCCGCGTCACTATTAGCCACTTACGTAGAAATACTGTTATTTATCACCAACCTATAGAGAAAATGGATATTCAAGCTTATTGGGAAAGTCACGACTTCACAGCACCTTAGAAAAAAACTTACGTCACTGGAGCACTGTTTCTGGAGTACCTGTTGAAGAAATATAGTAAGCCTGTGACAGTGCTACTACAAAGCTTCCTGTGTTTCCTCTAATAGGTATCTCCCCTCCTCCTCCTCTCCCCAAAATCATCATCCCACCATTTCCTCCATCCTCCCCTCATAAACATCCAAACAGGTCTTTCTTGTTTTGATTTCTATACTCTAAACAGGTAGTGAACTAGCAAGAATTCAGAGAAAGAAAAATGGTCATTTCAATTAGCATCAGGTAATGCAAATGCAGCAAAAGGATAAGGATTGGAAAATCAAGGTGAAAAGCACACAGGAGCTTGTTGTTCTATTGTTGCAAGTTTTCTGTAAGTGTAAAATTCTTTTAAAATAAAATATTGTAAAAACGGTGCCATATTTATAACATATAACTTTGTGCTCCCCCAAAAATCTAATAAAGACAATATTTGTAGAGATCAACTGAACAAGGGGGTGTTACAGGGAGAGAAAAATATTCAGGATTGAAATAAGGGGGGGAAATCACCCAAGTAAAAACATGTAAACAGATTAATGGTTTTACTATGGATATTTATTCCCAGCTTTAGTTTATGAGTCTAGTTTCAAGGCAACCGCCACACAGAGGTTGCCACCAAGCTCTGTTTACGAGTCGCAAGGCTTATCCTAAAGGACTATTCATATATTTTCAAACACTTTCTTGTGTCGGTCACAAAATGCCCCAGAGAGTCCTCAATCTTTATATCAGCATCAGGCAAACACAATCCTGGGACAAATTAAAACATGGTAAGCATAAAACTCAGCACTCAAACAGATTAAAATGAGCAAGGTATTCGCTGACATCAAACTGAGATGGCAAAGTTTAATCAATAATGATAATGAGTTCCTTACCAACAAAGAATTATTCACAAAGATGGAGGGGACAGGAAGGCAGCCACGAGTGAAAGGAAGCAAAATTCTGTTTCTGGGTGATGTTACATTACCTATTACCCAGGTGAAGCATATAGTGTGTCACCTTTGAGACACAAAGGGACAGACTAGCATCGCAATTGTTCAATTAAGTGGCAAACAGGTTTGCTGTTTCTATGCAATCCACGGTGGGGGGCTGGCATGAGTGCAACCTTCTCTTTTCAATATGCAAAATTCTTTCAGTTCATCAAGGCTCAGTTCGAATCACCAATCCTTTTTGAAGTTTTCTCTGACTGAATAAATCTACTAAGCGCAGCACAGGTGCAAGAGAGAGAGGCCGACTATTTTTTAAACTGCAAGCAGCCCCTTTGGGACCTGAGAGGATTTGCTGTTTCACATAGAGGCTTTCAGGGCAGAAGCTTTTGGTGGAAATGTTACCTAACAGAAAATATTTGAGGCAATTTGGGAGTTCATTTTTAGCCTGCCCCTGGAGTAAATATCACCTAAACTCAAAACCGTGGGCCCAAACTACCACGTATATAGAAGAAATCTAAAAGCTATGACAATTTTCCTCTTAGCTGTACCTAAGACACTACTGGTAAAGTAATGGATAATTTTTGTTCTCATAATAAATTCATTCAACAGATAACCAATGTACAAAAAGAAAAATAAATGCCCCCCAAATGAACTAATGAATCACGTTGGAACAAACTTATGGCTTCAATAAAGATCAGTATAACACAGCAAACTCCAGAGACCAATCCGTGGGCTTGAGTCCTGCCTCTGCTGCCCACTGGCTATAGAACTTCAGACAAGTCACTAACAGCTGTGTACCTCAGTTTCTTCATATTTAATAAGCAGTAACAATACTATATATCTCATTGGGTTGTTGTAAGATTAAAGAGTACAAATTATGTGAAGTCCTTGGAATTATGCCCAGCACATAGTAAGTGCTCTATAATTAATAGCCATTATTACAATGTTATATTCAGCCCCAATTTAAATGGTCAAGTAACAAATGAGATTGAACCCTACAAAAGTTAACTAATTGCAGAACTATGGAGAATTGATTTTAGGTCTTTCTTCCTTCATTATTCCTCTGTGTTATGAAATAATTCACTCACTTCCTTGCAAGTTTCATCATCTAGGAAACATACATAAATATTAAACATCATAAATTCCATTTAGTGCTATGCAGAGAATAAACTGTAGGAGGCAAGACTGGTACAGGAGTATCATTTAGAAGACTATTGTGGTATAATCCAAATGAAACATATTCATGGTTTGAATCATGCTAGTAGCAGTTTAGATGGTGAAAAGTGTTGAGATTCAGAATGTATTTTGGAGGACTTGTCAATGAGTCAAACAATGAAGACAAAAGGAACAAGAACAATCCAGGATTATCCTTGTGTTGGTAGGAACAACCACATGGATGGTATTGTTGTCAGGAAAACAGGAGAGCCAGGTGTGGTGGTGCATACCTATAGTCCCAGCTACTCTGGGAGCTGAGGTTGGAGGACTGCTGGGGGCCAGGATTTCAGAGCTGTAGTAGGTGATGATTGCACCTGTGACTAGCCCCTGCACTCCAGCCTGGGCAATACAGAAAAATTCTATTTTAAAAATATATACACCATAGAATACTATGCAGCCATAAAAAAGGATGAGTCTTTTGTGTCTTTTGCAGGGACATGGATAAAGCTGGAAACCACATTCTCAGCAAACTGAAGAAAGAACAGAAAACCAAACACCAAATGTTCTCACTCATAAGTGAGTACTGAACAATGAGAACACATGGACACAGGGAGGGAACATCACACACCGGGGCCTGTTGGGTGGTGGGGGGCTAGGGGAGGCATAGCAGGGGATGGGGACATCGGGGAGGGACAGCATTAGGAGAAATACCTAATGTAGATGACAGGGTGGTGGATGCAGTAAACCATTATGGCACATGTATACTTACATAACAAACCTGCACATTCTGCATATGTACCCCAGAACTTAAAGTACAATTTTTAAAAATAAAAATAAATATGGAATATTTTTTAAAAAGAAAGAAAGAAAGTCCCAGTCTCTAGTAATAATACAAAAGTTAGCCAGGCATAGAGGCATGCATCTGTAGTTCCAGCTACTCAGGAGGCTAAGGCAGGAGAAACGCTTGAACCCAGGAGGCAGAGGCTGCAGTGAACCAAGATTGTACCACTACTCTCCAGCCTGGGCAACAGAGAGAGACTCCATCTCAAAAAAAAAGTAAATATCTTGCCCTAGAATAAGGAGAAAAAAAAAAAAGTAAATAACTAAAAAGGAAGAGGAAGATAAGAGAGACTGGGGAAGAAAGGACTTTGGGAAAAGAGAAACAAAAAGTTCAGTTTGCGAAGTTTTTATTTAATATCCAAGTACAGAATCAGGTAAATAGTTGCATATATAAATCTGAAAAAAAAAATGAAAGTAGAAGTCAGTGGTCAAGATATAAATATAGAGTTTTCAATATTAATGATCTTCCTATATTTAATGGAAGCACATTCAAAAAGATTAGAAGGCCAAGGACCAGGCACGGAATGGATCAATCCAAAATTTGGAGGTCCAGCAGAGAAGCCTCAAAAAAAGAAATTGACAAGAAATAGGAAGTTGCCAGAAGACCAGGAGAGTGTGGTGTCGTGGAAACCAGCACAAGGCAATTTTCACAAGCAGCAACACTTAGCTTCGGAGATCAGACCAAGGAGACACACCTTTAAAGCAAAAAATATATATATAATCTTTCCCCATTCTAATTTTAAAACAGTTAACTATGCACCTTAGAGGTAAATACAATGGTTAACTCTATCTTAAAAGATAATACATGTCAAATTAAGGCAGGCAGGCAGGGAGAAAGAAAGGAACATTTTGGTTATAACCAGATTACTATTTGTGTATTGAAGATTGATGTAACAGAATCCCATTAGAGAGTCATTTTCACTAAAAATTCAGATGTGCAAACCTTGTTGACCAAAACCATAGTGAGGTATGACTTGTGTGAGGAAGAGCCAGCAACTTGAACCCCAAAGTCCCCTGCAGCAAACATTGCTATTTCCCTTCTGCTGCCTATTACAATTTTCAGCAGCTTTCGAAACCATTTAGGAGCCCAGGGTAGCCGGCAGCATCACAGATCACTGCCAACAGCTGAACAATCCTGTTTCAGCCAAACACAGAGAAAGATTGGGCAAAAGCATCCACTATTTTATTCTGTACTTCCAGCACAATTTTCTTTTGGAAATATGCAAAACTTAATATTCTAAAGTTCAGAATCAAGTTCTGTTTAGAAAAACAAAGGCAAGGGAAGATTTGCAATGTGAGGAAGTGACTTTCAAACAGAAAGGCACTGAGGCATCATGTAATACGTGCTAGACTCCAGAGCCCAAGAGAGTGAGTTAGTGATAGATCTTCAGCCTTATCTCTTTCAATTTGTCTGCCCTTCTTGGAGTTATACCCCCTAACATGATCTAGTTTGTGGCTTAAATTGTGTTTCTGCAAGAACATCCTATCCTGAGGCCCTGGGTTTGTGTCACTGAAGAGAGATTTAGCAGCCTGGATAAGCACACCACTGTCCATGGGAGGATTAACGTCATTTACTTAACATTTATGTAGCACTTATATTCATGATTACTGGCCATTCCTCATAAGATCCCTAGGAGGTAGGTGATCACCACTATCTTCAGAATTCAGTGCGGTAGAACAACTTGCTTGGGGTTACACAATAAGCGGCTAAAGCAGAGTTCCCTTGTGCTGTCTAGCCCAGGAGACATAGACTTTCATTACAAGCAATTCATCAGCAGGATCCCCGGCAGCTGAATGGAAGTCAGGGAGTCCAAACCCAAACCAAAAGTAAAAATCCTGCCACCCTCCTGCTTCCAGTATATTTCCCAAGGTGACCTCTTTCCAAATACAAGGCCAGGGAGAGAATGCACTTGGCAGTGTCCACCTAGCAGCAGGAGGTATGTGGAATGGTCACTCTCCCCGTTCCCACTGCCCACCCTCAGCACTACCCGCTGCACATAAAGAGAAAGCCCAGGTGAGCAGCAGTCCCTGTTTTTTTCTCTTATCCATCAAGAGCCTGTGCTACTTAATCTCCCTCCTTTTCCTAGCACAGAAACACACTTGAACGCTCTATGGCCAATACTACATCACATATCCCATTTCCAATTTAGAGATGGTTTATATCCCTGTGTCTTTAGAAGCTCTCATCAATTTGGTTTCTTCTCACTTAATTTCTCCTCCTCCGCACATATGGCAAGCTGTGATTTTTGAAGCATACTTTCCCCTGGGACACTTTTTGTTCTCTAAGCTCTTGAATAATGTCAATGGAATTTATTATCAAACAAGTGCATCTTGGACTCATTCAAGTAGGAGTAGAACCAATGTGGCTTTAGGGGAAAAGCAATCTCACAAGGCAAACCTCTTTTGATAGGAAGACACGGATTTAGGAGTTGAAGAGATGTGAGTTCAAATCTTTGCACCAGTACTAACTGGTTGTGGGATCTTGATGAATTGCTTAATCTCTCTGAGCCACAGTTGCCTCATTTCTAGACCTGGATGATAATATGCCTTGCAGCATGGCCATGAGGAAATAACAGTGCATGGTATGTAGACAGCTTGACAAATATGAGATGCTCAATAAATGAAAGTAATTGCTATTTTTAATAAATGTGGGTTCTGTGAATTTCAGTCTCTGAATAAAGCAAAATTCATTGTGAAGATCAAATGAGGTGATACGTATAAAATCCCACACACAGTTATAACACATAGTAGGCAAGAAACTTTTTCCCACACAAAGGGAAGAATTCTAGGAATACTCTGTACCATACTAATTTTGTTTTACAGATAAGAAAATTAAGGCTATTGCCAATTATCCAACATGGCATAGTTGCTATAATCAGTTCTCAAATCAGTCTCCCTTCATATCCAACACAAAGTTCATAGGTCTTTATGTTTACTAAAGAAATATATTTGAATCATAAGCACAGTTAGATCCACAGCTAAAATGTTAAATGAATAATAAATGATATCTAACTTATAATTAGTATATACTATGTACCAGGCATGGTGCTGAAGATTTGCATATATCAAGTCCTTTAATGAAAAGAAAAAAAAAATCTTTCTATTGTTTTAAAACCTGAGTAGATATGGTATCAGTCTTGAGCCCTGTCCATGTTCTTTGTCTGGTGGCATTGCAGCAGCTATGTTGGTTCATGTTAGTAAAACAAAGTCCATAAGCAAGGTGATTGTCACAGTTGCCCCAGCATGCAGCACAATATGTGTCTTTTGCTAGAGACACAGTTTTGGACAAATGCCCTGGCACAAGTCAGCAGCCTAGATGTCCCTAGCCCTGCTTGATCTGCCTCAAGCACCTCATCCAAAAGGCACCATACACTCACAGGAAACATGGTCTATGTTAAAAGCCAAAGGAAAGGGGATTTTCCATACTGGTGCAATTGCAAGGGAGCCATGCCTGCCTGAGGCCATAGCAGAAAGAGGCATTGCGTTGTGATTTCTTTCCTATGCACTTCCATATTGGCCTGCCACACTTGCATTCCTGTAACCCCAAGCCCACTTCAGCCAAAAATAAATCATGCATGCACACTTGCACTTACATACCCAAACATACACACACAGAGAGAGACAGAGAGAGAAAGGCATGTTCTGACTCCTCTTGGCATACATTTTGGATCAACTTCATTACGGTAACCATCTGGGTCATTTCAATTCTGTTTCCAGCCCTGAAATAATTATGGTATCTGATTCAGCCATTCCCCCTCCCCCATTTCTCCCCACTCCCTACCTCCCCCATCTACCAGCTGCATAAGTGTAAAACTCGGTAAAGAGAATATAATTAATGTTTTGAAAACATTTGAGAATTTTTTAATCCACATGAGTTCACATGATCAGAGGTCTAGAGCTAGTCTCTTTGCTGGTCAGAGCAAAAGAAAGCCCATACTACTGTGGAATAATTACTTAGAATTGCAGTATCTTCTCCCTACCTCATTTTCTGATCTCTCTGAACTCTCTGATGTGACTAAGCTCATAATTGGGACAGCATCCAACAAATAAAATGTGACTCTGTAATTTCATCTGCATCCATCCAAATTGTACTAAAACGGCTGCTAGGGCCTTTGGCCTCTTGCTAACTGCTCAACTTTATTTATGCCAAAAAAAAATGATTATCATTTGCGTTAATATAATCACATGCAGGCCCAAAGAATCCCCAAGCTGGCAAAGGGTAAGTGGCTAATGTATATAGAAATATAGCCATTGGAAGACAGTGTCTATGAAAGTCTTTTAATCACTGAGTTTTCAAACTATGGAATTTTAAAGGTTGCAGAAAATAAGGAGAAGAAATTTATATGAATTAGACCGGTCATGACAAATTCACCAGCCAATTATTTTATCTCCCCATGGCCACATAAATGTCTTTAAAGATGTAAGCATGTAGCTGCCTATGAGATAAAGAACATAAGAAAAGAAGATTCTATTGTTTTTGTCTGCTTGACTGATTTCTTAAATACTTTTGCTTTGTACTGCCTAATTTATTCATTCATTAGCCAATATTTATTAATGTATTAATACTTATTAACCCCCTGCTGAAAAATAAAGCTGTGAATAAGCTGGACACAATCACTGTCCTCACAGAGCTTGGAGTCAAGTAGAAGATACAGAAAGTAAGATCTTATGATCTTACTTTCTTACTTACTTACTTACACAATAATCATATGAAACCACATGAAAAGTGAAGTACAAGGTATTATGGAGACACTCAGGAAAAGCAACTAACCAAGACTCAGGGAAACAGCCTATCAGAAAAGACTTGAGGGCTGGACAGAAATTAGCCAAATAGACATGGTTGGGAAATATATATTTCATCGAGGAAGAAACAAAATTAGCAAAAATCAA
This sequence comes from Saimiri boliviensis, assembly GCF_048565385.1. Classification (NCBI taxonomy): domain Eukaryota; kingdom Metazoa; phylum Chordata; class Mammalia; order Primates; family Cebidae; genus Saimiri; species Saimiri boliviensis. Next base: position 130,266,233 of record NC_133451.1, read on the forward strand.
AAGGCTGGCGAGATCAAGTCTCACTGCAGAAAAAAAAAAATTTATGTAGCTGAATTTTAATGTATGAAGGAGAATTGGGAAAGATGTTTGATCAGTAACAAGCAAATAAGGGGACTAGAATTTATGCTGAGATCAAAGATCTCCATTTTTAAAACAGAGACATGCCACAATTAAATTTTGTTTGTTTGTTTGTTTTCCAATACAGGGTCTTCCTCTGTTGTCCAGGCTAGAGTGCAGTGGTACAATCTCAGCTCACTGCAGCTTCAGCCTCTGGGACTCAAACGATCCTCCTACCTCAGCCTCCCAAACAGCTGGGACTACAGGTACATACCACCGGGCCTGGCTAACATCATTAGATTTTGGTGGTTAAAACATTATTCTGTTAGCCTTGTGGAAAAGGAGCTGGATGGAAGCAAGCTGAAAGCAGTGAACTGGCACCCACACAAGGACTAAGTCTGAGAATTACTGAAACTGAGGACTCTGGCACCTATAAATTATTCTTTGTTCTAAGCTCGAAAGATTTATCTTCAACAAAGGTCATCTGAGGACATTAGATTGTGGGATGTTCAGTGTGTATCCCATTTCTTCATTGGAAATTCCCCTCATTGATGGCAATGGTTGTTGTCTACCTATGCACAGTAAGGTCCTGCCAGACTTTGGGATATACCAAGTAGGAGTTTACCTAACTTCATATTCCTCAATCACAACGTTACACTTTAGCATAGTTAACTTCTGTGCTGGCAAAAACCGCCATTAGCAAATTCTGTTACTCGGATACTTTGGGTTCCCAGTATCATTCCTTAAAAAGCCACCAGCACATCCTGATAGATTATAATAACATTACAATCAGGCATCAAACAGATGTAATCTCTTTGCAGCTCTGAAGTAATGACCAATCTGTGGGCATGTTCAGTTGTTCATCTCGTGCTTTACAAAGCATGGGAAGGACTGAGCAGGACAGGCCTGATGACAGCCCACCACAAATACGGAGACCAGATCAGAGGCTGGCCAAATGACGGTGATCTCAACTCAGTTAGTGACAGTGAGAATAAGACTAGAGAAGGCTAACAATTCCAGAAATAATTACAAGATAGGTCTTGACTAATGACCAGATGGAGGGGAAGAATCTAAGAAGTATATTTTTTTTTTTTTTTTTTTTTTTTGAGACGGAGTTTCACTCTTGTTACCCAGGCTGGAGTGCAATGGCGCGATCTCGGCTCACCGCAACCTCCGCCTCCTGGGCTCAGGCAATTCTCCTGCCTCAGCCTCCTGAGTAGCTGGGATTACAGGCAGGCGCCACCATGCCCAGCTAATTTTTTGTATTTTTAGTAGAGACGGGGTTTCACCATGTTGACCAGGATGGTCTCGATCTCTCGACCTCGTGATCCACCCGCCTCAGCCTCCCAAAGTGCTGGGATTACAGGCTTGAGAGTATATTTTTAAATACTCTAAGACTTAGCCATCAATATAGCTGGAATCTCATCATCTATTTTGTGGTTTTTAAAAGAATTTAATACATTTCACAGGCTGTCAACACTATCAGTAGTACAATGTTTTCCCAGAAAGACTTCCAGCCCAATATGGCAGATAAGGAACCAAATAGTGACCCAAGACATGTTGTTTTCCTTGCCTACTCCATCCTCTTTTAGTTACTTCTCTCCCTTCTGGGGTTTCCCACCCTCCAGCCACGTAGGGCCCTGACACTGACTCCTGGCTTCCACAAGCTGCTCTCCAGCCTTCCTGTCCTGAAAAATCTCAGTCTCTTCTGTTTCACTCATACACCATCAAAAGCTAACCCTTTCCTCAGCCCTTTGCCAGGTGGGAAGGACATCTAGCACCAGTTCCACAGCCGATAAAGCTTTAGACTTTTCTCTGAGTCACGTTTTTGTTTCTTTTTGTTAGTCACTTTTATCTGAGCCTCTGTTTGCTTACCTGCAAAAATTAAGTTAATTGGCACAGATTGGAGGTCAGAATTCACATACTTAACAGAGGCTGAGTGTATACCATGGATGAGTGAAGGAAACTAAGGTGTAAGATAGTTGCGGGGAGGCTTTCTGAGAAACTTAGAGAACTCCTGCCCCATCTAAAGGGTATTCAGCTTCAATATTAAACTGCTGTCATGCAGGCTCAATGTTGCCAGATCTTTCAACTATTTAAAGAGAATTTGGAAATAGGGTTTTCAGTGTAACTGTCCAATTTCAAAAAATTGGAACCATAACTAATTCGAACTTTTTAAATTTTTGAGCCAGCACTGGATAGGCCAAATAAAACACATCTGCTGGCCAAATTTGGCCTTCTGATTAAACAAGCTCTGCGGCTTCTTCTGGCCTTTAACAGTGGGAAAAATCTAAGATGCCTTAACTTTTGGGAATTAAGCTCTAAAACTGTGGAATTCTGGACTCCAGGGCAGAGCACAGGTGTGTACCAACAGGTTACTCAGCATTTTCTTCAAATTTCAGCAAATACTTCATCAGATTTAATCATTAAGGTATATGAGTAAATCTCTTGTTGATCTTATAGCACAAGATTTGAAGCTGTCCAATAATAGGGAAAGATTAAAGTGGTAATTTCTCAGAATCAATTAATCATTGCTTTCATCTTGACACTTATTTAAATGGCATTTAACTACATTAAAATTAATGTCATCAGGGTAGTGTTATTAAAACAATGTATAAATAGATTTTTTCAGTTACAAAATCTAAAAATAGTAAAAAAAAAAAAAAAAAGGTGGGGGTTGTCTTTTAAAATGTAACAATCCTTTATTATTTCTTGCCATTCTCAGGGTTAACTGGACAGTTTTAGTCTGAGTCAGCACAAATAATTTCTGTGGTTAGCTGATGCTTCGGCTGAGGCTAGATGCTCTAAGATAGGATCAGTCTTCTCAATTTTTTTTTTTTTAAGAGACAAGATAGCACTTTGTTGTCCAGGCTGAATTCAAACTTCTAAACACAAGTGACCCTCCTGCCTCAGCCTCCAAAGTAGCCGGGACTAAAGGCATGGACCACTGTGCCTGGATCATGATGACCTCACTCTTATACCTTATGTAAGCAGGCTGTTTTGTCTAAGAAGTCTCAGCTGGAGGATTTGCCTCTGCTCCATGCAATTTCTTATCCTCCAGCAGCTTTCCCAGGCTTCTTCACATAATAGTCTCAGTGTTCCAAAAAGAAAAAGAGAAGCCAATTGCTCATCCATGTTACATACTCGGCCCTTGTATTAGAATTTGTGACTTCTGATCTACTCCAAGATGAGAGTCTCTGATTAGACAGTGTTTGATTAATATTCCATTGGCCTGGGCTTATTTATTCCCTCTCCACCCCACGTATCTGCACCCCACCACTCAGGTTTACCAATAACAAGAATGGCCTTCCCTTTGCCATCCTAGGAAGTACACAATTCTGTGAGTACTGCATTCCATCACTGCTCAAGCTCAGTACATCTTCATTTTTTCACTTCTAAAATTTTTCATGCTGATATAAGGCATTTGGTAAGTGTCTTAACCTGTTTTTGCTGCTATAACAGAATACAGTAAGTCCTCATTTATCATCATTACAGGTTCTTGGAAATTGCAACTTTAAGTGAGGCTATGTACAACAGGTCCTCAAATAACATCACCTTGTTCAAAATTGTTTTATTATAACAATGATGGGTTATAAATTAGTCTTGTTATACATCATTTATCTTAAAGTCACAATTTCTAGGAGCCTATCAATAACCCTAAGTGAGGACTTATTACAGCACATACAGACTGGGTAATTTATAATGAAGAGAAACTTATTGGCTTATGATTCTGGAGGCTGGGAAGTCCAAAAATTGAGGAATTGGCATCTGCAAGGGCCTTCCTGCTGTATCACCCCATCGTGGAAAGGCAAAGAGAAAAGAGAGCAAGAAATCAAACTAATAGCCTCAGATCTTTTATAATCAGCAGTAATCTATTCATTGAGCCCTCATGGCCTAAACAACTCCCACTAGGACCCACCCTGGTCCCCCAAATTTATATCCTTCTCACATAAAAAAAGATATTCATTCATCCCAATAGCCTCAAACGTCTTAATTTGTTCTACCATCAACTTAAAAGCCCAAAGTCCAGGGTCTCATCTAAATCAGATATGGGTGAGACTTAAGGTACTGTTCATCCTCAGGCAAACTCCTCTCCAGCTATGAGCCAATGAAATCAAGCAAGTTATCCTCTTCCAAAATACAACGATAGGGCAGGCAAAGGATAGAATGTTTCCATTACAAAAGAGAGAAATCAGCAAGAAGAAAGGTGTGACTGGTCCCAAGTAAATGTAAAACCCAACTGGACAAAAAAAACATTCAATCTTAAGGCTCCAGACAATCTTCCCTAACTCCATGCCCTGCCTTCCAGGGGTGGGGAGCGGGTCTCCAAGGCCTCAGGCAGCCCCAACCCTATGGCTTTGCTGGTCTCAGCACATATGGCAACTCTCACAGGTTGGAGTTATGTCCCTGCAGCTCCCCAGGGATGGTGTTGCACACTAGTAACTACAGTTCTGGAGTCTTTGGCATTGCTCTGCTTTGGATTTTTTGCAGTGGCTTCACTCCTACAGCTCCACTAGGTATTATCCTAGTGGGTATCTGCTACTATGGCTCTACCCCTGTGACAAGTCTATGCCTAGACCCTTCATTTGCACAAAACCCTTTGAAATCTAAGTTGAGGAAGGCATGCCCCACAACCCTTGCATTCTTCATGCCTGCAGAATTAGCACCAAGTGGATGCCACAAAGGCTTATCACTTGCACTCTTCAGAGCAGCAGCCCAAGCTACACCTGGAGTTACTTGAGCCATAGCTTGGGCAGCTGAAGACCACTGCACTGGAATCCAAGGAGCAGGGTCCTGAGGCAGGTCAGGAAAAAGCCTGTGGAGGAACCATGAATCCCCAGCACCATTCTGCTTTCCGAGAGCTCTGGGCCTATGATGGAAAAGTCAGGCTTGAAGATACTGAAATGTTTTAGAGGTCATTCTCCAATTGTCTTGATGAATAACAGCTGGCCCTTTTTCCCTTAGCAGTGCCCTAGCAGAGGTTTGGTGTGGGAGCTTTGCACCATGACAGGCTTCTGTCTGGACACTCAGGCTTTGAAAATCTAGGTGGAAGCTGCCAGACTTCTTCACTCTTGCATTCTATGCACCCACACACTTAACACCATATGGAAGCCACCAATACTTACTGCAGCTTGCACTCTCTAAGGTGGTGGCTCAAGCAGGATCTGGAGCTCTTTGAGCTAAGGCTGGAGCCTGAGCAGCCAGGATGTGGGGATCAGTGTCTCAAGGCTGAACAGGGCAGCAGCATCCTGGGCCTGACCCATGAAACTACTCTTTCCTCCTAGACCTCTTGTCCTTTGATGGGAGGGGCTGCCTCAAAATATGAAATGCCTTTAAAGACTTTTTCCCATTGTCTTGGATATTATCACTTGGTTCCCTCTGAGTCATGCTAATCTCTCTAGCAAGTAGTTGCCCCACAGCCTACTTGTATTCCTCTCCTGAAGATGACTTTTCTTTCTCTGCCACATGGCTAGGCTGCAAATTTTCCAAAATGTTTCTGCTTCCCTTTTACACTTTAAGTTATTTATTTGCTCCTACATCTGATTTTAGGCTCTAAGGAGCATCCAGGCCACAACATCTTAAATGCTTTGCTGCTTAGAAATTTCTTCCACCATATACCCTAAGTTATCACTCTTAAATTCAAACTTCTAAACATCCCTAGAACACAGACACAACGCAGTCAAGCTCTGGGCAAAGGCATAACAAGGGTGAACTTTGCTACAGTTCCCAATTAGTTTCTCATTTCCATGTGAGACCTCCTAAGTCTGGCCTTCACTGTTCATATTTCTACCAGCATTTTGGTCACAACCACCCAACAAGTCTCTAAGAAGTTCCAAACTTTCCCTTTTCTTCCTGTCTTCTTCTGAGGGCTCCAGACTCTTCCAAGCTCTTCCCGTTATCTGATTCTGATTCAAAGCCAATTCCACATTTTCAAGTATTTCTTTATAGCGGGGCGGGGGATGAGGGGGAACAGCCTAACACAGACACATTTCAGCCAATTTACTTGCCACTTGTAAAAATGGTCATTTCACCACTTTTAAATAAAGAATAACGCATTTCCATCAGAGACATCATTATAATGGCTTTTACTCTCCATGTTTCTACCAGCATTCTGCTCATGACCACTTAAGTAATCTTTAAGAAGTTTCATACTTCTCCTACAGTTCTTTTCTTCTTCTAAGCCCTCAAACACCCTTAACACATCAGGTATGGAAACAACGGCTTTTTCTAGCCTACTTCTCCAACTCTTCCAGCTATTCCAAAACCCAATTTCAAAACACCTTCCACATTTTCACATTTTCAGGCATTTATCATAGCAACACCTCCAATTCTTGGTACCAGTTTTTTGTCTTAATTGGTTTTGTGCTGTTATAACAGGATACTACAAACTGTGTAATTTATAATGAACAGAAGTTTATTGGATCATGGTTCTGGAGACTGAGAAGTCCAAGATAGAATGGCTGGCATCTTGTGAGGGCCTTCTTGCTGCATCATCCCATAGCAAAAGGGCAAAGAAAGGACAATGACATAAAACAAGAGACTAAACCACTGCCTCAAGTTCTTTTATAATCTGTATTAATTTATTCATGAAGGTGGGGCCCTCATGACCTCAACACTTTCTATTAGGCCCTACCTCCCAATACTTTTGCATTTGGGATTAAGTTCCTAGCACATGCCTTTGGGGGAACACATTAAAACTATAGCAGTAAGAGTGCCTCTTCTTTGGATTTCAAGTGGGTACAGGTCTCTATTTTGTCTGGATGTCCTTTCAATTTATCTGAGGTGTTATCCTTTTCATAGCCAGTCTCATTTGAGACCCAAAGAGCTACAGCACCAAATCCCCTTTGAGATATACAGGTATCACCTAATGCCAACCTCCATCCCTCCTAATCTTTCTATTTTACATTCTCATGGCTCCTTTCCCTTTATGAGCAGAAAAATCTTCCTTAACTCATGTTCTCTATTTTCTTCTATTCTACAGCTTAAACTCTATTATCACTCCTCTAAGTATTTGCTCAGTATCTTTCAGTCAAGTCCTGAAGAAGGTCTAATTTGCCTTGGGTCAGCAGAAGGTCTAAAGGTCAAGCTGAGATCTTCAATTTTATGACTATTTAAGAGGTCAGAAAGGTTCTCACTTTGTTAGAGGCTATCCAGTAATAAGAAAGATTAAAGTGGTAATTTTCAAAATAAGCTAATCATTGCCTCTATCTTGGCATATATTCAAATGGAGTTTAACCACATTAAAAATTTATGTCATTTCGGTGTAGATTTTGTCCACTTACGAAATTTGAGAATAATGCAAGGTACTTTTTAATGTCTATAAAATAACTTGAATAACTCTGAATTGACATCTTATGCAACCTTAACTCAGACTGTTTGCATATAATATGCTAACAGTACCACAGAAAGAAAATAGAAACATTAACTCAGCCACCCACTTTGCATGATATGCTGTTTAATTCTGTTTTCCAACTTGTTCAAAACACTCTCCTGGGAGAGCTGAGTAGTTCTTTAAATTATACTTGTTAACTGTTCATAAGAAGGCAATGGTTGTAGCATATTATTTCTACAAACTATACATCTAAAGTTATTTAAACAGGAGCTTTCACAAAAGTACAGCGATAACTGGCTAGGAATTTAGTGCTAAAATCCTAAACTTGGGATGAACATAAAAATGATTATCATTTCAACCCAGCCAAATGTGTTCACCATGATTTGTAAAGCACCATTGGCACATGATATTATAAGGAAAGTCAATCAGTGTTTTGAGAGGTTGAATGCTGCCATTATCTACCACTGAAACTACTGTTTATAAAAATGTCTTTGCCTTTTCTTAGCTGTCGCCAAATTAATTTTCATTATATAGTTGTGCATTTTTTATCTGATTCTAAGAACCCAGCAAAATATATATATATATCATTTCTGGGAAATGAGAAAATACACAAGTAGAAAAAAAACAGGCTAGGCGTGGTGGCTCACACCTGTAATCCCAGCACTTTGGGAGGCCAAGGCAAGCAGATCACAAGGTCAGGAGTTCAAGACCAGCCTGGCCAATATGGTGAAACCCTGTCTCTACTAAAAATATAAAACATAGCTATATGTGGTGGCAGTAGTCCTGGGATACCTGTAGTCCCAGGTATGGGAGGCTGAGACAGGAGGATCACCTGAACCCAGGAGGCAGAGGTTGCAGTGAGCTGAGATCGCACCACTGTACTCCAGCCTGGTCAAGACTCTGTCTCAAAAAGAAAAAAAAAAAAAGAAAAAAAGAACAAATTTGAGGGTTTCTTAGAAAACAGGCATGAATCAAAGCACAGTATCTTGGAAAAAAAGAAAAAAGAGAGAAGACAGACCCTTTGGCACACCAGCCTCTCCAGGAACCACATGTTAGGAAGAACATGAATCAATGCGATTCATTCAGATGGAGGAAGAACTGACAATGATATCATACTCCTGTAATCCCAGCACTTTGGGAGGCCGAGGCGGGCAGATCATAAGGTCAAGAGATCGAGACCATCGTGGTCAACATGGTGAAACGTTGTCTCTACTAAAAATACAAAAATTAGCTGGGCATGGTAGCACATGCCTGTAATCCCAGCTACTCAGGAGACTGAGGCAGGAGAATTGCCTGAACCCAGGAGGCAGAGGTTGCAGTGAGCCGATATCACGCCATTGCACTCCAGCTTGGTAACAAGAGTGAAACTCTGTCTCAAAAAAAAAAAAAAAGAAAATGATATCACACTTAAACAAAATAATAAAGATCTCTGAGAGATCTTAGTGTATTTAATAAAGAGAAAACCTGAGAGATGTTTGAAGGACTACCCTGGAGGGAAATCAGTCTTCTTGTGTTGACCCAGTAGGAGGAGAACATGCACCCGTCAGTGGAAAAGACTAGCTATTAGATGGTTTCTTCCACCTGACTAAAAGCCAGAGCCCTCTTAGAGCCAGAGTTGTCCAAATGCAAAAGAGACTTCTGAGTCCCCATCTCAGTAATATACAACTATAGCAACGTATGGCCAGCTGATGGAGATGCCAAAGAAAGTATTCAAGCATCAGGCAGGTAGTCAAAATGGTTAAATTTTAATGTTTCTTTGTCCTTTTTGACCTGAGATTTACAGTCAAACAGCAGGTGAATTAGATATTTGCATCAGGCAAACCTGCTCTCTGAGAACCTCCATTTCACCATCCTTAAAATGGTGTCGACATCATAAAGCCCTTCTGAAAGTTATCAGACATACACATGTTCAGTGATAGCTTAGGGCAGAGCATGACACCATCCTCTCTCAAAAATATTAGCTGCTACTTTTATTACTGATACATCCCTCTGAAGGTCCTTTCAGGGCATAATTCAGGAATCCAAAGAATCGATAGGGCACACGTTTCTTAATGCCAGACACCGAAAAGGAAGCACAGAGTAGCTGTAAGAAGAATGAAAGAATCATTGTGGAGGAAACCTGGTGATCTGAACTTTTCTAATGTTTTAAAAATGTATCTTACAAAAATCTTTGAAACATAACAGGCCAGAACAGGTTTTAATGTTCTGTACTTGAACACGGCAAAGAAAGCCTGACCAGAGGCTGGCCTCTCTGTTCTGGGTCTCTGAAGTTAGATCAATAGCATCTGAACTCAACAGGGAGTTTCTCCCCCTTAGGTATCTTCCACCCTTTTCGTCATCCGGGTGCAACCTCCACTCCCAACTGAGTCCATTATTCTTCACTCCCCGACATGTAGCAGAGCTCCAGAGTTTCCCTAAGGTTTTCTCCCTTTACCCAGCAAAGAACATCATTGTGTTCTGGTTTTGAGTTAGGATTTTGAGTGCGTTCTGTGTGTGTCTCTGTAAGGCAGGCAGCCTGAGACCTCACACCGGAGTGTTTCTCCTGCTTTTCAGCACTGAGAACCAGCAGGCTTCCTATCTGTTTCTGGTTATTGGGTGACCCCTGCTGGTCAGTAGGAGCTGTTACTGCCTTTTCTAACTGCCGTGCACTTCGGCATTGAATTCCAGTTGTCAAACTGTGACTGCCACTTTCCACCATTCATCTCACCTTGACTTAGTTGTGAAAACTTCTATTAATGCCTGTTGTGCATTACATATCATCTTTATTGCATTAAATGCAGCCTTTTTTTAAAACACCTCCCCATAAAATGGTTAAATCCATAGCAAAGGAAAACATCTTTTTGTTATAGTCTGTGCTGGTGCATCTTAATGATTCAGTGGTCTCATGCTGACAGAGAAGATGACAATTTTTATACTTTCTTGAAAAATACTAGTCGGCAACAAACGCAGGGACTGCCATATTTTGAAGCCCAGCTGGCAGCACAAAACAACATTTGCTTAACTCTTCGGCCCAGTGCTCTCACTGATGGAACATACATAGCTACCCAAGCATAACACACAGTGATCTATAGCTTACATAGTCAGAAACGATTTTAAATAAGGTTAAAAACATCCTCCCATTTCCAAACTCAACACCCTATCCTCCCTAGACCACTCTATCTGTAAAACCACTAGCATTTGTCTATTGAATAGCTTTTGATTTTGTGCACCTACGATGTAAAAGTCTTGGTTTTCAAATAGGGAAGAGAATGACCAAGTACTACGCAGAAAAGGGAGAAAAGAGTTCTATTTCTGCAGCAACAATATCTCATCTGTCTATCTTAAGCCTCCTACCTATTCATATGTGTTAAATAATTTCAGTGGATCCCAAGATTTTTACTGACCTTTTCATCTTTCTCACAGCTAAAGTAAAATGGTAGCATACATAGAATTCCTTTGGTATTGTAACAACTAGCAACATCTCACTCCCCACCCTACCCGACTCAACAATTCCCTGTAAGCAAAAGTGAGCCTTTAAAGCAATTGTATTGGGCACCCCTATGAATAACAACAGCTCACTTTAGCTGGAGCTGAGATGGGCAACCTCAAGTTCAGCCAATCGAATGTGTGGTCTTCACGTCTCCCCCTTTAGAGAAATGCATAGGGAAACTCCAAATGATGACTCAGAGGTCATCAACTTTAAAAGAAAATGCAGGGAAAGGGAAGGAAGACTGGACACTTACTGGCTATATAGATGTGTATATGTATGTGTATATGTGTTTATAAATGTCCCATGTAAAAACTATTGATAAATGTCTGTAACCTAAAGTGAAAGGTAAAGTCACACCGATGACTAAGTAAGTCCACGGGATTTAAATGAGCCTATCTGTTACCTTGTAATTTCACACTACCAAATTTTAGGTGCATACACCAGGAAGATGATAACCTTACTCTCTTCAGACTTTGCAAGCCACACTATTATTTATTCTTTTCATTCATACTTTCTCTTGAAAAGTCAATTCTCCATAGAGCCTGAAATACTTTTGTTGTGTGTATGTGTTTTTTAAACTCTGAATTCCCATCTCTGTTTGCCTTCATTTTCCTGGCAGAGAAATGCCTCAAACTGAATACAATATTCAAGGCTTTTTAAGAAGGTCCTCATGACTTTCTAATAAAGACCTTGCCTAGGCTTTGAAAGTCAGCCTGTCCAGAGAAGAGTAAGTTCACAGCCTTATCCATTTAAAGTCTTATCACAACTCTCCTTTTTATTTATTGGTATGCCTCTTCTTCTCTCAAAGGTCTTTCTACTTGATGCAGTTCTTATAACATCTTGACCCTTTCAGTAAACTTTAATTTAATTAAATTTTTCTTCTTCTCTGTTTTTTCTCTAAAAGTTTTCACTTTTTGTTGCTTTTTTCTTTCATCTACTCCCTTTTCCCATTTTCCAATATTTCAGTGAACCATAGACCTTTAGAAAATATTTGCAAATCTACACTCACTTCTTATTTATTCATGGTTCTTTTCAGCAATGTTCTTTTCTTTGTAAAGGGCTCAAAGCAACTAACGAAGCTAAGGTCATACTTAAAACACACCTCTTATAAAAACTGAAGAAAAAAAGAAAAAGAAAATGAAAAAATATTTTAAAAGCCCTAAAGTTACTCAGAATTTATTTAAGTTATACAAGGTACACTTTTTTTTTTTTTTTTTTTCAAAGAAATAGTGTGATCCTTTGGGCTCTCTTTTTCCATTCAACTTGAGATTTAAAATTTTTTTCAATTTTATGAGAAGTAAATTCTCCTAATATTGTAAAATTTATCTTACTCTTCTTGAAAAATTCCTGCTCAGTTGCCTTATTTCACAGCTTCTTCCCTTAGGGTATAAATGAAAGTTTGCTTAACAACCTGTATCTCAGCTACACACTCAGCTTAGCCTGGAGAGTTGCTAAGCCACCCTGCTATTTTTAAACCTTTAGCTTTTTCTTTCTTCTGATTAAGGAATAGCTATTTCCTAATCTTAACGTTAGCCAGGCTTTACACAATCTGGATCATAAAGTTTTCATTTGTGATGGAAAAATATCTCATGGTCGATGAGAGCTTGTCTCTTCCTTTTTATATGGCAGATGCCTATGTAGGTATAAACTCCTGAGTCCGAGATTACCCATATACCATCCCTTATTTTCAAATACTGGGATAATGGAAATACATTTGAATCATCAACACCTATTCCTAAAGACAATTCGTTATGGTCTCTGATTGTCATTTCCATAATATTCTTTATTATTTTACCACCAATTTCAAACACCATGACTTAAAATCATAGATCGTACAACAAAAATGGAGTTTAGTCCACCCTCTTCACTTTATAGATGAAAGGCTGAGTGCATAGCTACAGAAGTTGGCTTATGAGTAGCCAGAACAGCATCAAGTATTTGCTTATATGCATATGTCTCTGTGTAACAAGTGCTTATACAGTGCTTACCAGACACCAGAGCCCGTCTGAGCCATTTACAACCCTTGACTTTTGTCAAGATGAGGAAACTGAGACACAAAGGGATTAAGTAACTTTCCCAGGATCACATACCTTGTAGGTGGCAGAGCGGGCTTGAAGCCCAGACAGCCTGGCTCCCAAGTCAGTGCTTTTAATCACCATGCACTCTCTTTTATGATGTCAAACAATCAGTTACATGGTCATCAAAAAAAAAAAAAAAAAAGCCTGTTTTAGCAGCTGGATAAACTGCCTCAATACCAGCTAAGCATACTTTCCATCATCAATCAACACATCTTGGTTTCCAAACTCATTCTCACACTGGAAACCTACACATTCTCTCTAGATATTTGCTCATAGTCAAGGGATGCTTTATCTGGATGTGAATTTCTAAATAAGGAAATATATAAAATCTCACTCCCTTGCCCTCAGGGAAACAAAAACTGAACCAGAAGGTTACAGCAGATTTTTGAAAATCACTCTGTCTGCTCCACTCACAATATGTTTCCATAAGCTCCCTTCTGTCTCCCTAGTGGGATATGAGCATTTCTGAGGCTGGGATACAGAGTAAACACCTTTGTGTTTAACAGATTGGTTGTTTCCCCTGTTTGCCTGTGGCTGCCTTTTGCTTTTCAAGAGCTTCTGGGATTGAGACATCATGCCAGGCACCTGAGGCTAGGCAGGCAACAAACTAAATTGTAGTCCTCTATCTTTCAGGGCCTGCCCTTGTCTAGATCTTCTCAAACCTGTCACACAATGGCTTCCCACAAACAGCACTCTGTGGCCACTGGGATCCTGAGAAGAATGATCCTATTATCAGCTGCTAAGAACACAAGAAAACTAAATGAGTCCACAGCACCGGTGCCAGTATGAGAGGCCCTTAGCACCTGCGATATAAACACCATCATCTACTTAGATTTTCATTATACCAGCAACTACAGCATCAGAGATATTTATTTCTAGTAACATGACAACAAAAGCACACCAGAGAAATATGTTTCTACGACCTGCCTCTTGCCTTAATGAATTTTTGCTTGTAAGGTGTAAAGAAAAAGACATTAATATTGCCTTCCCCTAAGACACAGTCCAACCACTTTGACGGGAACAAGTATTTATGTTGTGGGAGCATTTACTGGCCCTGAAAAGTCTGAAGTGGTTTGAAGTGATTTTGAAGGCATTTTGAGAGATACAAGGCAAACACCATGAAGGGTATTAAAGGAAGCAGATGTCAGGTATGGAATTGTCTGTTTCTACCCACTCGCCTAAGAAGTCAGAAAAGACTGATATTTTATTTCCAAGAATCTATTTCCCATTTATTCTCAAGAGAAGAGAGCCCATTTAAAAGTTGAAAAATCACCAGCACATATTGTGTAAGATTTAAAGTACTGAGAAAAACCTGTAACAAATTAAAGGTGAATTTATAAAATAACATAGAGGTGCTATAGATGGAAGGTTTGCGTGCCTCCCCCAACATTCATAGGTTGAAATTCTAACCCTCAATGTAATGGAACAGGCCAAGCAACCCAAATCTGAAAATCTGAAATCTGAAATGCTCCGAAATCTGACATATTTGAGTGCTAACATGATGCCCAAAGGAAATGCTCATTAGAGCATTTCAGATTTCTGAATTTCAAATCTGGGATACTCAACTGGTAAATACGTATAATGCAAATATTCCAAAATCAGAAACATTTCTGGTCCCACGCATTTGGGTAAGGGACATTGTAATAGGAGGTGGGGCTTTTGGTGGCAGTTAGACTCCGCCCTCATGACTGGGATTAGTGCCCTCATAAAAGAGACCTCAGAGAGCTCCCTCACCCCACCCCCACACGGGGTTACAATGAGAAGGCACCATCTATGCAGAATCAGGAAGAGGGCCTCACTGTACACCAAATCAGCCAGCATCTTGCTCTTCTTGTTCATATGCCCCCTAGTCTGTGGTATTTTATTACAGAAGGCCAAACTGACTAATACAGAGCCTTACAGAGAAGCAATAAGAGTAAAAAAATTTTTGTGAAGTACATCAAATGCCTTCCTTGTTATCATAGTACAGGTTTGGATCTTCATAAAAGCCTGTGGGCTGTCTATAAATATGATTCAGGGTTTTCTCTGCTTTGCTTTTAAATTACTATTCATATTTTTTTCCTTTTTTAGTATTTTTTTTAAACAAGGTATCACATGTTACCCAGGCTGGTCTCAAACTCCTAGGCTCAAGCAATCCTCCTGCCTCAGCCTCCCAAGTAGCTATGAGTACAGGCATGAGCCACCGCCTAGCTTATCATTCATATTTAAATTGGATACTTCAGCTATAGCACTGTTCACATGTACACTGATTCCTTGCTTACTCAAAGAAGATGCCCCAGGCTCTTCTTTGCAACAAATGGCGGATTGGCATAAGCAAGGGCCAGTGGACCAGCCCAAAAACTCTGTCTAATCAGAGGGTCATGATTAGCAAAGCCAGTCAGACTGGCTCCCTTCAAGTTTTGGACTGGGGAACCTGACTGGTCTGGCCTGTGATGGCCACTAGAGTGACCTGGTTCCTTGCTTTTCTATCTTTGTTCAGTACATGTATATCCTTAAAATAAGCTTTGTTTTTTTAATCTAGTTTACATTTCAACTGCCTATAACCAAAAGACCCAAAGGAACACAATATTAAATAAAATCAATGGCAAGTCCATTAATTGGGGCAGTCTTGCATTTTATATTCTGCCTGTTCTGATAACATCTCTACCCTGTCCTTTATGTCCATATTTCATCTTTTATCACTTTCCACTCATTATCTACATCTTTTTCTCCACTTTTCTCCTCGCTGTCTCTCACATATCCATTCTCTCTCACTCTCCTCTCCTCTATACCTATTATAATTCCACTTTCCAGGGGAAATGTCATGGTAAGGGCTATTCCCACCTCTGTTTCTCCTTTCAATATTATCTCATTTAGCTAACTAGGCCCCACAAAGTCAATACTTCATCCTCACCTCATGTACACTTCAAGCAAGCACTCCCATTAAGGATTCACTTTTAATAAATGTATACCTTAGGCAAATACTGGGTAGTTCTAAAATCTGGCTCTTTCAAGAAAGCCATATTGGTGCAATGCTGCAACAAAATACTAAATTTGGTTTTCCAGAGTCAACACAATTCTACAAATATTTATATCAAGATGATACTAATACATTCACCAAGAAACACCAAGAGACAGGGCTCCAACCACTGGTTTCCCTATAATCTGGGAGGAAAAAAGAACATGAAGTAATAACTACCATGCCAAGCAGAATATGACTGCACTGCTATGATGAGAAGGCACAGATGGACACAAGGTTCCGCCAGGACTTTCACCACATCAGAGTGACAACTCCAACGTGTGGACACACTTTACATACTGTGCCCCAGGTACCAACAGCTGAAGTGAACTCTTCTTCACACACACCTGGTAAGGCAAGCATCGGAGTTGCCACATCTGAGAATATGCCAAAAACGGCACCAAGAAGAATCTCAGTAGCATTCTAAATATAACCATGACAGGCTCCCAGCACAAATTTCAGAATAGGAGATAATGATCATTAGCTTCAAACATTTTTCTTTTATTTCTCCCTCTGTATGTCAATGGTTGCATTTTTTTAATCTGTTCTCTTCTCCTATTCAATTTTCATGTGTCTTTTGGAATAAAGTGCCTCAGTTCTCAGTTCCCTTCATGTTCAATTTGCTTTATGGCTCCCAAATCAACACAAAGACCCTTCCCAGGCACGCATCCCACCTTGCCTGTGCTCCGAGTCTGTCTTCCCCAAGAATCGCATTCCATCATATTTTAGCCACAAGTTGGGCAATGTAATTACCTGTTTAAATAGTCTACAGTGAGGTGCAAATGAATGATGAATTTTACCCTCCCAAATGTCTTTACTTTTTAATGACAACTCACTTAAGTCAGAAAACGTCAAATTGATAGGAATATTTTAGATAAAAACCCTCAAAATCATGCCTTATTTCTGCCTCGCTTCAGTTCTCCCAAGTTTACCAGCACTGCCCCCAACTCCACTTGCACTCACACAACTCTGTCCCAGAGTGATACCAGGAATCTCTACCTTAATGTGAGAAGGCTTGTCTCCCACCCTAAAAACAGGTCACCAAAAACCCTAATTAAACATAACTACTATTAGGTAAACTCCCATGCCATTTCTAAGTAAAAATTCAAATTCAGCAAAACTAGAATTTTGTGACCTCCTGTTACTGAATAACAAGTTACCTCGGGCTGGGCGTGGTGGCTCACACCTGTAATCCCAGTCTCTGGGAGGCTGAGGCAAGAGGATAGCTTGCACCCAGGAGTTCAAGACCAGCCTTGGCAACCTAAGGAGACCCACATCACTACAAATAGACACTACAAAAATAAATTAAAAATCAGGCATGATGGTGTATGTCTGTTGTTGCAGCTACTCGGGAGGCTGAAGGGAGGATCACTTGAGCTCAGGAGGTGTAGGCTGCAGTGAACAGAGATTGGGCCATTGCACTCCAGCCTGGGCAACAATGCAAGATCCTGTCTCAAACACACATACACATACACACACACACACACACACACACACACACACACACTCTCTCTCTCTCTCTCTCTCTCTCTCTCTCCCTCTCTCTCTCAAAACTTGGTTGTTTAAAACAATAATGAACCTTGATTATCTCACAGTTTTTGTGGGTCAGGAATTCGAGCATGTCTGAGCTAGGTGGTTCTGGTCCAAGGTCTCTCCTGAGGTTTTAGTCAGGTTATCAGCCAGGACCACAATCATTCAAAGTCCTCTGAAGATGTGACTTGACTGCAGCTAGACATGATGCAGGCCCACTCACTTGGCTAGTCAGTTGAAGCCAGCTGTCGCAGAAGCCTTCAGTTCCTCACCCACCAACCTCCCTGTAAGGTTTCTTCAGTGTCCTGATACCATGGCAGCCGGCTTCCCTCAGGGGAGGGAATCCAAGGAAGAGCAGGCAGAGGCAGCATGTCTCTTATGACCTAGCTTCACAAATGGCTCAATTGTGATTGCTGCTACATTTTCTTGTTTAGAAGTGACTCACTAATCCATTCGCATTCAAGGAAGGCGGTGAAAAGATTACATGTTATCTTTTGATACTGGGCACAGTGTCTCATGCCTGTAATCCCAGCACTTTGGGAGGCTGATGCATGTAGATCACCTGAGGTCTGGAGTTCGAGACCAGCCTGGCCAACATGGTGAAACTTTGTCTCTATAAAAATATAAAAAATAATAAAAAAAATACATAGCTGACCATGGTGGTGTATACCTGTAGTCCCAACTACTCAGGGAGAATCGCTAGAACCCAGGATGCAAAGGCTGCAGTGAGCCAAAATCACACCACTGCACTCCAGCCTAGCAGACTTTATCTTTTGATAAGAAAAACTATCAGAGAATTTTTGGACATATTTTTAAACCACTACAACTCCCATATGTACTTCTTCAGTCTCTGTCTTTACCCAGTTCCTTAATATACCATACTGAGTAAATACTCTATCAAATAAATATTTTTAAAACATTAAATTTCTAAATTTCAAGTATCCTCATAAGCAACATATGGTTTTCAATTCTTTGCCACTAATCCCTTTCTCCGATTTTCCATAAACTTTCTCCACTCCAAATTACACAGTATTATTCCAAAATAAATCTCCTGAGTAATTTGAGGTTCTATTATATAGCATTGCTGCTCCTGAATTGGCATCCATAAAATCAATTTTAATTCATTTGTATGTAGCTAAGTAAAATATTTTATGAGATATTGGATCAAACATCTGTTCTATTTCTTTTGACTACTACTTCAGTAATTGACTTATTTTTGGAAAAAGCAATCAAATTAGTTTCTCATAATTATAGACTGTTTATTGTTCATATTTCATGTCCATTATAACACTTAAATGAGTGGGGTTTTTTCTACAAAGCATTTTTTCCATTATTTTACTAGAAGCTCACACAATCTTATTTACCCAAGTGACCTGCTTCATAATTGAAGTCTGTTTCTTTGGAACAATGACAAACAAAGAATGTTTACCTTACCATTCCAAAATGCAAGGTATATTTCTTTTCTAGTTCATTGATTTGTGCTGCTCAGAAACCATCTCAGGCATTGATAGGAAATGTCAGCTTAGTGAGGCAAGAGTCCACCAAGCAAAAACTATGCAGGTAAACACAGAAATCACCATTTCCTCTCTGCATGTTTGTAAACTGGGTTACCAGTTTAGCAAAAGTCAGTCAATTCATCTAATTAGGTCAAACAACACTGCTGAATTCATTTACTCATTCAACAAACATTTATTGTATACCTGCAATGTATCCATGGCTAGATTAAGATCTTAAATACCCTTAACTCTGAAAGGATCATGATTACCATGCTTTTAGCAAAATAAAACTAGTACTCATATCCAATATAGCTAAGTAAGCCCCTGTGAAGCCTAATCTTCCTGCAGATACCAGCTATTAACTGTGAGCAAAATAAAGCAATCACCTGAAGGCACTGGAGAGTAAATAAGCAGTCAGATTCTGGAGGGAAGACAAAAAAAATTGAAAGAAAAAACCAGACAGGACATGTTTACAATTTTTATGACTTTTAATGAGACCAGCATAAAGGTGATTCCAGGTGAAGTGACTAAAACTTTGACATGAAAAGCCACATATTCCTGACATATTTCTGGCCAGACAAAAAACAATACAGAATGCATAGCAATCGTCGGTACTACAAAGAGAGGGATCACATCTCACAAAGAGAATGAGAGAGCAAGAGCACCACGTTATATAAAGAATCTCTGCAAAATCTCAGCTGCCCAATAAATGCAGGCAGGAAACAGATTCACAGCAGTGCAACTAAGCTAAAACAACTGAAATATGATTTGAACTACTACCAAAAAGAGACTTTTGAGTCCAAGCAAGTAAATTGTCTTATAAAACTCTAACAGAAATATAGCAGATTTGAGAGTTTCTACAAAATAATTTTCTCAATGCCTAGAAGAAAACCTAGAATTAATCAACATGCAAGAAGAAATATGTAACCCATTCTTACAAGAAAATACAAGCAACCAGCATCACTGGTGAGATTATCTGAACACTGTAGTTAGCAGGCAAGAATTTTAAAACAGCTGTTATAATGACGTTCAAGGAAGCAAAGGAATACATGCTCACATTAATAGAAAATTTCAACGGAGAAATATAAATAATAAAAAATGCCAAATGGAAATTCTAAAACAAAAACACACAATTTCTGAAATTAAAAGTTTATTGGGGTGGGACACAGTGGCTCATGTCTATATTACAGCACTCTGGGAGGCCAAGGCGGGTGGATCACTTGAGGTCAGGAGTTTAAGACCAACGTATCCAAAATGGTGAAACCCTGTCTCTATTCAAAATACAAAATTAGCTGGGCATGGTGGTGTAGTCTCAGCTACTCTGAAAGCTGAGACAAGAGAATTGCTTGAGCCTGGGAGGCAGAGGCTGTGGTAAGCGAAGATTGCGCCACTGCACTCCAGCCTGGGCGACAAAGCGAAACTATCTTAAAAAATAGATAAATAACTTAATTGGGCCAGGAAAGGTGCCTCATGCCTATAATCCCAGAAATCTGGGAGGCCAAGAAGGGAGGATCTCTTGAGTCTAGGAGTTTGAGACCAACCTGTACAAAACAGTGGGAACTCATCTCTACAAAAATTTTTTAAACATTATCCGAGGGGGGAGCCAAGATGGCCTAGAGAAGCCAGCACCCAAATGCAACTCCCAGTGAATGAGATGCAGAGGGCTAGAGAACTTCACGATTCCAAACAAGGTGCCAGGTTCATTTCTGTGGGACAGATAGGGCTCTGAAAATAGGCCCAGGGAAGGAGCCACAGGGCAAGAGATGCCCAGGGGGGCAAATCAAGAAGGGGCAGGGGGCGCGTCCCCACCTGAAACGTGTAGCTGGCTCAGAGGGCTGGGGGACTTAACCCCCTCAGTGCTCCAAATCGGATTCTGTGCTTACCCCATCCCTCCTGCAACCCACGGTCCATGAGAGCCCTGCCAGATGGTGGGGTGCCGTGGGTAATCAATGCAAATCTGAGCAGCAGCTACACCAGGTGTGTGTTGCAGGAACCTGGGTGGGAGTTTGAACTAAGGCCAGCAGGACGGACAGTCCCACAGAGGGAGGCAGAGTTGAAAGCAGGGAAATAGACCATAAGGCCTGGCAGGCCCCACCTCCACAGAACTCAAACTGAAGCCCTCGCTAGAGAGCTTGGCAGCAAATACGCCAGCTTGACCCCAACCAGGAAGATCCAGCTGGGGAATGAGAGACGCCATTGGGAAGGCAGGGTCAATCTCACCTACAAACAGACTCCAGGGAAGGATCACCCACCCAGCAACCTGACTGAACCCGAGGGAGCCCAACAACGCCCTCTACAGGCCAAAAAAGATACAGCTCCAACCTCAACAGAAAAAAAACCACTCAGAAACGACTCCTGAAATCACCAACTTCAAAGATTAAAGGGAGATAAATCCACGAAGATGGGGGAAAAAACAGCGCAAAAAGGATGAAACCATCAAAGAACAACACCCCTTCTCCTCCCAGGGATCACAACTCCTCACCATCAAGGGAACCAAAAAAGAATGAATCTGACAAATTGACAGAAGCAGGCTTCAGAAGGTGGGTAATAACAAACATCTGAGTTAAAAGACCATGTTCTAACCCAATGCAAAGAAACTAAGCCTTGAAAAAAGGTTAGATGAAATGCTAACTAGAATAACCAGCTTAGAGAAGAACATAAATGAATTGATGGAGCTGAAAAAAACAGCACAAGAACTTCACGAGGCATACACAAGTTTCAACAACAAAATCGATAAAGCAGAAGAAGGGATATCAGAGACAGAAGATCAAATCAATGAAATAAAACGAGCAGTCAAGATTAGAGAAAAAAGTGAAAAAAAAAGAACAAAGCCTCCATGAACTATGGGATTATGTGAAAAGACCTAATCTACACTTGATTGGCATACCTGAATGTGATGGGGAGAATGAATCCAAGTTGGAAAAGACTCTCCAAGATATTATCCAAGAGAACTTTCCCAACCTAATAAGGCAGGCCAACATTCAAATCCAGGAAATACAGAGAACACCACGAAGATACTCCTCAAGAAGAGCAACACCGAGGCACATAGTTGTCAGATTCACCAGGGTTGAAATGAAGGAAAAAAAGCTAAGGGCAAGCAGAGAGAAAGGTCAAGTCACCCACAAAGGAAAGACCATCAGACTAACAGGAGAACTCTCACAGAAACCCTGCAAGCTAGAAGGGAATGGGGGCCAATATTCAACATCCTTAAAGAAAACAACTTTCAACCCAGAATTTCATATCCAGCCAAACTAAGCTTCATAAGTGAAGGAGAAATAAAATCCTTTACAGACAAGCAATTGCTGAGAGATTTCGTCACTACAAGACCTGCCTTACAAGAGCCACTGAAGGAAGTACTAAACAGGGAAAGGAACAACCAGTACCAGCCACTGCAAAAACATACCAAATGGTAAAGAACAATGATGCAATGCAGAAGCCACAAAAACTAACAGGCAAAAAAACCAGCCAGTAACAAAATGGCAGGATCAAATCCAAACATAATAATATTAACATTGAATGTAAATGGCCTAAATGTCCCAATCAAAAGACACAGACTGGCAAATTGCATAAAAAGCCAAGATCCATCAGTGTGCTGTATTCAGGAGACCCATTTCACATGCAAAGACTCACACAGACTCAAAATAAAGGGATGGAAGATTTACCAAGCAAATGGAAAGCAAAAAAAAAGCAGGGGTAGCAATCCTAGTCTCTGATAAAATGGACTTTAAGCCAACAAAGATCAAAAGAGACAAAGAAGGGAATTACATAATGGTAAAAGGATCCATGCAACAAGAGCTAACTATCCTAAATATATATGCACCCAATACAGGAGCACCCAGATACATAAAGCAAGTTTTTAAAGACCTTCAAAGAGACTTAGACTCCTGCACAATAGTGGGAGACTTTAACACTCCACTGATAACACTGGACACATCAACAAGACAGAAAGTCAACAAGGATATTCAGCACTTGAACACAGATTTGGATCAAGCGGATCTAATAGGCATTATAGGACACTCCACCCCAAATCCACAGAACACACATTCTTCTCAGCACCACATTGCACTTAATCCAAAACTGACCATATTATAGGAAGTAAATCACTCCTCAGCAAATGCAAAAGAATGGAAATCATAACAAACAGTCTCTCAAACCACAGTGCAATCAAATTGGAACTCAGGATTAAGAAAAGCACTCAAAATCGCACAATCACATGGAAACTGAACAACTTGCTCCTGAATGATGAATGGATAAACAATGAAATGAAGGCAGAAATAAAAATGTTCTTAAACCAACGAGAATGAAG
The DNA here is from genome assembly GCF_048565385.1 of Saimiri boliviensis. Lineage (NCBI taxonomy): Eukaryota > Metazoa > Chordata > Mammalia > Primates > Cebidae > Saimiri > Saimiri boliviensis. The sequence continues at coordinate 130,289,500 of NC_133451.1, forward strand.
ACACAATGTACCAGATCCTATGGGACACATTTAAAGCAGTGCCTGAAGGGAAATTTATAGCAAGATATGCCCACATGAGAAACAAGGAACAATCTAAAATTGATACCCTATCATCAAAACTGAAAGAACTAGAGGAACAAGATCAAAAAAACTCAAAAGCAAGCAGAAGACAAGAAATAAATAAGATCAGAGCAGAACTGAAGAAGATAAGAGACACAAAAAATCCTTCAAAAAAAAAATCAATAAATCCAAGAGCTGGTTTTTTGAGAAGATCAACAAAATAGACAGACTGCTAGGTAGACTAATAAAAAAGAGAGAGAGAGAGAGAGAGAGAGAGAGAGAGAGAGAGAGAAGAATCGAATAGATGCAATAAAAAGCGATAAAGGGGAGATCACCACCAATTCCTCAGAAATACAAACTACCATCAGAGATTACTACAAACAGCTCTATGCACACAAACCAGTAAATCTGGAAGAAATGGATAAATTCCTGAATACTTGCACACTCCCAAAACTAAGCCAAGAAGAAGCTGACACGCTGAATAGACCAATAACAAGGTCTGAAGTTGAGGCAGCAATTAATAGCCTACCAGCCAAAAGAAGTCCAGGTCCAGATGGGTTCATAGCTAAATTCTACCAGACATACAAAGAGGAGCTGGTACCATCCCTGTTGAAACTATTCCAAACAACACAGAAAGTGGGAATCCTCCCTAACTCTTTCTATGAGACCAACATCATCCTGATACTTAAATCTGGCAGAGACACAACTAAAAAAGGAAAACTACAAGCCAATATCCATGATGAACATTGAGGCAAAAATCTTCAATAAAATACTGGCAAACCAAATCTAACAGTACATCAAAAAGCTTATCCACGACGATCAAGTAGGCTTCATCCCGGGGATACAAGGCTGGTTCAACATATGCAAGTCTATAAATGTAATTCACCACATAAACAGAACCAAAGACAAAAACTACATGATTATCTCAATTGATGCAGAGAAGGCCTGCGACAAAATTCAACCACCTTTTATGCTAAAAACCCTCAATAAACTACATCTGATCTTTGATAAACCAGACAAAAACAAGCAATGGGGAAAGGATTCCCTGTTTAATCAACAGTGTTGGGAAAACTGGCTAGCCATATGAAGGAAACTGAAACTGGACCCCTTCCTTATACCTTATACAAAAATTAACTCCAGATGGACTAAAGATTTAAACATAAGAACAAATACCATAGAAATTCTAGAAGAAAATCTAGGTAAAACCATTCAGGACACAGGCACAGGCAAGGACCTCATGACTAAAACACCAAAAGCACTGGCAACAAAAGCCAAAATAGACAAATGGGACCTAAGCAAACTGAAGAGCTTCTGTACAGCAAAAGAAACAATCACTAGAGTGAACCAGCAACCAACAAAATGGGAAAAAGTTTTTGCAATCTACCCATCTGACAAAGGGCTAATATCCAGAATCTATGAAGAACAAATGCAGATTTACAAGAAAAACAAACCTATTCAAAAGTTGGTGAAGGATATGAACAGACACTTTTCAAAAGAAGACAAATATGCAGCCAACAAACATATGAAAAAATGCTCATCATCATGGGTCATTAGAGAAATGTAAATCAAAACTACATTGAGATACCATCTCACGCCAGTTAGAATGGCGATCATTAAGAAATCTGGAGACAACAGATGCTGGAGAGGATTTGGAGCAAAAGGAGCACTCTTACACTATTGGTGGGAGTGTAAATTAGTTCAACCATTATGGAAAACAGTGTAGCGATTCCTCAAGGATCTAGAAATAGAAATTCCACTTGACCCAGCAATCCCATTACTGGGTATATACCCAAAGGATTATAAATTGTTCTATCATAAAGACACGATGCACACGTATGTTCATTGTGGCACTGTTTACAATAGCAAAGACCTGGAACCAACTCAAATGCCCATCGATGATAAACTGGACAAAAATAATGTGGCACATCTACACCATGGAATACTATGCAGCCATAAAAAATGATGAGTTTGTGTCCTTTGTAGAGACATGGATGAAACTAGAAACCATCATTCTCAGCAAACTGACACAAGAACAGAAAACCAAACACCACATGTTTTCACTCATAGGCAGGTGATGAACAATGAGAACACTTGGGCTCAGGGAAGGGAACAACATTCACATGGCTAGGTGGGGGGTAGAGGAGAGGGGAGGGACAGCAGGGTTGTGGGGGGAGCGGGGAGGATGGGAAGGGATAACACCAGGAGAAATGCCTGACATAGGCGGCGGGAGAGGGGATGGAGACAGCAAACCACCATGACATGTATGTACCTATGCAACAATCCTGCAGGATGCAGGACATGCAGATGTACCCCAGAGCCCAAATACAGTTTAAAAAAAAATTATCCAGCCATGGTGGCATGCACCTGTAGTCCCAGCTGCTATGGAGGCTGAAGCATGAGGATCCCCTGAGCCCAGGAGGTACAGGCTACAGTGAGCTACGTTCATACTAACGCACCCCAGCCTAGACAACAGAGTAAAATCCAATCTCAAAAAAAAATAAAAGTTTATTTTATTGGCCTAATAACAGTGGAAATGATGGAGAAAAGAATCAGTAACTTGAAGACAAATCAATACAGATATATAGAACATGAGAAAAAAAGATTTTTTAAAGTGAACAGTTCAAGGACCTGAGGGCAACATTAAATGTCCAACAGACATGAACACAATTCAAGATAGAGTGATAAGTCAGGGTGAGGCATATAACTATTAAAGCACCAGTGGCCCAAGACTTCTTAAGTCAGTTTTTAAAAACATCACTTTTTATATTCAGGAAGATCAGTAATAGCCAAACAGGGTATGTGCAAAGAAAACCATACCGAGGCCCATCATAGTCAAACCACTGATAACTGGAGTTAAAGGAAATTCTTGAAAGCAGTCAAAAGAAAATGACATCACATACAGGAATACACAGAATCAAAATTTATGAACAGAAATTGTAACAAACAAGACAAGAAACATTATCTTATTTTTTTGAGTTGCAAATTTTCAGCTTATCAGAAGAGCTTTATTATTTCTACTGATCCCATTTATAACAGAAAACTGTTTCACAATTAAAATGATAAAATACACTTAAACTACAAAGTACCACTTTTATGTATTTTATATGTTGGGGTTCTAAATACACATTTTTAAAATAATTCCTTTTTTTAACTTTAGATTCATGGGGTACATGTGCAGGTTTGTTATATGAGTAGATCTCATGATGTAGAGGTTAGGGCTTCAAATGATCCCATTGACCAAAGAGTGAACATTGTACCTGATAGGTAGTTTTTCAATCTGTCCCCCACTGCCTCCCCAGTTTTGAAATCCCCAGTGTTTATTGTTGCCATCTTTGTGTCCATATGTACCCAATGTTTAGCTCCCTTTATAAATGAGAACATGTGGTAGTATTTGATTTTCTGTTTCTGTGTGAATTCACTTAGGATAACAGCCTCTAGCTGCATCCATGTTGCTGCAAAGGACATGATTCCATTCTTCTGTATGGCTATGTAGTATTCCATGGTATGCAAGTACCACATGTTCTTTATCAAATCCACCACTGATGGGCACCTGGGTTGATTCCATGTCTTTGCTATTGTGAACAGTGCTGCAATAAACATACAAATACAGGTATCTTTTTGGTAAAATGATGCATTTTCCTTTGGCAATATACCCAGTAATAGAATTGCTCCTCAAATGATAATTCCATATTTAGCTCTTTGAACTATTTTCAAACTGCTTTCCACAGTGGCTGAACTAATTTTCATTCTCACCAATAGTGTATGAGCATTTGCTCTTTTCAGCAACCTTGTCAACATCTGTTATTTCCTACCTTTATAATAATAGCCATTCTGCCTGGTATAAGAATGGTATCTCATTGTGGTTTTGATTTGCATTTCTCTGATGATTAGTAATGTTGAACATTTTACATATGTTTTTGGCCACCTGCATGTCTTCTTTTGAGAAGTGTTTATTCATGTCCTTTGCCCACTTTTTAGTGGGGTCTTTGTGTCTTTCTCGATTTAAGCTCCTTATAGATTCCAGATATTAGTCAGCTGTTGGATGCATAGTCTACAAATATTTTTTCAATTCTCTTGGTTGTCTATTTACTCTGTTAGTAGTTCCTTTCGATGTGAAGAAGCTTTGTAGTTCAATTTGGTCCCAACTGTCAATTTTTGTTTTTACTGCATTTGCTTTTGAGGGTTTACTTATAAATTCTTTGCCTAGGCCAGTGTCTAGAATAGTATTTTCTCAGGTTTACTTCTAGGATTTTTATAGTTTGAGATCTTACACTTAATTCTTTAATCCATGTTAAGTTAATTCTTGTATGTGGTTAAAGGTGAGGGTCCAGTTTCATTCTTCTGCATATGGCTAGCCAGTTTTCCCTACAACAATTTATTGAATAGGGTATTCTTTCACCACAGTTTATTTTCATCAACTTTGTAGAAGACTAGTTGGTTTTAGGTATGTAGCTTTATTTTAGGTATTTTATTCTGTCCCATTGGTCTATGTGTCTAATTTTGAACCAATACCATGATGTTTTGGTTACTGTAGCCTTGTGATATAGTTGGAAGTTTTATAATGTGATGTCTCTGGCTTTACTCTTTTTGCTTGGGATTAATTTGGCTATTTGGGCTCTTTTCTAGTTCCATATGAATTTCATAATTTTTAAATTCTGTGAAAAATGACAGTGATGCTAGGTGCAGTGGTTCACTCCTGTAATCTCAGCGATTTGGGAGGCTGAGGTGGGTAGATCACTTGAGGTCAAGAGTTCGAGATCACTTGGTTGACATGGTAAAAACCCACCTCTACTAAAAATACAAAAATTAGCTGGGCATTGTGGTATGTGCATGTAATCCCAGATACTCAGGAGACTGAAGCAAGAAAATCACTTGAACCCAGGAGGTTGCAGTGAGCCAAGGTCATACCACTGCACTCCAGCCTGGGTGACACAGCCAGACTCCATCTCAAAAGAAAAAAAGAAAGAAAAAAAAAAAGAAAAATTATAGAAAGAAAGAGGATAAAATTTATAAGAAAATAAAAACCTTTGAAAGTAGTGGGTTTCAGGAACAAGAGAGATGTTCCTTGATTCACTGACAATTACTGCAGTTAAAACAATGAAACCAGGAGATCTAGTGGACCCAGGCATTAATAACAGAAGTTGTAATTCGAAGGCGCTAACAATTTAACCCTGCAGGATTGAACAAAGCAGCTGCTGCTAGCACAAAAAGTAACTACTGTGAAATAATGCTTGATCCCTACTTCACTCTTTAAGGCAAATTTCATTTAGATCTAAATTTATATCTAGAGAATAACACTGTAGATGTAGTAGAATAAAATAACTACTAAATTTATATCTAGAGAATAACACTGTAGATGTAGTAGAATAGAATAACTACTATGATCTAGCACAATCCATAGCACATTTTCAAGACTAAAATGGGTAGTAATAATAATGCCCCACACCATTTTTAAGAAATATTCCAGCATTTTACATGCCTCTTCTTCCTAGAATGTTCCCTCTGCTGTCTCAGTAAGGTTTTTAACTAGCTACCTATGATTGCAGACTTTATTTGCTAAAATAATAGGGACTGTCTCTAAACTGCAGAGATTAAAACATAACCTATGAATTGAAACTGCAAAGAAACCACCACATTAGCCAGAGTGGCTTCAGCCTCACCATAGTCATGAGAGGGGGACTGCTACATATATTAGCTCACTACATATTGTTATTCAGTTAAAACACTGGAAAAGTTCATTTTCTTTCTCGTAACCAATAATACTGATGAGGCTCCACTAAGGGAAGAAAGCCCAAGAGTGGAAGTATTTTTTACTGGGAAGCAGCTTAGTTTCTGAGAGCTGCCTTTGCTTGTTGAGAATCCTCAATTCTGAGACCCTCCACCCATCTCCTTGATGAATGTCTTTGGTCTTCCTTTCCACATTTCTCATTCTGGAATATTGAATAATGCAGTGGAATCAAAAGAATATTTCTGATGGGCCCCTGGTCTTTCTTCTCCCAACCAAACTTATTATGCCATTCTTTTTATCCTTCCAATTTATGCAATGACAAAAACAAAATAAAAGTTCTGTTTCCGTAACTCACAAAAAGGCAGAGCCAGCTCCATGTATCTTGTTTTCTTTCTATAAGATGGCTCCTTTATTCAGCCTGTCATTGATTGGCATTTGGGTTGATTTCATGTCTTTGCTATTGTGAATAGTGCTGCAATGAACATACACATGTGTGTCTCTTTATAACAGAATAATTTATATTCCTTTTGGTATGTTTCCAGCAATAAGATTGCTATGTCAAATGGTATTTCTAGTTCTAGATGTTTGAGGGATTGCCACACTGTCTCCACAACAATTGAACCAATTTATATTCCCACCAACTGATGGGCTGGATAAAGAAAGTGTAGTACAGTACACACACACCTCATGGAATACTATGCAGCCATAAAAAGGAACAAGATCATGTCCTTTGAGGGACATGGATGGAGCTAGAAACCATCATCCTCAGAAAATTAACACAGGAACAGAAAACCAACCACCACATGTTCTCACTTATAAGTGGGAGGTAAAACAATGAGAATACATGGACATAGAAGGTGAACAACACACACTGGGGCCTGTGGAGGCAGGGAGGGAGAGAGCATTGGGAAAAATAGCTAATGCAGGAAGAACATCAGGAAGAATAGCAAATGCATGCTGGGCTTAATACCTAGGGGATGGGGTGATCTGTGCAGCAAACCACCATGGCACATGTTTACCTATGTAACGAACGGGCACATCCTGCACATGTGCTCCAGAACTTAAAATAGAAAGACCGTTTCTGAAATTATTTTGAAATTAGAAAGAACATTCATATTTTATGTGGACTGCTTTTAAAAATAAGTTACAATGAACATCACTGTGAGTGTGATAACAGAATCAAGTCGTACTATCACAGGCACCCTTTGGAATTAATTCTACCGTTTGTCAAACACAGTAAGACACTGCTTTTGACCTGCATCTCCTGAAATTCCTGGAGCTGTTAACAATCAAGTCAGCCTATGTTTCAGCAGTTTTGTATTTGTGGTTTTACTATTCAACTTCAGGAAACCGTCTGAAAAAGACCCGGTGCAGCCTCTCTCCTGGACACTCAGAACAAGAGGATACTCACCATTCACCATTCATGTCACCTTGATGGTTCCTCCCTCTTCCCTTGACTTGTGGCATTTCTTAGATGCTTTGTTAAAGGAAGGACATTAAGCCTATGCACGAATTGCTTTAGAATTTTAAGAATCCTGCTCCAGCTGTGTGGATTCATACAGCACATTGTACACTGCCCCCAGGACACAGTTCAGAGGCATATCTAGGTCACAGGCTGCATTTATAACAATCAGTTATTCAATCATGGTCTTGATTTGCTCCCTGGTGAACTCAGCTCAAAAGAAAACTTAAAATCCCATTACAATCCTGTACTTAGATAAGAATGAGCAGATCTTTGTCTTAAGACTGTTCTATCTTTTGCATTGTTAGTTCCTGAGGAACTGTTTCCAGCTGACGGTGTTAAAATTGGAGACTAGTTATAATTCTGCAGATGGATATTCTTCCCTAAAGATCCTTTAGACTGAGCCCAGGAGGTTGAGGCTGCAGTAGCCTTGATCACACCACTGTGTTCTACCATGTATGACAGAGCAAGACCTTGCCAGAAAAAAATAAAAAAATAAAAAAACTTTAGCCTGCATTTTAAGGGCAGTAACCAAAACAGCAGCAAATCCTCCTAGTTTACCAAGCAAGGCAAGTGAGACGGAGCAGGAAAGAGATCTGGTTGACTGTCACACACAAATTAGTAAAAAGAAGTTCATCCTAAGTCTTTGGTCCAAAGTCAATGGTACACATGGTCACAGGCTATGTTTTTTACCCACTTGCTTCATTGATGGTCTCACAAGACCCTGTGTTCAGAATTGCCCCCACAGCTTGATTTAATGTTCTGCTGATGCGGTCTTAAATTCTGCTTATTTTTCAATAAAGGCTCTGCATTTGCATTTTGCACTGGGTCCCACAGATTGTGCAGCCAGTATATTGTCAACTCCTTTCTCTTTACAAACATCATGAAACAGGAAAAAAGAAAATGGGAAGCCAGTTGAAGCAGAAGTGGCTGAGAATCAATTATGGCTCTGGGGGCTCCACAATATTTCTCTCTTCACTCCCAGCCCCCGCTCACCAGCCTGAGTCATTCAGCAAATTTTAAAAGTATGCCCTCTGACTCCTCAATTACAATCTTCTCTGATTTCAAATAAGGTGCTAAACAATCATAAGACATATGTTCATGCCTTTTATCATGCTCCCTGGAAAGATCCATCATATGTAATAAAGCTACAGGAGAGGAGTCTGCTATCGCACAAGGTCCTTGAGAGAAGTTGGGGAAAAGTAACTCTAAAGAAGTGAAAGTGACTCTGGAAGAAATTTTTTTTTAAATACCTTAAACACTCATGAAGAAGTAAAATCAATAATAGGATGACATTCCCCAGAAAATTGTCAAGTTCCCCCTATTTGTGAAGAATCAGCCCAGAGTTCCGTGATGCAGAATCATGACAAAGGGGTACAAAATTGCAAGACCCACATCGTGCCTCAGAAGACAGCCAAGACTGGCAGGGTGTGGTGGCTCACATCTGTAATCCCAGCACTTTGGGAAGCTGACATGGGCAGATCACCTGAGGTCAGGAGTTCGAGACCAGCCTGGCCAACATGAAGAAACACTGTCTCTACAAAAAATATAAAAATGAGCTCATGTGGTGGTGCATGCCTGTAATCCCAGCTACTCGGGTGGCTGAGGAAAGAGAATAACTTGAACCTGGGAGACGAAGGTTGTAGTGAGCAGAGATCGCACCACTGCACTTCTGCCTAGGCAACAGGGAAAAAGTCTGTCTCAAAAAAAGAAAGAAAGAAAAGAAAGACAGCTGTAACTGCAGCCTGAACAAATAAGAGGTTTGCCTTTTGTCAGCAGAGAAAAGAGAGAATTTAGCAAGAGCAGTTCTGGTTTTTCAAAGACTCAACATTTGCCACATGCAAGAGTGAGCCTAGGAGAGATGAGAGAGAGAGAGCTATTGATTCCTGGGAAGAGTATTCAGTGTGTGTGTTGGGTAGGTACGGAGGTTGTTGAGGGGAGATGAAATTCACATCTGCCCTGGAGAATAAAGTTTGATATATGTTATGTGGTATTTTCTCTTAATTAGCCTTCTTAATTAAACTTTATGGCAAAAACACTTGCCTTTTATTTCAGATATCCCCTGGAGTGCTGAAAAAAGGAAATGTGCCACCAGGAATTATTCCATAAAAGTAATTACCTGAAGGAATTCATGAAGTAAATGTACTGATTCAGGTGTTACATATACTATTAGTCACATTTGAAAAATCTTGGTACAAACAAAATATTTTTATCCTCTGTGGTTAGTATCAGCTCTGAAGAAGTCATTTCAGTGCTGAAGTGACAAATGTACGTGCTACAACAGTGGAAAGAGAGACAATCTGAGAATATCGATTTTGGATCTAAGTCTACTTCTGCTACAACCTAACTATAGGACAGTAGCCAAAGATTACCCATATTCAATTCCTCTATCAGAAAAGGAAATGCTTACATCAGTGGTTCTCAAAGTATAATACCAAAACCAGCAACATCAGCATCACTTGGGAACCAATTAGAAATGCAAATTAGAGGCCAGGCCTGTAATCCCAGCACTTTGGAAGGCCAAGGCAGGTGGATGACTTGAGCTCAAGAATTTGAGACCAGTCTGGCCAACATGGCAAAACATCTCTACTAAAATTACAAAAAAATTAGCCAGAGGCACCTGTACTCCCAGCTACTTGGGAGGCTGAGGCAGGAGAACCACTTGAACTCAGGAAGCAGAGGTTGTGTGGGTTCAGATCATGCCACTGCACTCCAGCCTTGGTGACAGAGTGAGACTGTTTCAAAAAGAAGAAAGAAAAGAGAATAAAGGAAGGAAGGAAGGAAGGAAGGAAGGAAGGAAAGGTAAATTAGAGAGTGAAGTCAGCAAGATGGCAGAATAGGAGGTCACCTGCTTGTATCCCTCCACAATAAGAATTCTGCATCCAACTACAGACAAAAGTTTATTTGTGGGAGGTTTGGGGTTCAGAGAGGAGGTTGTATAACCCCACTAAAGCCCAATAACTAGGAGTGTTTTTTGAGAATGCAAACCCACACTCAGGTGGCAGACCTGGTGGTGGTGCTCCCGGGTTCAAGCCCAGAAACCTCTATTACCCAATGGGCTTGGCTGTAGCCTCACCTAGCCTTGAGCTTGCAACCAAAACCATCTGCCAAGGAGTCTAGAAACAATCACATGCTAGTATCTTGGCAGAGAGGCTTATCTACTCAATGACATTGGTCTTGGCAATGGACCTGAAAGTTGCCCTGTAGCTCAGCTTCCAGCACCTCTAAGCTGTAGTTCCAGATTAGGACAGGCACAAACTGCACAAAGTGACAGGCACAAAGCTCAAACAAGAACCTAGATGGAGACTTGCCCATAATTCAAAGCCTGAGAGTTACTCACCTGAATGAGACTCCCTGACAGGCTTCTCAGCCTCCATCTTACAGCAGATCCTGAAGGGGACCAGTCTCAGTTTAGGCCCCTCTTCCTGCAGTCTAAGCAGGGAACTGTGGCAGATGTGAGCCTATCTGAGCCACTGAGGCCGGCTCACCAGCTTCCATCCCACAGCAGATTCTGAAGGAGCCAAGTCTCCGCTTGAGCCCCTCTTGCAGTCTGAAGATTGTCCTACCTGTTCAGGGAACTGCTGGGAGTGTAACCTCTCTGGGCCTTCGGGACAGTCAGGACAGGTTTCCAGGCTTGATTCTCTGGCCAGCTTTCCTACACAGCCCAGGTACCCTACTTGGGTCTTCCCCAAGTCCTCTGCGCTGGAGCATCACTCCAACCTTGAAACCCTTGTGAGACTCACAGCAAACCTGGGCTTCTGGTGCCCTCTAGGGCTGAAATAGCTGTAGCACTAATGAACTTAGGGAACACAAATCAGTCTGCTTAGAACTTCTGGACAGGGCTACTAAAGGAGGGCAGGTACAAACTGTACGAACTGGCAGGCACAAAGCCAGACTGTGAAGAATGGAATAAATACCTAATTATTCAATGCACAGACATTAGCACGTTAACAAGAATCAAAAATAAACAGGAAAATATGACCTCACCAAAGGGAAAAAATAATGTAACAATGACTGACCCTAAAGGAATGGAGGTATGTGATTTGTTCAGACAAGAAAATTAAAACAGCTGTATTTAAGGAAGCTGAATGAACTATAAGGAAACAGAGAAACAACTTAGAAATTTATCAGAGAAATTTAACAAAGATTGAAATAATAAAAATCAAAATCAAAGAGAAATCCCAGAGTTGAAAAATGCAGCAAATGAAATGAAAAATGGGATAGAAAGCATCAATAGAAGACTTAATCAAGCAGAAATAAGAATCTATGAACTAGAAATAAACAGTTTCAAGCTCTATTCAAAACCTACTAGGTCAAAAACTCTAGCGAAACAGACTAGCAATCTGTCTTTTAACAAGCCCTTTGAGTGATTCTGATACATCCTGAAATTTGAGAACCATTGAATGACATGACCTCTAACTCCCTTGACAGCTTAAGAATTCTACAGCATTATAATCACCATCATCAGTAACAGAGCTATCTCTTGACATCTTTCTCCCTCTCTTCTGTTCAAAGCACTTTCTATACAATAATCTGTTTAGTTATCACAGTACTCTGAGATGTAAAAGCTATTGTTATGACATCTTGGTTAATAAAGAAACTGAGACAGACAAGGGTCATGCAGCTGTAGTGAAACTGCACCACCAAATTCTTCAAGAAATGACTTGTTCTTCCAGCTCTTTCCTTGGCTGCTGAGAACAACCTTCCTCAAGGGTATAGCCTTTCCAGGGAAGCCTTTCCTTGGTGTCAAGCCTTACTACTTGATAAAGTAATGAATCACAAAAGTGTTTAAAGACCTAAACTATGCAACAGCTCTGACAGGCTCATAAACTCCAGAGGGCTCCATAGGATTGGCGAGGCTTTGTCAGGCCTGCATCACAGTTCAGTTTCACTTTCTTCACAATCTTGCTTCCTTCTTCCTTTCACTTGTATTTATCCTGAAATATCCTGCACACCAAACTACTCAGTGTCTGCCTCTGGAGAATCCACATAACAACAGTAGCTGACTAAAAGTTAGAGGTCAGTAATAGGTAGAGCCAATGTTCAAACACTGGCAGATGTGAGATCTGGTTCCAGGGCACAGGGGAGGCTCTGCTCCCCCACTAGGATGTTCTTCCAGGCTCTTGGTCCCTCACTCACCCAAGAATGAGAGGGAGAATCCCACTGGGCACAGTGAGTAATACTGATATCCAAAGAGTTTTGCAGGAAGTGATTCATTTAGGCAGAGAGAGAAAAAGGAGAAAGAAAGAAAGAGAGAGCCGCTCCCACCAGGTTGTAGAAGGGGATCTGGAAACGGAGTCCATCCGGATGAGAGAGAATGGGACTTTTAACCTGGGTGACATACCCGCCCTATGAAGGGAGTTCCTTTAAACTTCTGCTGGAGTGATTGATCTTTGATTTTTTTCCCATGTGTGCAAAAGTTAAAGATCTCTAGTCTCCCGGATGGACACGTGGGCGGAAGTACGGTGCTGGGAAGTTCTTGCCTTTGAAACCACGCCCCCTGTGGAACAGGGAAGGGAATACATTCCCTCAGATGGACCCTACTACACCTTAGGCGCTTACTATTAGGTTGATCTAGATCCTATCATTTGTCGCCCACTTGGACTTGGAAATTAGTGACACAAGCTTTTGAACGTGATATCTTAGAAATAATTTTACAAATGAGAAAACTAAACCTAGAGGATATTTCCTAAGATTTCCCCTGGTTTGTAAACAAGCCCTGACTTGGTCTGAGATGCTCTGACCCCTAGTGTTCTACCATGTCAGTACCACCCACCTTAAGGAAAATAGTCACATACCAGTGAGATAAGGTTTTTGAGGTAAGTTATAATTTTATTGGGGAACACTTGACACAAAGCCCAGCTTCAAACAATCTATTTCTATACCTAAAAAGATCAATAATTGGTACTATGTTTGGCAGAGAGGCTATGGAGCAGATGAAAAAGGAAAGCAAAAATTTTCATCATAAAAATAAACGAGCACTTCCCAAATAACATAAAGGCCTTTCCAAATCCTTGCAACACTTTCATTATGAAAGGTCAGAAATTACAGCTTCACAACATTTCCTGAAACGTGGCAAACCTAGACCCCAACTCCCTGATATTAGAAAGGCCATGCACCCACTCCTTCCAGGAAACCTTCAGATTGGCTAAGGGCACAGGTTTCTGAGTCCAGGAGGCTATGGTCCAAATCCCAGCTGTGCTCAGACATATTGTATTACCTTAGAAAGTTCATTTCTCTGCTCCACAGTTTTCTTATCTGAAGACTAAGGACATTAATAATACCCATTTTATAAGAATCTGTAAGGATTGAAAGCAATATTGCTCAGGTCCTGACACATGGTAAGTACTGAATAAATGTTAGAAGCTACCCAGGTACTTGCTATTGCAATTATTATTATTAATAAGTACAGTCATTTGCTTGAATCACATACCTCAGGTAGTATGGGAAAGAATATAACAAGTATCAGTGACTCTTCAGGCTGACTAAAGTGACTAGGTGACCTTTTGACCAAGAGGACATAATCATGGTTTACTGCAAGCAATGAAGTCCCAGGGACTTTTTTTTATAAGAATCTATCAGAATGACAGAAGACAGTGGACCACCTATGGAGAAATCCACCCAGTCAGGTAACAGCCTTACTATGAATCGCTTAAGCACCACAAGCCAGTTTTCCAGGAGCACTAGAACTCCAAGATTCACCAGATTATCATAGCAAATCCATAGAAGCATCACTGCTTGCCAGGAGGAAATCACTGTTGAATTCATTTTCCCAACTTCTAACACAAGATCAAAATCAAGGTTGGGAATTATGAGGCTTCCCACATGCTCTATTGGAGGAACAACCCTTTGGCCTAACTAATTCCTCTTTTTCCTCCTTCCTACCATCATAGATAATAAAACAGGGTAATTTTTCTATGAAAAACATGGACATTACTATTATTTCTAGAGTTCTAATAATAATAATAGCTATTATTACACAGCATTTACTACATGCTAGGCCAGTCTCAAGCATCTTACAATCCTGTCATTTAATTTAAATAACAATTCCATGAAAAGAGTTTTGTTGTCCTCTTGTACAAAGAAATGGAGTACTTGGCCAGGCGTGGTGGCTCACTCCTGTAATCCCAACACTTTGGGAAGCCAAGGAAGGCAGATCACAGGTCAGGAGCTCGAGACCATCCTGACCAGTATGGTAAAGCCCCATCTCTACTAAAAATACAAAACTTAGCTGGCGTGGTGGTGAGTGCCTATAGTCCCAGCTACTTGGGAAGCTAAAGCAGATCACTTGAGCCCAAGAGACGGAGGTTGCAGTGAGCTGAGATCGCACCACTCCACTCCAGCCTGGGCGACAGACAGAGTGAGACTCCATCTCAAAAAAAAAAGAAGTAGTCCATTTCTTTTACAGGCAGTGGCTCACACCTGTAATCCCAGCACTTTGGGAGGCCTAGGTGGGCAGATTACCTGAGGTCAGGAGTTCAAGACCAGCCTGGCCAACATGGTAAAACCCCATCTCTACTAAAAATATTTTAAAAATTAGCTGGGCATGGTGGTGGGTGCTTGTAATCTCACCTACTTGGGAGGCTGAGACAGGAGAATTGCTTGAACCTAGGAGAAAGAGGTTGCGGTGAGCTGAGATAGTGCCACTGCACCCCAGCCTGGGTGACTGAGGGGAACTCTGTCTCAAAAAAAAAAGAGAAGATGAATTAGCAAGACTGAGAACTAGGCTCAAGTTTGGTAGGAACCATGGTGTCCCCAGAACTGAAGCAGCAAGCACAATATACTTTGATCATAGCCTAGGCAGACACCAGCATTGGGATAAATACATTCCAATTGGTTTTACATTATTTTATCTTCTGTCCAAGATTAAGGTCAGGAGCATCTAATTTTGCCTAGCTTGGGTCATATTCCTGCCCCTTTGTTATAGGAGGACAGATAATAAACCCACCTTTTCAAGTTCCATGAGACAAACGTAATTTCTTGGAGTGCCAGTAGAAAGGGAAAGAGATGCTGGAAAATAAAAGTATATAACTCATGTCAATTATTGCCTGAAAATCCTAGGACAGCTTATACATGTAATATGAATGCAATGAGGAAATCAGAAACTATCTAGAAAGGAAAAAGATACGAACATCCACAAGATTCATTTCAATTCAAAATGGGGCTTAGCCTCATGGAGACGCTCAGTGGCCTCCATGATAGAAATAGTAACTCTAAGAAAAGCATTCTGGAGATTCTGGTACTGGATAAATACCTAATTGTAATGACTACTGCAATTTAGGAACTTGAATTAAGTAACAATTTCCAGAAGACAGAGAGGAGGTATTGATCCCAGTGAAGACTATAACTCACATGCTTCAGAGAAAAGATGCTGTTCTCAGGACTTTGCTCTCAATAGAGTTATGGGCAGGAGGCCTAGTTATGGGCAGGAAGCCTGGCTATGGGAGCCACCGCTATAGAAGAATATAGGTTTGGAGTTTATCCAAGAGGAGTGGAGGCCTCTGAACACTGTTCAAAGGAAACAAAGTAAAAACAATATTCTTGAAAAGTAAAGAAAACTAATCTCACCCAGGCAGCCAATTTCCAAAAAGGACTGCTCTTGCAGTTAAAGGAAGGAGAAGTGCAATGCCAAACTGAAAGAAAAAATGTCAAGAAGAGTCAGGCCAAACACTTTGAATCAAAGTGTCATCTTCAAAGGAGGGCATTTCTGAATAAGAAAATACTATACTCACAGATCAGTCTTGTAAAAGCCTTGGACAGTATGATTCTTAGAACAAAATGTTAGGTATGCTCCAACATGTTATTTTCAATTACACATGAAGCAAAAAGACCAAAATACTTATTTAAGGTAAATAGCGATCCCCAAAAAAAGACTCCTTAGTGGAGAGAGGCACCAAAAGTGTAATGACCAGGATAAGTCTTTTAGTGTATTGATGCTTAATATTAGACGCTCACTGGAATTACTAGAGATTCTAATTAAACTGGCCTGCGGTACAGTCTGGGTATTGGGATTTTTTAAAGCTCCCCAGGTGACTCTAATATTCAGTGAAGATTGAGAATTACTGCTTCAGGATAAAAATCAAGTATCATTACACAGCAAACAGTTGCTTATGGAGAAAGCACTCCTTTGTGATAAATTTGCAAAAACAAATATATTTCATAAGGCGAGTTACTTGATGAATTTAATAGCACACAAGAGATTTGTTCCAATAGTGATAAAATACAAAAATAAAGGCACATTTCTATTAGGTTGGTGCAAAATTAATTGTGGCTTTGTCATTAAAAGTAATGGCAGGGCTGGGCCTAGTGGCTCACACCTGTAATCCCAGCATTTGGGAGACCGAGGTGGGTGGATCACAAGGTCTGGAGTTCAAGACCAGCCTGGCCAAGATGGTGAAACCCCATCTAAAAATACAAAAATCAGCCAGGCATAGTGGTAGGTATCTGTAATCCCAGCTACTCGGGAGGCTGAGGCAGAGAATCACCTGAACCTGGGAAGCAGACGTTGCAGTGAGCCGAGATCATGCCACTATATTCTAGCCTAGACAATAAAGCAAGACTATTTCCAAAAAAAAAAGGGAGAACAGGCCAGGTGCAGTGGCTCACACCTGTAATCTCAGCACTTTGGGAGGCCAAGATGGGCACATCCTAAAGTCAGGAGTTCAAGATCAGCCTGACCAACATGGTAAAACCCCATCTCTACTAAAAGTAAAAATAAATGAGCCAGGCATGGTGGCACGCACTTGTAATCCCAGCTACTCAGAAGGCTGAGGCAGGAGAATCATTTGAACCCAGGAGGCAGAGGTTGCAGTGACCCGAGATTATGCCACTGCACTACAGCCAGGTGAAACAGGGAGACTCTGTCTCAAAAACAAACAAAAAAAAAGTAATAGCAGTTAATATTGCACCAACCTAATATTATACAGTAAGGGAAGGCCAGACACGCAGCTCCACCTGTAATCCCAGCACTTTGGGAGGCCAAGGCAGGCAGATCACCTGAAATCGGGAGTTTGAGACCAGCCCGACCAACATGCAGAAACCCAATCTCTACTAAAAATACAAAATGAGCCAGGTGTGGTGGTGTATGCCTGTAGTCCCAGCTACTCAGGAGAATCACTTGAACCCAGGAAGCGGAGGTTACAATGAGCGAAGATCACACCTTTGCACTCCAACCTGGGCAACAAGAGCGAAACTCTGTCTCAAAAGAAATAAAGTAGGGGAGCGGGTATTCAAATTTCACTCACTTCTCTCCTTCTACCTCCCATTCCAAAGCCAGCCTTAGTTAGACTACAACATTAATGCTACCATGGACTAGCCTGAGAATGACACAAATATTTTAGGGTATGAACTCCATCCTAATAATAAAAACTGATAATTGTATTGAACTTACTCCTCACAGAGATTTCAAAGACATTTTCACATTTAATATTCATAGGTGAAACTCAGTGAGGTTGTTGTAAGAAGGCATTACTTTACAGAACTGGAGAGGTTTAGTAACTGTCCTATGCATCTGGTGAAGGCCTTGGGAAGCTTCCAATCATAGTGGAAGGCAAAAATGGGAACAGGCAAGTCACATAGCAAGAGCAGGAGCAAGAGAGCAGAAAGAGAGGTGCCACACACTTTCAAAATAACTGAACCTTATGTGAACTCAGAGCAAGAACCAACTCATCACCAAGGCGGTGGCACTAAGCCATTCACGAGGGATCCACCCCTGTGATCCATACACCTCCCACCATCCTCACAGCCAACACTGGGAATCACATTTCAACACGAGATTTGGAGGGGACAAACATCAAAACCGTATCACTAGGCCAGAGCAAAGAGTGTTCTAAAGGGAATAAAAAAGAGAGAGAGAGAAAAGTTGTAAGGGCAAATCATAAAGAACTGAGCATGCATGGCTAAAGCCTCCAGTAAGGAAATGACATGGCCACAACTCTGCTTTAAGAAGTTTATAATGACTGGACCTCTTTGGGTCTGGAACCCTTTATTTGTTAAAGAAGGTAAGGCAGCTGGGAAGTTTACCCGGTCTCCCACTTTACAATCGTGTGATTTAATGTGGCTGCCCATGAGGAAACCATTGTATCTTCTTCAGGAGGGAAACAATGGAATGAAAGGGATGGTTTAAAAAGATGAGCCTGTCAGCAAATATCTATTGCAAGAATTACTGTGTTGATAACACTCTCAGCATAATACCTGCTATCTTTATGTCATATTTTAGATTCCTGGGAAAACCTTTGATATACACCAAACCATGAAGCATAAATCATTAACTGAGGAGACGCAGTATGTTTCTCTTTCAGAAAGCATAATGATATAATTGCAGAATGGTTTCAGATGAGAGTTTTAAATGAGGTACTTGGAGTGGTGAAATATGTAACACTCATGAACTGTTTGACACTCACGGATCCAGCCGCTTTTCATGTATTCAACATAATATTGAGCACTGCAATGCGCCAGGTTTAGTACTAGGTGAGGAATACAGCAGGAAGCCACACTGACATGGGCTTTTGTAGAGCTTACAATCGATAAACATGCAGATTCGAACAGCCAGTAGCACTATCAGGAAAAACACCGAAGATAATGAGCCATTCTAGTCTATGGGCCTAATCTAGACTGGAGTGTAAGAAGAATTGACGAGTCTTTTGTGAGAGAGATGTTTAATATGAGAGCAGGCTGAACGGTGGATCATGCTTGTAATCTCAGCACTTTGGGAGGCCGACATGGGTGGATTGCCTGAGCTCAGGAGAGTTTGTGAACAGCCTGAGCAACACAGTGAAATCCCGTCTCTACTAAAATACAAAAAATTAGCCAGGCATGCTGGTGTGCTTCTGCAGAACCAGCTGCTCAGGAGGCTGAGGCAGGAGAATCACTTGAACCCAGGAGGTGGCGGTTGCAGGGAGCCAAGATCACGCCATTGCACTCCAGCCTAGCAACAGAGCAAGACTCCATCTCAAAAACAAAAATAAAAATAAAAAATGAAAACAAAAAAAAAAAAAGATCAGAGCTGAAGGATGAGAAGTCCGGTAAGTCAGAAATAAGGAAAATACCTCAGGTAAGGGGAGGGATCATTTCCTTTGCTTTTCTGTAAGAATATAGTGAAGACTAAAAGACTGCTTATAAGGCAAAGGGTAGCAGCAGATCATGGTTGAATGGGAAAGCTGACATGTCCAGTTGCCCCAATTCCTGCAGAAAGGTCAGTAGAGAGAACTGGTTCAATGTCACCAACACATGTGGCTGCAAATGTTAACATCCCACGCTCATCTCCTTCTAGATCTGATGGTCCTCATTACCTCGTTTTACTTCTTCCCTCTCATACTAACAAGGAACGTACCTGGACCTTGGAATATTGCTTTTGTTTATTTCTTTTCTTAAATGTCATTTTACAAATGATTAAAAAGGAAAAATTGCCAAAAGAAAAAATTACCCAAAACATTTTTATACCAGTTGCTTGAATATTACATAATGCAGACACTAGAAGCCTCCCTCTTCCACAGCCCTCTCTCTGACCTTCATTCTTATTTCCACAAACTTCTTATTCCAGCTAACTCACGGAGCATTTCCTTCTCAATTTTTCCTGTTTTCTCAAACTTGACTTGTTTTTATAAACAACTTTTCACATCACATTTCAAATGTCAGAATTCCCAATATATGTAGTCCCAAGATATATATATAATATTACTCATTTTCAGAAGGAGAGAAAAAGTCACCACAATTGAAGGAAAAAGTGTTCTGCTATCAACCCAGTGTTTTCCTCTCAAGGGCTCTAGAATGAACAGAAACTCTCAACAGATTCTGAAGTGACAGAAAAGGACTCACAGAGGCAAAGAGCAAGATTATTGGCAATGAGCAAGGGAGATCAGCAATCAGACATCTGGAACAGATTGGTTTCTTCTGGGATAAACTTTGCTTAGTATACATTTTTAAATATTTATACCACAAATTGTATTCAGAATATTAGAGTTTAAGTTTTAAAATGTAACAAGAGTTATACTGTAGTACTTGGGAAAAGAAAAATAAATTAAGAATATCTCAGTGAAATAATAAATACCTGTGTATTTGCTTTGCTTCATTAAAAAAAAAAAAAAAAGGTAACGGCCAGGCGTGGTGGCTGACACCTGTAATCTCAGCACTTTGGGAGGCTGAGGTGGGTAGATCACAAGGTCAGGAGTTCAAGAACAGCCTGGCCAACACCATCTCTACTAAAAATTAAAAAATTAGCCTGGTGTAGTGGCATGCACTTATAGTCCCAGCTACTCAGGAGGCTGAGGCAGGAGAATAGCTTGAACCCAGAAGGTGGAGGTTGCAGTGAGCCAAGACCATGCCATTGCACTCCAGCCTGGGTAACAGTGCAAGACTTCATCTCAAAAAAAAAAAAAAAAACCCATCTGGAAAACAGTTAAGATAAATGTTATAAATAATATGTAATAATAAATAAGCATAAGCACTGGAAATAGAAATTATGATCAACATACTTAATAGGGACTTAGCTCAAAGAAGAAAGAAATAAGAAACTAAAAAACAATTTCACCATGTAAAAGAATATGCAAATATTGATGGGCATTTATTGTCTATGATGACATGAAAAATGAGACAGAAGAACAGGCTTAAATATCATTAGAAAAAATTAGGTTAAAGACTTAAGCAAAGTAAATTGATTACTGTCAAATACATTTTAATGCAAATAAGCATATAAATGCACAGCACGCCTGGTTAATTTTTACATCCTTTTTCAATATTTCTCCGAAGTACCCTCCTCTTAAATATCCATTTTCCAAAATAAAACTAAACTGCCGCCATCCGATAGTCTCCCTGGTTGTTACAGTAACCAAGCAAAGCCACTTTTTTTTTTTTTTTTTTTTTTTTTTTTTTTTTGAGACGGAGTTTCGCTCTTGTTACCCAGGCTGGAGTGCAATGGCGCGATCTCCGCTCACCGCAACCTCCGCCTCCTGGGTTCAGGCAATTCTCCTGCCTCAGCCTCCTGAGTAGCTGGGATTACAGGCACGCGCCACCATGCCCAGCTAATTTTTTGTATTTTTAGTAGAGACGGGGTTTCACCATGTTGACCAGGATGGTCTCGATCTCTTGACCTCGCGATCCACCCGCCTCGGCCTCCCAAAGTGCTGGGATTACAGGCTTGAGCCACCATGCCCGGCCGCACAGCCACTTTTAAATTGTTTCGTTCATAAGGAAGAGGGAACCCCTTACATGGTTTTTATGATATATTTATCACTTTACTTTGAAAACTGGTCACTGAATGAAAAGTTTACATGACAAACGCAGAAAGAAAAAGCTAAAAGTCTGCAGCATTTCCGTTCATCACTTCAATTAAAAACATGGGAAGGAAATAATCTGAAGTTCCAGGAGCTACCATTAGAGGGAGAGGGTGAGCCGTAAGAAATGAGAAAAGCCAGGGAAAAAAATTTTTTTAAAAGACATAATTACTGAAGATGGCTGAAGAGATACAACTCCAGCGCACAACACCCAGCAAGAGAGACGCAGAAATCCAGAGATCTCCTAGCTCCAACCGAGGTACCAGGTGCATTTCAACGGGTCTGGTCCCACTCAGGGCAGACCGAGGCGGGGAGGGGTGCTGCTTCACCCAGAAAGTGCATCTGACCAGAGTGGGAGGCTCCCCCTCTGGCACTCAGGTCCAGATAGGGTGCTTCCCCCAAAGCCTCAGTAATACACAGAACAGGGAATCTTTGCCAGTCAAGAGCCAGGAATTACAAGAGCGGACTTGAATAATAATCCAGGGCGGTGTCCCGGATTGGTGCACAGACCTAAACAGAGGAATAAACCCGAAAGGCAGCTGGAAGATCCTGCAGACTGAGCTATCGCCCCCCTACCCCGCCTGGAGACAGACAGAGCTGTAAGCGGGAGCAGCTGGGCCGGCCTCTACCCCATGACTGGAGAGAGAGGAAGCTGAAAGGGGGAGATGGGTACCACTGGGCGGGTCCCTACCCTCCCCCACAAACCCGAGAGATGAAGCTCCAACTCTAGCGGGTTGCACAGCTAGTGCCACAGTCTGAGCAGAACCCTGAATGATCCAGCCCAGTGAAGGATGGGCAAAACCCACCATTAGAGAGGTGGGACTGGGCTACTTGTTTTAACAAAAAACACGGGAAGCCTACATAGCAACCGGACGGTGTTCTTTTTTTTTATTATTATTGCATTTTTTATTTTGGGGTACATGTGAAGAACATGCAAGATTGTTGCATAGGTACACACATGGCAATGTGATTTGCTGCCTTCCTCCCCATCACCTATATCTAGCATCTCTCCCCATGCTATCTCTCCCTAACTCCCTACCCCCAACTGTCCCTCCCCTATTTCCCCCCGACTGACCCCAGTGTGTGATGCTCTCCTCCCTGTGTCCATGTGTTCTCATTGTTCAACACCCACCTATGAGTGAGAACATGCAGTGTTTGATTTTCTTTCTTGTGTCAGTTTGCTGAGAGTGATGGTTTCGGAGTTCATCCACGTGCCTACAAAGGACATGAACTCATCACTTTCTATGACTGCATAATATTCCACGGTATATGTGCCATATTTTCCCTGTCCAGTCTATCATCAATGGGCGTTTGGGTTGGTTCCAGGTCTTTGCTGTTGTAAACAATGCTGCAGTGAACATTCGTGTGCATGTGTCCTTATAGAAGAACAATTTATAATCCTTTGGATATATACCCAGTATGGGATTGCTGGGTCAAGCGGAATTTCTATTTCTAGGTCCTTGAGGAATCGCCACTCGGTCAGTGTTCTCGACAACCCAGGAGCATCTGCAGGTCAGTGGAAGAGGCGGGCCTAATCTCCCAGTATAAACAAAAAATATACAGGAAGCTTCCCTAGTGACCTGAAGGAGTCCCTAGAAACCCAGTAGCACCTCCACAGGCAGACAAGTGACCTCATTAAGCAGCTCCCTGACAACACAGCCAGGTAAACCAACAAAGATGGGAAAAAAACAGTGCAAACAAGATGAAACCATCAAAGACCAGAACACCTCTTCTCCTTCAAGGGATCACAGCTCCTCAATAACACAGGATCACATCATGACTGAGGAGTATGACAAACTGACAGAAACAGGCTTCAGAAGGTGGATAATAATAAACTTTTCTGAGCTAAAGGAACACTTTCTAACTCAATGCAAAGAAACCAAAATCCTTGAAATAAGGTTAGACAAAATGCTAACTAGAATAACCAGCTTAGAGAAGCACATAAACGACTTGATGGAGTTGAAAAACACAGCATGAGAACTACGTGAAGCAAACACAAGGTTTAATAGCCAAATCGATCAAGCAGAAGGAAGAATATCAGAGATTGAAGATCAACTCAATGAAATAAAAAGATAAGGCAAGACAAGAGAAAAAAGAGCGAAAAAAATGAACAAAGCCTCCAAGAAATATGGGCTTATGTGAAAAGACCTAACCTACTATGCTTGATCGGTGTACCTGAATATGATGGGGAGAATGAATTCAAGATGGAAAACATGCTCCAGGATATTATCCAGGAGAACTTCTCAAGCCTAGCAAGGCAGTCCAAATTTCAAATTCAAGAAATACAGAGAACTCCAAAGATATTCCTCAAGAAGAGCAACCCCAAGGCACATAGTTGTCAGATTCAGCAGGGTTGAAATGAAGGAAAAAATGCTAAGGTCAGCCAGAGAGAAAGGTCAGGTCACCCATAAAGGGAAGCCAATCTGACTCACAGCAGATCTCTCAGCAGAAACCCTACAAGCCAGAAGAGAGTGGGGGCAAATATTCAACATCCTTAAAGAAAAGAATTTTCAACCCAGAATCTCACATCCAGCCAAACTAAGCTTCATAAGTGAAGGAGAAATAAAATCCTTTGTGGACAAGCAATTACTGAGATATTTTGTCACCACCAGACCTGCCCTACAAGAGAGAGCTCCTGAAAGAAACACTAAGCACGGAGAGGAACAAGTACCAGTGACTGCAAAAGCAAACCAGTTGGCAAAGACCAAAATGCAATGAAGAAAATGAGTCAACTAATCGGAAAGAAAACCAGCCAGTAACAAAATGGCAGGATCAAAATCACACATAGCAATAGTAAAATTGAATGTAAATGGCCTAAATGCCCCAATCAAAAGACACAGACTGGCAAACTGGATAAAAAGTCAAAACCCATCAGTGTGCTGTATTCAGAAAACCCATCGCACATACAAAGACACACATAGACTCAAAATAAAAAGATGGAAGAAGATTTACCAAGCAAATGGAGAACAACAAAAAAGCAGGGTTGCAGTCCTAGTCTCTGATAAAATGGACTTCAAACAAGCAAAGATCAAAAAGACAAAGAAGGACACTACATAATGGTAAAAGGATCAATCCAACAAGAAGAGCTAACTATCCTAAATATAAACGCACCCAACACAGGAGCACCCAGATACATAAAGCAAGTTCTTAATGATCTCAAATGAGATTTAGACTCCCACACAATAAAATGGGAGACTTCAACACTCCACTGTCAATATTAGACAGATCAATGAGACAGAAAATTAACAAGGATATCCAGGACTTGAATGCGGAGCTGGACCAAGCGGATCTAATAGACGTATACAGAATGTTCCACCCCAGATCCACAGAATATACATTTTTCTCAGCATCACATTGCACTTACTCTAAAATTGACCACATCATTGGAAGCAAGTCACTCATCAGCACATGCAAAAGAATGCAAATCATAACAGTCTATCAGACCACAGAGCAATCAGACTGGAACTCAAGATTAGGAAACAGACTCAAACCCGCACAACCACTTGAAAACTGAACAACTTGCTTCTGAGTGTCGACTGGGTAAACAATGAAATGAAGGTAGAAATAAAGATGTTCTTCAAAACCAACCAGAATGAAGACACAACTTACCAGAATCTCTGGGACACCTTTAAGCAGTGTTGAGAGGGAAATTTATAGCAATAAATGCCCACATGAGAAACAAGGAATGATCCAAAATTGACACCCTATCATCAAAATTGAAAGAGCTAGAGGAGGAAGATCAAAAAAAACTGAAAAGCTAGCAGAAGACAGTAACTAAGATCAGAGCTGAACTGAAGGAGACAGAGACATAAAAAACCCTTCAAAAAATCAATAAATCTAGAAGCTGAAAAGATCAACAAAATAGACACTAGGCAGAGTAATAAAAAAGAAAAGGGAGAAGAATCAAATAGATGCAATAAAAAATGATAAAGGGGATATCACCACTGCTCCCACAGAAATAAATACTACCATCAGAGTTTACTACAAACAGCTCTATGCACATAAATCAGTAAACCAGGAAGAAATGGATAAATTCCTAGACACTTGTACTGTACCAAGACTAAACCAGGAGGAAGTTGAAAACCTGAATAGACCAATAACAAGGGCTGAAGCAGAGGCAGCAATCAATAGCCCACCAACCAAAAAAAGTCCAGGTCCAGAAGGGTTCACAGCTGAATTCTACCAGACATAAAAAGAGGAGCTGGTTCCATTCCTCCAGTAACTGTATCAAACAAGACAAAAGGAGGGAATCCTCCCTAACTCATTTTATGAGACCAACATCATCCTGATACCAAAACCAGGCAGAGACTCAACTAAAAAACAAAACTTAAGGCCAATATCCATGACGAACATCGAAGCAAGAATCTTCAATAAAATACTGGCAAACAGATTGCAAGAGCACATCAAGAAGCTTATCCATCATGACCAAACAGGCTTCATCCCAGGGATGCAAGCCTGCTTCAACATATGCAAATCCATAAATGTAATCCATCACATAAACGGAACCAAAGACAAAAACCACATGATTATCTCAACAGATGCAGAAAAGGCCTTCAACAAAATTCAACAGCCCTTCATGCTAAAACTCTCAATCAACTAGGTATTGACGGAACGTATCATAAAATGATAAAAGGTATGTATGACAAATCTACAGCCAATATCACACTGAACGGGTAAAAGCTGGAAAAATTTCCTTTGAAATCAAGCACTAGATAAGGATGCCCTCTCTTACCACTCCTACTCAATATAGTATTGGAAGTTCCAGCCAGAGCAATCAGGCAAGAAAAAGAAATAAAGGGTATTCAATTAGGAAAGGAGAAAGTCAAACTGTCTCTATTTGTAGACATGATTGTATATCTAGACCCCATCAACTCAGCCAAAAATCTCAAACTGATAAGCGACTTTGGCCAAGTCACAGGATACAAAATCAATTGCAGAAATCACAAGCATTCCTATACACCAATCACAGAAAAACAGCCAAATCAAGAGTGAACTACTATTCACAATTGCAACAAAGAGAATAAAATACCTAGGAATACAACTAACAAAGGATGTAAAGGACCTCTTCAAGGAGAACTACAAACCACTTCTCAATGAAATAAGAGAGGTCACAAACAGATGGAAAAACATTCCATGCTCATGGTTAGGAAGAATATCGTGAAAATGGCCATACTGCCCAAAGTAATCTACAGATTCAATGCTATCCCCATCAAGCTACCAATGACCTTCTTCACAGAACTGGAAAAAACCACTTTAAACTTCATATGGAATCACAAGAGAGCCCGCATAGCCAAGACAATCCTAAGTAAAAAGAACAAAGCTGGAGGCATCACACTGCTGGACTTCAAACTATGCTATGAAGCTACAGTCATCAAAACAGCATGATACTGGTACCAATACAGAAACATAGACCTATGGGGCAGAACAGCAGCCCCAAAAGAAACACCACACATCTACAACCATCTGATCTTTGACAAACCTGGCAAAAACAAGCAATGGGAAAAGGACTCCATGTTTAATAAATGGTGTTGGGAAAACTGGCTAGCAATGTGCAGAAAGCAGAAACTGGACTGCTACCTATCACCTTACACTAAAATTAATTCCAGATGGATTAAAGATTTAAACATAAAACCTAACACCATAAAAACACTAGAAGAAAACTTATGCAAACCCATACAGGACACAGGCATAGGCAAAGACTTCATGACTAAAACACCAAAAGCAATGGCAATAAAAGCCAAGATAGACAAATGGGATCTAATTAAACGTCAGAGCTTCTGTACAGCAAAAGAAACCATCATTACAGCAAATCAGCAACCAACAGAATGGGAAAAAAATTTTGTAATCTACCCATCTGACAAAGGGCTAACAACCAGAATCTACAAAGAACTAAAACAGATATACAAGAAAAAAACAACCCCATTCAAAAGTGGGCAAATTATATGAACAGACACTTCTCAAAAGAAGACATATATGAGGCCAACTAACATATGAAAAAATGCTCATCATCACTGGTAGAGAAATGCAAATCAAAACCACATTGAGATATCATCTCATGCCAGTTAGAATGGCAATTATTAAAATATCTGGAGACAACAGATGCTGGAGATGATGTGGAGAAATAAGAACACTCTTACACAGTAGTGGGTGTGTAAATTAGTTGAAACACTGTAGAAGACAGTGTGGCAATTTCTCAAGAATCTAGAAATAGAAATTTCATTTGACCCAGCAATCCCATTACTGGGCACATACCCAAAGAACTATAAATCATTCTACTATAAAGACACATGCACACATATGTTCATTGCAGCCCTGTGTACAATAGCAAAGACCTGGAACTAACCCAAATGCCCATCAATGATAGACTGGACAAAGAAAATGTGGTACATATACACCATGGAATACTATGCAGCCATAAAAAATGACGAGTTGATATCCTCTGTAGGGACTTGGATGAAACTGGAAACCATCATTCTCAGCAAACTGTCACAAGAACAGAAACCAAAACACCACACGTTCTCACGCATAGGTGGGTGATGAACAATGAGAACACATGGACTCAGGGAGAGGATAATCACACACTGGGGGCAGTTTGGGGGGTAGGGGAGAGACAGTAGGGAAGTGGGGAGGGAAGGGAGGGTGAGGAGGGATAACATGGGGAGAAATGCCGGATATAGTATGCACCTAAAGTTACATAAATAGTTTTTTTTAAAAAAGACACAATTACTAAAGTAGCAACTGGAAAGAGAAATAATGTTTACCTTATTTATATATGCTTGAGATAGAAATATATTATTTATAAATCAACATTTATTATATACAAATAAAGTCGAAAGAATGAAAGGAAACACTGATGCAGCCTCACCTAGCTTAAGAAATAAGACATGATGAGGAAGATCCAAGATGGCCGATTAGGAACAGCTCAGGATTGCAGCTCCCAGTGAAAGCACAGAGGGTGAGCGGATGCCACATTTCCAGACGGATTTTTATTGCCCACAGACCAGGAGATTCCCAGGCAGAGGAGCCCCGCGGGTCGCAAGCATGGCTGTTTGGCCAGGGCAGCTGTTTTGGCCAGCGTGGCTGCTTTGCCGACGCCCGGCACAGGCGTTCTCCTTACAAAATACACTGGTCCGGGTGCCCTTTCAGCTGGCAGTTGGAGCCCCAGGAAACCAGAGTTGCTCATTCATATAATTAAAAAGGGGACTGAAACAGGGAGCCAGGCCAGGAGATTCCCGGAAAAAAAAAAAAGCACCATGAATCTCAGCATTGCTGTTTCAGCCGGCACAGTGAGTCGCTGCATGGGAAATCACACAGATCTGGGTGCCTTTTCAACAGGTGACCGGAACACCTGGGAAAAAGTCCACAATTCAACTGAAAAATAAAGGCTCTGAGGCAGGGAGCCAGGTGATCAGGCTTGGCTGGTCCCAACCCCACAAAAAAAAAAAAAAACAGCAATTGGAAACGCTCTGGGTTGAATGTCACAGCAAGCACAGCTCAACCCGGGACGGTCCAGATCTGTGGGGGAAGGGCATCTGCCATTACCGAGGCACTCCACAACCACGGAGCTAGTCCACCATTGCTGAGGCAGCCCACCATTGCCGAGGCAACCTGCCATTACAGGGAGACCTCGCCATTACAGAGGTAGGCCACCATTGCTGAGGCAGTTATAACTACACCCGTATAAACAGGACTACAGAAAAGTTCACATGGCAGCTGGGCGGAGCTCACGGCAGCTCAGCAAAGCCTCTGCAGGCAGACAATGATAAGGCTGCCTCCCTGCTTGGGAGGGAAGCCCTAAAAAAAAAGGCAATAGCACAACGGAAACTCATAAATAAAGCCCTAACTCCCTAGGACAGAGCAACTGGGGGGAAAAAAAGGGTTTATGAGTTCTGCTGCAGCAGACTTAAACGTACCTGCCCAACAGCTCTGAAAGAACAATGGACCTCACAGCTCCATACTTGAAATCCTATAAAGGACACACTGTCTCCACAAGATGCTCCATGACCCCCTTACATCCAAAGAGTCACCTCATAAAGGAGACATCAGACTGACATTTCGTGAGTATCCTTCTGGGACAAAGATAGCAGAAGAAAAAACTGGTAGCAACCCATACTGTTCTGCAGCTGCTACACGTGATCCCCAGGCAAGCAGGGACTGGAGAGGACCTCAGCAGCCCTATAGCAGAGGAGCCTGACTGTTAGAAGGAAAACTAAATGTTTGCGCCAGCGTGGCTGTTTTGGCTGACACCCTGGCGCGGTGATTCTCCATACAAAATACATGGGTCCAGGTACCGTTTCAGCTGGTGATTGGAGCTCTGGGAAGGCAGAGTTGCCCATTCATCTGATTAAAAAGGGGACTGAAACAGGGAACCAGGCCAGGAGATTCCCAAGCAAAAAAGTTCTACGAATCTCAGCACTGCTGTTTCAGCTGGTGCCGTAGGTCACCACATGGGAAATCACACAGATCCCGGCACCTTTTCAACAAGCGACTGGAACACCTGGGAGACAGTCGACCATTCAACTAAAAAAAAAATAAAATAAAAGGCTCTGAGGCAGGGAGCCAGGTGATCAGGCTTGGCTGGTCCCACCCCCACACACACAAAAAAAAAAACGGCAATCAGAAATGCTCTGGATTGAGTTTCACAGCAAGCACAACTGAACCCAGGATGGTCCAGCTCTGTGGGGGAGGGGCGTCTGCCATTACCAAGGCAGTCCACCACTATGGAGGTAGTTTGCCATTGCTGAGGCAGCCCACAATTGCTAAGGCAGCCATTATAGATGTGGGCCACCATTGCTGAGGCAGTGCTAACTACACCCGTATAAACAGGACTGTAGGGAAGTTCACACGGCAGCTGGGCAGAGCCCACAGCAGCTCAGCAAAGCCTCTGCAGGCAGACAGTGATTAGGCTGCCTCCTCACTGGGCAGGGAGGCCCTGAAAAAAGGCAGCAGCACAAAAGAAACTCATAAATAAAGCCCTAACTTCCTGGGACAGAGCACCTGGGGAAAAAAAGGGGGGGCAGGGTTATGAGTTCTGCTGCAGCAGACTTAAACGTACCTGCCCAGCAGCTCTAAATGAACAGAGCTCACGGCTCAGCACTTGAGCTCCTATAAAGGACAGACTGTCTCCTCAAGCAGCTACCTGACCCTCGTATATCCAAAGAGTCACCTCATAAAGGAGAGCTCAGACTGACATCTGGTGAGTATCCTTCTGGAACAAAGACAGCAGAAGAAGAAACTGGCAGCAACCCTTACTGTTCTGCAGCAGCTGCAGGTGATCCCCAGGCAAGGAGGGCCTGGAGTGGACCTCAGCAGCCCTACGGCAGAGGGGCCAGACTGTTAGAAGGAAAACTAAGAAACAGAAAGAAATAACTTCATCATCAAGAAACTGGACGTCCACTCAGAGACCCAATCTGAAAGTCAACAACTACAAAGACGACAAGTGGATAAATCCACAAAAATGGGAAGAAACCAGCACAAAAAGGATGAAAATACCTGAAACCAGAATACCTCTCCTCCTACAAGGGATCACCACTCCTCTCCAGCAAGGGAACAAGGCTGAATGGAGAATGAGTGTGATGAATTGACAGAATCAGGCTTCAGAAGGTGGGTAATAAGAAACTTCTGTGAGCTAAAAGAACATGTTCTAACCCAATGCAAAGAAACTAAGAACCTTGAAAAAAGATTTGAAGAAATGCTTATGAGAATTAACAACTTAGAGAGGAATATAAGTGAATTGGTGGAGCTGAAAAACACAACACGAGAACTTTGCAAAGCATACACAAATTTCAACAGCCAAATTGACCAAGCAGAAGAAAGGATATCAGAGGTCGAAGATCAACTCAATGAAATAAAATGAGAAGGCAAGATTAGAGAAAAAACAGTAAAAGGGAATGAACAAAGTCTCCAAGAAATATGGGACTATGTGAAAAGACCTACTCTATATTTGATAGGTGTACCTGAATGTGATGGAGAGAATGAATCCAAGCTGGAAAATACTCTTTGGGATATTCTCCAGGAAAACTTCCCCAACCTAGCAAGGCAGGCATACTCAAGTGCAGGAAATACAGAGAACACCATAAAGATATTCCTCAAGAAGAGCAACTCCAAGGCACATAATCATCAGATTCACCAAGGATGAAATGGAGAAAATACTAAGGGCAGCAAGAAAGAAAGGTCAGGTTACCCACAAAGGGAAGCCCATCAGACTACACAGCAGATCTCTCAGCTGAAACCCTACAAGCCAGAAGAGAGTGGGGGGGAAATTTCAACATCTTTAAAGAAAAGAACCACCCAGAATTTCATATCCAGCCAAACTAAGCTTCATAAGTGAAGTGAAAATAAAATCCTTTATGAACAAGCAAGTACTCAGAGATTTCATCACCAACAGATCTGCTTTACAAGAGCTCCTGAAAGAGGCACTAAACATAGAAAGGAAAAACCAGTACCAGCCATTCCAAAAACATACTAAATAAACACAATGAAGAAACTGCATCAACTAATGGACAGAACAGCCAGCTACCATCAAGATGGCAGGATCAAATTCACACGTAACAATATTAACCCTAAATGTAAATGGGCTAAATGCCCCAATCAAAAGACACAGACTGGCAAATTGGATACAAAGCCAAAACCCATCGGTGTGCTGTATCCAGAAAACCCATCTCACATGCAAGGATACACAAAGGCTCAAAATAAAGGGATGGATAAATATTTACCAAGCAAATGGAAACCAAAAAAAAAAAAACAGGAGTTGCAATTCTGATCTCTGATAAAATAGACTTTAAACCAACGAAGATCAAAAGAGACAAAAAAGGACATTACATAATCATAAAAGGATCAATGCAACAAGAAGAGCTAACGATCCTAAATATGTATACACCCAATAAAGGAGCACCCAGATACATAAGGCAAGTTCTTAATGACTTACAAAGAGACTTAGACTCCCACACAGTAATAGTGGGAGACTTTAACACCCCATTGTCAATATTAGACAGATGAACCAGACAGAAAATTAACTAGGATATCCAGGACCTGAACTCAGACCTGGAGCAAGCAAACCTAATAGACACTTACAGAACTCTCCACCCCAAATCCACAGAATATACATTATTCTCAGCACCACATTACACCTACTCTAAAATTGACCGCATAATTGGAAGTACATCACTCCTCAGAAAATGCAAGAGAATGGAAATCGTAACAAACAGTCTCTCAGACCACAGTGCAATCACATTAGAACTCAGAATTCAGAAACACTCAGAACCGCACAGCTTCATGGAAACTGAACAACTGGCTCTTGAATGTTGACTGAATAAACAATGAAACGAAGGCAGAAATAAAGATGTTCTTCGAAACCAACGAGAATGAAGACACAACATACCAGAATCTCTGGGACACACTTAAAGCAGTCTCTAGAGGAAAATATATAGCAATAAATGTCCACATGAGAAGAAAGGAGAGATCTAAAATTGATACTCTATCATCAAAATTAAGACAGCTAGAGGAGCAAGATCAAAGAAACTCAAAACCTAGCAGAAGACAAGAAATAACTAAGATCAGAGCAAAACTGTAGGAGACAGAGACACAAAAAACCCTTCAAAAAAATCAATAAATCCAGGAGCTGGTTTTTTGAAAAGATCAACAAAATAGACCACTGGCCAGATTAAGAAGAAAAGAGAATAATCAAAGGGATGCAATAAAAAAAACAATAAAGGGGATATCACCACAGATTCCACAGAAATACAAACCATCATCAGAGATTATTACAAACAACCCTATGCACATAAACTAGCAAACCTGGAAGAAATGGATAAATTCCTGGACACTTGCCTCCTCCCAAGCCTAAACCAGGAAGAAGCCGAAACCCTGATAAGACCCATAACAAGGTCTGAGGTTGAGGCAGCAATTAAGAGCCTACCACCCAAAAAAAGCCCAGGTCCAGATGGGTTCGCAGCTGAATTCTACCAGACATACAAAGAGGAGCTGGTACCATTCCTTCTGAAACTATTCCAAACAATCCAAAAAGAGGGAATCCTTCCTAAATCATTTTATGAGACCAACATCATCCTGATACTAAAACACGGCAGAGACTCAGCAAGAAAAGAAAACTTCAGGCCAATATCCATAATGAACATAGATGCAAATATCTTCAATAAAATACTGGCAAACTGATTGCAACAGCACATCAAAAAGCTTATCTACCATGATCAAGTAGGATTCATCCCCGGGATGCAAGGCTGGCTCAACATATACAAGTCTATAAACGTAATTCACCACATAAACAGAACCAAGGACAAAAAACACATGATTATCTCAATTGATGCAGGGAAGGCCTTTGACAAAATTCAACAGCCCTTTATGCTAAAAACCCTCAATAAACTAGATATTGACAGAACATGTCTCAAAATAATAAAAGCTATTTATGACAAACCAACAGCCAATATCATACTGAATGGGCAAAAACTGGAAGCGTTGCCTTTGAAATCTGGCACTAGACAACGATGCCCTCTCTCACCACTCCTATTCAATATAGTACTGGAAGTTCTAACCAGAGAAATCAGGCAAGGAAAAGAAATAAAGGGTATTCAAATAGGAAAGGAGGAAGTCAAATTGTCTCTATTTGCAGACGACATGATTGTATATCTAGAAGACCCCAGTGTCTCAGCCCAAAATCTCCTGAAACTGATAAGCAACTTCAGCAAAGTCTCAGGATACACAATCAATGTGCAAAAATCACAAGCATTTCTCTACACCAGTAACAGACTCAAAGAGAGCCAAATCAAGAATGAACTGCCATTCACAATTGCTACAAAGAGAATAAAATACCTAGGAATACAACTAACAAGGACCATAAAGGACCTCTTTAAGGTGAACTACAAGCCACTGCTCAACGAAGTAAGACAGGACACAAACAGATGGAGAAACATTCCATGTGCATGGTTAGGAAGAATCAGTGTCGTCAAAATGGCCATACTGCCCAAAGTAATTTACAGAATCAATGCTATCCTCATCAAGCTGCCAATGACCTTCTTCACAGACCTGGAAAAAACCACCTTAAACTTCATATGGAACCAAAAGAAAGCCCGCATAGCCAAGTCAATTCTAAGCAAAAAGAACAAAGCGGGAGGCATCACGCTGCCAGACGTCAAACTATACAACAGCGCTACAGTAATCAAAACAGCATGGTACTGGCACCAAAACAGAGATATAGACCAATGGAACAGAACAGAGGCCTCGGAGGCAACACCACACATCTATAACCATCCGATTTTTCACAAACCTGACAAAAACAAGCAATGGGGAAAGGAGTCCCTGTTTAATAAATGGTGTTGGGAAAACTGGCTAGCCATGTGCAGAAAGCAGAAATTGGACCCCTTCCTGACACCTTACACTAAAATTAACTCCAGATGGATTAAAGACTTAAACATAAGACCTAACACCATAAAAACCCTAGAAGAAAACCTAGGCAAAATCATTTAGGACATAGGCGTAGGCTAAGACTTCATGACCAAAACACCAAAAGCATTGGCAACAAAAGCCAAAATAGACAAATGAGACCTAATCAAACTCCACAGCTTTTGCACAGCAAAAGAAACAGTCATTAGGGTGAATTGGCAACCAACAGAATGGGAAAAAATTTTTGCAGTTTACCCATCTGACAAAGGGCTGATATCCAGAATCTACAAATAACTAAAACAGATTTACAAGAAAAAAACAAGCCCATTCAAAAGTGGGCAAAGGATATGAACAGACACGTTACAAAAGAAGATATACATGAGGCCAATAAACATATGAAGAAATGTTCATCATCACTGGTCATTAGAGAAATGCAAATCAAAACTACATTGATATACCTTCTCACGCCAGTTAGAATGGCCATCATTAAAAAATCTGGAGACAACAGATGCTGGAGAGGATGTGGAGAAATAGGAACACTTTTACACTGTTGGTGGGAGTGTAAATTAGTTCAACCAATGTGGAAGACAGTGGTTCTCAAGGACCTAGAAATAGAAATTCCATTTCACCCAGCAATCCCATTACTGGATATATATCCAAAGGATTATAAATCGTTCTTCTATAAGGACATATGCACACGAATGTTTACTGCAGCATTGTTTACAATAGCAAAGACCTGGAACCAACCCAAATGCCCATCGATGATAGACTGGACAGGGAAAATGTGGCACATATACACCACGGAATATTATGCAGCCATCAAAAACGATGAGTTCATGTCCTCTGTAGGGACATGGATGAACCTGGAAACCATCATTCTCAGCAAACTGACACAAGAACAGAAAATCAAACACCACCATGTTTTCACTCATAGGCGGGTGTTGAAAAATGAGAACACATGGACACAGGGAGGGGAGCATCACACATGGGGGTCTGTAGGGGGGGAAATAGGGGCGGGACAGTGGGGGGTGGGGAGTTGGGGAGAGATAGCATGGGGAGAAATGCCAGATATAGGTGATGGGGAGGAAGGCAGCAAATCACACTGCCATGTGTGTACCTATGCAACAATCTTGCATGTTCTTCACATGTACCCCAAAACCTAAAATGCAATTTAAAAAAAAAAAAAAGGAATATAGTTTATTCTGGGATCAGCCTCTCAAGGGCAGAACCTCAAATGTACAGAACAGAGGTAGGTTTCCTTGCCACTGCAATCTGATTACGTACCAACCACCTTACTAACTCGCCAAATGGAAATGAAGCATAATAAACTCTTACTCCTATGTCCTGCCGGCTCCCTGGTGATCCTGTCCCCACACGCAGCAATGCTGTTTTTCACCTCACATCATCAAGCACCTTCCTGTGAGTCACATTCTGTTCGGAGTTCCCTGTCACAGGGGCATCCCTCTCCAGACCATTTACCTCTGCCTCTCAAGGACAGTCCTGGAAAGCCAGCCATGGACAGGTGGGGACCATTGCTTTATGGAAGACAATTTAGGCCCTGCTGTGTTGTGGGCAGGGCACTTTCTCCTGTTGAACACTAGAGGGTGCTCTGTACATTTCTATAGGAGGTTCTGAGCCTATACACTTGAATGTCACGGAAATCACACAAATAGAGAAATGCAGGCAAAAACCATGTACATACATGTTTTCAGTTACATGGACAGATATCCATCCAAATTCATGTACGTAACACACCATCACAAAATACTTATATACAAACTAGCACACGTGCACATGAACGCACACACCCATGCATGCAGTGATATGCCCATACAAACGTAGACATACAAATTTAACTAGAAATATAAAACATATATTCAGATAAACTCGCAGACCTACACAGATGCATTTACACACACACACACACACACACACACACACACACACATCTGTATGTCGGTACATCATACAGGAGCACCCACTCTGGACCATCCACCTCTGCCTCTCAAGGGCAGTCTTAGAAAGCTGGTCCCAGGACTCGTGGGGACCATTGCTTTATGGAAGGCAATTTAGGTCCTGCTGTGTTGTAGGCTGGCCACTTTCTCCTTTTGAACACTAGAGGGTGTTCTATGCATTTCTATAGGAGATTCTGAGCCTATACACTCGATATACAGATATATACAGATGTACAGACATATGCATAGCCAAAGACACAGAGGTAGACACCCTCTACAGGCACATTCACACCCATGACCCTCGCACAGGGGTGGGATCATCATTTACATATTATAGATAGGGAACTGAACCTTCAGAGAGTCCAAGTGTTTTATCCATCATCAATCACATGGTAAGAGTGAGTAAAAACGAAACTCCAAGTAAGTCCTCCACTCAAGAGAAACATTATTTCAAAAGAGGTAAGTTGCTGCTCATATCTACTTTTGCAATCGCTGCAATCTTAGGGCCAATTTAGTGTTGTTCCTTGAAAGCTACTGTTCTGAAAGTCCCACTTTCAGATTCACTAATTATTTAACTGATAGTCTTTTGCCAGTTGAGTGCATCTTCTTGTTCATTTTATTCTGGCCAAGGATCAGGAGAGCAAAATCTTAGATCATTTTATCATTGCAACTGTCTGTCAACACCCAGGAGAATGGAGGGTGACTCTGCAGGAAATGTTGCAGCCTTGCTCACCAGTAAGAGAAGCCACGAAGAAAGAAGAAAATGGTTTCTGATTCAGTTCTGCCTTTCAAATATCACACAAGTGCCTGCACTCATATCCAGAATGCTAGCAGCATTAGAGTGTGGAGAATACAGATTTTAACCTTTCAATCCACCTGAAGGAGAGTGAAACGAGGTTTGAACAAGCTGTTCCATAGTATCTGCCACAGCAAGGTTGCACACTTTTTTTTTTAATGGGGTCTCAATCTGTTGCCCAGGCTGGAGTGCAGTGGCATGATCTCGGCTCTTGAACCTCCACCTCCCAGGTTCAAGCAATTTTCCTGCCTCAGCCTCCTGAGTAGCTGGGACTACAGGCACACACCACCACATCCAGCTAATTTTTTTTTTTTTTTTTTTTAGACAGAGTCTCGCTCTGTCACCAGGCTGGAGTGCAGAGGCACTATTTCAGCTCACTGCAATCTCCACCTCCCAGGTTGAAGCAATTCTCCTGCCTTAGCCTCCTGAGTAGCTGGGACAACAGATGCACACCACTACACCCAGCTAATTTTTGTATTTTTTAGTAAAGATGGGGTTTCACGATGTTGGCCAGGATGGTCTCGATCTCTTCACCTCGTGATCCGCCCACCTCAGCTACCAAAGTGCTGGGATTAAAGGTGTGAGCCACCGCGCCCAGCCTCAACTAATTTTTGTATTTTTAGTAGAGACAGGGTTTCACCATGTTGGTCAAGCATGTCTTGATCTCTAGACCTCATGACCCACCCCGCCTTTGCCTCCCAAAGTGCTGGGATTACAAGCATCAGCTACCACGCCCAGCTCAGTCGCTCAGTCTTTAATAAGGTGATGCCAGGATTCAAAATCACACGGTGTGGAGTCTGAGCCCTTCTCTTATTCAATAATTTTATATGCTCTTAAACAAATAATATAAGATTCTTGACAAGTGAAAATAAGGATCTCCAAAATCTGCATTCTTAACTGTTTTTACTGGCTTCTTCAAAAAGCAAAGCTTGAGGCAGAAGAAACCTTGCACACAATGTATTACCTGATTAGGGAGCAGAAGGGAATGACAAGAGAAGGGAAGCAAGGAAGGAGGGAGTACAAGAATGCATTTTCGATCTGGCCACAGCTAAGTGTAACTCATTGCTGGATCTGTGGAACTGCACACGAGATGTCACATAAAATGCATCTTACTCAGTAGGATTGGAAAGTGTGTCTGGTTTCCCATTAGTCAGAGGTTCACCACCAGGATGTTAATTTCACCACCATTTCCCACTTGCACATGCACCTCTAGGAGGCAGAAGTGATTAGACAAGAATGGTTAGTTTGGTTTGAATGAGCCTTGAATGATGGCTCTTAGATTTGAGGATTGATTTTGCAAGCACTGAAGAATTACAGAGATATTTTGAAAAGAAAAGTGACATGGTCAGAAGAGGGTTTCCCTAGTTGTATGATCTCCTTACAGAATCTTCACCATCTACTGAAGAAAAATTATTTGTGGAAGTCTCCTTTTTATCCCTTGGAAAATTGGCACAGTAGGGATGAGTCACCATTCTCACTTCCAGAAGAGGCAGCATCAAGCAGGACCCATGGAAGATAGTAAGATTGGCCAAAAACTAACTTGGCCAATGGATAGGACTGAACTGAAAAGTTTAATTCAAACTGAGATAATTTTCATTTCTCTCAGCAGGAAAAAAAAAATGTTACTGCTTCCAGAAAGCAACAGCATATTTTGGTCTCCCTTGAGGATTTGAGGATTATGGATTTCCAGGTTCTGCCTTCCTCCCACCATCTTATCTGCACAGGCACCTGGGCGAGGTAAGAGCCTGGCACTGCCAAGCCAGATGGTGGTGGCTTTTGCTGCCAGCATCCTCCAGTAGGATAGGGCAGACTGTGTTCCTTGCCGCCTGCTCTCTGAGTGTTTTCAGTATACAGCAAAATCAGGGGAAAGAGTAAAAGCAATCTTTCATTTGTATAGCTGTTTATGATATAAACCACATGTCTAAGTATTTACACATTTAATCTCCACAATTTTCA
Organism: Saimiri boliviensis; assembly: GCF_048565385.1. Classification (NCBI taxonomy): domain Eukaryota; kingdom Metazoa; phylum Chordata; class Mammalia; order Primates; family Cebidae; genus Saimiri; species Saimiri boliviensis. The sequence continues at coordinate 130,329,122 of NC_133451.1, forward strand.
AAATCAGTCTCCCTCCTGTTAGTTCTCTTCTGCCCTCAACCAGAGCCATTTATGAGCAAATAATTTCACCCCTCTGTGGCTTAAATGAAAAAACTGGCAAATGCAACAATTCTACCAAATAATAGTTCTCACCTCAGGCTTTGGAGAAGTTATAAATGACATAGTGTATAAAAGGTGCTTAGACAACGCCTGGCACAATGAAGGCCCTTAACAAATATTAGCTGCCATTTTTGTTATTATCAATGTTGTTGCTATACTTTAGACTATCATAATCTTTTTATTATCATCATCATCACCATCTGGCATTTGGTTTCATTATGCATCTTCTAGAACTAACCCTAAATTATTAAGTAATAGTATTAAATGCCTAGCTTAATATCTAGTATAGAGTGGCACTCAATAAATGCTAAAGATGTTAGCTGCGGTGTCCCAAGGGAGGAGGGGTATAAAGTCACTGCCTCTAGCACTCAGGAATAAGTAATTCCAGATGCCAGCTCTGAGATCTTTTCTTAGTCACTGGAATTCTTACATGGTCCTGTGATGATGGTTGTTTAATAGTCAAAAGCACAAGCTGTAGAACCAGACATCTTGAATTCAAATCCTACTCTACCTTGGGTAGTTTACTTAAACTCTAAGTGTCTCGGTTTTATATTTAAAATAAGGAAGTCAATTGTACTTACCCCACAGTTTTATAAAAATTAAACAATAAACATAAAAATGCTTAAGAAAATACCTGGCACATAGTAAATAGCATATAAAAATTAGCTAATACTGCCTTTATTCCCTTCTGCCTGTGGGCTCACCTAATATTCTCATCCAAATTCTCCCCTCTTGCATCCTAACCACACAAATACACAGACACACAAACACACACACACATTCCCAGCATCTGAGCTCCTCACCTGCTGATGGTTCCCAGTTGTAAAAGCCTATACAAACACTAGGATATCCCATTATTATTGTAGAAATTCAACTACAAATAGCATGATGAGATTGGAGTAATGCTGAAAATATCCCCAGGCTTCTGACACAAAGCCACAAAGACTGACAGTACTTCAGTACATTAACAAAAATACAGAGTTCACCCTTACAAAGACCTATAAGTTTGACTTTCCCAAGCCTCATGAGTGGCCAAGTTCAAAGACACCACCTCACAGTAACAAAACTCTCAAAATCCTCATGTATAAGCCAGTGTGTCAATTTATAGACTTACAGCAAGAAATATATTCAGTTAGGGGTTTAGCACTTCATATTATCTAGCCAACATATTTTGTTCCTATAGCCAAACTGCTCAGGTTATCAAGTCTCACTGGTTTACATGTGAGTTAGTCAACAGATCTAAATGTTAAACTATCAGGCTCTCAAATATAATGCGTCCATCTCAACAAAAGGCATATTATCTGCCAAAAGAACTGGTAAGTCAAGTCATTGGGTCAAGTTGTTTTCTACCCAGAGTGCACCTATGTGGTCACTGCCAACATTTGCCCCTAAAACAGGCTGATTTGTTTTGGTTTTGTTTGGTTTTGTTTCTGACGTTTCCATGGATAACCAATTTCTCCCACTTCATTCATTAACACAGTATTTTGTGGGGGAAAGAAAAGAAATATGCCAATAATTTTGGTCAAGACTTGATCTGGAGGCCGGGCACGGTGGCTCATGCCTGTAATCCTAACACTTTAGGAGGCCAAGGTAGGTGAATCACCTGAGGTCGGGAGTTCAAGACCAGCCTGGCCAACATGGCAAAACCCCATCTCTACTAAAAATACAAAAATTAGCCTGGCTTAGTGGTGGACGCCTGTAATCTCAGCTACTCAGGAGGCTGAGGAAGGAGAATCCCTTGAACCCAGGAGGTAGAGGTTGCAGTGAGCCAAGATCATGACACTGCACTCCAGCCACATATCTATATTCTTGAAGGACATTGTGTTATATCCCTAGGAAGTGCCTATATTCTCTTTTGGACTTAATGATGATAGCTGGGTCCCTGGACTAACATTTATTATAGATTCTACATGATACTGTGCTTGACCAATCAAGCTACATATTTGCCTATCTGTCTAGCTCTTTTCCTGTGCCTACCCAGTACAATCTACATCCTAAATTCTCACTGTTTCTACTTTCAGATCTTACATACCTTTATTAACACATACAGCACTTCTCACCAGGTGAGGTGGCTCACGCCTATAATCCCAGCACTTTGGGAGCTGGAGGTGGGTGGATCACTTGAGGTCAGCATGGTGAAACCCTGTCTCTACTAAAAGTACAACAATTAGCAGGGCATGGTGGTGGGTGCTTGTAATCCCAGTTACTCAGGAGGCTGAGGAAAGAGAATCCTTGAACCCGGGAGATGGAGGTTGCAGTGAGCTGAGATCACACCCTCACACTCCAACCTGGGCAACAAAGTGGGACTCCGACTCAAAAAAAAAAAAAAAAAAAAAAACGAAAACGAAAACAAATACAGCACTTCTCCTGTGTTATGGGATGAAGTGCATCACCTCACTCCTTCACCACTCATATAGCAAAGTCCTAAGTCCCAGTTCCTCCGAATGTGACTATATATGGGGATGGGTGTTTAAAAAGGTAGCTAATGAGTTCATATGGGTAAGCCCTAGTCCAATATGACTGGCATCCTTATAAGGAGATTAGGATACAAGCACACACAGAGGAAAGACGATGTAAAGGCAAAGGGAGAAGACTACCATCTACAAGCCAAGGAGAGAGGCCTCAGAATAAACCAATTCTACCAACACCTTCATCTTGGACTTGTAGCCTCCAGAGCTGTGAGAAATACAGTTACCTTGTTTAAGCCACTTAAACAACAGTCTTTGGTACTTTGTCATAGCAACCTGTGATGGTTACTTTTATGTGTCAATTTGACTGGGCCACAGAGTGCCCACCTGTGGCCCAATGTGGTCAAACATTATTCTGGGTGTTTCTGTGAGAATGCTTTTAGATGAGATTAACATTTAAATCCCTAGACTGAATAAAGCAGATTGCCTTCCTTAATGTGAGTGAGCCTCATCAAATCGGTTAAAGGCCTGAATAGAACAAAAGGTTGACTCTCCCTTGAGTAAGAGAGAATTCTTTCTGCCTGGCTGCCTTCCAACTGGGGCATTGGCTATTTCCAGCAATCAAACCTGAACTGACCACTGGCTCTTTCTGGATCTCCAGCTTACCTACTGTTTTAGGCTTTTTTGTGTTGCTGTAAAGGAATACAGGAGAATGAATATTTTATAAAGAAAATAGGTTTATTAGGCTCACATTTCTGTAGGCTGTACAAGCATGGCACTAGCATCTGCTTGGCTTCTGGTGAGGCCTCTGGAGCTTTTACTCATGGCAGAAGGTGGAAGTGAACAGAGTGTCACATAGCTAGAGAGGTAGCAAGAGAGACGCCACATACTTCTAAACAACCAGCTCTCACATGAACTAATGAAGCAGGAACTCACTCAGTATTGTGAGGAGGACACCAAGCCATTCATGAGGGACTCGCCCCCATGACCCAGACACCTCCCATCAGCCCCACCTCCAACACTAGGGATCACATTTCAACATGAGCTTTGGAGGGAACAAATATCCAAACCATATCACCTAGTCACCCTGCAGATCCTGAGGCTTGTCAGCTCCTACAATCACATGAGCCTATTCCTTATAACATATATATTCTGTTTCTTGGGGAACCTTTAACATATAGCCCTAACAAACTAATACACACTGTGAGAACAGTAAAAGCATTATCAACACTCTGACTTGAAATAGTAATTTTAAAATTTCTTAAAAAGTGGTGATAAGAAGCATGAGATACACAAAACTTGATAAAGAAATTATGTCCAAACTCTTTCATTAGCAAAATCCAGAAGTAGGCCATGTCAGCATAATTCATTTATCAAATAATCCATGATCTATTGACCAGTTGAGAAGCATAACCAGCAAAGACAGCTGCTATCAAAATTAACAGTGCAATAAATATATATGTCATTTTTTGAAATTGCAATGTAATGAGGTATAACATGTATCACCAGTTACCACTTGAATATGCAAATGTTTATCAAAGAATTAGTAAGAATTAGCATGCAGATGGAGCTACGAGAGAAAAATATTTTCTCTGCTCAGAACATAAAAAGTCAAAGAAGTTTGACTTCTTTTAGGGAACTGTTCATCTTATTAAACTATAGGAGCGCTGGTGGGGCTGCAGTAGTATCCCTACTCCCATCAACCATAGCAGTTACCATGTAGACCAGACTAAGCTAATTATAGCACCCTGTGGTAGGCAGAATAATGTCTCGCACAGAAGATATATACATCTTAATCCAGGAAACATGTGAGTATGTTGTATTACATGGCAAAGGAGAATTAAGGCAGCAGAGAGAATTAAGGTTGCCACCTAGTTGACCTAAAAATAGGAAAATTGTCTTGGATTATCAAGGGAGGACTAAAGTAATCACAATGTTACAGAACTCAGTCCTATAAGAATTAAGATGTAAGGTTTGTTCCAGATGAGCAATAAGATTTCGATGTTAAGCTCCTTGGTGTTGAAATGGACCTGCCTGGCCAAGTGCGATGGCTCACGCTTGTAATCCCAGCACTTTGGGAGGCCAAGGTAGGCAGATCACCTGAAATCAGGAGTTCAAGACCAGCCTGGCCAATTTGGTGAAACCCCATCTCTGCTAAAAGTACAAAAAAATTAGCTGGGTGTGGTGGTGAGTACATATAATCCCAGCTACCTAGGAGGCTAAGACAGAATAATCACTCCCCGGGCTCACTGGAACCCGAGAGGCAGAGGTTGCAGTGAGCCGAGATTTTATCCCTGCACTCCAGCCTGGGCCACAGACCAAGACTCCATCTCAAAAAAACAAAACAAAAAAGAAGGGAAGAAATGGATATGCTTGCCCCTCATCCCATTAAGATCTTGGTTAACAATGAGAACATATGGGCACAGGGAGGGGAACATCACACACATGGGCCTGTCAGGGGGTGAGGGGCAAAGGGAGGGATAGTATTAGGAGAAATACCTAATGTAGACAATGGGTTGATGGGTGCAGCAAATCACCATGGCACATGTACACCTATATAACAAACCTGCACGTTCTGCACATGTATCCCAGAACTTAAAATTTAATTTTTAAAAAAATCTTGACTAGGAGAAGCAAGAACTGGAAGTCAAAGCACCAACCTCAGGCAGGTTTCAGAAAGAGGATTAACTTACTTTTCATATAACAGTGCTCCTCCAAAGCAGGTTCTCAGAGAAGTAAATCTTTTACCACCCATCTTGAATTTCTGTTTGGGGCAAAGCTTGCCCAATGGATTCACTCTTTTACTTCACTCATCCTGTACTCATTTGTGCAATGATGCTATTTTTCAGAATACATGAAAAAAGTAGCCAAAGAATATCAAAAGACAGTTTATCCAACCTGGTGAAAAAGGGAAATCCTGTCTCAAAAAAAAAAAAAAAAAAAAAGTTTACAGAAAGAAAATATAAGTGGCTTTTAAACATAAAAAAATCCTTGTGATACATAGACTTCTAAAAATTCCCCAGATCCCTGCCTTCTAGTCTATTCACCCTTAATTATTCCCTCCCCATGAATGTGAGAACTGTGAATGTGATGGAATAGCCAGTCTCTTAATTAGATTAAAATATAAGGCAAAGATGGTGGAGTAGGATAATACAATCAACTCCATTGACTATATTGTTATGCAGGATTCTGTTTTATCAGATTGAAGTGAGAGTCTCCTACTGCCTTTAAGTAAGTAGGCTGCCATGTGTATACCACATGGCAAGGAATGGCAGCATCTTCTATGAGTTGAGAGGAGCCCCAGCTGACAGCCAGCAAGAAAATGGTGACCGGAGTCCTACAACCTCAAGCAACTGACTCCTGAGACCAACCTGAGTAAACCTGGAAGATCTTTCCCAGTCCAATCTCCAGATGAGAACATAGCCCAACAGGCATCTCCATTCATCCTGGTGAGACTCTACAGAGGACTCAGTTAACTTGTGCCTGGACTTGTGATTCACAGAAACTGAAATAACACATGTGTGTGCTGTTAAAACCACTAAATTTGGCTGGGAGTGGTGACTCACACCTGTAATCCTAGCACTTTGGGATTAGAAAAAGAATCAGCTTTAACGTGGGCCAAAGCCAGAGGAAACCCAACTCTGGATCAGAATCTAGACCTTCCTCTCTCCCCCTCTCCTGACCACATCCCCTTTCCCTAGCAGGAAGAACTTGTTAAATGTAAAGGCCAGGGCAGGTGGATCACTTGAGGTCAGGAGGTTGAGACCAGCTTGAGCAACACGGAGAAACCCCATCTCTAATAAAAATACAAAATTAGCTGGGCATGGTACTGCATGCCTGTAATCCCATTTATTTGGGAGGCTGAGGCAAGACAATCGCTTGAACCCAGGAGGCGAAGGTTGCAATGAGCCGAGATCACACCATTGCACTCCAGTCTGGGCAACAAGAGTGAAACTCCGTCAAAAAAAAAAAAGAAAGAAAGAAAAAGAAAAAGAAAACCCACTACATTTGTGGTAATTTGTTATTCCAAAATAGAAAGCTAATAAAATGTTCAACTTCACTTATGAAGAGAGGCAAGACATCCCCAAGGGGATGCAGTCTACAAATTGTTAACTAACGCTAAAGCCTCTACTAATAAATCCACTGTGCTTTCTTCTAAATATTTTTAAACCGTAAGGAAGTTTATACATTAAAATGGACAAGGAATTGGGCAGTTTTTCAACTACTGGTCATAGTTAATAATTAAAATTTCATTAGCTCTGTTGAAGTAGATAAACATATCCTGGAACTGGTTTATTGTGTTGTTGTTTTTTGTTTGGTTTGGTTTTATCACTTGAAGCACAAGCTCCTGAGCATTTCTCTGCTGAAAAGAAGCATCCACAACCCTGATCAGTCCTATTCCCCAAGGTGAGGTGCAAGTATATTTGTTCCTATCATACAAGAATAGAGAATTCATAAAGCATTACCAAGTTGGTTTTCAGAAAAGGGACTATCCATAGGGCAGCAAGGAGTAAAAAAGAGTTCAGCAGAAATTTGAAAATATAAATCAAAAGGTATTTGCTGAATGCAGAAAACTGAGCCTGAGGTTCCAATGTGGCACATTCCAAGGCAAAGAGCAAGGCCTCATGCCGGATTAGCTAATTTTCATCATCTGTTTTACTACTAACTCAAATCAGGGTGGGAGATGGGAGGTTAGAGAAGAGTTGTTTTTTGAGAGAAAGAGATGTTGGTAAGCAATAATTTATCCAAAAAAGGTTCAATATATTGTTTAAATATATTACTGTTTTCAACATAGGAGAAACATAATACACATGCATACACATGTATATACATGTATACAATTTCCACAATACCATAAATATGAAATGTAAAATAATTTCATATTTTTCTTAAAGTAATAATATACCGGTACATAACTATTTATTACATATTAATTATGTGTGCATGATTTTGTGTTGTTTTGTCTAGCACAGCTGTGTCATGGTGACCCTGTTGAAACACTGGTCATCCTAAATACTACTGAGTGGTCCCTTATGACAGCGACTATGGAAGATGGATAATTTATACCACATCTACTTGACACTGAAAACAATGTTGTTTTTCATCCCTATTCCAGGGCTGCCATAGGAGTTTTATGCTTTTCTCCCAACCTTCCATATCTGCTGCGGGGAAAAAAAGTACTTTTTGCATCCCAGGGAGAAGGTTCCAGGGAAGCAGGAGTTTCAGTGCTGTAACCAGAAAAATCCCAGGCATCAGGTATGAGCTGAGAGGGGTATTAAACATTTTTTTTAATTAAAATAAACTAAAATAAAAAACAGAACAATCCCAGACAAACCAGGCTGGATGGTTACCCTAAGAATGCCCACTTTCAGCTAGCATATAGAGGAATTTAAAAGTAGATTGCTGTCATTCAGAATACTAGGTGATTCAATATCTGACTTGGAAAATACAGAAATTGCTCGAGTGAAGGAGAGGCAGCAACGCATGGCATGCCCTCCAAAACACTGGGCAAAGAAAGCTGATGTATTTACCAGGAAGTGACTGGCTGCCACAAAGAGCCATTAGTCTGGGTCACTGAAATTGCTGGCGAGATTCCCAAGGGATGCAGAGGGCCTCTAAGGGTCCCAAGAAAGAAACCATGAGAAAAAGAATTAGCTTTAATGAGGGCCAAAGCCAGAGGAAACCAACACTAGATCAGAATCTAGACCTTCCTCTCTCTCCGCTTCTGACCACATCCCCTTTCCCTAGCAGGAATAACTTGTTACATGTAAATCAGAATTGGAGTTTTGACTATTTGTGGCACTGGGCATTTTAATTGCTGACCACGGAACCTTTTATTACTTCCATGTAAGCAGAGAAGTCATGAGATTGTTCTAAATTTCATCCACTGGGTAAGTTGCATCCACTGAGTAAATTCCAACTAACTATGCGAAACAAAAATAAACCTATTTTCTGATTTTATCCCTAAGGAGACTGTAAAAATTACAGAACAAAAAAGTTTACTTGAAAAGAGGTAATAGACAAGTAAGGGGCTATTACTATATAATAAACCTCAAAAGTCACATTCATGATTCATTCAGCAATTACAGAATAAGCATCTATTTGTCACTTAACACTTTGAGAAGTGCTAGGAATATAAAAATGAAAAAACACTTCCCACAAAAGCCTGGAGTAGAAAGAGAGCCTTGTAAATGTTGTAAGTCCCTTTCCAGCAATGGTTTTGTAAGGCCGGACGCCTCATCAGGAGCCCGGACAGCCACCCAGCTCTGCACTCAGCACCCAGCTCTGCACTCAACACCCAGCTCTGCACTCAACACCCAGCTCGGCACTCAGCACCCAGCTCGGCACTCAGCACCCAGTTGTGCACCCAGCCCTCCAGTCGCGGAATTACAGCTGATGGCAACCCCAACCAAATCTTGCACCAAGAAACCCGCCCGACAACCAATAGCAGCCCACCCCGTCCTAATCCCGCTCCCCCAGAGCCAGAGTGCCCTGCTGTTGTTAGTGACTCATAGCCCTGAAAACCCCACACCCCAGGAAGTCAGCGCGACTTCTCCGGCCTCCTTTGCCCAGACCATAGAACCTCACCCGGGAGCTGAATAAACTGGCATTTAATTTTCTTAGGAAAGAAAGTGGCCTCAGTTTCCTCATTTTAAACTCGGCAAGAACCCTTACAGGTTTCAAGGTCACTAGTTTTAGGTTGTCACGTGTGTTAGTCTGTTCTCACGCTGCTAATAAAAACATATCCAAGACTAGGTAATTTGTAAAGGAAAGAGGTTTAATTGACTTACCATTCCTCATAGAAGGGTAAGGCCTCAGGACCATGGCGGAAAGCAAAGGAGAAGCCAAGGTGCGTCTCACGCCGGGGCAAGCCAGAGAGCGTCTGCAGAACTCCCATTTATAAACCCTAAGCTCTCGCGAGACTTACTTGTCGCCGCAAGAACAGTATGGGGAAAACCCGCGCCATAATTCAAGTATCTCCAGCTGGCCCCGCCCTCCACAGGTGGGGATTACTACAACTCAAGGTATATCTTACATGGCCGCAGGCAAGAGAGCTTGCACAGGGAAACTCTCGCTTATAAAACCCTCAACTCTCGCGAGACTTACTCACTACCACAAGAGCCATATGGGGGACACCGCCCTGTGATTCAATGATCTCCACCTGGCCCTGCCCTTGACTGGTGGGGATTATTACAATTCAGGGTGAGATTTGGGTGCAGACACAGCCAAAGCATATTATCACTCTACTTTTTTTTTTTTTTTTTTTTTTTTTTTGAGACGGAGTATCGCTCTGGTTACCCAGGCTGGAGTGCAATGGCGCGATCTCGGCTCACTGCAACCTCCGCCTCCTGGGTTCAGGCAATTCTCCTGCCTCAGCCTCCTGAGTAGCTGGGACTGCAGGCACGCGCCACCATGCCCAGCTAATTTTTTGTATTTTTAGTAGAGACGGGATTTCACCATGTTGACCAGGATGGTCTCGATCTCTTGACCTTGTGGATCCACCCGCCTCGGCCTCCCAAAGTGCTGGGATTACAGGCTTGACCCTCTACATTTTTAAAGTTCCTCCTCAGTATACACTGTTTGCTAATTTCCCCTGCCTGCTTCTCCGGTGGAACAGAGGGGCTGGTTTGAGTAGAGGTACAGAAAGACCTGATTGCATTGAACTCTCTCAATATACCACTAGAAAACATGCCGTTAAACACCACAATCATTTGTGAGTTTAGCAATTTGCAAAGACTTGCAAGAACAAAACAAGAATGCAAGAGCGCAAGACATTACATTTTAAGCCAGCAGACACTGCCTCAGCACACTGTAAAGGAAGAGCCTTTCATATGAAACAAAACCTACGGCCTCAGTAGATCTTCAAGCCAATAGCAATGTTTCTTGATCAATGAGAGAGGATGATTCTGGAGCAGACTGCTATATTAATAAAATGGGTTCTTTCTTGAATTTTTGTGAAAATTTTAAAATCTTACAATTTTAAAAATTGTGAATTTTTAAAACCTATTTTAATGTTACTTTAGTTGTTTCTACCATATCCTCTGTTTCCTAATAGACCTTAATCTTACCAGATGAAACTTTGCCAGACACTCTACTTGTTAGAAACACAACCTCCAGATAATTGTAGGTAGCTTCTTTTATGTTCCAATCACAAATTTCTGAGATTTTACTGATAATTATATTTTTCACTTTCTTTGGGACGAGCCCAAACCAAAAATTACTAGAACCAGAACTACCTTATTAATTTATGACAGAGTTCTGGGTCTTTGAATTTATTGTTTTTTTCCCTTTTTTATAAAAAACAAATCGTCAGAAATAAATTTACTGAAGAGTAAATTTTTTCATTTGAATTTGAGTCAAATACTGTAGGTAAAGTGAGGCCTGTAAGTACATAGCAATCTATAGTCCTTGAAATAAGCAAAAACTTCCTGACTGAGGAGACTATTTTCTGACACTGGTGAATAATATGTCCAACCATAGATGAAGAAAATCCCTGTTGTTATTGATATTTTAACACACCAGAAAAAGTACTGCACTTTCAAGGATCCTCAAACCTCTTTGGCTTCAAGGCTCTGAAATTGATTCAGCCTTTTAATGTATTTAAAAAAAAAAGATTCTGAAATAATGAAATGTCAGTGCTTAAGGTACAGAACAGAAACAGCTCAGTGAAGCAGATTATATAGGTGTCAGATAAGTGATCTAAATGGTTATATCATTTGTTTTCAACATATTTACTGGCGGTCTGCTATGAGCAAGGAATTTTACAGTTGCTATGAAGAACAAAAAGATAAACATAGTCCAGGTTGTTCACAAACATACAATTCAGTGAGGGAGACAGACATGCACAAATAATGAGAATATGCAACACTAGAATTTGCCTTACACTGGAAGAGCAATGGCATTAGAAAATGAAGCGGTCCCAGTCATAGTAGTAACCAGCTGTGTAACAGTGAACATAGTTCAGATTCTATATTAAGCAATATAATTCCCTAATATGTAAAATGAGGTGTCGCATGGACGGGTCCAATGGTATCCAATATTTATGATGATGGGAATGTACTATTAATAACATATTACAAATGTTGTAAAGCAATTATGAACTTGGTAGAATTTAAAATATTACCAAGGCTAGGATCTCCTCCAAAATAATTATATCAAGATGTCTGGGAGTGGAATACTCATGTAGCTGTTTTTCAAAGTACCACAAGGCTAGATTAAGACACAGGAAAACAAGAAACAAAAATTACGAATTATAACCAGAAACAAAAATTGGTATATACTGTCAAATTTGTCATAAGTGCTATGAAGAAATTTGATAGAATTAGAGAAAATAAAATGGAGATACTTAGATAATCATGATCAGAGAAAGCGCCAGGAAAGTGACATTTGGAAGATGAATAGAAGCTTCCTGTTAGGAGCTGAGCAGTGTGGGCTTGCCTGTGCCTGGGGAGAGGGACTGGCAAAAGGAACATGGCAAACAAAGGAAAAGGCAGGAGACACACATGAAGAAAGACGACTGAACAGGAGCAAACATGGCTGAGTCAAAAGAGTGGGCCAGGCGCGGTGGCTCAAGCCTGTAATCCCAACACTTTGGGAGGCCGAGGCGAGTGGATCACGAGGTCAAGAGATCGAGACCATCCTGGTCAACATGGTGAAACCCCGTCTCTACTAAAAATACAAAAAAATTAGCTGGGCATGGTGGCGCGTGCCTGTAATCCCAGCTACTCAGGAGGCTGAGGCAGGAGAATTGCTTGAACCCAGGAGGTGGAGGTTGCAGTGAGCCAAGATCGCGCCATTGCACTCCAGCCTCGGTAACAAGAGTGAAACTCCATCTAAAAAAAAAAAAGAGTGACATGAGATGAAGCCAGAGAATTAAATATGACTGGTCGCATGGGCCTTGTACTGTGGAATATGGTTTACTCAGACTATACAAGAAAACCAGCCAGGTGCGATGGCTCAGGCCTGTAATCCCAGCACTTTGGGTGGCCGAGGCGGGTGAATCATGAGGTCAGAAGATCTAGACCATCCTGGCGAACACAGTGAAACCCCGTCTCTACTAAAAATACAGGGAAAAAATTAGCTGGGTGTGGTGGCACACGCCTGTAATGCCAACTACTTGGGAGGCTGAGGCAGGAGTATCACCTGAACCTGGGAGGCAGAGATTGCAGTGGGCCGAGATCACCCCACTGCACTCCAGCCTCATGACAGATGAAGACAACGTCTCAAAGACAAAAAACAAAAAACTAGAAAGCCAGTGAGGGTTTTAAAACAAAAAACAAGAAAGCCAGTGAGGGTTTTAGCAGGTCAGTCATGTGGTCTGATGTTCATTTAAAGAAAATACTCTATATACACTTAACCAGAATATCGGCATCAGCATAGCATTTTTTTTTTTTTTTTTGAGACAGGATCTTGCTCTGTCACCCAGGCCAGAGTGCTGTGGTGCCATCACAGCTCACTGCAGCCTCAACTTTCCAGGCTACAGCAATCCTCCCACCTCAGCCTCCTGAGTGGCTGGGATCACAGGCATGTGCCACTACACCAGGCTAATTTTTGTATTTTTTGTACAGATGGGGTTTCACTGTGTTGCCCAGGCTGGTCTCAACCTTCCAAGCTCAAGAAACTCCTGAGCTCAAGCAATCTGCCCATCTCAGCCTCCCCAAGTGCTGGGATTACTGGCATGAGCCACCGCACCAGGCCTAATAATGTAGGGATATCTTATAATATAGGGATATCATCAATGTGACTCTTACGTATATAATAGAAATGTATACATATATGTTTTCCAAAAGACATGTACCAGAATGTTCATAACAGCATTCAAAATAACCTAAAACTGGAAATCCCCCAAATTTTCATTATCCTATTAAGAAAGGATAAGTAAACTGTGGTATAGTTATACAACAGACCCCTATACAGCACTGAGATTTGACAATCTACAACCACATGCAACAACATTGATGAATCTTACAAACATTACATTGGGTGAAAGAAACTAGGCATAAATGATTATATACAGCCTGGGCACAGTGGCTCATGCCTGCACTCCCAGAACTTTGGGAGGCTGAGGCAGGAGAATTACTTGAGGCCAGGAGTTCAAGAACAGACTGGGTAACACAGTGAGACCCCATCTCTATCTTTGAAGTTTATATAAGTATAGTTCCTGTGATATAATGTAGAGGTATTGATCAACTTATAACCTATGCAACTTACGACCATTCGAGTTTATGACCACAATCGCTAGCCACGACTGCTCCGCGTCTGGCAGCGCAAACGTTGCCCAGCTGGGCAGACGACAGTGCGGACCAGCTTCTGGCAGCACTACCATCTCCGCGTGTACCATTTCAACTGTTATCCCAGACTCAGTACAGCAATTTGTGTTTTGTACATGTTTATATATTTTGATATGTTTTGCAATTGGGAAAATGTTTCCTATGGTATTTTTTACATCTGTATTTTGTATTTTTGTATGCATCTGTATTTTGTAATTTTGTATGTTTTGCAAATATTAAACCAGTTGTACTGGTAATGCAGTTTTACTTAAACCTGACGAATGTAAAAATAAGAAACAAAATGGTGTACAGATGATACAAATGGCATAAAATGAACAAAGACAATTATGATATATGACAATAATGAAACAAAATTATGATAAAATATGACTTAAAGATTTTTATAACATCATTTCATAGTACTGTACATATAGCCTACTCAACTTATGATCAAATCGTGTTACGACCGGTCTGTCGGAACCAATCGTGGTCGTAAGTGGAGCACTAGCTGTACAAGCATAATTCTTCCCCTAAAAAAAACGTGAAGGGAGAGTCAGGTCATTTGAATGTACATCCAAGGTTGAGAATCAATGATGTAACATAATGGATGCCATAAAGAAACAGAGTGTCTGTAATCCCAGCACTTTGGGAGGCTGAGACAGGTGGATCACCTGAAGTCATGAGTTCGAGAACAGCCTGGCCAATGTGGTGAAACCCCATCTCTACTAAAAATACAAAAATTAGCCAGGCATGGCAGTGGGTGCCTGTAACTTCAGCTACTCGGGAGCCTGAGGCAGGAGAATAGCTCAAACCTGGGAGGTGGAGGTTGCAGTGAGCTGAGATTGCACCATTGCATTCCAGCCTAGGCAACAAGAGCAAAACTCCATCTCAAAAAATGAAAGAAAGAAAAGAAAGAAAGAAACAGAGTATCTGTCAAGCCTGTAACTCTAAGTGTAGCTAGAATAAAAATGTGTGTGTGTGTGTACGCGCGCATGTGTGCGTGTTATAGCTTTCAAATTCCTTTTTAAGAGAGAATGCTTCAAAAGGATTAACACCTAAGGGTAGAATAATTCTGCCCAGAGATTTTAAAACTTTCCTTTTAAAAAAAAGTTTTAATACCACCTGCCTGGATTTCTATGAAAAGAAATAAATAGAAGAAAAAAATTGATTTATCAGAAACAGATAGTGGAGGTACCTGCAAGGGAAGATTACAAAAAGGAAAATCACAAAGACTAATGAATATTATGAAGTTGTTGACGAGGCCAACTCAGTTGTGGAAATGGACTCCCCAACCTACCTGGAGACCTTCCAAGCTGTCTTCTGATTAAAATGTGGTTTCCAAGTATTAGACTTTTCCTTAGAACGTGTACTTCTGGGCCAGGCACAGGGGCTCACGCCTGTAATCCCAGCATTTTGGGAGTTCAAGGAGGGTCGATCATGAGGTCAGGAGTTCAAGAAACAGCCTGACAAAAATGGTGAAACCCCCATCTCTACTAAAAATACAAAAATTAGCCGGGCGTGGTGGCCCATGCCAGTAATCCAAGCTACTCAGGAGGCTGAGGCAGAGAAATGCTTGAACGCGGGAGGTGGAGGTTGCTGTGAGCTGAGATTGCGTCACTGCACTCCAGCCTGGGCAACAAAAGTGAAACTCTGTCTCAAAAAAAAAAAAAAAAAAAAAAAAGAAAGAAAGAAAATGCACTTCTGAAAACTGCATGATTCCGCTTATATGGGATACCTAAAATAGTCCAATAGATAGAAGCAGAAAATAAAGTAGTGGTCGCCAGGAGATAGGGAAAAGGAGAAATGGAGTTGTTCAATGGGTATAAAGCTATTGTTACACAGGATCTATATGCAGATTCTAAAGATCTGCAGTACACCATAGTGCCAATAGTGCACGATATGGTATTGTATACTTAAAAATTTTCCGGCCGGGCGCGGTGGCTCAAGCCTGTAATCCCAGCACTTTGGGAGGCCGAGGCGGGTGGATCACGAGGTCGAGAGATCGAGACCATCCTGGTCAACATGGTGAAACCCCGTCTCTACTAAAAATACAAAAAATTAGCTGGGCATGGTGGCTCGTGCCTGTAATCCCAGCTACTCAGGAGGCTGAGGCAGGAGAATTGCCTGAACCCAGGAGGCAGAGGTTGCGGTGAGCCGAGATCGCGCCATTGCACTCCAGCCTGGGTAACAAGAGCGGAACTCCGTCTCAAAAAAAAAAAAAAAAAAAAAAAAAAAATTTCCAACAGAGCGGATCTCATACTAAGTGGTCTTAACGCACGCGCGCATGCACACACAGACACACACGCACACACACACACAGACACACACACGCAAAAGGACACAAGGAAACTTTTGGAGGAGATGGATATTTATTTCCTTGACTGTGGTGATGGTATCACAACTGAGTCATATTCCCAGCTCTACGAGTTATATACATTAAATACGTGCAGTCTTTTTATATCAACTATATCTCAATAAAGGTGTAAAAACAAAAAGTCCTTCTGTGTGCTCACAAATTAGGATTCTTAGCTCACATGGCTGAGGGGTAAACTCCAGACCTCAGGCAGGCATCCCCAAACTATGGCCTGCGGCCACATGCGGCCCCCTCAGGCGATTTATCCGGCCCACCGACGCACTTTAGGAAGGGGCACCTCTTTCATTGGTGGTCAGTGAGAGGAGCACAGTATGTGGCGGCCCTCCAACGGTCTGAGGGACAGTGAACTGGCCCCCTGTGTAAAAAGTTTGGGGACGCCTGCCTTAGTGGGTTTACCTTGGTCAATGTGTTGTTTCCTCAGATCTAGACATCACTGATTGCAAGCTTCACAACTTCATTTAAATAATGGCTTTATTTTATGGGGTGCTGGAAGGATAAGCAGGGGAAATTATTAAATGCACCTAGCCGTTGTAAGATATAGCTCAAGATCTGAAATATCGAAATATGAAATAAAAATGTGCATCTTAGAGTCAGGATCAGACATTCCCTCCAAGCTTCTTCCAGTTTCTTTGGTGACTTCTCACTTTTTCCCCTTCCCTTTCACTTGATGCTGCACACTGGAATGTCTGGTGAGGTCTTGAAATGTTTTTAAAAGATTAGAAGAGACTACTTCCCTCAGCAGTGACATTTTTCCACTTGAAATGTTTATGCTGGTGCCTGCTTCCTTAGAGTCCCTGCCACTGCAGCGGAATGCAGCTGTTGGCATCCATTCTATGAAAGGCTATTTAGGAACTCTGCGGAGCGACTACACTGCAGCCCTCTCACGGAAGTGCAATGTGGGTCATCTGCAGTTTGAGGGGAGAAGAAATAATACAAAGACTAGCTAAGAAAACCTTCATGTGGATATGCCCACCTGGGAAGCAAGGGAGGCAGGCAGACTGACCTGGGTGGACTCACAAGAAAATGGAACAGCTATTTTTAGCACAAATGTTTGGCATTTAAAGGAGCTGCAAAAAAAAACCACAAGGGGGGAAAAGGGACTGTGGCTGTAACTGTCAAGGATATTAGGTACGCAGTGAGAAATACCTGCTTCCGGAAGATACCTTCCCATGCGTATGACACACTTGCTTAATTAGCAGCACAATCCACTAGCTATTGCCACATTAAGTCAACCGCTTTTAACCACTGTATTGAGATCGTAATTGAATTGTTTTGTGATTAGCCAGACTGAAAATGAAAAAAACAAATTTTAATTCCATCCTGTCCATTTTTTACCCCTTACTGCTGCAATAGCCAGGTTTAAGCAGCTTCAACAAAGCATGTTGAGCAAAATCTCAGGGAACCAGACGCTTAGGCTGACTTCATGAGATCACAAGACCCTTCTGTCCTCTTTCCCACCCTACCAAAAAGATAAAAGGAAACAATCACTGGGATTACGTAGTGGTACCTATTCCAAAGGTTCATATTCCAATGATATGTACCACTCTCACCTTGAAGACAGTCAAAAATACTGCTTTAACATTTTAAAAACATAAAACCCGACCAGGAGCAATGGCTCACACCTGTAATCCCAGCACTTTGGGAAGCCAAGGCAAGAGGATCACTTGAGCCTAGGAGTTTGAGACCAGCCTGGGTAACATGGTGAGGCCCCCGTCTCTAAATAATTAATTAATTAATTAATTAATTACTTTTGATCCCCTAACTAGAAAGAGTTCACGCAAATGCAAGCAAAATGTCAACTTCGTTCACAGTTTTACTAACTCGAATGTATTTTTCATCTACATACTGTGTTTGTTGTTGTTTGTGGTGGTTGGGTCCCAGATGGCTAAAAAAAAAAAAAGAACACAATCAGGTGACATCTGATGGAAATCCAAGAGAAAAAGAACAGCATACAGAAAAGTCTCTACAGATGACGAATCCCAAGGAAAGACAGAGACAAACTCCACAAAATGTATTGAATATCTTCCATGGGCAAAGCACTACAGAGGATCTGAAACAAAACATGGCCTGTGATCTTGAGGATTTGAGTCTAATGGGGCTGGGTGTGGTGGCTCTTGCCTGTAATCCCAGCACTTTGGAAGGCTGAGGCAGGCAGACCACTTGAGGTCAGGAGCTCAAGACCAGCCTGGCCAACATGGCAAAACCTCATCTCTGAAGTGGGAGGGTGGAGAGTGAGGGATTCAAAGCACTACCCTCTCAGAAAACTTGCTGTAACGTGAATTCAACCTTTCCCTCCTGACTGGTTCCTTCCCATTCACATTTAAATATATTCAAAGAAAATAAATGAATAAACAAACCCCTATGGACCTCACATCTCCCTCCTAGCTTCTGGCCTACCTTCCTCTTCCTTCAGGGAGCTATATATTCCAACCATTTCCCTTTTATCCTCTCTCATTCACTTTTCAGGTGTTTCTTGTCTGGTTTTTGCCCATCATTTCATATAAATAACTCTTACTTCACTACATCCTTTCAGTAGTTTGGACCCGTTGCTTGATATCTTCAGTGCATTCAACACTGTGGAGCATGCCCACTGTTCCCTGCTCTGAGTTTTCCTCCTTCTCTGGCTGCTCCTTCTCAGTCATACTTTCTACTAAACAATTAAATTTCTAGAGTTCCTCTCTTGGCCTCTCTCCTTCTCACTATATACTCTTTTCCTAGGAAATCTCATTCATATCCTTGGCTTAATTACCATATAAAATTATAAATCTATGGCCGGACACGGTGGCTCACGCCTGTAATCACAGCACTTTGGGAGGCTAAGGCGGGTGGATCACCTGAGTTCAGGAGTTTAAGACCAGCCTGGCCAACATGGTGAAACCCTGTCTCTATTAAAAATACAAAAAATTAGGTGGGCGTGGTGGGGGGCCCTTGTAATCCCAGCTTCTCAGGATGCTGAGGCAGGAGAATTGCTTAAACCCAGGAGGTAGAGGTTGCAGTGAGCTGAGATCGCACCACTGCTCTCCAGCTTGGGCAAGAGCAAAACTCTGCCTCCAAAAAAAAAAAAAAAAAAAAAAAAAATTATAAATTTACATCTCTGGCCCAGAAATTTACATCTCTATTGTAAGGTATAAGTCAGTATGTCCAACTGCCTGTTTATCACCACCTATCTTCCCTCAAATCTGGTCCTCTTCCAACACTCCCTGTCTCAGCGAATGGTACCACCATCCATGCAATTATTCAAGTCCAAAAACCTAGCAATTAACTACTATACCTCCCTTTCTCCTCTCCCTATTAAATTTCTCACCAAATCCTGTCTACTGCACCTGTAAAATATCCCTCAAAGCCTGTTCCCCAGAGCTAGTGTGATCTTTCCAGTGCAAATATGATCAAGTCTGCTTATAACATTGCTAATGGCTGTCAGTAGTTTTTAGTATAAAGAGCAAAATCCTTACATGGTTTACAGGTCCTGCACAGTCTATCCTGTGCCTGAGCCTGTGCCTGCCTTTTTTTTTTTTTTTTTTTTTTTAAAGACAGAGTCTCACTCTGCCATCTCGGCTCACTGCAACCTCTGCCTCCCAGGTTCAAGCGATTCTCTTGCCTCAGCCACCTGAGTAGCTGGGATTACAGGCACACACCATGCCAGGCTAATTTTTGTATTTTTAGTAGAGATGGGGGTTTCACCATGTTGGTCAGGCTGGCCTTGAACTCCTGACCATGTGATCTACCTGCCTCAGCCTCCCAGAGTGCTGGATTACAGGCGTGAGCCACTGCGCCCGGCTGCTTCGTAAACATTATGCTCCTTTCCCTTCTGCTGGAGTCACCCTGATCTTTAGTTCCTTGAACTTTGTGCTCCAGGGCCTATGTGAAGGCTATACCCTCACCCAGAATACTCCAACACCCACTGCAAACCTATCCATCTAGTTAATCTCTACATCATAGAATATAAGCTCTAACAAACAAAGACTTTATCCATTTTATTTTTCATTGTATTCCTAAGGCCTAACACAGTGCCTAATATTTAATAGATGCCTATAACATATATACTTATCAGATATAAAAATATGTATATTTGAACTCTTGGGAAAACACTTGCTTTTTTTTTTAAGACAGAGTCTCACTCTGTCTCCCAGGCTGGAGTACAGTTATGTCATCTCGGCTCACCGCAACCTCTGCCTCCCGGGTTCAAGTGATTCTCTGGCCTCAGCCACCTGAGTAGCTGGGATTACAGGCACACACCACACCAGGCTAATTTTTGTATTTTTAGTAGAGATGGGGCAATATATACCAGGCAGTTTGAAATGCAAGAAAGAGAAGTCCAAGCCAGAGAAATCGATTCAAGCATCATCTTCATAAAATTGATATCTGAGGAAGGGGAAATGAATGTGACCCAGCAGGGAGAGTGTAAAATAAGAATCAAGGCCGGGCGCGGTGGCTCACACCTGTAATCCCAGCACTTTGGGAGGCTGAGGCGGGCAGATCACAAGGTCAAAAGATTGAGACCATCCTGGTCAACATGGTGAAACCCTGTCTCTACTAAAAATACAAAAATTAGCTGGGCATGGTGGCGCACGCCTGTAATCCCAGCTACTCGGGAGGCTCAGGCAGGAGAATTGTCTGAACCCAGGAGGCGGAGGTTGCGGTGAGCCGAGATTGTGCCATTGCACTCCAGCCTGGGTAACAAGAGCGAAACTCCGTCTCAAAAAAAAAAAAAATCAGAGAGTCGAGAACTGACCCAGAAGGATTTCCATTGAAAGGATGGATGGAGGCTGGGTGCAGAGGACCACACCTGTAATCCCAGCACTTTGGGAGGTGAGGTAGGTGGATCACAAGGTCAGGAGTTCAAGGCCAGCCTGGCCAATGTGGTGAAACCCCATCTCTACTAAAAATACAAAAATTAGCCAGGCGTGGTGGCAGGTGCCTATAGTCCCAACTACTCAGGAGGCTGAAGCAGGATAAGCACTGGAACCCGGGAG
Source organism: Saimiri boliviensis (assembly GCF_048565385.1). Classification (NCBI taxonomy): domain Eukaryota; kingdom Metazoa; phylum Chordata; class Mammalia; order Primates; family Cebidae; genus Saimiri; species Saimiri boliviensis. The sequence continues at coordinate 130,350,246 of NC_133451.1, forward strand.
GAGGAGCTTGCAGTGAGCCAAGATTCTGCCACTGCACTCCAGCCTGGGCGACAGAGCAAGACTCTGTCAAAAACAAGAAGAAGAAGAAGAAGAAAGGGTGGATGGAAAGGCTAGCAAAAAGACTGTGATAGAGTTACCAGGGCAAAGTAACACCAGAGGGGAGAGCATTTGTTGAAAGTAAAGGGTGGTCAGGAGTTTCAACCACCATGAAGCAGCACAGAATATGATTGCTGAGGTAGTGGACTTGGAAATTAGAGGCTATTGTTGATTATAGGAGGCTAGAACTTAATAAAGAATGCCAATGAGAAGTCCCTCACAGAAATCCTGGGAAAGAGACATTGGCAAAGAAAACCCAAAAACAAACAAACAAAAAAACTAACATTTTGTTCAGAGCCGTATGCTGTTCTAACATTTTTTGATAAAGTGAAAGCTAGCCATCACGCTCCCATTTTCATCAGCAAAAGACAAATATAATAAACACAGTTTCCTTGTATGAGTGGCGGATGAAGGAAACAAAAACATAGTAAACAGGTATGACTAGTTCATGGCTGGCGTATTCAACCACATCCCCAGCCTTTCTTACAGTTAATAATATCCATGTAACTGTTCTACCCACGGGAATATGAGCCATTTTGGGTCAGGGTCTCCTCCAGGCTCTGCTTCCCCTTCCCATTTGCTGGAACCTAGTCTGAAAGTTGATTCAACTTTGACTCTGCAGAGAGTGACAATGGCCTAAAGCATAATGGAGCCACAAAACTGAAGGAAACCAAGTCCCTGAATGAGTCTGCAAACAGAACTGCTCACCTGGAGGCCATTATATGAGAACACTATAAACTTAGCTGTTCTTTAAACCAATGTATGACATTGGATTCTTTGTAACAACAGCTTAGTTCTCACCCTAAAAAGTGAGAAAGGGTGGATGGAGGTCAGGTGCAATGGCTCACACCTATAATCCCAGCATTTCGGGAGGCCGAGGCAGACGGATCACAAGGTCAGGAGTTCAAGGCCAGCCTGGCCGATATGGTGAAACCCCATCGCTACTGAAAGTACAAAAATTAACCAGGTGTGGTGGTGGGCGAGGAAAGATTCCCACTGAAAGGGTAGATGGAGGCCGGGTGCAGTAATCCCAGCACTTTGGGATAACCATGATAAAACTCCCACTTTTGTTAAAAGGAAAACTTAAGGCAAATTAAATGTAATAGAGTTTAACTGAGCAAAGAACAATTTGGAGTAGGTTCAGCACAACCATGGGGATGCCACATGGTCAGATAATACTTAAGGACAGAAAAAAGAAGGCAGCCGGGCGCGGTGGCTCAAGCCTGTAATCCCAGCACTTTGGGAGGCCGAGGCGGGTGGATCACAAGGTCGAGAGATCGAGACCAACCTGGTCAACATGGTGAAACCCCGTCTCTACTAAAAATACTACAAATTAGCTGGGCATGGTGGCGTGTGCCTGTAATCCCAGCTACTCAGGAGGCTGAGGCAGGAGAATTGCCTGAACCCAGGAGGCGGAGGTTGCGGTGAGCCGAGATCGCGCCATTGCACTCCAGCCTGGGCAACAAGAGCGAAACTCCGTCTCAAGAAAAAAAAAAAAAAAAAAAAAAAAAAAAAAGAAAAGAAAAAAGAAGGCAAAGTACAGAAACAGCCAGATTGGTTACAGCTTGGCATTTGCTTTATCTGAACACGGTTTAAACAGCTGACCACCTGTGACTTGCCAAAACTCAGAGGCTGGTATAAGAGTAGATTTCAATCTGTTCATGCATTCAGTTGGATTATAGTTCACTATGTATAGAGAAACTTTAGGCCAGACTTAAAATATGTAAGGAGGTAGCTCTGGGCAATTTTGAGAGATTGATCAAAACTTTAAGCACTGACATCACTCCGTCACCATTATAAATAAATTTATTTGGTCTCAAATCCCACTGGAAAATAGAACAGTGGGTTATGTAAACTGGGAACAAGGACAAAGAAGAATAGGGAAAAAATGATTGTTTCAGACTACTTTTTGTAAGTTGTAGAGCAGAGGGGACCTCCTTATTATGCTGGAATCTCCTGTTTTAAGAAGATCAAAAAATAAAAAATTTTAAACCTGGTCCATTTTGGGATTTATGTGCTTTGTAAAAGTTTCCATTTGGTTACCTAACATTTAGCATGAATGGTTTCATTTTATTTTGGTTTGTTGGAGCCTCCTGGAAGAAGTCAGTCCAGAGCAATGGCTTCCCATCACTGTGTTTAATAATTCAAAAACGGAAAGGTAGGAAATACAGAGAGGTCTCTAGTACACAGGAATTATCAAATCCTGCTGGACAGAAAATAAAAGAATTTACTGTGGCAGTGAGTAGTCTGGTAGCCCAATTTGCTATCTGGAAATAACTCCTATGTCCTCTGGAGACCCAGATTTGCATGATAAAAGGTACTTTCTCAACCCTTACTACCAAGCCAAATATAAAGTAGGTTGGGCAGTAGTACTTTGGAACTGGTTTGGGATTGAGCAATAACAAGCTTTTACAAGATAAAACTTGTTATTTCTTTTGTAATATAATTCCCTCAAAATCTTAGTAGGCTTCTTTTTTATTGTTGTTGTTTTTGTTTATTTGTTTGTTTGTTTGAAACAGAGTCTCACTCTGTCACCCACGCTGGAGTGCAGTGGTGTGATCTCAGTTTACCACAACCTCTGCCTCCCAGGTTCAAGCAATGCTCCTGCCTCAGCCTCCCAAGTAGCTGGGATTACAGGTTTGTGCCACTCTGCCCAGCAATTTTTTTTTGTATTTTTAGTAAACATGAGGAAGTTTTGCCATGTTGGCCAGGCTAGTCTTGAAGTCCTGGCCACAAACGATCCACCCCCTGCGCCTTCCGAAGTGCTGGGATTACAGGCATGAGCCACTGTGCCTGGCCCTGCTGTATTTTTTATAGTCTGTTTCATGTGCCACTATCCACACCCAACATTCTTTTCCAGGCATATTTATTCAACCTGCTTTATTTCTTGACATCTAGCTCAACCCTGGCCTCTTTTCTTCATTTGTATGAATGTTACCTGGAGACCATCTGAAACAACAGGTTTGGGTAGGAAAGCTACCCTCTTGGTTTTTTGGTTGGTTGGTTGGTTGGTTTTTTCTTCTTTTTATGATTTTTTTTTTTTTTTAAATAAAGATGGGGTTTCACCATGTTGTTCAGTCTGGTCTTGAACTCCCGACCTCAGGTGATCCACTCACCTTGGCCTCCAAAGTGCTTGGATTACAAGCGTGAGCTACCACTCCCGGCTGAAAGTTACCCTCTTAATCTGGTCTTTGCCACTGGCCTGGCTCCCTTTGTTTTGCAAAAACAATCTCAGTAGGTATTTGAGAAAAACTTGAGTCCAAAAGGAATTGGCTTTTCTAACCTTATGAGACTCCGAGTCTCTCAGCTCTTTCCATTTTCTTTCATCTCTGATTGCAAACTGGCTAATTATTGCTTGAGCTTGACTCTTTATTGAATTTCTTGTCAAAATTTTCAGGGCACCCCAAACTCACTCATGTTGTTATTTCCAATCCTTTTCCTTAAAATACTTAGTGTGTCCCCCAAGTATAATAAAAGTTTTAGTAAATATTTTGCCATGATATACACAAATATCACCAGTTTCCAGCCTGCATTATCTGACTTCTCATTAGTTTTACTGTAGTTAATGAGGGGTAGCAGAATATGCCACCACAAAATATGACACTTTAGCATAAGGACTATTTTGAACTGAAAACTCAAAATTGAAAAGAAGCAGATATAAGGATATAAACTTTCTTCCTGCCCCTTTGTTCTTAAAAGCAATATGTAAATTTGTCTCTCTTCCGTCTCTACCAGGAAAGACAGAAGTTAATCACTCAGATAATTCCAGATCCTTACCTTCACAAAGATAACACCAGACGAGCCTATAAAACAAACCGTGCAAAGTATCCCCTATCTTTCTTTCTTTCTTTTTTGTTTTTTGAGACGGAGTTTTGCTCTTTTTGCCCAGGCTAGTGCAGTGGCATGATCTTGGCTCACTGCAACCTCCACTTCCTGGGTTCAAGTGATTCTCTTGCCTCAGCCTCCGGAGTAGCTGGGATTACAGGTGCCTGCCACCACACCCAGCTTTTTTTTTTTTTTTTTTTTTCCCTGTGATGAAGTATCCCTGTGTCATCCATGCTGAGGTTCAGTGGTGCGATCTTGGCTCACTGCAACCTCTGCCTTCCAGGTTCAAATGATTCTCCTGCCAGCCTCCCGAGTAGCTAGGACTACAGGTGCATGCCACTACACTCAGCTAATTTTTTTGTATTTTTAGTAGAGACAGGGTTTCACCATGTTAGCCAGGATGGTCTTCATCTCCTGACCTCGTGATCCGCCGCCTCGGCCTCCCAAAGTGCTGGGATTACAGGCGTGAGCCACTGCACCCTGCCAATTTTGCATTTTTAGTAGAGATGGGGTTTCAACATGTTGGCCAGGCTGGTCTTGAACTCCTGACCTCAGGTAATCCACTCACCTTGACCTACCAAAATTCTGGGATTACAGGTGTGAGCCACTACGCCCGGCCAAGTATCCTCTACCTTTCTTTAGTTTTCCTTTATATTTACCTTCACACAATTTGCTCTCCTAAAAACTCAGTCCTTTTCCTTTGTCTTATCACTTCCCTAAAAATGTGTTCTTCTCCTATTAAGATACTATATAAGCCCGAGTTCTAACCCCTGAACATTAAGTATCTTCATACGTAAGCTTGCTGCACTCGTGTCGATGAAAAGAGTCAAACTCTGCAAAATATTTGAAGAGATTTGTTCTGAGCCAAACATGAGTGATCACGGCTCGTGACACAACCCTCAGCAAGTCCTGAGATCGTGTGCCCAGGTGGTTGGGATGCAGCTTGGTTTTATACATTGTGGGGAGACATGAGACTTGAATCAAAAACATGTAATAAATAACATTGTTTCAGTCCAGAAAGGTGGGACAACTCAAAAGCGGGGAGGGAGGCTTCCAGGTTACAGGTAGATTTAAAATGTTTTTAATTGGCTGAAAGGGCTATCAATAGAAAGCAATGTCTGGGTTGGATAAGAGGTTGTGGAGACCAAAATTTTATCATGCAGATGAAGCCTTCGGGTAGTGGCTTCAGAGAGAATAGATGGTAAATGTTTCTTAACAGACTTAGGGTCTGTGTTGGTGTTGATGGTAGTGCCAGAGAAGCATAATGAGGCATGTCCCACTTCCCATCATGGCCTGAGCCAGTCTCCCCGGTTACATTTTAGAGTGCCTGCCCTGGGAGAAAGTCCATTCAGATGGTTGGGGGTAGGGGACCTTATCATTTTATTTTTGGTTTCTTCATGTTAATAAACTTCTGTTTGTTGTTCTCTTGTTAATCTTTTTTCAGTCAAATTTACATGACCTCTGGCACAGCATTTGGGAGAATAGAGGGAAAAAGGTTTTTCCTCCCCAAACACAAATAATTAGTAGTTAATTGGCATGAAGGCTAAGTTGCAGTAACAGAAATCCAAAGATACAATAGGTTGAAGAACAATGGTTATTTCCCTGTCAGGTAATAGTCCCAGCTGAATTATGAGCCAAATATGAGTGGCCCTGGCCCATGACACAACCCCAGGAGATCCTGAAGGCATGTGCCCAAAGTAGCTGGGCTATAACTTAGTTTTGGGGTTTTGTTGTTGTTGTTGTTTTTGTTTTTGAGATAGAGTCTCGCTCTGTTACCCAGCCTGGAGTGCGATGGTGGGGTCTCCGCTCACTGCAACCTCCACCTCCCAAGTTCAAGCAATTCTCCCGCCTCAGCCTCCTGACTAGCTGGTGTTACAGGTGCCCGCCATGCCTGGCTAAGTTTTGTATTTTAAGTAGAGACAGGGTTTCCCCATGTTGGTCAGACTGGTCTTGAACTCCTAAACTAGTGATCTGCCCACCTCGGCTTCCCAAGGTACTGGGATTACAGGTGTGAGCCACAGTGCCCAGTCTACAGCTTGGTTTTATACATTTTAGGGAGCCGTAAGACATCAGTCAATACATGTAAGATGTACATCCCTTTGATCCAGAAAGGCGGAACAACTTGAAACAGGGTGGGGCAGGTGGCATTAAGGGTGATAATGCAGGTGCTTTCATGTCCTAGGTGGATTCAAAGACTTTCTGACTGGCAATTGGTTGAGTTTAGCTAAAGACCTACAGTCAATAGAAGGGAGTGTCTGGATTAAGATAAGGAGTTGTAGAGACCAGACTTCTTATTATGTAGATGAAGCCTCCCAGAGGCTTCAGAGAGAATAGATTGTAAATGGATTCTTATCAGACTTTAAAAGGTGCCCCAGACTCAGTTAATTCTCTCCTCAGTCAGGAAAGAGATGTAGAAAAAGAAGACATTTATATAGAATGTAGGTTTTCCCGGAAAATACCACTTTGCAGAGCCATTTCAAAATACGTCAAAGAAATATATTTTGGGATAAAAGACTTCGATTTCTTTCTGAGCCTGCTATCTGTCATGTTTGTTTTTTATTGCTACAAAGAATCTGTTTTGTCACTCATAAGCTGTCTGTGTTTTTGTTTTTGATTGTTTTTGCCTCACTCTGCCACCCAGGCTGGAGTTCAGTGACACAATCTCAACTCACTGCAACCTCCACCTTCCAGGTTTAAATGATTCTCCTACCTCAGCCTCCTGAGTAGCTGGACTGTAGGCATATGCCACCACACCTGGCTAATTTTCGTATTTTTTTGTAGAGATGGGGTTTCATCATGTGGCCCAGGCTGGTCTTGAACACCTGGACTTAAGCGATACACCCTTCTCAGCCTCTCAAACCGCTGAGATTACAGGCTTGGGCCACCTTGCCCGGGTGTGTCTCTGTTTTAATGTTAATGCTGGTCAGCTGTGCCTGGATTCCAGCAAGAAGAAGGTATAATGAGGCATGTCTGACCATCCATTCCCATCATGGCCTGAACTAGTGCTCAGGTTTACTCTGGAATACCCTTGGCTGAGAGGAGGGGTCCAATCAGTTGGTTGAGGGGTTTAGAATCTTATTTTTGGTTTACAGCAGGACATCCTCCACTGCACAGGTATTCATGGGCCCTGGTTCCTTTACTCTTGTCTTTTCTCTAGGGCTTTGTCATCTGTTTGATCAAAGCTGAGTCACCACCATAACCTGGTTCCATAATCTGGTAGGAAGCGGAATGAGGAAGCCCAACGTCCTGAAAGGGAGAAAAAACTTAATTTCTTTTTCCAACCCTAATAAATTCCTACCTCTCAAGAAAAGGCAGGTTAACAGGAAAAAGGCATACAAATTTACTCACACGCGTATAGACACTGAAGCAATGCTGTGTAGGGAAATCTCTCTAACCATGTTTTCCTCTTCTCACACTACAGCAATCTTCAGTCCAGAAGACTTCCGTGACCAAATGTGTGGTGGTTTTTTCCTCCACACACCAAGCAGCAGACACCAGCTGGGCATCCTCTAATTCAGTCCTGACACCATCTACCTGGAGATAGTGTCAGATCCCACAAACTGAAGGTTCAGTCCCCAAAACTCCTCTCTATGCCACACCAATTGCAAGTTTAGGCCTTCGGAACTTCTGACTGAAAGGCTTCCAGTTGAGGTTCTTTGGGTTTGATTAATTTGTTGGAGCGGCTCATGGAACTCAGGAAAACACTTACTTATGTTTATTTATTATAAAGAATATTGCAAAGAATACAGACAAATTGACAGATAGGGTGAGGTATGGGGGAAGAGTATGGAGCCTCTATGCCCTCCCCAGGGTGCCGCCTTCCAGAAATTTCCATGTGTTCAGCTCTCTGGGAGCTGACTGAACCCTATCCTCTTGGGTTTTTACGGAAGCATCATAATGTCAGTATTCCTTCCCCACAGGGTATAGGGTAGACCCTCCATGAGAGGGCCTTAAGACCCACAATCAGAAATGCAGGGGAACATTAGAGTCCTGCCTTGAGGTAGGTAGGAAGGGCAGCAGATGGTCAGAGGCCTGCCCCTGAGGTCTAACACAGCCAACGTTGTAATCAAAATCTATAACAAGAGCTACATGGACAAAAATCAAGAAACATCATAACACCACAAATACACAAAGTACGAAACTCAAAGGAGGAGGCTGATGACTGAAGTTTCTACACTGTCCAGAAAGGACTAGGGGTGTGGAGCCTGGAAGACAGGATATGGGTGGGAGAAGGAAAAGCATGGTGAGTAAAGGCCGTCTTGCACAGATGAAGCCTCACAGGTAGCAGCCCTCAAAAAAGAATAGACAGTAGCCTGTGGGAAAGGTTTCTCTGTCAGACCTTTAAAATGCCAAACCTGGCCAGGTGAGTGTAATCCTAGCACTTTGGGAGGCTAAGGCGGGCAGATCAAGAGGTCAGGAGTTCAAGACCAGCTTGGTCACCATGGTGAAACCCTGTCTCTACTAAAAATACAAAAATTAGCTGAGTGTGGTGGCAGGCGCCTGTAATCCCGGCTACCTGGGAGGCTGAGGCAGGAGAATCACTTGAACTCGGCAGGCAGAGGTTGCAATGAGCTGAGATTGTGCCATTGCACTCCAGCCTGGGGGACACGGGCAAGGCTCCGTCTAAAAAAAAAGCCAGACTGTTATACCCTTTCCCTGTGAATTCATCTTTCCTAGACCCAGGTGAGGAGGCCTCAGAGAAAACCTGTTTGCCTCTGCTGTTCACTTCACTGTTTATCTCACTAATAGGGAATTCCTCTATACAATCAAATCTCCACCCACCCCTCCCCTTCAACAAGGCAGTTTTTCAGAGCTATTTCTGCCTGTAGTTTTGCTGAATAACCATCTCAAAGTATGGAAAAGAAGGATATTTTGCAGTGAAATATTCTGCTTTTCTCCAATCCTGAGACCCATCACAACAAGTGTCAAAGACTTCTACTCACGTTCCACTGGCAAAACATTAGTCACATTACAAAGGTTTTCTGTCATACCTGGGTGGAGCAAGAAGCACAAACAAATGGAAAATTCTCATTTCCTGTATATTGTTTTTCCCTAAGTTGCTGACCAAACGTCTTCTACTTGTAAGGTAAGAGCTATCCAAATTGATTACTGCAACTGGCCTCTCAGAGAGGGAGCTGGCTTTCTACAAATCTCCATGGAATCCAGCTACAGCCCTGTGCTGAAAGCAATCAATTCTCATCAACAAGCTTGGACCCCAGCCCCCCAGTGATGCTAGCAAAGAGCAGGTGTTTCTCAAGCCATAAAAAGATGTGGCAAATCCCACTGCTGTCTTGCCACATTATACAGCTGGACAGTCATGCATCACTTAATGACGGATACCTTCTGAGAAATGCATCACTAGGTGATTTCATTATTATGCAAACATCACAGAGTGTACCTACATATACCTAGATGCTACAGCCTACTACACACCTAGGTTACACGGTATAGCCCATTGCTCCTAGGTTACAAACTCATACAGCAGGTAACTATACCAAATATTGTAGGCAATTGAGAAAGGATGGTAAATATTTATGTATCTAACCATGGAAAAGGTATAGTACAGATATGCAATTATAATCTTATGGGACCCCTGTCATATATGTGGTCTGTAGTTGACAAAAACATCATTATGTGGTGTGTGACTGGAATCACAAGGCTTGAACCCCAGACCCTGACCATAGCAAAGAAAAGGCTAGTGCTTCCCCAGTTGTAAACACTGAACTGTCAGGATAAGGCTGTACTCAAGACTGCCTCATTGCACTGCTATTTATTATATGATTGACCTGACCACACAGGGTAAGGACTAGTGCTTCCCCAACTATGGCTTCATAAGCCTGAGTCCAGCAGCTGAGGTCCCTCTCCCATCCCATCTTGCTAGATTTCCTTGCAGTTTCCTAGAATACAATATTCAATGAAGGACATGCATACCTGCTCTGGGTTCCTTAAGTCTTAGACAGTGCATATGGCTTCACCGGCTTACGTACGTATGCTCTTGGCTATTTATACCCTCCAGAGCTCCAGTGTGGACCTTGTCTCTAGAGAAAGGGTGAAGACCTTTTCATTTAAGCACTAAAGGAAAGTTAATTCACAGAAGCTTGGAGGACAAGAGATACATAGGTGACCGACAATTGCATTACACAAAATATCAGCTACAACTAGATCTTTTTTTTCCCCAAAACCCTAGTGGTAAAATTAAGCCCTTCATAATAACAAAACACTACATGCAAAAGCTGAAATCTCAGTACAATGATATGTCATTATAATTTTGCTGTTTTAACAAAAATAATTTTTTTTTTTTTCCAAATAAGCAGTATTCCCTTTCAAATAGGCTTTTTGAAGTAGGCTGACTTAAAACCACAAGGTTCCTTTATCCTGCTGCGTATTGCAAGGTTTCTTCTACCTGTGTATTATGAGGCCCTTTCGCCCCTGCTGGGGACAAGGCAGTTCTCAGAAAGGGGCTTAGATTTGACTCGTAACTAAAGGAGAGCCTGCCATTTTGATCTGGGAAGGACCTGGGGTGTGATGTTTCCAAGCTACTGGCCAGTGAGCACTCCTTGCTTTCCTCCCTGCAGTTCTTTGTAAGTGACAAAGTCTTATTTTAGATTCTGAATCGGTTTTCTTAATTTCCTCCAAACTAATGATCACTGATTATGTTCCTTTGCAAACCTCCTGGCCAATGCAGATGCCAGACACCCATAATCTCCTTCGTATGAAATTGTGTGAGCCACCTGAGCTACTGCTCCCAGACCATCTCCACAGATTCCGTTCTGGAAACGGAGTAAACGAAAGAAGACTATCGTTAGCTTAGAAGATGGGAGATGAATATGTAATTGGCACAGCAATTACAAAATTTTGTTGTAAAGAATGAGTGAGACAAATTACATTAAAAATCTAGAAAATCCATCTGAAAAAAAAAAAAAAAAAACAGCCAGGCATGGTGGCTCATGCCTGTAATCCAAGCACTTTGGAGGCCAAGGCGGGCAGATCACCTGAGGTCGGGAGTTCAAGACCAGCCTCACCAACGTGGTGAAACCCCGCCTTTATATTTATTTATTTATTTATTTATTTTTATGTATTTATTTTTTTTTGAGACGGAGTTTCGCTCTTGTTACCCAGGCTGGAGTGCAATGGCGCGATCTCGGCTCACTGCAACCTCCGCCTCCTGGGCTCAGGCAATTCTCCTGCCTCAGCCTCCTGAGTAGCTGGGATTACAGGCATGCGCCACCATGCCCAGCTAATTTTTTGTATTTTTAGTAGAGACGGGGTTTCACCATGTTGACCAGGTTGGTCTAGATCTCTCGACCTTGTGATCCACCCGCCTCGGCCTCCCAAAGTGCTGGGATTACAGGCTTGAGCCACCGCGCCCAGCCCGTCTTTATATTTAAACAATAAAAAATAGGCCGGGCGCGGTGGCTCAAGCCTGTAATCCCAGCACTTTGGGAGGCCGAGGCGGGTGGATCACGAGGTCAAGAGATCGAGACCATCCTGGTCAAAATGGTGAAACCGGTCTCTACTAAAAATACAAAAAAATCAGCTGGGCATGGTGGCGTGTGCCTGTAATCCCAGCTACTCAGGAGGCTGAGGCAGAATTGCCTGAACCCGGGAGGCGGAGGTTACGGTAAGCCGAGATCGTGCCATTGCACTCCAGCCTGGGTAACAAGAGCGAAACTCCGTCTCAAAAATAAATAAATAAATAAAAATAAAAATCTAGAAAATCAGCAGATTAGAAAGTGGGAGAACTGGAACAGAAGGGGCAGCTGTATTCATGTTATTTTTCTCTATTAATTTGTACTGCATGTCATTTTTAAAAGATTTTAAACCAAAAGTGAATTTCCTGCAAATAAATTAACATTTTAAGTTTCAGTTCAAGGGTAATTAACAAATTTTATTTTATTTTATTTTATTTTATTTTATTTTATTTATTTATTATTTTTTTGAGACGGAGTTTCGCTCTTGTTACCCAGGCTGGAGTGCAATGGCGCGATCTCGGCTCACTGCAACCTCCGCCTCCTGGGTTCAAGCAATTCTCCTGCCTCAGCCTCCTGAGTAGCTGGGATTACAGGCAAGCGCCACCATGCCCAGCTACTTTTTTGTGTTTTTAGTAGAGACGGGGTTTCACCATGTTGACCAGGATGGTCTCGATCTCTCGACCTCGTGATCCACCCACCTCGGCCTCCCAAAGTGCTGGGATTACAGGCTTGAGCCACCGCGCCCGGCCAACAAATTTTATTAATAGCTATATACTCCATAACAATGTTCACTAAAATTATGCTTTTTTAAAAAATCAACAGCCGTAGACTTCCACCCCATTAGAAATTCTGGGTAATTGGTAAACTGGTCAGCAGTCGGTTTCTAATTAATATTTTATATCCAAGTTCCAACAGTCAACTAGCTGTTATTAAGATTTAGAAATAAAGTTCATTGGCAGCCCATCATTATAGTCTCTATATTTGTACATACTGTGTTTGAAAGGCCACAGTAGTACAGAAGCAGGAATATCACATTTGATGTCTTTGATTTGAAAGTAATATTTTGTAAGGTTTACGAAAGCAGGAAACGTGACTGTCCCCCAAGTCTATTGCCATGGCATGAGGAAGACATCCAGTGAGTATTTATGGATATGATGAACATATAATGTCTTAAAATATCAGCCCTCATATATTCAGAGCTTTTGCCATCATGTCAATCAAAGTCCAGATCTTAACATTCTAATCAAGTAGCAGAAAGACCAAGTTCTTTCCTTTGTGGTTTAGAAATACAACATACTCAGTTTTCATCTGTCATGATCACAGAGACCAGATGGCTACCTCCTCTATAACACTCCCATCCCAAGGAGGACAGCGTGACAGAATGTGAAACTGGCAGCATTTAATATAAGTTCTTCATAATTCTGCAGTCAGGGCCCTCTATTTATTTTATATTTTTTGGAGCATGCACACTCTAAATATGGCCCATGAGATGAACATTTATATAATTGGGGAAACTCTGAGGCAGATTCCAGTGGTGTTTTAAGATATTCCCAGAGAGCTCCCAGTGCTGACATTTAGTATTCTAGGGCATCCCTAGTTCCACCAAGGAAAGAAAGCTTCATATCCTGCGTTTTTAGTTATAAATTCAAATAACAGAAGTAGACCGTACTTGTCCCATTTGATAAAAAGTATAAATATGCCTAGCTTCAAAGAGAAGTGAGTAAAATGAAGCTGAGGGTTTCAAGTGCATGCATGCCAGGCTCCTCAGTAGCAGCAAATCTTACCTGTAAAAGTGATAAAGTTGTTTTGGAAGACCAGTTCAAACTCTACTACTGCTCAGTTCCAAATCCCCACTGTCTTGCAAAGGAGTTCATCATTTTTCAGGTGAATGTCAAGACTGGAGATACAATGTGATTTCTGTATTTCACCGTGTCTATCTACAAATCGCTGGAAAGATCCTCAATTTGCATCACCAAGTAGGCCCTGTTCTGCCACTCAGTGTGGTTGGGTGGAGGCTATGCAGGACTCTCAGTTCTTCAGATAGTTTGTGTCTCTATCCTGTGGCTGTCCACTTTCAGATTCTCGGGTTTTTTTGTGTATGTATCATGCTGAAAACTTCTCTGACCTGCAGGTAAAATTTAAAAATAGTTTTACATCTTTGTCAGAGTGACTCACAAAGGAATATAATTTAGTGATTTGGGGTCCTTGCTACTCTGAACTAAATATACATTTAAGGTTCTTTGGAGAACAGTGTGTGTGCATGTGTGTTTAAGAAAGTTCAAGGGGAAGGGATTGACATTTGACAAAATAACTTGAGTAGGTTTTTTGACAAATGATAGCTTACATGCTCGGTCAGAGTGATAGAAAACAGCAAGCTTACCAAACGACAGCAAAGCGGAGAACAAAGCTGTAACATCAACAATGAAGGGTGGAGAAAAATTAGGACGAAGCATGGGACCCTCACTGACAGCAAAAGAGAATCAAATATAGATAATGATGTAATCCATTTCTTTGGCCCATGTATTAAATTGAAATCCCAGCACAAACACATGATGAACTCTTGTTCTTTTGTGAATTTTGCTTTTTGAATTATTATCTTTGTTCAACTATCTATGGGTTTCAGATAGATTGATAGATGATAGATGAGATAGTTTTAATATGTGTATATATATATTCTTATAAATCAATGAAATGAGATAAAAATTGAATACTATGCGAGCGTGTGTGGTGCGTGTGTGTATAATAGCTCATTCTGCCCTTTCTTTGCTACCTAGAGAATTGAGAAGTCTACTGCAAATAAAATGTCCCTTCACCTCGAGTTTAACTCTGGATGATTTAAAATGGCACTGTGAGATTGAACAGCAATGAGAGCAGACAAACAATAAGAGGCCTTCAGAAAAACAGCCCCTCATCTATCCTTCGTTAATCCCACCTTAAATCGGAACAGCCGTCACCCACGTGTCATCAAGAGGAGCATAACCAACACAACTTCATTCATTCATCTTCGGAAAATATTTTGAGTTCCTACTATGTCCCAGACATATATTAGTTAACAGCAAGTATTTCTACCCTGCTCTAAACTTTCTCAAACTTTCTACCCTTCTCTAAACTTTCCTCAAATAAGTTTTCCCTACAAATGATGCCAGTCATCCTAACATCTTTGTGAGTAGATGGTATTGTTATTTCATTTCTAGAAATGAGGAATTGAGTATCAGAGATGTTTAAAACTGGCCAAGGATATGTGGCATTTAAATTGCAAATCTCGACTCAGGGTCACAGTCACCAATAGCAGAGCCCATGGGTTACTTTTTTTGCAACGCGAAGTGGTTAATACAAATTTTAAAATAAAAATAAATGAATAAGCTGCCACAAGAAAATACTGGGAAGTCTCTTTGAGCACAGTTATCTTCTAGGTTCAATATCTTTTTACATGCTTCTTTGGCAGTGGACCTGGTATTGTAAAGAATTTGCTTGGGAGCAATTGATTGATTCTGTATTTGGGAAATTGTTCCCAAGTTTTACATAGCCAGTTTAATGATTTAAAATGGAGAGCAGGTAGGGAATGAGAGCCAAGGAATTCTATAATCTGTAACAGTGTTTAACTGGCTTTTTAAAAATGTACTCCTAAGAGGCAATAATTATGTTCAAACACTTAAATTGGATTGGCTATAAAAAGTTATCATTTAATATAAAGAAAAGTGATTTGCTCCTTTTGTAACCTTCATGACCAGCAGATATCAAGAAATAAGAAGGGAGTAAATATCTCAAAGCCTCCCTGGAAGGGGTCACTTTAACCAAAGAAAACAGAGGGACGAAATCTTTGCTGCGTGGGAATTACACGCTAGTATAATAAAAAATGAACATCTAAACAAATATTTTAACAAACAATATCATGTAAGGAAGCGGTAAACTAAGGAGAAGAAACAACAGAGAGAGAGGGGATAGAACAGCACGGGGACTGTTTGGAATAGGGTGGTTAGGAAATTCCCCTGAGGAAGAGACTCTTTAATCAAGACCACAAGAAGATGAAAAACAAAGCACTAAAAAGATACAGAGGAAGTGTGTTCTAGGTTGAGGGAAGAGCAGATGCCAAGGCCCTGAGGTGGGAAAGTCATTGGCCTGTTTAAGAAAGAAGAAAGCCTATGTGGTGGGAGCAGAGTGAACAAAGAGAAGTTAGACATTGGAGAAGCATGCAGAAGCGTGGTCACGAAGAGCCTTTTAGTCCGCGAGTGGAATAGTTCATTCTAAGTGCATCAGCGTTCTGCAGAGACACAGAGGTAGCAGGATATGTATGTACACACACACACACAAACACACACACATAGGAATTGGTTCATGTGATTAAGGGGCTGACAAGTTCCAAGACCTGCAGTCTGCAAGCTGCAGATGCAGAAGACCCATGGAGTGGTTCCAGTCTGATGGCTACATCAGACTGGAAGATCCAGGAAGAGCTGGTGTTTCAGGTCAAAGGAGAAAATATATCAATGTCTTAGCTCAAAGACAGTCAGGCAGGAGGAATCTCCTCCTACTCACAGAAGGGGCAGTCATTTTATTTTATTTAGGCTTTCAGCTGATTGCAGGGACCCATGTACGTTATGGGGGACAGTCTGCTTTACTCGGTCTATCAGCTTAAATGCTAATCTTGTCCAGAAACACCCTCATAGGCACACACATTTGTTTGACCAAATGCCTACACACCCCATAGCTTAGTCAAGTTGACACTTAAAACTAATCATCACAAATCACCCTTCTCAATTGCACCCTTATTCATCTCCTCAAACAATACTTAATCTTCAAGTAAAGGCAATAACAAGGCCGTAATTCTTCCTGACATGGTACAACTATCCTGCATCCAACCAAAAACACACGAACTTCTTCCCCAGAACACGAGGTAAAGTCCTTGTGTGATGTTTACTCTTCTCCTTGATATCCTGTAACTTAAACACTAGGATTTAGACTTAGTAATACTTAAATACTGTGAGATAAAGTCAATATATCATATGTTACATGGTAAGGAAATAAGAGGGAATAAAACAAGTTATTTGCTTAATACACACAAACACACAATAAATAAATAAATAAATAAATAAATAAATAAAGGCAGAAATACTCATGACAATGAGAGTCCCTAATTCTGTAACTGGTTATATGGTCAGAGTTTTATAACTACCTTCTTTCACTAATCATCTTACATGCCCTTACCTTCAGTAAGCACCTTAGCTGGTTGTGGTCCTTTACATGGTGCGGAGACTCAAACTTTCATTTCGGAAGGGTATGTGGCTATGAGGCCTGCCTTGCAGGGGTTGTCATGGTTTTCTGTTGACCTTAGTCATAGGATATGGTGACAGTAAGAGATGCCTTAAGGGACCACCTATATTCCAGGCATATCCTCCCTGAGCTACATTGTGTAGCAGCAGTCAGATTTCCTCTTGGTGATCAGGAATCACCCTAGTCAACACCATAACTCCCTTCTTTGCCTGTTTACTCAGAGGCGTGAGAAAACCAAAGTAGCCACGCAGCTATCTTAACTCCCAGTTCAATGGAATCAATGTCTCCTGGTAGAAGCATTTCTCCCTTTGAAACCAAGACCTCTAGGCCAGCAGACCCTAAGTTCTCAGGAATAGGAAGCAAAAATCTTGCTAGTCAGTTACTAGGAGTAATAGTGAATGATACCACTCCCATTTCCACTACTAGATTTCTGGACCTATAAATTCTTCCTGTGAGAGAAACAGCAACATATACTGGACACTGATTCAAAGCACAAACAGCTTCTGAAGGATGCCTTGCCCCAGCCCTGAAAGCTGTTGCCACCTAGCGGGTGCTGAAACTGTGTCAACTGAATCTGCATAAGGCCATTACATAGTTCTGTCAAACCAGCTGCCTCAGATGGTGGGAGACGTCGTAAGACCGGTGAATTCCATGAGCATGGGCCCATTGCCACACTTCATTTGCTGTGAAGTGGGTTCCCTGATTGGAAGCAATGCTGTGTGCAATGCTATTGTATCAAATAGACATCACCACAATAAACTAGAGATAAGTCACCGTAGGATTCTGAGTAGGTCATGACATGATCTGATGACATTTCAGTAGATCAACCTGGCAGTTGTGCAGAGAATAGATTAGAGGCGAGTAAGAATAAAACTTAAGAGACTATACTGCAGGAAAGAGGTGATGACTTGGGATAGGTTCTGGGGTGGGAGATGAAAAGGAAGTTTTGTCTTTTTCTTTTTTTTTAGAGATGGGGCCTCACTCTGTCACCCAGGTTGGAGTGCAGTGGTGCAATCACAGCTTACTGTAGCCTTGAACTCCTGGGTTCAAGCAATTCTTCCACATTAGCCTCCCAAGGAGCTAGGACTACAGGCATGTGTCATCAAGCCTGGCTAATTTTTAAATATTCTGTAAAGAGAGGGTCTTGCTACACTGCCCATGCTGACTTCTAGCTTGTGCTGGGATTATAGGCATGAGCCACTGTGCACAGCAGAAAGGACATATTCTGAAGGAAGAGTCTACAAGAGATGATGGGTTGCATGTGGAGCATGAGAGAAAAAGTGATAGTTCATTCCAGGTTGTTGAAATTGTAGAATTAACACGGTGAATAGTGATGCCATATACTAATATATGAGCCACTGTAGGGGGAAGAGATTTGAGCAGTATAATGAAGAGTTTGGCATTGGATATTTAATAATCAAGATCCCCATTTGAGTTAATTAGATTATTTAATCATCACAATGTACATATATATCAAAATATTATGTCGGACACCATATATATATATGTATACACACACACACACACACACACACACACATATATATATTATTGCTTAATAAAGCTGGGGGGTTCCCATTAGAAATCAAGTAGATATATAGAAAGAGCAGCTGATTTATGCATTTAGAATTTCAGAGTGTCCTAGGTTGCAGAAGTAAATCTGAGAATTTTCAACTTATATATAGATCTTTCCAACCATAAAACTATGAGATCATCTAGGAGAAAATAAGTGTAGAAAGGAAAACAAGAGTCTAAAGACTGAGCCTGTGGGCATTCCAGCATTTGAAAGTGAGAAAGAGGGGGAGGAGTCAGCAAAAGAGGCTGAGAAGGAGCAATCAGGGAGGGAAAAAGAAACCAGGAAAATGGAGCCCTGGAAACAAGGGAACACAGTGTTCCAAAGGAGAGTAAGCAGTTGGATCAAACACTGCTAAAAGTTCGATGAAGATGACTGGGAAGGGAACATTAAAAGAAGCCATGTAGGCCAGGCACAGTGACTCATGCCTGCAAATCCAACACTTTGGGAGCCCGAGGCAGGCAGATCACCTGAGGTTGGGATTTCAAGACCAGCCTGACCAATGTGGAGAAACTTCATCTCTACTAAAAATACAAAATTTGCCTGGCATGATGGCGCATGCCTGTAATCTCAGCTACTCGGGAGGCTGATGCCCGAGAATCATTTGAACCTGGGAGGCAGAGGTCGTGGTGAGCCAAGATCATGCCATTGCACTCAGCCTGGGAAACAAGAGTGAAATTCCATCTCAAGAAAAAAAAAGAAGAAGAAGAAGGCGTGTAGACATTGTTACTGACATTGACAATAGCTCTGGATTGGTGGGCTTGAATATCTGACAGAAGGGGTTCTGGAGAGACTATGCAGTGAAGTCAAGACAGAGAGTACAGGCAAGGCTTTTCAAGAGTTCTGCTACAAAGGGGAGCAGAAGAACCAAGCAGTAATTAGAAGGCAAAGATTGCATCATATTTGCATACTGATGAGAACAACCCAGGAAAGATAATAAATGACAGAGAAAGGAGCATTGTAGGAATTGAGAAAGAATAAAACATGGTGCAGAGCAAAGAAATTGACTTTAGGTAAGTGTAGGGTCAACTCACCCATTGTATGTGAAAGGAAAACAGAGAATATACATAGTTGCATATAAAGTGGACTGGTTCAGTGATGGGAAGGAGTAGATGATTTCTTCTGATTAATTACACTTTTGCAGTTCAATAGAAAGGAAGGTCTTGACGGTAGTGCGCGGTGGCTCACGCATGTAATCCCAGCATTTTGCAAGGCTGAGGCGGGGTGGATCACGAGATCAGGATATCAAGACCATTCTGGCCAATGTGGTGAAACCCCATCTCTACTAAAAATACAAAAATTAGCCAGGCGTGGTGGCGGGCACCTGTAGTCCCAGCTATTCGGGAGGCTGAGGCAGGAGAATCACTTGAACCTGGGGCCAGAGGTTTCAGTGATCTGAGATGGTGCCATTGCACTCTAGCCTGAGTGACAAAGAGCGAAACTCCATCTCAAAAAAAGACAAAAAGGAAGGTCTCAGTTAAAATGTAATTTCGGTGGGCAGTGAAAGAGTCTGAGAAAAATGAGAATGTGAAGGGGACATGCTGCGAAGCTAATGGGACAAGCTAGGGAGCACTCAAGGTTTGATGTCACAAATTTAGAGTGAGACTAGTTCAGTTTTGCTGTTGCTGTTGCCCGGCCATGGTAGCTGCTTGGTGATAGACGTTAATGAGAGAATTGGATTTAATCGGGTTCAGAGCTTTGCCAGAAAGTATGAGGAAAGAGGGAGAGATACAAGGGTCTTGATATATGCAAGGAGTAATTGCAATGATGAACCAGAGACTCCAAGATGCGTAAGTGAAAAGCTAATGGAATCGATTAACTGGAAGTACTAGTGGAGTCAATGAATTGTCGGCTACTCAGGAAACTGAGGTGGGAGGATTGCTTGAGCCCAGGAGTTCAAGGCTGCAGTGGACTATGATCACACTACTGCACTCCGGCCTTAGCAACATAGCAATACCTCAACAACAACAACAGAAAGTGTTGAAATGGGGAGCCAAGAGGAAATAAGCTACAAATGTAAGAGAATTCAAAGAACGGGATGCTTGAAATTAAGGTTTGGAGGTTGTGAAACCATAGGCGATGACACGGATATGACCGTTAAAGTAGGTGGCTGAGGTGGGATGGAGGACATATCATTATAAGTGAGACAAACCGTGAACAGAGAGGCCAGGGTGTTAATGGATTATCTGTGGGCATGGCAGTGACAGTGATGCCCAGAGTCAGGATGGCGGGAACAACAGTGATCCGGACACGAAGATCGCCAGTAGGAGGGGAAGGAGTAGCCAGGAGAATGGTAGAGAATTGCAACGTGAAGAGGTAAAGGCAGGTCTAGTCCAATGGCACGAATTTCAAAAGATCAAAAGTGTTTTAGGCAACACTAGGACCAATGGCTTGGAAAGAGCAATGGGGAGCCAGGAGCTACCTGCCCCTCCTCTGGGCCTCGTCTGAAACGAGGGCATGAGAAAAGGACCAGCCACAATGTAAGAGGGCTTCCGAAGAAGCTAAGCTTTCTGCACAGCCAGATCTCAGAGCAGCACTACATTGCCTGTTGTTGTTGAGACAGGGTCTCACTCTGTTGTCACCCAGGCGGGAGTGTAGTGACACAATCAGAGCTCCCTGCAGCCACATCTCCTGGGCTCAAGCAATCCGCCCACCTCAGCCTCCCAAGTAGCTGGGAGGACTACAGAACGGCATGGCCTATTTTTTTGGAGAGACAGTCTCACTTTGTTGCTCAGGCTGTTCTCGAATGCCTAGCCTCATGCACTCCTCCTGCCTCAACCTCCCAAAGTGCTGAGATTACAGGCATGAGCCCTCACACCTGGCCAAAGCAGCACTATTGTATAGCAATACAATGTGAACCACATGTATAATTTTAAATTGTCTACTAGCCACATTTCTTTAAATCAAACAGAAATAGGTAAAGAATTTAATAACAAAAAACAAAAACAAAAAAAGAATTTAATAACATTTTATTTAATACCATATAGACAACATATTGTCATGAGAAACCATAGAGACCAAAAAGAAGTGACGACCACATTTTTGAAGGCCTACAGGAAAAAAACTGAGAGCATCGAATTTTTTTTTTTTTTCGAGACAGAGTTTTGCTCTCGTTGCCCAGGCTGGAGTGCAGTGGCATGATGGACCTAGTTAATTACTAAAATTAGCTCACTGCAACCTCCACTTCCTGGGTTTGAGTGATTCTCCTGCCTCAGCCCCCTGAGTAGCTGGGATTACAGGTGCCTATCACCATGCCTGGCTATTTTTTGTAGTTTTAGTAGAGATGGGGTTTCACCATGTTGTTCAGGATGGTCTCGAACTCATGACCTCAGGTAATCTGCCTGCCTTGGCCTCCCAAAGTGCTGGGATTACAAGCATGAGCCACCGCTCTCAGTCAGCACAGAATCTTATACCCACCTAAGTATCCTTCAAGATATTTGAAGTTCTTTTTTTCATATGAAGTCTTCAAAATCCAGTGTGTATGTTATGCTGATACCGCATCTCAATCGGGACTAGTGACATTTCAAGTGCCTGACAGCCACATATGGGTAATAGTGGCTGCATAGGAAAGCCCAGAGTTAAACAAGAAGGTGAAAGAAATGTTCCCAGATGAGAATGAAGACAGGACATTATACTGATGACAGACTCTGAGTTCCAGAGGCTCAGAGGAACTACTGAGGGTCACAGAGATGTGGGAGCATGAGTCAGAGGAGAGAACGTGCTGAACCCCATGGGAAAAAGCGTGGGAGTGATGAAGTTGACCTTGAAGACTTGGACTTGGACTTCTAGTAGTAACTGAGGTAAACAGGGCCGTAAGTGCTGGAGGATTTGTCCCAGTGCTCTGCTACAGGGATGGGATAATCAACTCTAATTATCGCCTCCTCTAGGGCACTCCTACCAGGCAATTTGTAGCAGAGACAAACGGAGGGTAAAGGGTTGGGGCCTGGTGGATTCTCAGAGTCCTTGGGCTGTGTGGTCCTGCTGAGAGAGGGCCTCAGGCAGGGAAAGAACCCAGAGTGCACCCCACACCCCTGCTCCAGTCTTGCTGCTGACTGTGAGGAGTAAAAATAGAGGAAGTATGGTGGGGAGTGGGGGGACTGGGCAGGGTTGGTGATTTTAAACAAAATAGCATTTTACTTGAGAAAAATAACACAGCACAGTGCTACTGATGGCCATCCTTAGCCAAAGGACGCTGACAGGATTTTAAAAAGGAAATGAAATAAATAGCAGGCTCAAGAAGGGGTGCAGAGAAGGCAAGACAAGAGAAGCAGGTGGGAGCCCGGTGCGGTGGCTCGTCTGTAATCCCAGCACTTTGGGAGGCCGAGGCGGGTGGATCACGAGGTCAGAAGTTCGAGACCATCCTGACCAACATGGTGAAACCCCGTCTTTAAAGAAAAAAAGAGAGTGAGAGAAACAGGTGGGAGAGGAGGAAGAGAGGGTGGAGCAGGTCAGGAATAAGGACTCGGAGGGGAGGAGGGAGGGACAGGAAGGCTTCAGACATTGTTTGCGCCCTTGTTTCCAGGGACCCTAAGAAGACCGGATATTCATGGACTGGCGGCGTCTGCCCAGCAGACAGTGGCTGTCAAGGCCTAAGATCAAGCCCGGCTGCCAGGCACACCAATCTAGACCCAAGGACGCTTTCTGAATGCGGACAGGCCAGACTGGCTGTGTCCCGCTTGGGTCTCCCGTGCTTGCCCTACAAAATCATGTGCATCAACAACTCATCTCATCAGTCCCTGGAACAAATCCCTCATCATCTGTTTTCCCGTTAGAGGTCTTCCAAGGAGAGGGGCAGCTCCCCAGCCCCCAGCTCGCTTGCTCCGGCTTGTCTTGTCAGCGCTGTTGGTCTGCCTCGGAAACGCACCTCCCGGAATCCGAGCAGCAGCGGGGGGTGGCATCTCCAAAGCCTTCGCTGCCCTCCAGGCGTGTCCCCGGAAGGTGAGGAATGAGATATGCCGCAGCTGTTCCCAGAGAGAAGCCGCAGCCAGCGTCCAGCGGCAGCTCTGCAGGGTGGGAGGTGGAGCGGGGGCGCGTGCGAAGCTTCGCCGAGCAGGTCCCCGCCAGGTGGGAGAGGCAGCGAAAGCCTCAGGGGAAGCTTCACTGTGGTTAAAATGGGCGGCCTCATCCCGCAGCATCTTTGTGTGAAACATTATCTCAGTCTGTAAAAAAGAAAGAGGCCTGGGAGAAGGTTTCACTAGTTCGTCTAATTTTAGAACAGCGTGCTACACAGTTCCGAGGGAAAGAATTGACACTTGCTAAATGAATTCAAATTGGTTTGACTGCAAACAGAATCACATTCCCCCAGGGAGTCAGACAACCCCATCTCAGGGAGAAAGGGATGTCTGAGCCTGTTCTGAGCTTGAGCCCTCAGGGTTAGGTCCCATCTCATAACCAAACACACGCAAGGATTCCCCCCAGCCACACTCAAGCCCTAGCCCACTCTGGCCGGACAGACCCCATTCAGCACACTGAGGGAACTGCCAGGACCATGCTCAAGGCAGGGGTGGTCACCTTGCCCTGCCTCCCTCTGCCTTCCATTTAAGAAAGGAGTGCCTTCATGCACACGTCTGTTCATCGCGGCACTGTGTACAATAGCAAATACCTGGAACCAACCCAAATGCCCATCAATGATAGACTGGACAAAGAAAATGTGGCACATATAGACCATGGAGTACATCAGTTCGTATCCTTTGTAGGGACTTGGATGAATCTGGAAACCATCATTCTCAGCAAACTGACACAAGAACAGAAAATCAAACACCGCATGATCTCACCCATTGGTGGGTGTTGAACAATGAGAACACATGGACACAGGGAGGGGAGCATCACACACTGGGGACAGTTGGGGGTTTAGGGGAGAGACAGCGGAGGGTAGGGAGGGTGGAGAGGGATAACGTGGGGAGAAAGGCCAAATATAGATGACAGGGGAATGGAGGCAGCAAGCCGCCTTGCCATGTGGGTACCTATGCAACAGTCCTACGTGATCTGTACATGTACCCCAGAACCTAAAGTACAATAAATAAATAAATAATAAAAAAAGGAGTGCCTTTAGAAGTGACCCCTCGGCCACACACATTGGCTCACATCTGTAATCCCAGCACTGTGGGAGGCTGAGGCAGACGGATCACCTGAGGCTGGGAGTTCGAGACCAGCAGCCTGACCAACATGGAGAAACCCTGTCTCTACTAAAAATACAAAATTAGCCGGGCATGGTGGTGCATGTCTATAATCTCAGCTACTCGGGAGGCTGAGGAAGGAGAATTACAGTGAGCAGAACTCGGGAGGTGGAGATTACAGTGAGCAGAGATCACGCCATTGTACTCCAGCCTGGGCAACAAGAGCAAAACTCCATCTCAAAAAAAAAAAAAAAAAAAAAAGTGACCCCCCCCTCCTCAGCAGGCAGACTCCCATTGGCTTGGAGGCATCATTATCTAGTTTTCAGAGACACCTTCTCTTCCTCTTTCATTTTTCTCCTGGTGGCTCTACACAGATGCCTGAGTGCGAGCCTGGTTTCTCTGTTTAACAGCTGGGTGCTTTTGGATTTCCCAGACCTCTATTTCCCATCTGTCAAATGGGAATCCTGACAATAGCACTTTCATGATAGGGGTGCTGTGTGGGCTTAAATGGGTAGAGCACATAAATGGCTGTATCTCCTGCAGAGTAAGCACTTGGTAAATAAGTATTTGCTGCTTTTAGGGGACATCTTTGTTATCTGTTGTCCTTTGAGAGTGTAACTCTAGCCTTACGCTATTCCTGGTTAATTTCTTGTAGCGACTAGTTTTACATCTACATCTAGTGCATCTTTCAGTGTAAAAGTGGTCCCCGCTTAACCTCCCTAAAGAAATGCATTTCCCACTCCTGCAGCTACAACCCCCGCCGCCACCACCACCAACTCTTGCTTCGAAGAATCTAAGTTTAAAACAAAATCCTCCAGTAACACCAAAAAATTAAAAATCTAAAACCATTAAACCTTCCCTCTCTCCAGTGGGTTTTTTTTTGTTTTTGTTTTTGTTTTTGTTTTTTTTCAGAGAGGTGCCACTCTGTGGTCCTGGCTAGAACGCAATGACTTCATACGGCTCACTGTAGCCTCAAATTAACACCGGGGTCAAGCAATCCTCTCAGCCTCAGCCTCCCAAGTAGCTGGGACACAGGCACACACACCAACACACCAGGCTAATTTTTTTTTTTTTTTCTTGAGACAGGATCTCACTCTGTCACCCAGGCTAGAGTGCAGTGGTGCAATCACAGCTCAATGTAGCCTCAACTTCCTGGGCTCAAGTGATCCTCCCACCTCAGCCTCCCAAGTAGGTGGGACTGCAGGTACACACCACTACACCTGGCTATTTTTTAAATTTTTTTTTTTTTTTTTTTTTTTTAGTAGAAATAGAGGTCTCACTGTGTTGCCTAGGCTGGTCTCGAACTCCCCCTGGCCTCAAGCTCCTCCTGCTTTAGCCTCCCAAAGTGCTGGGATTACAGGCATGAGCCATTAATCACTGGCCCCTCCAGTGTTTAACCTGTGGACAATATTGGCTCATTTCAACATCTCCCCTTAGTGTGAGGGTCTGCCCCTGATGGCCCACAGCTTGAACCTTTTTTTTTGTTTAAATAAAGATGGGGTTTCACCAAGATGGCCAGGTTGGTTTTGAACTCCTGACCTCAGATGATCCACCCACCTCGGTCTCCCAAAGTGCTAGAATTACAGGCATGAGCCACCATGCCCGGCCAGCTTGGACTTTTGAAGAGAAGACCTTGCCCCCAGATTTGTCCAAGAATTTTGTGCTAAAGCCAACTCTGTTAACAGGCCAGTCATTGTCTCTCCAGAAGACCTTAAAGCAAAGAGAAACGTGCATAAAGAATGTTCATAAGCCTAACATCTTGTGGTGGGCCCCTTCTGTGTCTCCAACTACATAGATCTAGAACATGCTGGGGTTTTTTTGGGGTTTTTTTGTTTTGTTTTGTTTTAGACACCATCTTGCTCTGTCCCCCAGGCTGCAGTGCAAGCCTCTGCCTCAGCCTCCCAAGTAGCGGGGATTATAGGTGCCCACCACCACGCCTGGCTATTTTTTTGTATTTTTAGTAGAGACAGGGTTTCACCATCTTGGCCAGGCTGGTCTTGAACCCCTGACCTTGTGATCCACCCACTTTGGTCTCCCAAAGTGCTGGGATTACAGATATAAACCACCATACCTGGCCCAGAACATGTTATTTTAAACAAGATGGCACTCAACATCAAGGTAGGATATGGCTTCTAAATTAAAGTTGAGCTGAAAGCGTATTTTGCCACCTGTGTGGAAAGGTTTTAGCAAACTCACAGTCTATGCAAGGTGCAGCAGACACACATAGAGGCTGACCTTGGTCGGCATACAGGCTGACCTTTCCTCACAGCCTTCTACTTCTCATTGCTCCCTCTCCCAACTTCTCTGGAGGGCAGCAACAAGCAACGTTCCTCCCAGCAGAGTCAATCTGGGACAACTTTAATTGTCCTTAGGTCTGTTTTCCCCAGAGTCAGACATCTGCTCAAGTCCAAGAACATTTCAAAAAGCCAAAGTAAATAAACAGAGAAACCCTTTCCATGGCTCACCAGTTGGTTTTCCCAAGTTTGACCCAGCTATGAAAAGATATTTCAACTGACAGGAAATAGTTTCCTGACTGACATACTGTCTCCTGAGGGGAAGTTTAGATTCAGTCTATCAACATTCCACGTTGGCTGGAGAATCGGCCCACCTTCCTTTGAAAGCCCCCTCACACACTGTCTCTGCCGTAATTAGGTGTGTTCAAGTCATGAGCACCATGATACAATCTGAACCTGGCGATCCTTTTAAAGAATCACTGGGAATTTCCATCTTTACCCTAAATTACCAATGTTCTTTTAATTCACTTAGGACATAAAGCCCAGTCATATTTGAAGATGTTTTTCCCTCTTACAGCTGCTAGAAGTTTAAGAGGCAAAATATTTTTCCAAGATTAGATGGTCCATCTCAAAAATACCCATTCATTTAACAGGGTATGTTTATTAGTTTTCTATCTCTGCTGTAATAAATTACCACAAATCTAGTGACTTACACAATAAAAATGTATTCTTTTATAGGTTTGGGGGTCAGAAATCTACAATCTGTTTTACATTGCCAGGGCCGATCTCTGCTGGAGTGTCTGGAGGAAAATTTGTTCCTTGTTTTTTTCCAGCTTCTAGAGATGCCTTGGCATTTCCTGGCTCCAAGTCACATCTCTCTATACATTTTTTTTCTTTTTCTTTTCTTTTTTTTTTTTTTTGAGGCTGAGTCTTGCTGTGTCACCCAGGCTGGAGTACAGTGGCATAATCTCAGCTCACTGCAACCTCTGTCTCCTGAGTTCAAGCATTCTTGTGCCTCGGCCTCCCGAGTAGCTGGGATTACAGGTGGGTCCCATCACATCTGGCTAATTTTTGTATTTTTAGTAAACACCGGGTTTCACCATGTTGGCCAGGCTGCTCTCGAACTCCTGACCTCAAGTGATCCGCCCACCTCGGCCTCACTGTATACTTTTTCTGTCTTCACATTACCTTCTTGCTTTGATCTTCTTACTTCCCTCTCATAAGCATCCTTGAAATCTTCTCTAGGGTCCACACAGTATCATTTCCTCATCTCAAGATCCTTAACTCAGTCAACTCTGCAAAATCCCTTTTGCCATACAAAGTCACAATAACAGCTTCTGGGTATTACAAAGTAGATCACTTTGAGGGAGTGAGCTATTATTTTGGCTAATATATATGGCTTTTAATTCATTTTGAATAACATAGATCAGCTTGCACTATGTTTTTAAATAATTTCTGGTTTTATACATGACAATACAGGTCAATTGACAAAACTAGGTTTTTGTCAGCGGTCTGCACTATTTCCAATTGCTAATTTAAAACACTTTCCTTTTTTTTTGAGATGAAGTCTCACTCTGTCCCCTAGACTGGAGGGCAGCAGCACAAACTCAGCTCACTGCAATCTCCATCTCCTGGGTTCAAGCAGTTCTCCTATCTCAGCCTCTCGAGTATCTGGGATTACAGGTACACACTACCATGCCTGGTGTATTAGGGTTCTCCAGAGTGAAAGAACTAACAGGATACATACATACAGACACACACACACAGGACAGTTTATTATTTGTTCACATGATCACAAGGTCCCATAATAGGCTGTCTGTCTGCAAACTGAGCAGCAAGAAGAACCAGCCAGTCCGAGTCCCAAACCCAAAGAACTTGGAGTCTGATATTCGAGGGCAAGAAACATCCAGCATGGGAGAAAGAGGAGGCTGGGAGACTAGGCCAGACTGGTCTTTTCACGTTTTTCTGCCTGCTTTATATTCTAGCCCTGCTAGCAGCTGATTAGATGGTACCCACCCAGATTGGGTCTGCCTTCCTTAGCCCACTGACTCAAATGTTCATCTCCTTTGGCAACACCCTCACAGACACATCCAGGATCAGTACATCCAAACAAGCTGACACTCAGTATTAACCACCACATCTGGCTAATTTTTTGTATAGTTTTAGTAGAGATGGGGTTTCGCCATGTTGACCAGGCTGGTCTCGAACTTCTGGCCTCATGTGATCCGCCCACCTCTGCTTCCCAAAGTGCTGGGATTCCAAGCATCAGCCAACACACCTGGCCAAAACTGTGTCCTTTAATCTAATTTTCCTCAGTCTCTCTCACCAAGACCACAAGACCTGTTAACAGTATTTCATTCTTTGCCCTGACCAATTGTTCCAATTCCCAAAGAGCTAATTGTATTAATCAGGACACTTTTGGTTGCCAGAGCAACCTAGCTTAATCTGGCTTAAATTTTTTAAAAATGTGTAGGCTCACAAAATTGAAAAGTGCAGGGGTACAGATAAGACATGCACAGACAGAAGCAAGTACTCAATTACAGCTTCAGGAGTTTTTTTATTTGCTGCATCCTTTTGACTTGCTTTCATCTGTGTTGCCTTTTTTTTTTTTTTTTTCAGACAAAGGCTAATGCCAATAAGTATTTTCGAGACATTAGCTACCAGAAATGCTTGTCTTCTAATGTGGCAACCTTGGCAGAAGGAGGTAATGCCTCTTTCACAAAAGTTCCAGCAAAAATCCCAGGAAGGATTCTTCTCGACCTAGCTGAGGCCATGCGTACAATACTCACCCAGTCATTGTAACTAACGAGTTCTGATACTCTGGCCAGCCAGGCCTGAGTCACGTGCTTCTCATAAGACCCAGGATGAGGCCGGGCGCAGTGGCTCATGCCTGTAATCCCAGCATTTCAGGAGGCTGAGGCGGGAATCACTTGAGGCCAGGTGTTCAAGACAACGCTGGACAACATAGGGAGACACCCACCTCTACAAAAAAATACAAAAATTAGCCAGGCTTGGTGGGTGGCACATGCCTGCAGTCCCGGCTACTTGGGATTCTGCAGTGGGAGGATCACTTGGGCCCAGAAGTTGGAGGCTTCAGTGAGCCATGATGGCACCACTGCACTCCCACCTAAGTGACAGACGGAGACCCCATAAAATAATTTTTTTTTAACTTAGCATGAGCATTTGACCTATGCCATATGATAAAGACGGGTGGTCAGTCTCCCCAAAATAAAGGTTCAATTCATAGAAGAAAGAGAAATGGATGATGGTCAAACTAAATTAATATGTTTGCTACACCAGGGTAAGACCAGAGCAGAAACTTCTTTTTTTCTCTTCACCAAGTGGAGCCTTTTCCATGGCGCATCTAATAGTATATCCAGATCCTGTTTCTGAAGGTGAAATTATCATTGCTTTCTGAAAGCTAGATTCTTACATCTAACCTCGAGCGACACCGTGTTACTCAGCTCTCTGTGGATGCTCAGATGACACTGGAGTCAGGCGCAAAATGATCTCTTCATGCCCAGGGCTGAAATATTGAAAGGACCAAACACTCGATGTTTACAAAGCCACATCGCAACAATCTCAGCCCATCGTCAGAGCTGTTAACCCTGCGGAAATTTAAAAGAAAGCAAGTAATTCAGCTGTTCAAAAGATTACATGACAACAATGAAAACGTGATGTTTCACGGACTCTCTCTCACTTCCTGTAAGGCACAGGATGACAGGAGTAAATTGATCCAAAGTTTCTTGATTTTCAGAAATCTCCTGACTAAATCAAGTAAAAATGGACCAATAAAGCTTTCAATTTCATGGCTTTTAAAGCTTGTTTTCACAAACCAGTTCTTGGATTCTTGACGTCAAAAATCTATTTTTAGGTCAAGTGTTCACTCTTCATCCAAGAGTAGATGTATATTCTTTTTTTTTTTTTTTTTTTTTGAGACGGAGTTTCACTCTTGTTACCCAGGCTGGAGTGCAATGGCGCGATCTCGGCTCACCGCAACCTCTGCCTCCTGGGTTCAAGCAATTCTCCTGCCTCAGCCTCCTAGTAGCTGGGACTACAGGCATGCACCACCATGCCCGGCTAATTTTTGTATTTTTAGTAGAGACGGGGTTTCACCTTGTTGACCAAGATGGTCTCGATCTCTTGACCTCGTGATCCACCCACCTCGGCCTCCCAAAGTGCTGGGATTATAGGCGTGAGCCACCGCGCCCGGCCAGATGTATATTCTTAGTCTAATTTTAATTTTTCTCTTATTTGGAAAAGATGACTTAAGAGAATTAAGGAAAAAATAATCACATGGATAAAGGAATCTGCAAAATCACTGAATTTATATTTTTCTATGTAGACATTTATCGTTTGTGTTATAAAAGTTTAATCTCAGTTTCTCATGTTACTTTTTTTTGTTGAGACCACATTTTGTTTTTGTTGCCCAGGCTGGAGGGCAGTGGTACAATCTTGACTATACTCACCACAACCTCCGCCTCCCAGGTTCAAGCAATTCTCCTGCCTCAGCCTCCTGACTGGCTGGGATTACAGGCATGTGCCATCATGCCTGGCTAATTTTGTATTTTTAGTGAGGATGGGGTTTCTCCATGTTGGTCAAGCTGCTGGTCTCAAACTCCCCACCTCAGGTGATCTGCCCACCTTGGCCTCCCAAAGTGCTGGGATTACAGGAGTGAGCCACCACGCCCGGCCACTTTGTCTAATGATTGTGACATGCAATATAATCAGCCAGGTGTATGCTGAATTGAGATTGAGGCTGCTTATCTTATTTTTCTATTTTGAGTGACATAATTTTATTTCAATTGTTAGCAGGGAGCCACTTTGCCCACATAACTGTGGAAATAACCAAAGGGGTTTTTTAAATCAGGACATTACGTGAACAACTGAAAGGTTATCCAAAATAATTAAACTTACAGCACAAAAAGAAAATTATGCACATTATTGTAATTAACTTAGTCACACAGGATGAACAATAAGTAATAGACTGAGATTTTGAGATTCCATCTCCTCCTAGGAATCCATGACACACTTAATAGTATTTTACTCTTCTCTGATTCTCTTTTCTTTTTTGTTTTTAAGTTCTCCTGGCTCTTTCTAATTTTAGAAGTCTTAATTTTTCAGCCTACAGTTGAATCAAGTTGGAATTTTAAATATAGGGTCTTTATTCTTTATCATCTAAATTATTTTTAAAGATTTTTTTTCCTCTTTTAAATACTGTTAAATTTCTACTGTATACCTCTGGGAATAGTCCTTCTCTATCAAAGCCTGTTGAGAGGCTTCTTATACTCAGGTTTCTGCTCCGCGCCGCATTCAGAGACGCCCCATCCAGGAAGCAAAGTCATTTTTCAAAGGGATTCCAATCTTCTCATCCTTCTCAAACGTCTCCCCATCTCCCGTAAGTCCCCATTCCTCTCTCTCCTTGCAACTGCTCAAGATTCTGTCACGTGCTAAACCTAACGTTCTCACTTGAGCCTCAGCTCTTCTCTGGCTCTCTAGCCATTTCCCGCTCCTCAGCCTCTGTGTTGCGTGTAGCAAGGTGGCCTTCCTGTAAGAGTTGTTAGCCTTTCCTCCTTTACTGCTCATCAATCCCATTCCACTGGCAGCAACACTTGAAGAATGGGGAACTCAACCAGGCAAATTAAAACTATATTTCCAAAAAGAGGTTAGAAAAGTAGATTCTCTGCAATGGAAAACAAAATGTTCCAAAGTCAGAGACAGGTAAATGAGGAAAAGGGATGAGGTATACACAGTACTAAACTTGTTCTTTCTGGTTTTACAACTTTCAGCACCCTCGGGCTGTTACTTCTTGGTCAGATCTTTGTAATTCATGTAAAATAAGACAGGGTTAAGCTGGGCACAGTGGCTCAGGCCTATAATTCCCTCTACTTGGGAGACTGAGGCAAAAGGATTGCTTGAGTCCCGGAGTTCGAGACCAGCCTGGGCAGCATAGCAAGACCCCCATCTCTTAACAAGTTTTTTGATGCAATATCATTGATTTGATAAATAAGGAAAAATAAATAAAGAGTAAAGAAAAACATTTTTTTTGAAAACATAAGACAACCTTAAAAGAGTTTGTGCAGTCATCTGCTTTTTAAAGAAAAATAACTTCCAAACTGAATCTGAATTTAAAAGTTTCCCCTACTAGCCGGACGCAGTGGCTCACGCCTGTAATCCCAGCACTTCGGAAGGGCAAAACAGGTGGATCACCTGAAGTCAGGAGTTCAAGACCAGCCTGGTCAACATGGTGAAACCCCGTCTCTACTAAAAATAAAAATAAACTGACCAGGTATGGTGGCATGCGCCTATAGTCCCAGCTACTTGAGAGGCCAAGGCAGGAGAATTGCTTGAACCCGGGAGGCAGAGGTTGCAGTGAGGCAAGATCACACCACTGCACTCCAGCCTGGGCAACAGAGTGAGACACTGTCTCAAAAAAAAGAAATTTTTTTTTCTCCTATTTCCCAGAAATCATGGGTGCCAGGGCAACTTCAAGGAAAACCATTTATGCAATCTTTCTGGACACAGTAGTTCAAACACTACTACTTAATCATTCACAAAACAGTCATTAGGAGCACAGAGTCTGAAGCTAGCCTTCAGACTGGGTTCGCATTCTGCCTCCACCGCTTTCTAACTGCACCCTCAGCAAATTGCTCACTCCACCCAGTGCCTCAATTTTCTCATGCAAAAAATTGAGAGAAAAATAGTATCTACGTTACAGACTGTGAGAAATTAGCCTGTCACATGTAACATGCTTAGAACGGTGCCTGGCACACTTGAGAAAAGCCTCAGTATATATGAGTTGTTACTGTAAATTTCCACATTCATGGAGGCTACATAGACTTGGGATTTTACAGAGATTTGGGATATTAACGTATCATCTACTAAAGTACCCTTAGTAAATTTATGATGTAGAAATAGGCTATATTTCTATAGTCTGCAATACCCATAATTCTGTGCAATTCTGGCCTCACAAAAACTGTTATTTAGTTAAACTAGAAAACCACAGCAACTCTCAAAGTCTCTCACGAGCAAAAAACACACCTCTCAGACGAGAAAGGTCGATGTCCCTAGATGTTGTATGTGATACATCACACATATACACCAGTGTGAATGTTTTTTTTTTTTTTCCAAGATGGAGTTTCACTCTTGTTACCCAGGCTGGAGTGCAATGGCGCGATCTCGGCTCACCACAACCTCCGTCTCCTGGGTTCAGGCAATTCTCCTGCCTCAGCCTCCTCAGTAGCTGGGATTACAGGCATGCGCCGCCATGGCCAGCTAATTTTTTGTATTTTTAGTAGAGACGGGGTTTCACCATGTTGACCAGGATGGTCTTGATCTCTTGACCGTGTGATCCACCCGCCTCGGCCTCCCAAAGTGCTGGGATTACAGGCTTGAGCCACCGTGCCTGGCCTTGTGTGAACATTTTGATTGAATTTACCACTTGACAGACATACTTGGCCAGTGTTCTTCTATTCCCAGACCCAAAGCTGTTATCCTGCTGGGTTCTGGGCAAACGGGATTTTGTCCTTACATTCCAGCCTGTCCTGGATCACTGTAGAGATACTGGATCACAAGTCAAAGTTTCCATGGTCATGCTGGCTCAGGTTGTCTCTCCAGATGATTTGACATTACCAGGCTTAGAACCTTATTTAATTTTTGCAACAACTTTAGATCAATTTGGTTTACTCCAGATGTACTGGTTCTGAGCCAGCTGTATGACTGAACTTTAATGCTCTTATTGCTCTTAGAAGCATCCTTAGTCTCACCCCTTGTTTTCTGTCCCACACTTGGATTTAGCGTTTCCCCTCTATACTCCAAGATTTATGTTCCAGATTGCAGCCTTATAGTTCTTACCTCCAATGGAAAGTAACAGATAGTGTGGAAATTCAGCATTTTTTTTTTTTTGGAGACAGAGTCTCGCTGTGTCACCCAGGCTGAAGTGCAGTGGTGCGATCTTGGCTTGCTGCAACCTCTGCCTCCCAGCTGCTTAAATATAATTTAGTATTCTATTTTACCTATATTGTTTTTGAGTTTGTCCTTTTGTATAGTTTTTATTAATTGCTAAATATTTATTACATAGACATTACATAACATTTTACCAGTTTGAGTGAAGTATAGAAACCTTATTTTTCTATGTTCCCTTATCCTTCCTCATTTTCTGGGAAACTGAAAGTTTCCAGGGTGGCTCCTGCAGCAGGGGCAGTGGTGGAGATGGCGGCAGGAGCGGGGCCCTGTGGGGACAGGCCGTGGGTCCCCTAAACAAGGCAAAGATGCTGGAAGGAGATCTGGTTTCAAAGATGCTATGAAGGCCGGGCGCGGTGGCTCAAGCCTGTAATCCCAGCACTTTGGGAGGCAGAGGTGGGTGGATCACAAGGTCGAGAGATCGAGACCAACCTGGTCAACATGGTGAAACCCAGTCTCTACTAAAAATACAAAAAAAATTAGCTGGGCATGGTGGCGCGTGCCTATAATCCCAGCTACTGAGGAGGCTGAGGCAGGAGAATTGCCTGAACCCAGGAGGCGGAGGTTGCGGTGAGCCGAGATCGCGCCATTGCACTCCAGCCTGGGTAACAAGAGTGAAACTCCGTCTCAAAAAAAAAAAAAAAAAAAAAAAAAAAAAAAAAAAAAAAAAAAAAAAGATGCTATGAGCTGTTCTGCAGTCTCATAAGAATGGAGTAGCACTGCCCCCGCTCCAAGCAGGGTACAGTTCTTTGACTGGAGACTAGATCTCCTTTAAACAGCTAGGTTTCCCTATGCTAGAAGCCTGTCTGAGAAGTATGCCAGCAGTGGTCAGGATAGAGACTAGCAGAACTGGAGAGATTACGTGCTATGCCATGGCCTGCACAGAAACGGCAAGAATTGCTCAGCTTGTGGCTCATCAGAGGAGTTCTAAAAGGAAAACTGGGTGTTAAGTTAATTGTCAGATGAGAGTGAAGAAAACCATGCCATTTTTTCTAGATGGGGAACCAAAAGCAACCCTCAGACAACCAGGATTTGCTTCCAATTTTTCTACTGGCAAAAAAACCAATCCAGCACTATTAAGAGACAAAGGAAACTCTGCTAGAGTTAAGTCTGATGCTGAACTGTTTCCTTATACGTTACACGCAACTCTTGGAAATGAAACATTCAAAGACGCGCCAGTACAAAGGCATGTGACTGTGCCCAACAACAACAGGTATAGTCCAAAGGTGTCCCTTTGACCACCTTTGTGGAGGCATCTTTCAAGGACCTCTGCTAAGGAAATGTGTGATAATTTCAATCAAACTGTTGAAAAACCCAATGTCACGCCTCCTACCTCTTATATGTATAAAATGGATGAGGTTCAAAACCACATAAAGGAAACACTAAACAAGCATAACAATGGCATTTGGATATCTAAGCTTCCATGTTTTTACAAAGAGTGATATAAAGAAGACCTTAATCAGGGAATTTTACAACAATTTGAACACTGGCCTCATATTTGCACTGTGGAGAAACCTTCCAGTGGTGGCCAAGATTTACTTCTTCATCCAGCTAAGACAAAGCAGCTGTTGAGAAGTGAACTGGACACTGAGAAAGTACCTCCATCCTCACTACCTGCTCCCAAACAAACAGCACCATTGAAAGGGTGTCCAACAGGTACGCCAGGAGACTTTAAAGAAAAAGAGGCAGAGCTGCTGGTGAAATACACAAGTGGCCTTTGTGCTACTGCACTCCAGAAAGCATTTGAGGAAATGTACAAAGTGAAATTCCCTGAGGATGCCTTAAAAAATCTTGCCTCACTTTCTGATGGAT
This sequence comes from Saimiri boliviensis, assembly GCF_048565385.1. NCBI lineage: Eukaryota > Metazoa > Chordata > Mammalia > Primates > Cebidae > Saimiri > Saimiri boliviensis. The sequence goes on from NC_133451.1 coordinate 130,386,604, forward strand.
GTACCATAGACTACATTTCTGGAAACCTCCGGAAAGCCATTCTTTATGCTAAACTTCCATTGCCCACTGAAAAAATCCAAAAGGATGCAGGCAAAGAACATGATGATCATGATATCAAGGCTATCGTTGAACAAGAGTATTTGCAGATAGAAGAAAACATTACTGAAAGTGCTAATACCTTTATGGAAGACATAACAGTTCCTCCTTTAATGATTCCAGCTGAAGCACCACCATCTGTATTGGTGGTTGAACTGAGCAAACAAATGAAGTGGTTATCAGGTATGTGGGCAAAGACTATTCTGCTGTTCAGGAATTAATGGAAGATGAGATGAAGGAATATTACAGTAAGAATCCTAAGGTCACACCAGTCCAGGCTGTGCATGTTAGCCCAAGTATTTTTTCTACATATGTTAAGAAACATATCAGACATACACTTTTTGCTTCAACTGTCAAACTAATTTAGGAACCTCAAGAAGAGAAGGAAACATTTTGTATTTATCTATATATTTACTCTTTCCATGATTATTTTTTTCCTTTATGATGTTGCAAAATTCCTTCAAATTATCTTTTCCTGTTCTGACAACAGTTTCTAGTTATTCTTTTAGAATAAATTTACTGGTGAGAAATATTTTTAGTTTTACTCTATCTGATAATGCCTTAATTTCCCCATAATTCTTAGGTGATATTTAGCTGGGTATAGAATTTTGTGTTGACACTTCATTTCTTTCAGCACTTCCACAACATAGTGTCACTTCCTTTGGCCTCCACAGTTTCTCCTTATAAATCTGTTGTCATTCAAATTGTTTTTCCAATACAACTAGTGTATCTTTTCTCTTGCTGCTTTCAAGATTTTTTCTTTGTCTTTCATTTTCAAAAGTTTCATAAGTTTGACTGTGATGTGTTTTGATGTAAATTTATTTGGATTTATCTTGTTTGTGGTTTGCTCAGTATCTTCAATCTGTAGGTTTGGGTAGTTTTCAGCCATCATTTCTTCTAATACTTTTTGAGCTCTGTCCTCTTAATCTTCTCCTTTCAGAACTCTGATAACAAGAATGTCCCATAATTCCCTGAGGTTTGTTCTTTTTTTTTTTTTTCAATATTTTTCTCTCTGTTGTTTAGATTGGGAAATTTGTTTCTTTCTTTTTTTTTAGATAGAGTCTCACTCCACCACTGGGAGCCAGGCTGGAAAGCAGTGGCGAGACCTCAGCTCAATGCAACCTACGCCTCTCGGGTTCAAGCAATTCTCCTACCTCAGCCTCCTGAGTAGCTGGGACTACAGGTGAATGCCACCACGCCCAGCTAATTTTTGTATTTTTAGTAGAGACAGGGTTTCACCATGTTGGTCAGGATGGTCTCAGTCTCTTGACCTCGTGATCTGCCTACCTCAGCCTCCCAAAGTGCCGGGATTACAGGTGTAAGCCACCATGCCTGGCCTAGACTGGGTAATTTCTATTGTCCTATCTTCAAGTTCATAGTTTCTTTCCTCTGTCCTTTCTATTCTGTGTTGAGTTCATTCTCTGAGGGTTTTTTTTTCTTTAATTTTAGCTGTTATATTTTTTAATTCTAAATTTTCCATTTATCTTTTTGTGTATCTTTTATTTCTTTGCTCATATAATACTGCCTATTTTATATTTGTTTGAAGCATGTTTGTAATGCTTACTGAAACATATGATGATTTCTTTAAGCCCTTTATCAGATAATTCTAACATTGCTGTCATTTCAGTGTTAGGATATATTTATGATCTTTTTTCATTCAGTTTGAGTTTGTTTTTATTCTTGGTATGAGTGATTTTCTATGAAAACCTAGATATTTGTGTATTATATTGAGATTCGGGATCTTATTTAAATTTCTTGGAAAGGAAAGTGGAGGTGGGGAGTGAGCTGCCTCATTACTGCCACATCAGGCCATGTTTCAGGTTCCCGCCTGGCTCCCATTGACACCTGAGGGGAGGGGCTACTCATTACTGGTAGGTGGAGCTTCACATTCAACCTCTATTCCTGGCTGGAAGAGGTAGAAGAACCTTATTACTGCTACTGGCTTGGTCTGACATTATGTTGGAGAAGCGGCTGAGATGAAAGGTTTGTCTCCAATATTTCTCCTTTGAGGCTACCCCAGAAGGAAGGGGCAGAGCCATCTCATTACCACTGGGTAGGTGTGGAAATCCATGTGGTCTCCAAGACACTGCATGAGAGGGATGAAAGTTCCATCTCCCTACTCAGTTTTCTCTCTGACACTAGTTCAGTGAAAGGGTGGGAGGTGGAGGTTGGTGCTACTGCCATTACAACCTGGGACAGTGCAAGCCTATGCCTCCTCTTCAGCTTTCATTGGGAATGGGGCTAACATTTTTTTTGTGGTGTCTGGCTGTAGCAGAACAGTTATTGTCTAATCATTGTCTCATATATATATATGTGTGTGTGTATATATATATATATATGTGTGTGTGTATATATATATATATATATTTTTTTTTTTTTTTTTTAATTTTTAAATAGAGATGGTGTCTTGGTCTTGCTATGTCGCCCAGCAGGCTGGTCTTGAACTCCTGGGCTCAAGCTATCCACCCACCTTCATTTCCCAAAGTTCTGAGATTACAAGTGTGAGCCACCACATGCAGCCTGTCTAATCATTACCCGTCTCCTTAGCTACCCATCTCTCATTCCTTCAGCTGGAGAGGAGGCTTTTGTGAATTTTTGCTTTGTATTGTGTGGCATGCATTCATTAGTATTTTTGGATTATGAGTTTCTTTAGCTACAAGTCTGGGATATGTGAGTCAAAAAGAAAACCCAGGGAACACACCACCTCTGGTCCTGTGGTCTCCAGCCAGTCAGCCTTTTCCACCTTTCAGAGTCATCATACGCTTGTTTAATATGTAAAGTCTAGGGTTTGTACTTGTACTTGGTGAAAGTAATAGGGAATAGTACATTCATTCTATCTTCACAGAAGTGGATATTTTTTTTTTTTTAAAGAAACTGCCGTAAGCTACTATAAACACAAGAGGTCTCTTCTAACATACACTTTTGTTTTTTACTCAAAGGCTCATTTTTACTATTCTCCAACATAATTCTGAAGCATTAATTTGTCATTTTATTTTTAATTCTTAAATATCCAAATTTTTTTCCTTCTCATTTTGAAAAAAGTCAGCTTTAGCTCATTATTTTCTCAAGTTTATGTTATTCAATAGAAGAGACTATGGGCCTGAGAAAAAAGTGACATTATTATTATTCATTCACATTAATCAGTGTATTTTTGACATACTGAATTCATTAAAGTATTCGAAGGAAATATATAATTGCATTCAAAGATATTACATTCCAAAAATACAAAGTAAAATGTAAAATAAGATTTAAGAATTTTGAAATTGGCCAGGCGCGGTGGTTCACGCCTATAATCCCAGCACTTTGGGAGGCCGAGGCGGGTGGATCACGAGGTCAAGAGATCGAGACCATCCTGGTCAACATGGTGAAACCCCGTCTCTACTAAAAACACAAAAATTAGCTGGGCATGGTGGTGAGTGCCTTTAGTCCCAGCTACTCGGGAGGCTGAGGCAGGAGAATTGCCTGAACCCAGGAGGCGGAGGTTGCGGTGAGCCGAGATCACGCCATTGCACTCCAGCCTGGGTAACAAGAGCAAAACTCTGTCTCAAAAAAAAAAAAAAAAGAATTTTGAAATTATGCCATTTTAGTTAGGAAGAATAAGTTCTAGTGATCTATTGCGTATCAAGGTGACTATAGTTAACAATAATGTATTGTATATTTCAAAATTGCTAAAAGAGTAGTTTATAAATGTGAACCCTACAGAGAAATGATAAGCCTGTGAGGTGATGAATATGAATATGTTCATTAGCCTGGTCTGCTCATTCCGCAATGTACACATACATTAAGACATCATTGTATCACATAAATATCATGCAATTTTTACTGTCAATTTAAAATAAAAATTTTTAAAAATAATTTTGACACTAGTTTGATTACTCACATATCTTTCACACACAAAGAAGCATTCATTAAAAATCTAAATTGTTCCCACACTGTGAAGATAAATGCAATTTACAATAGACAATCTTTCCCATTTTATCAGTATTGGTAGCTAGAGTGAGACGTGTTCTAATTCTTGAATCCGTAAACTTGTGTTTATCAAATGTAAACACAAAAATGAGTTAAATGTTGCAATAAGAAATACTGGACATCCTTGGGACTATCCTAGCTGATTGTTAGCTCCCACTGGCAATGTTGCCTGCTCATAACCTCTCATCCACATTCTTTCATCTTCTCTCTGGATAGAATGATCAATCTTTTCAAGTGTCACCACAGAAATTTAAATTGGAATGCTTAGCGCCTTTGAAATTGTAGATTACCATTCCAGTTCAAGTGCAGGTGAAGGTCCTAAACTGCTTCTCTAACTCCACCCTCTGTAAGCCTTTGGCCATCTAATAATTTAAAACCATTTTCTTTCCATTCAGATGGAGAGACATTCCCAGGACCTCTGACCAGCAAGCAGGATTTTACTACTAAATCACTTCTGCATTTAAAAATAAAAAATTACCATAACAAAACACGGATGCCATTTCAAACCAAGTGTTGCTAAATTTTGACCTGGGTGCATTTGGGAGTAAAAACAGTAAGGTTAAAAAAAAAGAACAAAAACTTTCTTCCAATAGAAAGCATTTTACTTGCTTATTATGCAGATTTAGTGGTCACGGAGAGTTTAGAAAAAGGAAAAAATATCAACAATCAGCATAATGAAAGCATCCCCTGCTGTGAACTCTGAAAGGGATATGTATGAAACCAGGGCTAACTTGCTTGTTATGCACTCAGGGGCATGTTCCTATAGATTACAATAGGAATGATGCCTGCTGGGGTTTTCCAGGGCCTTCTAATTCTGCCATTTACTGACTGCTGCCTCTACTTGGTTTACTTATCCATAGAAACAATACCTGCCTTATATGATTCAGGAAGCCCTCTGAGGAATGAATGAGTTAGATGTGAGCAGGACATTGAAAGTCCAAGACAATAGTTAAGTCTCGTTTTACTTCATAAGCCATGCTTTTTTTCAAAGCCAGAAGAGATGTAACTGAGGCTTGAAGGTAAGCCACAGTTTACTGGCAGGATGTGGCGGGAGGTGTTTGGAGAAAAAGAGAACAATGTATAAGAAAGCAGAGCAGACTCAAATAGCAGAGCCCAGGACGCACAGAGACAGAGAAGAGATTGAAGAAGTAAACAGGATCTTGACCATAAACAACCTCATTTATTTGGAAGGAAATTTCCTTTATCCTTAAGTGATAGGAGCCTGCTAAGTGCTTCTAGAGAGTCAAATGAATAGATTAACATTTAAGAAAATTCTTACTACTGGTTTCTGGAGGATCAACTGAAGGGAGGTCAAGAGATAAATTAGAAGCCAGAGTGTAGAAAAGAAATGATGAGATCTTAAGCTAAGGCAGAGCCGGTTATAATGGAAATGTAGATGTTGAATGGAGAGAACTTTGAATTAATGGTGGTTGTGTTGGAGAAAGAGAAAAGGTGAATTAGGAATAACTTTCAGATCTTCTGATGTTGAAAACTGAATCCAAGTTTGATGCTGTTTTGTTTTTAATATTGTCTTTTCGTAAATCTCTAAGAAAATATCTAATTTTCATTTCAATGATTCATTTATATATACAATTTCCCTAAGATGTATGAAGCCAAAGTACCACTGTGTACTTGTAATTTGTGTGAAGTTGTGAACCTTTACGGCCTGATGTTTTATAGATAGATAGATAGGAGTTGACCCTTGAACAACATGGGTTTAAAGTATGTTAGCACACTTGTACCTGTATTTTCTTCTGCTTATGCCACCCTCAAGATAGCAAGACCTGCCTCCCTCGTCCTCCTCCTCCTCAGCCTTCTCAGCATGAGGATGATGAGGATGAAGGCCTTTGTGAGAAACCACTTCCATTTAATGAATAATAAATATTTTTTCTATCATTTTCTTGTTTTAATTTTATTTATTCTTTCTTCCTTTCTTTTTTTGAGACAGGGTCTCACTCTGTTCCCTGGGTTGGAGTACAGGGGTGCAATCATAGCTCACTGCAGCCTCAAACTCCTGGGCTCAAGCAATCCTCCTACCTCAGCCTCCTGAGTAGATAGGAAGACTGTTGGCCATGCTACTGCTCCTGGATAATTTTTAAATTTTTTTGTAGAGATGGTGATACGGTTTGGCTGTGTACCCACCCAAATCTCATCTTGAATTGTAGTTCTCATAATCCCCACATGTCATGGGAGGGACCTAGTGAGACGTAATTGAATCATGGGGTGGTTATCCCTATGATTCTGTTCTTATGATAGTAAGTTCTCATCAGATCTGATGGTTTTATAAGGGGCTTCCCCCTTTGCTTGGCACTCATTCAGTTTTTCTCCTGCCGTCCTGTGAAGAGGTGCTTTCCACCATGATTGTAACTTTCCTGAGGTATCCCCAGCCATGCAGAACCATGAGTCAATTGAACCTCTTTCCTTTATAAATTATCCATTCTCCAGCATTTCTCTATAGCAGCGTGAGAATGGACTAATTTAAACAATTTAAAATAGAAGCATTTTATGAAGTCTTGCTTCTATTTTAAAATTATTTTCGAATGCCAGATGCACATATATACAGCTGACCTTTGAACAATGTGGGAGCTAGGGGCACCAACCTACCGCACAGTCAAAAACCTGTGTATAATTTTTGACTCCCCACAGACCTATACAAATCAATAAACACACATTTTGTATGCTATATGGATGAAGTATGCCTAGTTTACTGTATTCTTACAATAAAGTAAGCTAGAGAAAAGAAAATGTTAAAAGCATGGCCGGCTGAGCACAGTAGCTTATGCTTGAACCCGGGAGGCGGAGGTTGCAGTGAGCCGAGATCACGCCATTGCGCGCCACCCCAGGCAACAAGCGTGAAACCCTGTCCGAAAAAAGTCTATAAATGAACCAAAGCACTTCAAACCTGTGTTGTTCATTGATCAACTATGCTTCAAAGGAAAAGACACCCACACTGACATTGGATTTTGAATGAGCACTACTTTCTGCAAGAAGACAATAAAGTGTCATTTTTAGTACATGCAAGAAAAGAAAATGTGAGCTGAGCATTTTTTTTTTCTTTTTTTTTTTTGAGACGGAGTTTCACTCTTGTTACTCAGGCTGGAGTGCAATGGTGCGATCTCGGCTCACCGCAACCTCCGCCTCCTGGGCTCAGGCAATTCTCCCTCCTCAGCCTCCTGAGTAGCTGGGATTACAGGCACGCACCACCATGCCCAGCTAATTTTTTTTTTTTTTTTTTTGAGATGGAGTTTCGCTCTTGTTACCCAGGCTGGAGTGCAATGGCGCGATCTCGGCTCACCGCAACCTCCGCCTCCTGGGTTCAGGCAATTCTCCTGCCTCAGCCTCCTGAGTAGCTGGGATTACAGGCATGTGCCACCATGCCCAGCTAATTTTTTGTATTTTTAGTAGAGACGGGGTTTCACCATGTTGACCAGGTTGGTCTCGATCTCTCGACCTCGTGATCCACCCACCTCGGCCTCCCAAAGTGCTGGGATTACAGGCTTGAGCCACCGCGCCCGGCCCAAATTTTTTTGTATTTTTAGTAGAGACGGGGTTTCACCATGTTGACCAGGATGGTCTCGATCTCTTGACCTCGTGATCCACCCGCCTCGGCCTCCCAAAGTGCTGGGATTACAGGCTTGAGCCACCGAGCCCGGCGAGCTGAGCATTTTTACATCCAAACTGAGTTTCCAGTGCAAGAGCATTCCCATAAATCTTTCCTTACTAATCTACTAGAGAACTAACTCCAGATAATCAAAACAACCCGAGAGAACAGTGATGTAAGGATGGTGAAACATTGCTAAGGTTGTGAGCCTGGGCCCTACATTCCAGGAAATCTCTATAATTTTGCATCAGACCACAAACTCCTGTCTTATTTCAAGCAAAGAATTGCTGGCTTTAGTGGATCTGATATTTCTATTTTAGATGCAGACAACTGGGCCAACCGTCACCAGATTTCTAGGGAAATACATTCCTGGAAGATTCAGGATGCATTTTAAAGTATGAAAGCAACATTTTAGTTACCTGCATTAATGAATTATCTATTGCTATCTAATAAATTACCCCCAACACACAGTAACTTAAAAACAAGGAATTTCTGTGCTCTGTAATCTGGGAGCAGCTTATCTGGGTGGTTCTAGCTCAGGGTCTCTCATGACGCTACAGACAAAGTGTCATCCAGGCCACGAGTCATCTCAAGGCTTGACTGGGACTGAAACACAGTCTTTCCAAGCTCACCCACATGGTCGTTAGCAGCCTCAGTGCTTCACCATATGGGCCTGTGCACAGACAGCCTGAGTGGCCTGCATGGCCTCCTGGTGTGGCCACTGCTCTCCCCCAGAGCTTTGATCCAAAAGAAAAGCAGGAGTTCAAGACGGAAGTTTTTATTAAAAAAAAAAAAAAAAAAACGCATATAAACGGACCAACACAGTTCAAACCTGTGTTGTTTGATGATTAACTGTGCTTAAAACGAAAAGAAACACAGATTGACATTTGAATTTGAGTTAGCACTACCTTATACATGAAATCTTTTTGTAACCTAATCTTAGAAGTTATGTACTATCACTTCTGATGTATTCTATTTGTCCAACAGACCCCATCCATCATGAGAAAGGTCAGAAGGGTATCAATCCAGGAAACAGGCAACACGGAAGGCATTTTGGGGGTCAGAGATATAAATATCTCAAAACTCTGCAATGGAAAGGAGGGGCATCCAAGTTCAAACCAAGACCTGCCGGACTCCAGAAACTGTTCTCTTTGTAATATATTCAAACCAAGGCGGAATACGGATTATGATCTTTCTAGATCTAGATCTTTATCTTATAATTAAACTACAAGAAACATAGGACAAATTTTTCTAAGAGTCGTCTATCTATATTTTTAACAGATGAGTGGGTCTTACCTTTCAAGTGATTCTGGATGTCCACAAACAACTTCGGTGTGCAACCCCGCAGCTTAGCTGCCTGTCACTTTCAAGTAAAGGAACTCAAATTTTTCACACATGTGATTTACACCTATTTGTTTTTAGTAAGAAAGAATCAAAATGGTCTGGATAACTGGAACCCACCCTAAACTTTAAGGCAGCAGTTCTCAACCTTTTATATGGACACATTTCATTATATAATATGAAAAAGCCCCACATTCTTTAAAATATTCCAGCAATCTCAGTAGAAAAGTCTTTAACTATTGGGGAGCTGTCAAGTTTACAGTGACAAACACCAGTATTTCAGAATTCTAATTTTCACTTGAAATCTTTAATTTTATTATTGACAGTAGTCAGTCAGTTTAAAAAAAAATTAACTTGCTTGGATATAGTAGCTCACACCTTTAATCCCAGCACTTTGGGAGTCCAAGGCAGGAGGATCACTTGAGCTCAGGAGTTTGAGACCAGCCTGGGTAACTTAGTAAGATCTTTTATCTACTAAAAATAATAATAATAATAATAATAATAATAATAAATGAGGTAGGTGTGGTGATGCACACCTGCAGTCCCAGCTACTCTGGAGGCTGAAGTGGGAGAATCACTTGATATGGGGAGGATGAGGCTGCAGTGATGCGAGATCACGCCACTGCACTCCAGCCTGGATGACAGAGTGAGACCCTGTCTCTTAAAAAAAAAAACCTACCAAATATCCAAACCGGAAAAAACAGTCATTCTTCTGGAAAATATGTTTCATGAAAAAAAGCAACTAGTTCAGTTTACACTAAACCAAAAAAAGTACTTTTTCTTGAGACAATTATTCTCGTTTGGTATGCAGAAGTGTTTTATTTCTATTTTCCACTTCTTCACCCAGAATATTAATTAGACACGACTCAAGGGACAAGATTTAACAACAATTTAAAAAGTTTTACTGCTTTATCAAGGATCGGTATGTTTCTGTGGGTTTGACTGGAAGGGCACGGATGGTGAAAAATACAATGACTGCTAGTTCAGTTTGACATCCCTGCTTTGATTAATGTTAAGGTTCCAGCAGATTTACCCACCATTATTTTTGTGTCATCAAATGTCAATACAATAAATTTTAAAAAAAACAGCTGGGCCTGGTGGCAGGCACCTGTAATCCCAGCTACTCAGGTGGGTGAGGTGGGAGAATGGCTTGAACCCAAGAGGCGGAGGTTGCAGTGAGCCAAGATTGTGCCATTGCACTTCAGCCTGGGCAACAAGAGTGAGACTCCATCTCAAAGAAAAAGGAAAAGAAAGCGAGCAATCCAAAATAAACTCATGGGGTCTTTGCTTTCTAATCTGTAATGCTGCCTGTGCCTCGCCCTGCCTGCCTCCAGGCCACTAGCCATCCAGCGCTCACTGGACTCCTGGCTCACTCCCTGCTCCTTCGCAGAGCTCTGCAGCCAATGACCACCGACACACCCCTCCTGGCAGAAAGCCATGCAGTGCGTTCCCCATTTTCCTGGTGATGCTTTGGCTTGTCACAATCAATCATGCTTTCACGGAACAAAATAAGGAACTGGAGTTTGCTACATTTGTATTTAAATTCTTCCACTAGGGCAGTGGTTTGCAGCCTTTTTGGCATCAGGTACTGGTTTCATGGAAGCAAATTTTTCCCTGGACCAGGGTCGGGGGATGGTTTTGGAATAATTTAAGCACATTACGTTTATTGCGCACTTTATTTCTGTTATTACATTATAATATGTAGTGAAATAATCATACAACTCACCATAATGTAGAATCAGTGGAAGCCCTCAACTTGTTTTCTTGCAACTAGACGGTCCCCTGTGGGGGCAATGGGAGACAGTGACAGATCATCAGGCATTAGATTCTCATAAGGAGCACACAACCTCGACCCCCAACATGTGCAGTTCACAATAGGGTTCTTTCTTCTATGAGAATCTAATGCCGTGGCGGGTCTGCGAGGAGGCAGAGCTTGAGCGGCAGTGGCAGTGATGGGGAGCAGCTGTAAACATAGATGAGCTTCCCTTGCTCACCTGTCCTCAGCTCCTGCTGGTGGCCCTGTACCATTCTGTGGCCCAGGGGTTGGGGACCCCAGCCTAGGGTTCACACATTCCAAAGAGGTGACTTGGAGACTCCACTTTAGTCACAGAAGAAGACCCTCTTGCCAAGTCAGTCTGACCAGGACCAGGCTACAGGAATTGAACATCTAGGGGAATTTATTGGGTGCATGAGATGCCACAGGGCTAAGCTGTGCTGAAAGCGAGTTTGCCTCAGAGCACTTTTCTGGCAGTTGAAAACTGGCTTTGTGTTAGATATAGAGAACTCCAAGTTTCTCTTCAATCAGCATGTCAGTATAGTCAGCTCCCTTATTCTTTAATGCTCCATTTCAAAGTTTAACTTCCTTGTAGTTTCAGTAAACAACCTTTTCCACCAGCTCCAGTCAGTAGTTCACATCTGTTCCCCCAGTCCCCTGCTCTGTCCTGACTAATCACGGTCACCTTCTCTGGTCACCTGCTCTGACCTGAGTCACTCCTGGTCACCTGCTCTGACCTGTCCTGTAACCGTCCTTTCTGCAAAACTACCCACCCCACCAGTCCGGCTGGTACCCCTGCTCACTGTAAAATAGCCAGTAGGGGCACGACACAGTAGCAGGGGCTACACACGTCAGGAATGAGAACCCCTTCCCTTCCCTTGTCCAGGGGTGTGCTGTCTTTGCTCCATCCGTGAGGCCCACCTTTCTATAGATTTACTTGCTGAGGAAATTTATATTTGAGTGCTACTTCTTTTGCGGCACCAAAAATTTACATATAACACCAGGAAAAAAAAGTTCAAAACTCATGCAGACTTCCTGTCATGTTTTTTTTAAAAAGCATAAAAGCTTTTTTAAAAAGCCCATCTCTTAAGGAGAATGTCTGGATGAGCATTCCTATACCACTTTGTATACACGCATCACAGGAAAAGTAAGCAGGACCAAACAACTAGAATCCTGGACATTCTTACATCTGAAAGTTCTTGGAAGAGAAATTATCTCTTCTCAGGAGATGGACAGTTTATTTTCAGAGATAAAAGTTTGTTGCTATGTAGAAATAGCCAGGGAAAATGGTTTGCACTATCTTTAAAAGGGCTAGAATATTTTCTAAATGCCTCCTTATTTCTTGATATCAGAAATGTTTTCTTTTTAAGAGATGGGGTCTTGCCATGTTGCCCAGGCTGGAGTGCAGTGGCTATTCACAGGCACAATCCCGCTACTGATCAGCACGGGAGTCTTGACCTGCTCTGTTTCTGACCTGGGCCGGATCACCCCTCCTTAGGCAACCTGGCGGTCCCCCGCTCCCAGGAGGTCACCATATTGATGCCAAACTTAGTGCGGACACCCGATCAGCATAGCGCGTTACAGCCCAGAACTCCTGGGATCAAGGTATCCTCCCATCTCAGTTTTCTGAGTAGCTGGGACTACAGGCACATGCCACCGCACCCAGAGACATCAGAAATGTAAAAAAAAAAAAAAAAAAAAAAAAAAAAATTGTAAAACTGCACTCACTGTGTGCATTTACTGTTCTCTCTTTTGCTTTGAATCTCTGTCTTCTTAACTTCTCCCCCCTGTATTGACATAGAAACTTCCTCTCTTGGTACAGAAACATACACATCATCTTCACACTTCTGCAACATGTCAAACAGACTGACCGCTCTTTCTACACTGCCGAGAACTTCTCAGTAGATAAACCCCAGTTTAACCTAAAAAGTTAATCAATACATTCGTAAGATGGTGGTGGCTATTACCTTAAGAAATTTTTTTAAGCGGGGAGGGGTGAAAGCTTATTTTGTTCTTGAGACGGAAATGAACATTCTCCAAGACTTTCGTGCGAGTGATAGGATGAGAACTTGAGCAAGAAAAGGCACTCACGAGCTTGACATGAGTTGTAAATGCCTAAAGGTTTGGCAATAGAGGATTCTGAATAAGCCAGAGGACAGGAATTGATGCATTTAAAAATTTCAACTAGGAGAACCGCCCTTCAATGAAGTATGAAACTTCACAGAATGGAACTGTTTTTTTTTTTTTTTTTTTTTTTTTAGGGCAGGGTGGGCTGTGATGGTGAGGGCAGTGGGAGAGCAGGGAAAGAAGGGAGAAGGAGAGAAAAAAACTATTTTTTGGTGGAAATCAACTTATAAGTATTGAAGAGAGAATAAAGCATCACAATGGTTAATATGTTTCATTTACTTATATCCCACGTTGTTTCAAAAACACATCCAAGGTGCAGGGTTGAAAATCATCTGAAGCTCACTGAAGAACAAATTCCACATTGTCAGCCACAACAGGGTGGAGTCTTCCTGTCTAGGTGGACAAAGCTTGATTTAGAGACACAGTGAAGCAGTGCCAGCATTTCAAGGCTGGAGAGTGGTGTTTGCTCTTCAAAGAATCTCCTGCAGGAACGTGACCTGCAGCAGGGAAGGTCTCCTTCATCAATGTGGATTGCAAAGGGGCAACCTCTGGGTGAGCCCCAAGGAAGGAAGGAAACCCTCCCTTAGAGCCATTTACAAAAGATTAGCTCAGAAATTCAAGGCTTCGAATGCATAAAGTGGATAAATCAGGGGCTTCTTTCTGGGTCTGGAGAAGGAAAAAGGAATTTAAAGCAATTATAAGAAGTTTGTCTCTAATAGTCATATTTATATAAATCCACAGATAAATTGCTTCCTTATGAGCTGACTGGGTAAAATGAAATTTCAAATAAAGGTTCATGTTCAGCCATTGCACTCACCAATTAGAGATTCTCTGGTTTGAGGGAACTCTGATGGTCACAGCCTATGGGAGTAAAAAGAAACAGCTATTTAAATACCTTAGGTGCAATCCTATGTGACTGGCCTTAAAGGATGCTTGATATTGATGAGGTAAACCATGCTGAGCTCAAACCAGGGAAACTCAGTGCAGCAATCGTGGGCAAGATTATGTAGTTAAATCTCCAAGTAATTAGTATCTGGTACCTACCCCAATCTGAGAATGAAAGGATACAATCTTCTGCTGTTATCAGAAGCTTCCAATTTATGAGTGACACTATTATTAATGGGAAATTCACTTCCCATAGTCTTCCTGCCTCAGGAGGGGTCGGCTTTAAAATACGGATATGAACCATTGTGTTGCTTTTTTGCTTTTGAATATTTGCTTATTAATTTATTTCACCATTTAATTATTCTTTCTTCTCATTCTTTCCCTTCCCTTCTTTTCCCGGCTGTTCTCCTACCTCCCTTACCACTATTATTTTCCTGTTTCTTCCCATATCTATGATACTTGGTTTTATTTATTATTTAGAGACAGAGTCTTGCTCTATCGCCCAGACTGGAGTGTGGTGGTGCAATCTTGGCTCACTGCAACCTCTACCTCCCGGGTTCAAGTGATTCTTGTGCCTCAGCCTCCCAAGTAGCCAGGATAACAGGTGCATGCCACCACACCTGGCTAATTTTTATATTTTTAGTAGAGATGGGGTTTCACTATGTTGGCCAGGTTGGTCTTGAATTCCTGACCTCAAGTGATCCTCCTGCCTCAGCCTTCCAAGGTTCTGGGATCACAGGTGTGAGCCACTGCACCCGGCCTCCTTTGTTATATCATGATGGAGCAAGAATCTATAATGAAGAACTTCTGCTCCTGCCTCACAGGTCAGTGAAGGGCTTGCTGGGGAGGGGTGCAGTGCAACACCAGGTGACGAGTCTGTCCTCTCCCCAGGAAAAGTAAATGAAAGAAAGGACACATGTACCACAATTTGCCCATGGGCCAGCTGGTGGTCTTCATTCTACTTGTCCTTCAGCTTTTTGAGATGAAGTTTTGAAATTACCTATTCCACACTGTCTGTGTCCTTCTCTGGGCCTAGTTTTGCATATGAGCAAATCATTTTAATTTTGCAGGGCTGTGGCTTTCCCCTTTTCCCGCTCACATTTCTTATTTGACTCTTTACATTCTATTTGTTGGCATTTGCTTGGCTATTTTGTTTCTTCTGCATTTTTGGTCTTTTGAAAAGCTATAAAATCAACCAGCAGACCCAAGATTAAACAAATTATATTATTTAAGGATATCCTTGAAGGATACAGGGTGCTAGAAATAGCTTGGTTAGATGTAGTGCCTATATTCAATGATTCGAAACCTTGACAATGACATAAAAGAATGAATCAGATATTTTGGAAAATGCAGTGAACAAACCGTGTGGACTCACCATTACCATAACTGTACCTGAAGAGGGTAGATTGCCCCCATCCTCAACCACATCCAGAGCCTTACCTTATGGATGTATTAACAGAAGGTATTATGTAAATAGTGTATAACTTCGAATCCCATGGACAAGATTTTTTTTTGACTCAGTTTTAAAAATTAGTATTTTCTGCAACTTCCTTATCTTTGTCAATGTTACTTATTTGAGACAAGATCTTGCTCTGTTGGCCAGGCTGGAGTGCACTTGTACAACCACAGCTCATTGCAACTTGGAACTGCTGGGCTCAGATGATCCTGCCTCAGCCTCCCAAGTAGCTGGAACATGGCGGCACCTGCTACTGAGCTTGAATAATTTTTTTTGTTTTGTTTTTTAGAGACAGGATCTCCCTGTGTTGCCCAGGCTGGTCTTGAATTCCTGGGCTCAAGCAATCTTCCCACCTTGGCTTCCTGTGTTGGGATTACAGGCGTGAGCCACTGTACCTGGCCTATTTTCTTTATCTTAAGCATTCAGAGTAGGACTCTTGAACATTTTACAAATTTTGGCTTATCTTCGAAGTTTCTCATCTGCTATTCGACATCAAATTCTTTTTTTTTTTTTTTTTTTTTTTTGAGAGTTTCGCTCTGGTTACCCAGGCTGGAGTGCAATGGCGCGATCTTGGCTCACCGCAACCTCCACCTCCTGGGTTCACGCAATTCTCCTGCCTCAGCTTCCTGAGTGGCTGGGATTACAGGCAGGTGCTGCCATGCCCAGCTAATTTTTTGTGTTTTTAGTAGAGACGGCGGGGGGGGGGGGGGGTGGGGGGTTTCACCATGTTGACCAGAATGGTCTCGATCTCTTGACCTCGTGATCCACCCGCCTCGGCCTCCCAAAGTGCTGGGATTACAGGTGTGAGCCACCGCGCCCGGCTCGACATCAAATTCTATTGATTTTTTTCCTTTGAATTGCCTTTGCTCTTCTCTACTCCCTTGATGCCATGCTTTCCAGGGTTTTGCTAGCTCAGGCCTGGAATGATACAGCAGGTTCCCCAGCTAGCTACCTTCCCTCGCCTCACCTTCCATCCTGCCTGGTCCTGCCTAACAAGTCATCCTTTCCTACCATGGTCTCATCAAAAGATTCTGTCATTCTCTTCTTTGTTTCTTTTTATAAGCATTATTGATCCCCTAAAATGAACAACCTCGGTAAACATTTTTTGTCCTATGTAATCTCACACTCCCTACTTATCCCAACCAATTTCTTAGCATCTTCTGATCATAATGTCCCATCTAATGAGGCATGACTCCTGTGTCCCACAGATATACCAACAGCCCTACTTCTTGCCTTCATTCACATCTTTGAGTGATACTTCCAGCCATAGCTGAAGTCTCTTCTTACAAACACTTCAGTCTTCATTGACCTTTCACTCCTCTGAACTTCTGTAGCCTCACAAAACTGCTCTTGGTCTTTTATCCCTTGCTCCTTCTGATTGATCTGAAACCCTTGCCAGCCTTATTATGAGTCATTTATGTAATTTCCGAACATTCGCCAGTCTGAGCAATTACAGATGTCCCTTCACACATGCATTTTGTCTGATTTTTGAGTCTCTGATTTATCTGTGTAATTGAGGTCATTTAGGTTGGTATGATATTCACTTATTAAATGCCTCTGTACTATCCCAGGCACTGATTCTAGATGCTGAGGACAGAGTGGTTATTCAGAGAGGATACACAATAGCTCTCCATCCTGGTCTCATGAAGAACAAGAACTTTTCAGAGCCAAGCTTCAGGGAGTTGTTCTAAGGCTGGACATTTTATTCAGGTACAATGATGACAGATCATTTGGTTGTTCCATAAGAAGTGTCTGTCACACTAAGCTTTTAACACAATTCCCACTGTTGATGAATTGCTCTGTTGACCTCACAGGCCCCTTCCTGTTCACAGTTTCTGCATCCTCATTGCGTCTCTTAGGTGACGGCGGCTGCATACTCACTGCTTTGGAACTTTTTGGGGTTTTTTTTTTTTTTTTGCCTTTTCATATAAATTCCATAAAAAGAAGGTGATAAGGTTAGTTGTTGCTTTTCTTCCTACTGGCTGGTCGCAGTGCTCATTCCAGAACCCTCTTACAGACTGCTAGTGAGCCTACATTGACAAATCTTGGACCAGGTTTCAATCCACCTGTGATCAAGACGGTGGGGTCACTCAGTAGGTTTTTCCATGTAGGGCCTGAGATATGGGAGACAATTCTCTAACATAAGAAAGCATAACTTGGTGTCTCAGTTCACTTCAGTAAAATCTGTAAATATCTAGCATCTAGAAAAGTGCCTAGACCACAGTAAATTAGCTCACTAATCTACAAGCATTGTACATATATTTTAATCTTAGTAACAAATGTGACACTGACCTGATTCTAAATCAATTTTACAGTCTTATCTGAGGGAAAAAAGGTTCAATTTATATCAAGAAAACCTCACACATTTTGAGATACTATTAAGTCACTGGTCCCCATCTGACCACAGTGCATTTGGCCAGGTCATACATTATTATTAAAATGTTTCTTTTTCTTTTCTAGACAGAGTCTTGCCCTATTGCCCAGGTTGGAGTGCAGTGGCATGATCATAGATCACTCAAGCTTGAACTCCTGGGCTTAAGCGATCCTCCCACTTTAGCCTCCTCAGTAGCTAGGACTACAGGTGTACAGCCTTACACCTGGCTAAATTTTTAATTTTTTTTTATAGAGATAGGGTCTTGCATTGTTGCCCAGACTGCTTTTTGAATTCCTGGCATCAAGCAACCCTCTTGCCTCGGCCTCCCATAATGCTGAGGTTACAGGTATAAGCCACTGTACCTAACCAAGTTTCTTAAATTGTATTAAACTAGCTTTTATTTTTGAGGTATTGAACACTCTGGATTAAATTTATTTCACTTTCATTCTGCATAAAACTGGTCATTTGACTTAATTTATTTCAGATATTTTATTCTAGGCTGAGACATTTTTCCCTAAGAATTGTTACAATCTTGATTGCCCATGAAATAAAGCCTTTTCTGGCATTTCTTAATCTTGCATGCAATGTTTTGATCACCTCTATAAATTTTTCTGGTATATAGCTATGGCATAGTAAAAACTAGCTTGCCTTGTACTTGGCTAAAATGTGAATCTTTTAAGAAATGCAATTAAGGTCAGGCACAGTGGCTCACAGCTGTAATCCCAGCACTTTGGGAGGCCAAGGCATGTGGATCGCTTGAGGTCAGGAGTTCAAGACTAGCCTAACCAACATGGTGAAACTCCATCTCTACTAAAAACACAAAAATTAGCCGGGCGTGGTGGCGCATGACTGTAATCCTCACTAATCAGGAGACTGAGGCAAGAGAGTCGCTTCAACCCAGGAGGTGGAGCTGAGATTGCACCACTGCACTCCAGCCTGGGCAACAGAGTGAGACTCTGACTCAAAAAAAAAAAAAAAAAAAAAAAAAAAAAAGTGCCATTCATAAAATTATTTTTCAGTTCCAGTCGATGTTTTCGTTTCACTCTCAAATAGGTAAATTCTCATTCTCTGTAAAATCCTTCTTGGAACTGTCATGTTAGCCTCAGCTGTTTGCCCTACACATTTCCATCTTACTGCCCCTTTCAAAAACCTCTGCTGGTATTACACCCAGGGAAACTTCACAAAATTATTCACCTCTGCAATTAACAACTTGACTCCTCAGTTGCTGCATTACCTTTATTCTCTAAGCAAGCTATTTTTTCTTAAAAGAACGCTGGTGTCACGGGATCAGGCACGCAGAGAGCTTCCCGTTTTTCTCTGGCATGAGTGTAGTGTATTAGCATTGAGACGCGCAGACCTAACAGGTCTGTCGATACATGCATCCTCAGAAGCTTGCATTATTCAAGAATATTTTGGGATATTATCAGTGAACTACAGGTAAAATATACTAAATCATAGATGAGCACAAAATCTACACCTTTCAAAAGCAGAGAAATGGATTGAAGCTGAGAAAAGCATTCTGAGGACTTGTACCTGTATGTATGAAAACACAGACCCAGGTCTGTATGGCCTCTTTGATTAGGGTGGAGCATATCAGACCTTCACCAAAATCTTCTACGATACTCCTAAAACTTGACAAAGTTCCATTATTAACATAACACAGATTAAACTCTGTCTCTGCAATCTGTTACACCTGGCAAATACTTATTTCTTGTAACCCTTAAGTGGATACTAGTCTTGTGCTACACAGAGGTATCCTAAAACATAAGTCTAATAAAACCTAAAAGGATAACACACTATGGCCTATATGTCACTGTCTCTTATTTTTAGCAGAACACAAAAAGTGATAAAGAAGTTATTGTCCAATACATCAGATTCTTAGTACTTTTTCAAAAGAAGTTTGAGAAAAGTAAGCTGACAGTCTGGGAGTCTCTAAGGAATGGGTTTTAAAGTGAAAACACAACAGGTGAGCATGTAACAACACACACGAACAGGTAGGTTCTTCTTTTTTTTTTTTTTTTTTAACGGAGTTTCGCTTGTTACCCAGGCTGGAGTGCAATGGCGCGATCTCGGCTCACCGCAACCTCTGCCTCCTGGGTTCAGGCAATTCTCCTGCCTCAGCCTTCCGAGTAGCTGGGATTACAGGCACGCACCACCACACCCAGCTAATTTTTTGTATTTTTAGTAGAGACAGGGTTTCACCATGTTCACCAGGATGGTCTCCATCTCTTGACCTTGTGATCCACCGCACCTGGCCGCAGGTTCTTCCTTTTTTAAAAGGCATGGTTGAAGCTACTAGAATGGTTAAAAAAAAAATTTAAAAATTATCCTGTTTTGATGTCCAGGCTTTCAAAATTTACTCAGGGAAATAGCTAGCACGAATGCCTCGGAAAGATCTTGAAGTCTGGCCCGTGGCCATTTTCCTGTTGGCTTCCGGAGGGACCTTCCTCCCGCTCGGCTTCAGACTCCCTCGCATTTCCCAGCATTTGGTGTCGCTGCTTCCGGCTGCTTTCACTCCAACTTCTGAGACTTCACAGTGGCTGATGGATAATGCTTTTAGTCATGCCTGCTTGAGGAAAAGAAATGAGTCACTCATTTAAAAATGTGCTTAAGAAGGCTGCTACTCAACAGGTTTTACCTTTTAAAATGTAAGTGCCCTTCTGATAGACTGAAGTATTATTTAGACTTACCACACTCAGCACGCATATCAATACTGTGTACTAATTAGAAGTCCAGAATCACTAGCTAAATTGTACTCTTAATGATCATGACGTTGAATGGCAGTTTAAATTCTCTGAAGTCCTGTCTCTCAGTATGCATACTGGAAACAAACATCATATGTCCCATAAAGATTACTGTTGGAAATGGTTGAGAAGAAACAAATGTTATGCAAATATACTGTGATAGCATCTTCATTTTCAACACTGAATTCTGAACATGGTTTGGTTGGTGCTAACATTAATGATACTAACTGCTTTGGATCAATAGAGATCTGCCTAAAATAAATAGGCAATTGGGCAGTTTCCAACAACCAAGAGGCTAAATCTGTCCAGCCGGAGGACTTGCTTCTGCAGGAGACTAAAGGCTTCTACTCCACTTTAATAATAGAAAGCATGCATGATTCATTAAGAATATAGGCAAGGCTTTACGTTATATTTATTTATTTTCCAGCTTGTACAAACTGGATGTAGAAGCATAAACATAGTACATTTCTACCATCTTCAACAAAAATATAACCAATATGTACAATTATTGTATTAAAAATACAAAAGGGATACAGACTCCACCAATGTCTTTCTAAAAGACATACAGGTACAAGTAGTATCAAAAGTATGAGGAAATCACCAGTTAATTGTACATTCTGCACTTGACATCACAGAGCGAACTGAGATTAGCAGTCCTATGTTCTACAATTACTTAATGCTTAGATAACATTTGTGCAACTTGTGGTAGAGCTAGATTTGTCTTTCTATATGCACATGAGGTCCATAGCCTATATAATAAAACTGGCAAATAATGCATATTACATGTAAAATTACAAATGCATAATTGACAATGTAATATATAAGCAAGTAGACAAATGCCATGATACAGAAGAGAATTATTAAATAAAGCACTGACATTGTTTTATACAGTGAAAAAACACTGCAATTCCACTTTTAAAATTTGAAGCTATTTACGTTTATCTACTGATCAATATGATCAGCTGAATTTAATGGAAAAAAAATCCAAGACCAGCAGTTCCTCACATTTGAGTACTACTCAGATTGGCAGCCTTCACTTTTCCGGAGTCTGTGCAAAAACAACACAAAAATAGAGTGGAGGGGTCATTTCAGTCATTATCGGGTTAATAGCAGCTGTGAGCAGATGGTTGCTACACTTAGGCCTTCTCTATATGCAGCGTCCTTAAAGCCACTTGGAGGTTAGTCTTTGGTGACTAACCTGCCCTGCAAAGGCTGGCATATCTAACCAGGTTTTTGATCTTTAATCACGTTTAAAGGCTTGTTTATTCCCTAATGCCAATTCAATAAAGGGAGGCTGTCTTGAAAGAGCAGTATAAACAGCTGGCATTAGCCCCAACATCCCAAGCTGCTTTCACTGCAACGCTATCCAGTTATAAATGTTTCTCTTAAAAACAAAAACAAAAAACAAAACCTAAACCTCTAAATTTAAACAAAAATCAAAGAAATATAACTTAAAAATGGGGTTTGCCATCCATCTCAATGGAGCAGGACACATCCTCCAATGACAGTGTCCTGCCTCCATAAGGCTCAGACAGGACACAAGGGTCCCATTTCCCTCCCCTGGCCATGTGCAAACAGTTTTACAGAAGAACCCCATCCACTAGGGAAGGAGCAGATGAGGTGTCTTGGTATTAATTGGCTAACATTTCATACTTCCAGGATAGGGCACTTCGCGGGTGAGACCAGAAGGACATGGGAAGCCAAGGTCACAAGCCAGGTCTTCCTGTCATCTTGGTATGGCCACACCCTGTCCGGCATATTTGGTTTTTCAGAAACCAGGCTGGCAACCCTACTTAAGATTTAAAATAATACTGTAATCATTAAATGGATATAACATTTACTCTCTGAACACAATCTTTAAACTCATTTTTTTTTTTTTTAAAAAAGGAGGACATTGTAAACAAGTGGACAAGCACTGTACTCAAAGGATTTCATTGTTTTTCTTTGTCTTCCTTGATGGGTTAAAGGCCCCAAGGAGTTCAATGGCTAGCTTTTCTCATTATCCCAATGAGATCAAGTGCTAGGACTGGATTGAAATCTAAAAGGAAGATTTAAAAAAATCCTTCCAGGCATTGAGAAGTGCAGCCAGAGGGAATCATCTTGATGTGATGATCTTGGAATTTGGAATGATACTGTGTGATGTGGCAGGCAGCAACAGTGGGAGCTTGAAGATTGCTGCACTGTGCATTTCAAGCAACAAAGTCTGAAAAGTGCCAGGGCAATTTCTTCACAGTATTTCACATGCAAAGGGGAAAGGAAGAAGGGGAGAAGAAGCCCCATGCTGCTTTAAGGCAGGGAAGGAGGCAAACTGGTCCACCATCCTCAGAATGTGAGTTCCAAGGCTCCAATGCTCGGGACGTCTTCTTGTGCTCTCCTTTCAGGTGGCTCGCTCTGGATCCAGAAAAGCCTGTGCCTCAAACAGCAGAAACTTGTTCATCTTCTGCAAATACAGCAGGGAAGAAAAAGCAATGAGTAAGCAAGTAATTTCTTGTGCTAAAGAGAATACATTTACTGATATGCTAAATAAAAACATCAGTTATTCTTTTTAGCATAGCTCACTTAAAATCCTTGTCTTTTTTCCTAATGATGAACAAGGCTAAAATGTACATGCAATACATATCTTTACATATACATAAATACATAATATTAAAAAGATATGCATTATATATTTTTATTCAGAAGGTTAATAAATTCATTTAAAAAAGTTATAGAACAGCATGTGTTTAAAAAATAATATATGGTCAGATACACATAAAAAGTCTAGGATCTATAACAAAATTTTAATAGTGGCTATCTGTAAGTGGCAGGATTCTAAGTAATTTTCATTTATAAAGTTTTTCTATTTATTTAATTTTTTTTGAGACAGGGTCTCACTCTCTGGTCATGTTTTGCTTATTGTGTAATCACACATTTTAAAGTGACAACTTTAAAAAGAGGATGGGAGGACATGATCTCTCTCCTCATTGTCAATTCAGTATGGTCAGACAGATCTGTAGAAAGAATGCACAAAGAGCTGCAGAGAATGTGGGTTCCTTCCTTCCCTCCTGCCCTTACTCTCTCTCTCTTAGAGACAGGGTCTTGCTCTGCCACCTAGGCTACGGTGTAGTGGTACAATCATGGCTCACTGTAGCCTGAACTCCTGGGCTCAAGTGATCCTCCCACTTCAGCCTCCATAGTAGCTAGGGCTACAGGCACACGCCACCACACCTGGGTCATTTGAAAAATATTTTTATGGAGACAGGTCTCACTATGTTGCCCAAGCTTGTCTTGAACTCCTGGCCTCCAGCAGTTCTCCCACCTCAGCCTCCCAAAGTGCTGGGGATTACACGCATGAGTCACCAGGCTGGCTAAGAATGTACTTTTTAAAAATGATAAAATCAGACTTTCATTTCCAAATGAGTACTAATTCATTAAAAGTACAAACAAAATGTTTCCACAGAAAACTTTAACCATCTACCTTTGAGAGTCCTAGATGCTTCTAAAATTCTTGGAAACAGCACCAAATTGTGAGATTTTTATGTTCTTTTTCTTTTTTTGAAATGGATTCTCACTCTGTCACCCAGGCTGGAGTGCAGTGGCATGATCTTGGCTCATGGCAACCTCTGCCTCCTGGGCTCAAGCGATTCTCCTGGCTCAGCCTCCTGAGTAGCTGGGATTACAGGTGCCTGCCATCACACCCAGCTCATTTTTGGATTTTTAGTAGAGACAGGGTTTCACCATGTTGACCATATTGGTCTCAAACTCCTGAGCTCAACTGATTCGCCCATCTTGGGTTCCCAAAGTGCTGGGATTACAGGCATGAGCCATCACATCTGGCCTTTTTTTTTCTCTTAAAATAGGACCACAGAAGTACTTCAATTTCATTGAGAATTAGCAAAGAAATCCAGTCATATACACACTTTGAATCTCTCCATAATTTTTGGCATTTTAAAAAGCCATTTAGGGAAACACACGCACACGGAGTCATTTAGGGAAGCGTGCACGCACACACACACACACACACACACACACACACAAAGTCATTTAGGGAAACACACACACAGACACACAAAAAGTCATTTAGGGACAGACACACACACACACACACACACACACACACACACACACACACACATACAAGCAGCCAACAGCCGTAACCCTAAATTTGGAACTCTGAACAAAGTGTTCTTTGTGTAGTGTATGGTTAGAGACACAGCTGACCAGTGTTAAGAAACAGAAATGCCTTGGGAAGCAGCATAAGCGAACACATCTAACTTGGAGGTTTTAAGAATACATATGTGTATATACCATCCTCCTCGGTGGAAAACCCTTGAGACTGATAGGGGGCGAGGCGCGGGTCGGACTCGTTAGGTTTATGCCACTGAGGTTTGTTCACAGGCCTGCTGCTGGTGGGATGCCCATGTGGCTGCTGTACGGATGAAGGCCCAGCTGTGTCGGAGGATCGCGCGACCATCCGCGATCTCTGAAGGGCCACATTGTAGTCCGGAGGTTTCCTGGCTGGGTGG
The DNA here is from genome assembly GCF_048565385.1 of Saimiri boliviensis. NCBI lineage: Eukaryota > Metazoa > Chordata > Mammalia > Primates > Cebidae > Saimiri > Saimiri boliviensis. Next base: position 130,411,476 of record NC_133451.1, read on the forward strand.
GAATGCCCTTCTGGAAAGTCAGTAATGGGAATTCCAATGTAGCCCGGAGGAGTGGGCGGGGGCTCTCGATACCTGCCCTCCTTTCGTGCTAGAGTAGAAACAAGGCACCAGCATTAAAAACTAGTTCATGCCACAAAAGTTTATTAAAAATATAATAATAATTATTAAAACAGCATACGAAGTAGTCACGTAGTAACGAACGTGACTTTGTGTGATATGGGATAGAGGTGCTGTGTGAGGCAGGCCAGGGAATGCATGTTAACTAAACCACGTTTCACAATGGTTATCTCTGGGTGGTGAAGTAATTGGTGAGAGCAGCTGCTAGTCCATCTAAGTGCTTTTATCTTTAAATGGGCTGCTTGTCCGTTTAAAATGGTCTATAATTATAAAATAGTACTTAAGATTAAAACCTAACCCCTGGATTTATTGGAAAGACTAAAGCACAGGAAGAACAGACGAAGTACCTAGCACTAGGCCTGGAACCTGTTTGTGTTTGGTACAAGTTCCCTTTTTCCTGTCTGCCTTAGAGACTAGGTAGGATTTGCCCTCCTTCTGGGCATTTATCTTTATCAGGCAGAGAAGAACTTCCGTATCACTCTCAGGTCTCAGGACTTCACTTACGGAAACAATGAATTCAAGTAAATTTGGAAAAGTCACATAAACAAAGGATACCAATTTAAAAACTCTAAAAATATTACTATAAGGTGTCTATGTTTTTAAAAATCCCTTTATTGATGCTCATGATCTACAACATGAAACCGAGTGTACAGGCAGTAAAACTAAGTTTTATTTTCTTGAATTTTTCAGACTCAATTGCTAGAAACAAAAAATCATTCATCCTTTCCAATAAAAATTCTGAGTATTAGTTGTAAGCATTTGAAAAAGTCCAACTTAAGTAAATGTATTAACTGTTTTCTCTTTATTCATTGTAAAAGAATATAAAATTTGAAATCTACCCATGACTATTTACGTGGCTAAATAATTACAATTTTCCTACTAATAAAAGTGATGTCTGTAATGATTATACTCCAGAATTTCTCACTCTATAAGCTATAATCTGTTCCTACACTCATCTATATAGACATTAATTGTGCCACAGAAAATAAATCCAACAGGACTAAGGGAGCAGGAGAGTCTCTTCACAGCAAAAACAGCAGGAGTAACAGCTTTCAAGTACTTAATGAATCTACTATCTAGGCACCGTTCTAAATACTTTGCATAAATTTCCCTGACTCCTCACACTAACTCTATTAAGTAGAAATTATTAACCTCATTTTACAAATGAGGAGACAGGCACTGTTTTGTATTTTACCCAATGTCACAAAACTAATAAAGTGGCAAAACAGGGATTCAATTCCCAGTCCGCCTGACTCCTAAGCCCGTGCTCTTAGTCATTATACTATTAGTACCTTTCCCTTATTCTACAGCGTGCACAAAGAACTGCGTATCAAGAAACGCAGTAGGTTGTATCCCAGAACTTCAAGTATAATAATAAAAAAAGAAATGATATGTGTGCAGAATAAAAATCAATGGAAGACTTTTAAATATGCAGAGCATATAGTTCTAAATACGACTAAGGGAACAAAATAGAAGAATAAAAGATTTTAAAATTTTTTATTTTGATTAAAGAAAAATTTCTCCTCTATGAATAGTAGGAATCCATCCTGATTTTCAGGTTAAGAGAAAAAGAATTAGACTAGATAATATCCACAATGACAATCTACTGATCTGATAGCTAAGATTTATTGAGTTTTGTTATGTAGAAATATATCTATGTGTACTTGACCACAAAACCTGGGTTCTTAAACACTACTGATTTCAAAGACCTTAACACACCATTAATTTGGAAGTCCTCTATAGCAATGGAGAAAATGAAGAAAAGAACCAACAAACACATAATTTTACTATTATAATAAGTTACATTAAAGACATGATCCAGACATAGCAAAGTCCCCCAATTTTAAAACTTACCAATGAGCCCCTTTGCAGTACTTGATGCCACAGCTATGTGGGCAGGCATGGGGACGGGCTTGCTTTCTTCTGTGGTCACAGACGTTATGCTACTGCTTTCGGCTTCAATGGAAACGTCCTTTCCACCCCTCCGCTTTATTGTGCCTGTGTCACCTTCTGAATCTTCTCCCCAGTAACCTGTGGAAGATGCCCAACTTGCTCGAGACTGAGCTTGATCAAGACTCTCTCTACTTTGATTTTGCCTGTTATACTTTGTGCTATGATCAGAAAACATAATTTGGTCCATATGGCTGCTTGATGCCCATAAACCTGTAGGATCCCCTGAATAATCAAAGTGAGTGTGCCCGAACGGAAGAGTCTCCCAGCTTCTCTGGTGCTGGATGGTCTGTATGTTATCATGGGAGCCACTTGAGCATGACGTCCAGCTCCCACGGCCACTGTCGGCAGCATCAAGTGATGCACGATCCCCCTGATCCTGGGAAAGTTCCTCTGTGCTTGGAGAAGAAATTACTGTGGCTGTAGCATATAAGCCTCGACCCTCAGACATTGGTGCATAGGACCTAAGTGGTCAAAAGAAATAGAAAAGAAAAAAAAAAATCAAGATTGATAACTAAATCACCTATGATAAAACCAAAATATCGTTTTTGCTAGAAAGGCAGCTTGCTTTCATCCCAGAAACAGGATAAAAGTAGCACTGAATTGTCTTATAGTGTCCAGTTGTGCCACTTCTAGCCTTCTCACTTCGTCATTACTATAAAATAAGCATTACTATAAAAGAATGTAACTTGCTATTAAAAAAAAAATTCCCTGACAACATTAAGGATGGCTCAATATACTTTGATTATTTTGGGAAGGCATCTCACACAAAAGAACTAGGATGGATCCCACTGTCACCCTCCAGCTTCAGCACAAAACAACTGTGCTCCAATGAAGAATAAACTAAAAAAGCAGTCTGCATAATAGACACTTAGTGATACTCAGAGTAGAAACTGAAAATCAGAACTAGAAAAAGTTCTTAGGTATTATGTAGAATAAATAAAAATAAACATCTGGAAGAAAAGACTCATTACTAAAAAAGAGATGGAAGGATAAATTCAAAAGAACACTAAGAAAAGCCACCTACCCCAAGCTATACTGATCAGGTTCCATCATGGTCCGCCTCTCCATTCTGCCCACCCCTAGGCTGGTTTCCACAATGCTGACAGAATGTCTCTGGCGCCTCTCATCATGCAGTGAGACTGGCACTGAGTCAAAAGATGAATTGCTGACAATACTGGATCGTGAAGAAATTTCACTGTGACCAGAATCTGAAAAATTATCCACAGTACCACTGGGAGCCAAAGGATAGCCTGCATGAGAAATACGACCATATTAATTAGACTCTCTAGGTTTACAACATCAAAGGGAAGTCTACCAAATAGAAGCAAAAATAAAACGCAGGCATAAATACCTCTACAGAAGTGGGGGAAAAAAGCCATTTCACTTGTAGAGACTACATGACTAAGAGATAAATGTTTTATTCTAATGAAGCTTAAGTTGTTTAATTAAAGTTTAGAGAGGAAAAAAGAAACTATCCTACAAGCTGGGAACAGATGCAGAAAAGGTACCACTCGACTATTTTTAGCTCCCTTACCTATAATTACACTATTTGTCTATAGATAAGAAGCCATAAAGAATAATGGATCAGATTTTAAAGTATGCTTTTTTTTCAAACTGCAAAGCCACTGATCCTGTTTTCAACAGTTTTTAATTTTTAGAACTTGTATGGGATAGGATAATTCAACTGGAAATATCTGTATCTTAGAATTTTAAGTAAACATATAAACAAAAATAATAAGAAATAAGACCTGAAGATTCTTTGAATTTTTGCCATTTGGTTTTTCAATATTAATATTGGTTGAATCACATAAAAGCCAATCGTTTTGAAGGAGTTAACGGGTGCTTTTCACAAGATGATTACTACAGAGTATCTAAACAGATGTCCACTTCTTAGCCTGAAAGTACTCTTAACTCTGTTTCGTTACGAAAAATAATTTGGAAAGTCACAATAGAAGGGGTCTATCTTCATTTTTTTTTTTTTTTTTCTTGAGACAGGGTCTCACTCTGCCACCTAGGCTGGAGTGCAGTGTTGGTTATCAGCTCACTGCAACCTCCACCTCCTGGCTTCAAGCCATTCTCCTGCTTCAGCCTCCTAAGTAGCTAGGATTATAGAGGTGTGTGCTACCATGCCTGGCTAATTTTGGTGTTTTTTCTTTGTTTCTTTAGTAGAGACAGGGTTTCACCATGTTGGCCAGGCTAGTCTCAAACTCCTGGCCTCAGGTCATCAGCCCACCTCGGCCTCCCAAACTGCTGAGATTACAGGCATGAGCCACTGCACCTGGCCCTCTCAATACTTTTTAACGAAAACAGTCCAAATCTTCTTTCTCAATACTCATTTTTTTTCTTGTCTACGTTACTAGGGAGATCATGTCACTTAAATACTGATTTTATATTATTATATGCAATGCAAGTTTCTTCAATACCACTTACCTAAGAAAAATTAAAATCTAGAGCATCTAAATGTTGCCAATTTAAGTATGTTCGTTTAGTATATTGGTAATTCCTGATTTATTTTTTAAAGGCTGCACAGGTCTTGATAAGATTTAATGTGTTCATTTATAAAATGTCTTTTTATAAAACCACACTGAAAATTCTGACAGATAAGATTTAAAGCCTTCTCTGAACAGTCTGCCAAAAAAAAAATTTTTCAGAAAAATAAATCACTCAGATGATCACTTGACATTTGGAGGAATTCTCCCATTTTCGTTAACTAACGAGATGATTCCTCTCTTTCCCACCCCATTTTTTGGTTCTATAAACCCCACCTATCCCATAGGTCCGTGGTGCATTGTTATTCTTGTTACTGTTCTCACTTCCAAGAGAAGAGGAGGAACTGGTTAAGTCCAACTGCCCGGAGCCAAAAGATCTCAGCTGATTGCCACTGCCACCTAACAACAGGATGAGAAAAGAATTGATATGCATCCATGTAACAAGGACAGGAGAGACTGATACCCATACAAAATGCACAGATGTCTGAAATATCTACTAAGTAAAGCAATACCTGCTGTGTCTGTGAAATTTAACAATGTATGAAGCCCTTTTGGCATTCCTTTAGGGAAAACTAAGTCCTAGCCATTTATTACTGGCTTACACTCATTCAGTTAAAGGGTAGGAGGAGGAAGGAGCCTGAAGAGTTACACGGCAGAAAATTACCTACTCTTTTAATATAAGAATTGTACCAACGTAAGGAGGTGACTCTGAATACCTAAAATGTAGTCTCTTTAAAAATAAAACAAGGTAGCAACCAAAAACGGAATCAAGACCTGTGTTAATACAATGAAAAAATAAATCAGGAAGATATTAGTTCTTCATGTTTTCAAAGCCCTCTTCTCTGTATGAATGCCATATAACCAAATTTAGTTAGAATAAATTTTAATATAAAAAATTTTTATACATATCACAAATAAAAGGTATTTTTAAAAGGATTTTTACAGTTATACATTTAATACTATTTATTGTAATTATAACATTTTTAAAAACCACCATTCTTCCAAATTTATAAACTGATAGAAAAGAAAAATCCCTTGGGCATTACATATGAGCTCATCTCAAATGACTATAACATTAAGAATTATGTAATACATATCTCTGGAATTTACTGTAGCCAAATGTACAGGTTTCAATAAAAGAAAACAAAAAGTAATTTAATTCTACCTTTCCTTGGAGAACTCTGTGGAGAAGTAGGAGGAGAAGAAAGCTGGGAAGAGGCATTTGATACTGTATCTTCAGCTTGTTTCTTGTGACGTTCCAAACTTCCTTCTTCAGACAAAGAAAGAATTTTCTTTAAAGCTTGTGGAGAATTTATGCCTATAATAGAAAACAAAACTTAAATATGTATTTTCAAGTGTCAAAATAACATTTTTGACAAAAAATCTTTTCTGTGTTAAGATTTAATACCATTATATTGAGGTTCAACCTATTTATAATCTAAATGTTCTTTCTACTCTTCATCATCCACACAGTAAGTGCCTACAGAAGGTATGAGACCGTAGTTTTGGTTTCAGACTGATAACTGCCAGAGTACAAGAAGTAGATTGCTTTTGATATTTTATGTTAGATTCTAAACTCTGAAGTAGTCACCATCATTATCCAACAATATGTTAGGCAACAATGGAGAAAAAATAGACAATTTGGAAACACTGAATTTAGGATGGAAGCGGCACAGCTAGAAATGTTTATTATTAGAAACCAAGTTTGAGTTGGAAACAGTTTTGTTTCCTCGGAATGGGATAGCTCTGGGGAAGTGAGAATAAAAGGAAAAGAGTACAGAGTCAAGAGCTGAGAGGAGCTAACTAGGGAAGTGAATGAAAAGCTCTAAGGGATTCCACGTAGTTAATACTTGATCAAGTAAATAGATGGAGGACGGAAGAGACCATGAAAGTGTCGTGACACAGAAACCATGGAAGAAGGTTTCAGAAGAAGGAAGTGGGCCAGCACCATGTGTAGGATCTAACAGGATGAGAGTGGAGGAAAAATAATTATATATGCCAATATAAGATGGTTTCCTTCCTCAAAATTATTTTTCAGAAATGAGGAAGTTAACATTAAAATATTTTACAAGGCCTCTCACATTATGAGACACTCTCAATTTTATTTTGAACAACAAAGAGATATTTGGGAAGACACTACAGCATGAAACTACCACAAATTACTGTTAGTCAATAAAATTTAACAAAGATTTAATCCTTCATTTCACTTCATGTAAGCAGTTTGATACTGTCTTAATACAATCTTTTAAAAGAATGTTTAAAGCAATACTTTGATTCCATGTAGAAATCATATAGACAGGAAACAAAGCTAATTGAATGAGTAGTTTTGATCTGGAAAAAATTTCCAAGCACAGCATCACACACAGATTCAAAAATGCTATCTTTTAACCATGGGGATGGATGTGAAGATGTTATGCCTGAGAAAGCTGTGTTAGATACTTTAAAAGTGGTCCTAGTGAGGACAAACACACCAACATTAAAGATGTAGAAAGTATACAGAACAAAACTGTTTCATCAACTGGAGTGGCGAGAACACCTGCAGCATTTCCAAATTAGTATTTTATATACTGTGACTTTAAATGTGTATGTTAAACTAAATAAATATAAGGCAACATATAATATTTCATCTACATTTCTAAAGTTAATAAATGAAACTAAAGACATTTTGAGAACTATCGCTTCAGAAACATGAGGGATACAGCTTTATACTCAGGCACATCTACATTATATTACATATGGCTAATAGGCTATTTTCAGCTAAAAGAAAAGACTGATAATCTTCCATATAAGAAGTTCCGGATAAAGAGGATGCAGAAGTCAGACTGCAGGGGATTCAGAAATGTATACAGATTAACAACATAATCTATACAGAAACACATAATTCAGTGTGTTTGTAATAAGGGGATCAACACAAATATTTGAAAGGAGAAATGTATCAAGGAAAAGTGTTCTTTTCTTACTCCCCCTAATTTCAATAAAGAGGACACTTGCTGATCAGATGGAATGAGGCAAGGATAGAGTGTATGTGAGGGGTCTATCAAATGACTCTCACCCAGATGGGCTGTTACTGCAGGGACTTAGCTATCAACACCCAATTTTGTTTAAGTAAACTCTTTGCTATCTATCTATCTATCTATCTATCTATCTATCTATCTATCTATCGGGACTTAGCTATCAACACCCAATTTTGTTTAAGTAAACTCTTTGCTATCTATCTATCTATCTATCTATCTATCTATCTATCTATCTATCTATCTATTACAGAGTCTTGCTCTGTCACCCAGACTGGATGCAATGGTGCAATCTCAGCCCACTACAATCTCTACCCACCAGGTTCAAGTGATTATTGTGCCTCAGCTTCCCAGGTAGTTGAGACTACAGGTGTGAGCCATCAAACCCAGCTAATTTTTGTATTTTTAATAGAGACAGGGTTTCACCATGCTAGGCAAGCTGGTCTCCAACTCCTGGTGTCAAGTGATCCACCTGCCTCAACCTCCTGATGTGCTGGGATTACAGGCATGAGCCACCACACCCGGCCTGCTATCCCTTTATTTTGAATAAGTTATTTTTTATTAATTGTTTCATTCACATATATGTAGAAAAAAAGAAGCTGTACGTTTTATGAAAAATTATTGCATTATACCACTTACACAAAGGAGCTAAACTACTAGATGTTTTTCTTTTAACAGAAAAGATTGTGTAATTTAGCTCCTTAACATTCAGGAGTTAGTTGTTTTATTTTTCCCCTTAAGTTATAGAATCAGTGAGTCAACAAATAAGAATTTACCTGCAGACAATTCATTTAACTTAAAAATATTCTGCTTAAATCCAAGCAGTTCATTGGTCATAAGGCAAAACCAGTTTAAATAATGTATATGAACAAAGCATCTTCTGCACTCATCAAAAATTAAGACACATAACTTCTCTATAACCCCATCATAGCAAATGAGCACGATTAAATGAGATATTACTTATAAAAACAACTTCCATTGGCAAAGTCAGGTTTAACTTGCTAAGAATTCATTTTTTATTAGGAGCTAATAATTACAGAGAAGCTCACGTATATTAGACAAACTTATCCGAGACAACTACTTTTCTCCTAATTTGCAAACCACGACAGTGAATGGCACCAAAAAAAGAAATGAATTTAATCACTTACCAAAAGGTGGGAGATCCTTTACGGGCACTTTCTTCCGGGAAGGATAAAGGGACACGGCGGGAACCTGCAGCCCCTGGTTGATTTTATGTGGTGGTGGTGGCTGCTGCTGGGGCTGTGGCAGGGACTGAGCTTTCTGTTGTAACCCTGCCCTTGGAGCTACTGGAGAGGTCTCAGATTTGACAGGCTTTTTGTCACCAGGATTCTTAGGCACTGATAGTTGTTTGGGTTTGAGAACAGAACAAAGAATTTTAGACGCCAGTAGGTATGTATAAGATAATTTTAGAACTATGTGAGCATTTTCTGCAGCTAGAATACTAAAATGCATACCTTTCTATGCATACTATGAAGCACAGAAATGGATGGGGGACCCTAGTTACAGAAAATATTAGATATGTGGCAGGACAAAGGTATCTACTTTATGAAATCAGCAATCTCAAGAGATGATTATACTATTAAACACTCCATTAAAAATATAGAAAAATGTGGTTAGTTCAATCTGTTATATGCATGTATATGAAAGATACAAGTATGTGATAAAAGCTACAACAGAAAAATCATCAGGCACTATTTTTCTAAATGCTGTCAACTGTAATCTATTTACTACCACATTCCTAGGAGGTAGAATTATCTATGCAAGCAAACAGTAGCCAATAATGTTTGAGTATTATACTGAGTATATATTTTGTGATAGACGGCAAACCAATTTAGGACAATTAAATGTTGTATATGTAGTATCTTAATACTCAAAACTCAATGACATACATATGCTTCCTCTCTTCTACACACCTGGAAGCTAAGGATTAGAGAGGTCAAGTAACTTGCCTAAGGCTGCGTTGCTAGTAAGAGGAAACAAACAGGATTTTAACTCAGACCACTCTGACTCCAGAGGACAAGCTCTTCACCATGACACAGTGCTTCTATAGTGTCCTGGGTAAATCTAATAATCCAAATCTTCTAAAATCACCTAGCCAAATTAAATTCTCTAGAAGACACCTCCAAACCTGCCCATAAAAGACACAAAGTGTACTGAATGAAAAATGTTTTTGTCTTATAAGTCAAGATGTAGATTTAGAAAAAAACTGCCCCATTTATAGACTATCCAGATTTTTTTTTTTTTTTTTTTTTTTTTTTTGAGACGGAGTTTCGCTCCTGTTACCCAGGCTGGAGTGCAATGGCGCGATCTCGGCTCACCGCAACCTCCGCCCCCTGGGTTCAGGCAATTCTCCTGCCTCAGCCTCCTGAGTAGCTGGGATTACAGGCACGTGCCACCATGCCCAGCTAATTTTTTGTATTTTTAGTAGAGACGGGGTTTCACTATGTTGACCAGGATGGTCTCGATCTCTTGACCTCGTGATCCACCCGCCTCGGCCTCCCAAAGTGCTGGGATTACAGGCTTGAGCCACCGCGCCCGGCCGACTATCCAGATTTTTAAAGGCTACTGTGGCTCACAGTGGAGCAGAATTATTGCTCTATCTAACCAGTTGCTGAATTTATTGCTTGGTGTTGTCTGGGCTAGTGGTTAAAAGGCAGCCAGCACATCCAATTTTATGCTCCAACTTCCCTGATATTGCCCATACTTTGGGGGTACCTTTGTGAGAACACAAGACATATAAATGGGAATCATATCTACGTATGTCCCCATGTGTGTACCGGCTGTGTCTGGGTGAAACTAAAGCAATGGTTTAGTTAAGGGACAGTGTCATCCTCCACACACTAACCCAGTAGACACAAGGGCCTGGCCGCGCACAGTGCTACCCAGTATTCAGTATCAGCATCCAAGGGAAAGACCAGTATATCTCAGGATTGCTAGCTCCCTCCCGCTTTGCACTAAGCTTTATTTTGTCACTGCCCAAATCACTGCACAGGAAACAAATCTGCATTCTAGCCAAAGTCTGCAGCCACTTTAAGGAAAAACTCACATGTGTTGGTTGCTGGCTCACACTGCAGAGATAGTGTCTGGAGACTCTCCTCATCCATTTCTAGCTCCAGATTGGAAAGGTACTGCTTCACTTTTCGAGCCATTTGGGCATCTTCATAAAGCTTTTTGGCATTGAGAAAGGAACTACGACGTACCCGCTTTTTATGACCACCTGTCTGAGCAACATCTAGCACTGTTGCATTTGTACTACCCTGGCTGAGAGACCTGGAAGATGAAAAGGTAGATATGCAGCTCACTCTAGTATGGGAGCACTTTATTTAAAACGTGCCAAGATTATATTAATAATCTATGTTCAAAAGGTCACATGCCTCATTCCAGTGAGTAAACTGTTACACAGAAATACAGAATAATATAGATTTTAAAAATTATTTCAGTTAAAGGAGATGTATACATAAAACATATGTAAAAATATATGTTTGGCACCTGTTCAGTTTCAACTAGGAAATTCTACTTTTCACCTCTATAAGGCATTTAAGGCCGTTCTCTCACAGATGCCAGAAAGTAATAATTACATATAAAAGCTCATGCAAGAATACACAGCTATAATCATTAAGACTTACAACATTAAAATTACTTCTCCTAAAGAGGATATTATACACAGATTTAAATAAAACTAGTTACAATGTTCACAATTGTCTTCTAATTCCTTGAGGTGAATGTGGTGAGTTTTTAAAGTAATATGGTCAATCTGTTAATAAAATGATCATGCAAATGTAAACATATATGCATGGAAACTACTGAGCACATGAATTGTTAAGAATTATTTTTAATAAGGATTGGTTTATATAGGATGAAAACAGTAGTTAGTTGAGCTGTAAAAAATTTGGTTTTAACACCTGGGGGCACCTAAGTTATATTAAATACATTTATTTCTCACATATCTGTGAAATATTTTAATTGCACAAATTTTCCTTCTAATATCCTTCCTCCCCTCCCGCTACTTTGAGTTTTCCACATTTCAATACACACCAATTATATTAAAATAAAATCTAAGAGCTCAGAAATAATGGCCTATAGTTCCCCAGAACAATCATCAATCATTTCACAGCTCTCATGGATCATGACTTCAAAAGCAAAAGCCCAACAAATTAAACATGAAGTCAGTTTGCCATCGGAAATTCTGCTAGAGCAAGAGGGTTAAGGAAAAAAAATGCAAAAATGCAAAGCATCAGAAAATACAACAGGTAAGAAAACAATGCAATGAGCAGAATAAGAACTGTGTGTGGGTATGCAAGGTCTCCACCACTTACCCCAAACTCCGCCATTTCTTCTTCCTGTAAGTGAGAGCCATGGAGATTGAAGCATGGGTGTAGAAAGAGAGACAGAAAGATCACAAGCTCAGAAAGAAAGGACTAGACTTCTGAATAAGCAGTTCTAGAAGCCCACAAACATTAAACTGCATAATCATCTCACACACACAACTTTACTAGAAGTATTTTTCTGGCTTAAAGAACAAATACATTTAATTTTTTTTGTTCTAGAATTAAGATTGACTTTTCTCCCTTTCACGGAATTAATGATTTTTTACTACACTGATAGCTAAATCTGTTGTGTGGATACTGAGACAAGACTATTTGGGTTATTAACATATTTTAGTTCATACTACTAGTTACGAGTTTTAGCTCTGTAAGTCAGTGTTCTGAAAAACAAGAAACATGTAATTGAGACTATTAAACTGAAAATGTCTGAAGGACAAACTGTTTTTACTGACAGCCAAAAGTACACTTTATAGAGAATAAGACATTTATTCCAAATTAGAGCTGACAGGTGATTCTCAGCACATGCTACTATAATTTCTGCCATACTACAAATATAAATACTCAAATTAAAAAAAAATCATTTATTGGGAAGCTCTAAATTTAACTTTCTCTACCCACACATGCCAGTGAAGATGACATACTCACCGAGTCCTGAACATGAGGGCAGGGTCCATGTTCACTGAAGCCATTCGGCCAACATGACGAATTTCTTTTGCAATCATCCTTAGCTTCTCAAAATTGACGAGCCCATCTACTTTTGAGTCATTTCCTGAAATTGACACAGGAGAAAAAGGAAATCACATGGCATTTATTCTGTGCTTCTCCAAGCGAAGATGGAAACCCTGTACCTTATGTTTACCTTCGTGAAGGAAGGTGAGATCCTTCTTGATAACTGGGAATAGTGGGATTATGGGAGGTTGTAGGTTTTGACTATTGAGAACATTGCGGTATTTTGCCATGTTTCTGGAAGGATCAAACAGGTCTTGGAGATCTTGAAATAGTTTTTCGTATTTATTGGGAAGTTTCTCCCAGGTCGTTCGCAGTCTTGCCACTGGTGCCAGGTTTAGGCCACTGAGAGGGGAAAAAGAAACATGGTATAACAACTAAAGTAAAACAGAGTAAACTAGTGTACAGATCATTTACTGACACAAAACACCTCTGTGTTTATGCTTTCTACGTATAACAATTTACAGAAGGCTACATAAGAAACTGTTCATGACAGTTTGGGGGAATGAGATGGCACAGGGAAGTAGGGTCAGGGTCAAGCCAGGGCGTTTTACTCTTCCCTACAGACACATCTCATCTTTTTACTATCAGCAAAGCCACCAGAATATAAGTATTGACATTTTGTTTCCATACATAGCAGCATGTATACACAGCAGTGCTTAGCCCATACCAGCCATTTGATAAACAGACTAGGTAAATATTCTCCAGTAATAAAACAAAAGCTATGATAGTAATGAGAGTGTGACTACCAGACAGAGAAGATTACTAATTTAATAATCACCCTGAACATCAATATAACTAATTGTTGCCATTTTTTTTTTTCTTCTAGCCTCAATCTAAGCTTCAGAAAAGGAAGAAATTTAACATGTTCTGGGCATCTGCTTTGTGCTATTTGCTGGAACTCCACATGCATTACATCATTAATCTTGTTGAGAACTCTTTGGGGTATTGTTAGTTCCACCAAAAAGTAAACTGATGTTGAGAAAGGTTCAAACAAACTTTAAAAAAAGTGGGGGATATAAATTTTCTGAGCTCCAAATCAGAATTTCAGATGCTACAAAAATGATTCCTGCTTAATGGCTTCTTCAAATCTCTTCAGCTTGGCACAGCTGTTTTTTTAAAATGAGAAATTTTAAATTAAGGATTGAGGTTAGGATTCAGAGAAAAAGAATTGCCCCTTATGAGTCAACTAAAATCTACTGCATTTATACTAATTATATGATGTTCCTGGACTGCTACATATTTTAAATCTGTGAACTCAATTAAATCTTAAGAAAAGTATGCTATCTTACCTAATGATTGCAAACATTGAGTTAAAATTCTTGCATTCCCTACAGTGCAGTGCTATCTTGATGAAATGCTTAATGATCTTCATCCTCTTCAGCTGGTTTGTTTCTCTCAGAATTTCAGATGCTACCCAAAATGTTTCCTGGTTAATAACTTCTTCAAATCTCTTCAGGTTGGCACAGCTGGTTTTTGATCTTAGTTTAAATAAATCATCGATATATTCAGTAGGTTCAATGTTTCGAAAGAGTTCAAAATTTCGCATAGAGAGCTGTGTGGCAACTTCCACAGTGCTGAGCTGAAGAAGGGAAATTTGACTCTCTCTCAACAACTCCTGAGCATCTTCATCTGAACAAAGAGTTTCTGTTTCCATGTTGTTTTTCAGATAATACCTATGAAAAACAAACATACCGGAGTCAAAGTCTAAGCAGCAATCTCACGATATTCCTTGAAAGAATAACACTACTTTTTGCAGAAAGTTTGAGACAACACTGATTTGAATGATGGAAGAATTCTTTTCAACCAAGACAGACAATGCAGCTGCTGTCTTAGTTACCAGGTCACAGAACTGTCTATCCAGAAGCAGGTGGAAGAAACAAACAAATCACATGTAATTTCACTTTTACCAGTTGGACTTTACTTTCTCTCCTTTCTTTCCCTGCTTTCTGAAGTACTTTACCCTTTTTGCTAAAAATAACAGAAAATCACCACATTTTTAGTTTAAAAAGGATTTAGACCCTAAGGCAGGAAGCAGAAAAGATTAGACACAGTTAGGTGATCACTCTTATTTTCCCAATAATCTGATTATTGGTGGGCCCAAATTGTAACAATCCAGGCTTATTTATTTATTCAAATACCTAAGAAACCCTAAACTACTTTCCTCTATTTGATCCTATGAATAAAACAATCCTACAACAGAGTTAAAAAATCTGGGTTTTCTTAAAAACCCTACAGGTAAGTGGATAGTAAGTATTATACTTATTTGTCAGAATAGGAAACAAGCACCTAAAGATTAATGACCAGTTAATGCCAGAGCAAAAATAAGAACACAGGGCTGGGGCGCCTTCTCCTTTTAGGCAATTTGTTGAAAACAGCATTAAGATGTTTGTCTCGTGTGTGTGTGTGTGTGTGTGTGTGTGTGTGTGTGTGTGTGTGTGTATGTGTGGTGTTTTTTGTTTTTTAGACACATGATTTTTCTGTTAAATTCCACAAATGAAAACACAGAATGAGCACAGTAGGGGCCCTGCTAAATGGCTTTCTGTATATTTCACCAAGGCAAACACCTATGACAGAAAATATATACTTTGTGCCCTTGATTTTCACAGATTTAACATTCTCCATTTTGATTACTCATGAAGCCCATGACATACCAATCTATAATTTTCTTCAATAATTTACGTGAATCATGAATCTATAGCTCAGTGGAGATCTGTAGAACTCCATCATGGTTCCAGATATATCAATGTGCATTGAAATGATAACTGGAAAAAACAGCACTATTTCCTAGTGTTTGAAAGTAAAAGTGAAGAGGAATAAGAAAGATATAGTTGATGGAAAGAAAATAAAAGTTTTGAATGAATTATATCCTGGTTTAACTCTGTAACATGAAAAAGTCAAATACAGTGAAACACCCTACGTTAAGAAAAATAGAATATGATTTATGGAACTGCTTAATTTTCAGTGTAGAAAACAACTGTTTTCAACTTTTGCTTATTGTGACATGAAGATAAAGTTACATACACCTAACAATCAAAGTATCATTGAAGAGAATGATAAAATCAGATATAACATTTTCTTGCAAGTAACGTGTGACATAAGCACTTAAGCAGCAAAGGACTAAGCTCTGTAGCAACTAAAATTTGGTTTCAGAGTTAAGAAGTGTATTTCATAACATAATGTACAATAAAAGGCAGTACTGGACAACCATACTGTCATACATGTTTCTGCCTAAACTAAGGAAGCTCCTAGAAAAGTTGGGTATGCAGGAGCAAATGACACTAGAATATGATTAGAAAATGTGTTTGTGAATGTACATATCCAAGTAGAGGGCTTAATACTGTGACTTGAAACCCACGCTGTGACTTAAATCAAGCTTACTCTACCCTTCCAAACCAGGACCCTAAGGCAAGCATGAAAAGTTCCAGCATGCATTTTGGCAGTCAGTAACATCCTTCAGGTCACAGTGCCCTTGAACAAGTTCCTAAGAGAGCCTTGTTAGGGTCAGTAGTTGACTGTGTGCATTTACTTTCATACAATAATTCTTGGTGAAAGGAAAAAAAACAACAACTATTTTTTAATCTGCAGGGGCATTTACTCATTTAAAAAACATTTTGAAATTGTTCATCTCTTACACTTTGATGGGTTTGAAGAGAGGATAAAGAAATCCAGTAAGGCAGATAATATATACCTTCCACTCAGTTGTATTCTGTCAGCAAGTTTGGAAAGCTGATCTGGAAGTCTTCTTTGTTTGATTACTCCCTCAGGTGTGACAGAGACCTCACATAGTGAATACTGATCTGGGGTGGCAGTGACAGCAAACTCCCTGATAGCCTGAATGACCACTTCCTTTGCTGTAGTGTCCTTACTGATCATGATGTAGCGGCTTTGCTGATCAGCCTTAAAAACTCTTAGCACTTGATCTGGTAAGTCTGGGGGAAAGAAAAGTCACACATAAGTAGAAGGAATTTTAATATATGGCAGTGCAATTAAGCAAAGTAATTGGGAAAAAGCGCCCTAGAGAAGGCAATGCTGAACTTTTACCTCTCCCTTACTTTAGGTCTTCCTCAAAGAATCAGTCAACCTAAATGCTGTTTTGCTGCAAGAACACACCTTTCCCTAAAGATAAAAGATTGATCTACAGACAGCTGCAAGCACATTAGTACACAACAGCAGCACACAAGACTATCATGTTGGATTCAAAGAAAGAAAATTTAAATCCAGAGTTAATCTCTATTATATTGAAAAGTCCATTAAGTTGACCTAAAATATGCCTCTTACTCTACTTATTTGATATCATTTAGTACTTATGGCATAGGATGTGTTATCTTCATTTTATGAAAGAAACAAGTTCAGAGAGATAATTTGCCTATGGCCATATAAAAACAGTCTGCTGGATATAAAGAGAACTTCCAACACCTGGTTTCAAGAATCTTGAAATTAAAGGTTCTTCCTTACTCAGCATCTAATATAATCCATGCCAAACGAAGAGAGAGATATATAACATGAGCATTATGTTAGAAATGAAAAGATAACTGTAAGAAAACAAAAGAAGTGTTGGTGGTACTCACCAGGAGTCGTACTGAAGTCTAAAATGCGATGATGTGACTGCAATAAATCAGGATTACTGGATGATAAGGTTCCACTGACAGGCAATGCAGTTGGGATGTGCTTTGTCTGCCTCAACCCTACTATGCTGTCATCTTGAGACTGGCCAATCCCAATATCACTGAACAAAGAGGAAAATTAGAAAATTAACATCAAGTTAAAAAGTTGTAAGTCATCACTATACAATAAACACATACCAAAAATAATATTTCTTTTTTTTTTCAGCTAATGTAAAAACAACATGAATAAATTTGGTTGAAAACTGCAAAAGCAACTACTACTTAAGTGTATCCAACTCATTTTGCTAACTTTGCTTTTTTTTTTTTTTTTTTAGATACAGCATCTTGCTTTGTTGCTTAGGCTGGCTGTGAAACTCTTGGCCTCAAGTGATCCTCTCACTGCAGCCTCCCAAAGTGCTAGGATTACAGGCATGAGTCACAGCACTCAGTTTCATTTTGCTGTTTCTTAAGCGTATTGCATGTTTCTCTAAAACCTATGGTTTTTCTAAGTAGATAAGCCATAGCAATTATTAGTAGTTTCTCATTGTAGAAATATATTTAAAAAATATATATAAGCTCTAGTTCCTGATGGAAATGGATTTAAGAAAACGCACATGAAAAAGAATGCATTTATCTCACTCAATTGATAGTTCTGCATCAGAATGATAAATTATTTTATAATCTGACTTTCAATACTTGAAGAAACTGAGTAAAATGAAAAGAGGAGGAAAAAATCCAAAGTGTCCTAATTTTATTCTCCAGTGTTTCAGAGAAAAAAATGAGATCACTATGGAGTCAAATGTAAGGAGGCTCCGACACAGACATTATTTCTTAATTATACAGAGCATAGAAAAGCAGTGGTGCATGGTGACATTTACCAGCATCAAAGAAAAGGCAACAGAAATCCAATGACTCACTTTTAATTCTCCGACTAAAATTTCTAGCTACATATTTAAGTTCCCAGAGAAATACTGGTTATTACTGACAGCAAAAAACTTGTTTCCATTTATAAAAAGCCTGTTACTGTGAACTCTTGAAACACGATTTAACAATATGAAAAAACTATTTCTAGATTTGATGGGTCAACTGTTTCCAAAACAAAACATCAAATAAAGCAATAAGCATAAACACACAGAAAAAACTGGGTCACAAGAAAATGGTTATAGCTCTGACTAGTTTCTATAAACACCCTGAAATAAGAGGAAAATTGTTACGATTAGAATATAAACTAAGATGTCATAAATAAAATGAAGACATTTAGCATTTATTAGGCTTTTCACACATTAGGGCTTGATCCTAATAACTACCATTTTTAATGGCTATGCCAAAAAATGGCAACATTTCTTCCATTTACATTTTTTTTTTTTTTTTTGAAAATGTAAATTATAGAAAGAGAGATCCAAGATGGTTGATTACTAGCAGCTCAGGATTGTAGCTCCCAGTGAAAAGTGCAGAGAAGGAGAGGACACCACACTTTCAGATGAATTTTTGTTGCTCACAGACCAGGAGATTCCCAGCGGAGGAGCTCCATGGGTTGCCAGCGTGACACTTGTGGCCTCCACGGCAGTTTTGCCGGTGCCCCGGCGCGGTGGTTCTCAGTGCAGAGTAAACGGGACTGGGTCCCCTTTTGGTCGACGTTTGGAGCTTGGGGAAGGCAGAGTCGCCCATTGAGCTGATTGAAAAAGGGACTCAAGCGGGAAGCCAGACCGGAGATTCCCAGGCAGAAAAGCACCAAGAATCTTAATGCTGGTGTTTTGGCTGGCGCAGTGGGTTGCTCAGATTTCAGTGCTGGGAATCAACAAGTTGGGACGTCCACTCAGAGACCTAATTTGAAAGTCGGTAATTACAAAGACGACAGGTGGACAAATTTACAATGATGGGAAGAAACCAGCATAAAAAGGCTGAGAATATTCAAAATCAGAATGCCTCTCCCTCTACAGGGGATCACAGTTCCTCATCAACAAGGGAACAAGGCCTGATGGAGAATGAGTGTGTTCCAATAACAGAATTAGGCTTCAGAATGTGGATAATAAGAAACTTCTGTGAGTTAAAAGAACATGTTCTAGCCCAATGTAAAGAAACTAAGAACCTTGAAAAAAGGTTTGATGAAATCCTAAGGAGAATAGACAATTTAGAGAGGAATATAAGTGAATTAATGGAACTGAAGAGTACAATACGAGAACTCTGCAAAGTATGCACAGGTTTTAACACTCTAATTGATCAAGCAGAAGAAAGGATATCAGAGATTGAAGACCAACTCAATGAAATGAAACAAGAAGACAAGATTAGAGAAGAAAAAGTAAAAAGGAATGAAAAAAGTCTCCAAGAAATATGGGACTATGTGAAAAGACCTAATTTACGTTTGATAGGTGTACCTGAATGTCATGAAGAGAATGAATCAAAGCTGGAAAATATTTTTCGGGATATAATTCAGGAGAACTTTCCTAACCTAGTAAGCCAGGACAATACTCAATTCCAGGTAATACAGAGAACACCACAAAGATACTCCTCAAGAAGAGCAACTCCAAGACACATAATCATTAGATTCACCAGAGTTGAAATAAAGGAGAAAATTCTAAGGGCAGCTAGAGAGAAAGGTCAGGTTACACATAAAGGGAAGCCTATCAGACTCACAACAGATCTCTCAGCAGAAACCCTACAAACTAGAAGAGAGTGTGTGTGGGGGGGTCAATATTCAACATCCTCAAAGAAAAGAATTTTCAACCCATATTCTCATATCCAGCCAAACTAAGCTTCATAAATGAAGGAAAAATAAAATTTTTCAAGAACAAGCAAGCACTCAGAGATTTCATCATCACCAGGCCTGCTTTACAAGAGCTTCTGAAAGAAGCACTACACACAGAAAGGAACAACCAGTAACAGTCATCCCAAAAACTTACCAAAAGGTAAAGAGTATCTTCATAATGAAGAATCTACATCAATTAATGTGCAAAATAGCCAGCTAGCATTAAATGACAATATTAAACTCACAAATATCAATATTAATCCTAAATTTAAATGGATTAAACGCCCTAATCAAAGACACAGACACGAAAATTGAATAAAAAGTCAAAACCCATTGGCACAATGTAACCAGATCTACCTCATAAGCAAGGACAGACAAAGACTCAGAACAAAAGGTTGGAGGAAGACTCACCAATCAAATGGAGAGAAAAACAAACAAACAAACAAACAAACAAACAAAAAAACACCAGGAGTTGTAATTTTCGTCTCTGACAAAATAGACTTTAATAGTAACAAAGACTAAAAGAAACAAAGAAGGACATCACATAATGGTAAAAGGATCAATGCAACAACAGGAGTCAATGATCACAAATATATATGCATCCGATATAGGAGCACCCAGATACATAAGACAAGTTCTTTTTTTTTTTTTTTTTTTTTTTTTTTGAGACGGAGTTTCACTCTTGTTACCCAGGCTGGAGTGCAGTGGCGCGATCTCGGCTCACCGCAACCTCCGCCTCCCGGGCTCAGGCAATTCTCCTGCCTCAGCCTCCTAAGTAGCTGGGATTACAGGCACGCGCCACCACGCCCAGCTAGTTTTTTGTATTTTTAGTAGAGACGGGGTTTCACTATGTTGACCAGGATGGTCTCGATCTCTCGACCTCGTGATCCACCCGCCTCGGCCTCCCAAAGTGCTGGGATTACAGGCTTGAGCCAACGCGCCCGGCCTGACAAGTTCTTAATGACTTATAAAGAGACTTGAACTCTCGTACAATGGCACCATACTTTGATATCACATTGTTAATATCTGATGGATCAATGGGGATATTTATGATTTGAACTCAGACCTGGATCAAGTAAACTCAGTGAATATTTATAGAATTCTTCACCCCAGGTCCACAGAACATACTTTTTTTTCCCAGTATCACATTACATTTATTTTGAAAGTGACCACATAAACAGAAGTAAATCACTCTTTAGCATTTGCAGAATGCAATTTCACAGATTTAAATGAAATATTGGTTGGCTGTCTGTAATTTTCTTCCCTTATTCCTTCCTGTCTCCGCTGTTAAGTACAATTATCGGCATAAAAGAGGTTTTTAATACCTATTTTTAGATTGCATTCCAGCCTGGGCAATAGAGCAAGACTCCTGTTCTCTCTCCCCCTTTCTCTTCCTTTCTTTGCAGCCCTCCCCCGCCCCACCCTGCGTGCCTCCTTCCCCCTCCCCCACAAAAAAAGAAAAAGAAAATGGAAATTACAGAGGTAAATAGGGCAAAAACTTGTTTTGAAGACAAAAATTAAAATTAGAGACAATTTCACATTATATGAAAAAGACACTTGCACACGTTTTGTTTACAGCACACAATTCACAATTGCAGATGTGGAGGCAACCTAAGTGCCTATTAACTAAGACAGGATAAAGAAAATGTGTTATAGCTACACTGTGGAATATTATTCAGCCATGAAAAGGAAGAAAATAATGTCTTCTGCAGCAACTTGGATGGAGCTGGAGGTCATTATTCTAAGTGAAGTAACAGTGGAAAACCAAAATCCCTATGTTCTCACTTACAAGTAAGATCTAAAGCTATAAGTAAGCAAAGGCATCCACAGTGATATAACAGAATTTGGAGACTCAGAAGGGGAAGGGTGAGGTGGGGCTAGAGATTTAAAAAAGCTACACATTAGGTACAATGTATACTACTAGTGTGATGGGTACACTAAAATCTCAGAATTCACTGCCACTATATAATTCATTTATGTAACAAAAATCACTTGTACCCCAAAGCTATTGAAATAAAAATTAAAAGAAATTAAAGACAATTTCTGTGTCAATTCTTCCAAATTCACAGGTCTGGGACAAAGCTAAATTTCTATTTAAGCACCTAACAGGCATACATATAAGACTACAAGTATTTATGTTCTGTAAAAGACGAAAACTTTCACATTAGTGGAATTTTATTTTCAACCACATAAAGCAGTCTCTGCCAAAAACATGCTATGTAATACATGACACGAGACCATTATTATGGGCTCTGGACAAAGCATAGTTGACTGAGCCACTCTGGCACAAAACGCTACAAGTATTAACATCTTGCAGGCACACCCAAGCCTTTAAGAAACTCTTCTCTGCAACACTTTCACACCTTACATGATGAACTGCCTTTCTACTCTCAGTTTCTTCATTACTCGCCTACATCTCTGTCACCCACAGACATTCGGACGCTCTTGGATTGAAACTATTTTATACCCAAGACTAATTCAGAAATCTCTCTTTCTGGGCACGTCCTCTTACGATTCCACCTCTCCAATACTTTCCCTGTTACTGAAATTGTCTTTCCATCTTCACTGGTTTTACGGTGTGCTGACTTATTCCTTCTTGTCTCTGGGTTCATTAGTCTTTTTCTACTTACTTGGCAACCAAATGTGAATTCTGGGAGGTCATGCCCAACCCTCTCCTTCCTCTCTCTGCACATCACTCGGTTGTGCCTACCTTGCCAATCTGCCCTTACCCAGCATCTTAGCTTCTCTAAGGCTGATAATGTTTGAGGAAAAAACTCAACAGTATGCTCTTCCTAGACTTCTCTAATTACTAGTTCAGTAGCTTTGCTTAAAAAAACAACAAAAAAACTTCATAAACAAATGAGAATTTCTAGAAAAGTTTAAGTAATAGCTAGTATAGTACTAAATCAAGTCTACAGCCAATATAATAGATCCTACAGTTTAGTGAAACTTCCTTTAATTTTCTTTTCAATTGCATTACACATATGATTTCAAATAATTTTCATGATAAAATATTTAAATGAGCCATATATTTTCCTAAATACAAATTGTTTAAGATGTTTCCTCAGTGTTTTAAAATCGACACATCTAATTACTCTTTTTCTTTTCCCTTGTCTAGCTTTTGAGTATTTCTAAATAAACACGGAACAAATTTATACAGTATTCTCATATTGTGTTCCTTTCCAACATCCGGTATTGTTGATGGATTACATCCCAGTTCTTACATGTCACATTTCTATTTATACTTGGCAGGATCATACTGACTTTTTTTTAAGGGTTCTTATTTAAATTGTGGTCAAATGACTCCACGATCTTTTTTTTTTTTTTTTGTGCTGTTAATTATTCTGCATTTAGGGCTGGGTGAGCTGGCTCATGCCTGTAATCCTAGCACTCTTAAAAAGCCCAGGAGAGTTGATCACTTGAGGACAGGAGCTCGAGACCAGCCAGGCCAAACAGTGAAACCTTGTCTCTACTAAAAACACAAAAAATTAACCAGGCATGGTGGTGCACACCTGTAATCCCAGCTACTCAGGAGGCTAAGGAACAAGAATAGCTTGAGCTCAGGAGGTGGAGGTTACAGTGAACAGATCATGTCATTGCACTACAGCTTGGGTGACAGAGCGAGACTGCCTCAAAAAAAAAAAAAATTTTTTTTCTAAATTAAAAAAAAAAACTGCATTTAGGTAATTTATTTTTTCCTCCATTTGAAAATCAGCTTTCATCAAGAAGGGTCATTTTAAAATTTGATTCTTATTTTCTATAAATGCCAGGTGCCCTAATCTACTGTCTCTTAGAAACTTAATATAAATATCCTCTTGAGTCTGTAAGTACTACTCACTGCTCTTCCTTGAGACCCTGCTATAGAAACTTCAGCTGATACAAAACCACCAATCATTACTGTATAGTTTGGGACAACTTAACCAATCAATAGTATATTTTAAATCATATTTCTCTAATCTGTGGATAAAAATTTTATCTGAAATGGAATTAAAAAAAAAGATCAGAAATGGAATTTTTTTTTGTTTTTTAAAGAAATGCTTGATATAGTCCTACATATCTACTGCAGGTGTTTATAGACTCATTAAATTATCAAAGAAAGAAATTATGTTTTAAAGTTATTATCTCTTGTAACAACGTAGTTTGGGGACTATATAACTAAATGTGGCACAGTGAGAAATGGCTGACAGCAATTGAGTTTTATAAAACATCCCTAGACTCAAGAAGGAACTAAAATGAAGAAATAAACAAGCAAACAGGCAAAGGTTAAAAAGTGTCAGAAAAACCTGCAATTTTTTTCTAGCATGGCTGAGTTCCTGGCATAAATAAATAACCAAGAAGAAATTCAAGAATACACCTGCCATTCTGACTACTAAGTTGACTAGGAAGAATTAAGGTAGTTCTATGCTTGGCTGTTGATGCCTTGACAGTAATTAAATAATTGAAAATAGAAGAGAGGGGGAAAATAGAGAATGGTAGGGATGAATAGTGGCAACTGGATAAAGCAATGATTTGACTGGTAAAGAGCAGATGCTGATGGTAAAGAAGATATCTAGAAACAAAATATAGCAAGAAAAGCAACTCGAAAGCATCATGGGGGAGACAGGAGGCAAACATACAGTGACTTAAAAAAAGTCCAAACCCCGAAAACAGTAGTTCAAATGAGGAAGTGCTAAAATATCTTTAAAGAAGATTGGGAGTGGGCAAATAAGTGTCAAAAGTGATTATTAAAACAAATCTGACTGCTTAATATTGCTTCCAAAATAGTTCAGTCATAAAAACCTAGACTCATGCAGATGTATTAATTACATCACTACCTTTGCGTGTATTTTTAACAAAATAAAATAATGCACAGAAAACGTATATACAGATGCTTACTTGTATGGTTTCTGTGGCAAGATGCTGATCCGAGTCTTGTCGAGTATCTTTTTCAGCTTGTTCCTTCCTCCAACAGTGTTGGCTTTACTTTTTTTGTTCACTTTTTCAAGTCCTATCACCTGTTCTACATCTACAGCAAGATCTGGAATGGAGTAGCGACTGGCCTTTTTGATGTCACCAATTTTAGGAAGGTGGGGGGCACCATTTCTTTTCTCTTCTGACAATCTTGTTAGTAGCTCTTTAAACACTAAAATAAATGAAAACAGAAACACCATACAATGGCAATTATAAGTTATAAGAACAATTCTAAAGCAATTGTGGAACTTGGAAATATATGAGAAGTACAGACTTCAGTTATCAAAACTGCAAACCTGTAGAAAAACTGTATCACAGTAAATGAATCACACCAAATCTGCTTGGTATGTTGCTCTATCAGAATAAGTTTAAAAAGAGTCTTGAATCTGTAAGTATTTTAGTATTTATCAATAAAAGATTTCAGTTATCAAAAAAGGCATAAACTAAAAGTATTTTTTATGGTAAAGATTTTTATTTAGATCTAAACTATGTTTTTACCACATATGCTTTCTTATGATGTTTGAAATACTGAAAAAAAGACCGAAAGGAGAAAAATGAAAGTATGCAAAATACTTACCAAATAAATTGGTTTTCACAGTGATAGATAAATGTGTGTTATTTCTAAGAATTTCCATGGCTTTTGACAGCTGAATATTTTCAAAGTTTTGGCCATTTACTTCTAATATCTAAAAATGAAATTATAAAATTAATGTATCAAAATTGACTAAAGAAAAAAAGACACCAAAATTAAATCTTGAGTTTAGAAACAGCATACCTGATCCCCCCGTTTCAAGCCTGCTTCAGTTGCTTTGCTACCTGAATCTACACTGTCAACAAAGATTCCAAATCCCTTCTCAGAGCCTCCAAGTAAGATAAAAGGCAAAGGAGCTTCTCGGGATGGTTTTGTTAATGTCATCAGTCTTCTTTTTGCTTTAGCAGCACATGCAATATTTAACAGCCTTAGGTGTCCACCCATTTTCTGTAAGAGTTCAGAGACAGTAGTGTCAACTCAAAAACAGGCTGAATAAAATGAACTTAAAGCTGATCTTAAAACAAAAAACAAATATTACCTCTCTTTCCAGATTATTTTCAAATTCTTCTAAAAATCGAGTCATTGCAGGATCTCCTTCAAAGTCATTGAAGTGATTATTTACCCACAATAATACTACCCGTGTAACCTGAAAAACCAATTATTTTCAATAAATTCCCATTTTAGTGCCAAAAATGTGATTACAGTCATTCCAGAAAAGATACCCAACTTTCAAACAATTTACCTAATAATAATAAATAGGAAAATAAATGAACAATAATAAAATCTTCCATAAGGATGACCTTCTGAAAATGTATTTTTTTATTTTGAATATAGACTTCATGCTGCATTGCCAGGAATGGTTCTGAGTCTGTGAGGGTATTTAACATAAACTTCGTCTAACTTTCAAAATGCATTTGAAACAGATCAGAATAAAAGAAAGGTATAATAAAACCAAAATCAGCTAATGCAAAAGACAGAAACTAGAAAGTAAAGGTAGAAAAACAGACTAGACAAAGAGAATGAACACTTTTAAGCATAGAAAGCTCTTTAAGGGTACAGAATAGAAAAGGAAGGAGATAAGACAATATAGTTTATCATCCAATCTGGCCTTAGAGCTCTAGGTGGTCTCCTTAGAATTACAATCCTGGGGCCTACAGAGTTATGACTGTCATGAAATGCTGCTCTGGTGTCAATTTAAAAATTGTGACTTTTATCTGGTATACACTTGACTACCAAACTAGGAAATGCAGATTCCTATAAAATCCAGATGTTTATGTTTTAACACACTCCCAGCAGAACTTTAAAAATGTTTAAACATTTGGTGGCCAATTTACTGGCCTTTGCATTTAAAGAAAAAATACATTTCTGAGGCTGAACTAATATTCTGTATTTTTTTTTTTTTTTTTTGCCTAAGAAGTACATTCTCGTATTTCATTACATTAATCTGGACATACTGCTGTGACAAATTTATACATTAAAAGTATCTTTAGGTTTACATTTTAACATTCCATATTTAACAGCCAAAACAGAATATATTTCCAACCTTATCCCTGAGGCTCGGGTCATTAAACCACTCCAATAACTTTTTGCCCACTTCCATTGGGCTAGAAAGAAAAGTTCTATAGGTCAACAGAAAGTCTTCTATGAATGTTGGATCTACTACTGAATGCTCTTCCACCAAATGCATTGTTAACCTTTCTGAGGTACCCTGTAACAAAGAAAAGGTTTAATTAAATACATATATATATGACATTTATATGGAACGGGGATTTCAAACATTCAACATAAAATGAACTGGGTAATAACACAGTTAACAATTAATGAAGCTGCTATTCATTAGGACAGGCGTCCCCAAACTTTTTACACAGGAGGCCAGTTCACTGTCCCTCAGACCGTTGGAGGGCCGCCACATACTGTGCTCCTCTCACTGACCACCAATAAAGAGTTGCCCCTTCCTGAAGTGCGGTGGGGGGCTGGATAAATGGCCTCAGGGGGCCGCATGCGGCCCGTGGGCAGTAGTTTGGGGACGCCTGCATTAGGAGATCATACATAAAGACTTTTCACAACTGATAACCTTTAAGAGATATGCTTAAAAATGAAAAAATCTGAAACTGCCACAACTGATACTACCAAAAAAATTCCTTTCCTTGGGAAGGGGGAGTGGTCCTGTGTCCTACCTTGATGACAATGTGTCCCTTTCTTGTTCCAGTTCGATCAAGTTCTCGGTGTTCTTTCACCATAACAATCTCTCCTTCCTCTTCAACTTTTTGCATGTTCTTTTCTACTTGGTTTAGAATACGGCAGTAATCTTGCTGGGCTATGCAGACAAACTGGAATAAAACATAAGTCACATGTTAATGATAAAGTGCTTGCAAAAGACCTAGCAGTACTAATAATTCAGTGTTTTAATTATTTAAAACTGACATTTTTCCCTGTCTTTCCCATACTTTCTAAATTAATGCTGTAATGAACCTTAATCAGACATCTCTACTTTTAATGTATTTCTCCTTTGGTCAAGAAAAGTTTCAATTTTAGAATATTTATATGTATTTTACATCCCAAATCCTAACAATTTTAAAAATCGAAAGACAAAATTAGAAGAGTGCTTTTTCATGCTCCTTTCACATTAAAAAAACATTGCAGTGGGGGGAGTGGAATTGTAGGAGAATAGATGTAAAAAATTATCATTTAGTGAATTAAGAATCTGAAAAAGCTTTTGAATAAGAATTTTAATGAAACATACAGACATTCAAAGATACCTATGGAGTAGATATATTAATTTGCTAATTATACTGATGAAACACCATTTTAGAAAGCTTGTTAAAAGAAGGTCAAAACAAAACCACATATGCGTTATAGTTCAAATAATTTTCCTTATAACTGGTATTAAGGGTAATCCTAGTTCTTAAAGAAAAAGTTAACAATATGCATATCAATTCATTACTTTCCCTGACCCCAAACATAAAAAATTTCAGAGCTTAGTGCAAATCACTTAAGAAATTACATTTCTTAGTAGCTTTAAAGAAAGTTAAGAATTAATGATAGAAATCACTTATTATACAAATTAACTAGAGTTCAGTGAGGAGACAAGAGATCATCTGGAAATGGAAAGAAGCATGGTATTTCTTTTTCTCCTTTAGTGTGAAGAAGATGGAAAAGGCGATGATTAAATTACATTGTAAGTAAGATAAAATATGATGCAACCACCTGAAACCATGATTTCATAGGGCACTTACAGCTCTGATAATACATTATTCTTTTTATGTTGCTCATATTACGTTAATTTTTTAAAAAGATACAATACTAAATATTATAATAATCATAATGACAACATCTTCATCATCATCACCATCACCATCATACTGTGGCAGCCTTATGGAACTTTTTCAATTTATCCTCCTAATCAAACCATGAGGAAAGTGCTGTTGTCTCCATTTGACAGAGGAGTAAACAGCCCGATGTCTCCTAACTACATGCTGGCTATCTTAAAATAAATTATACATGCACATCAGAATCTTGGAGGGAAATAAACTATTAATATTATTTCTGAGCAATGCAAATTATGAGCAACTTTCATTTTATTTAATGTGTTTCTATATTTTTCATGCTTTCTGCATGAACAATAGATTTGTTTTTTAAGTAGAAGGAGCAGTTCATAAGAGGAACACCATATTGTAGGATCACGTTTCTCCCAGAGTTGGCTAATCTCACTAATTTTTCTATTAAGCTTTTGATGAAAAAGTTAAAAATTAAAAGATAAAGACTTTTTTGTACTAGTAATTATGCATACTTTAATTACATTAAAATACCTTTAGAGCTGATATTAGATTTTTAAAATATTGCTTATAGTATTATGCTAATTTTATAAACTGTTAACATTATTTCGGAGTAATTTCCTTAATACTGACCATAGATGTGTAACATTTCGAAATACATGATCCTTAGTTTCCTATCTAAAAGATATTTTATTTCTTTGTACACAGCAGCAAAATTATTCCCAAATACATATAAGAGATTTAGAAAAGTTTTATTACCAAATAATTTTAGGTGTTCTTTCTTGTGCTCAGTTTTAGAGAACATAATTAAATACCCATTTTCTCATTTATCTTCTAAAAAAGAAATAGATCCCTGAATTCAACTGAATAAGTAGATACAAGGGGAAAATGCTTTTTGAAGAGAAATGTACTAAAATTAATCTTCTTGACTAAAGATTTTTTAAAATTAGAATACATTTGATTTGAAATTCTTAGTGTCTAGACAGACATTTTGGCATTTCTTTTGCAACAAGCTGAAATACCATCCAAAAAAAAAAAAAATACTGAATTTCTAATATGGTCATATATAACTGGTACCTAAAGAGAAATACATTTTAGATGAAAATATTTATCTTTTTAAAATAAGCAACTTATTTTTGCTACAACAAATTTATAGATCTAACGTGAAATTCACAGGTAACATTTAATTTTAACTAGTATGATGAAGTCAGTTGAAAAAATCTTTTTTTTGAGACAGAGTCTTGCTCTACTGCCCAGGCTGGAGGGCAGTGGTACGATCTCAGCTCATTGCAACCTCTGCCTCCTGGGTTCAAGTGATTCTCTTGCTTCAGTCTCCCAAGTAGCTGGGATTACAGGCACCTGCCACCACACCCAGCTAATTTTTTTGGGTATTTTTTGTAGAGATGGGGTTTCATCATGCTAGCCAGGCTGGTTTCAAACTTCTGATCTTGTAATCTGCCTGCCTCGGCCTCCCCAAGTGTTGGGATTACAGGCGTGAGCCACTGCGCCTGGCCTGAGAATCTTTGAATTGTTTTACTGAGGTTTTAGATTCCTGTAAATCTCATGCGTTTCAGATTGCTGTAAACCCACGAAAGTACTGCATGATCTCAGTACCCTGATATGAAATAAAAAGTCAAGCAAGAATTTACTTATAAAAGTCAATGGCAGTTTATATCATAGGATTATTTTCTTTTGGGCATGACATTATAATTTGTATTTAAGGAGAAACATTACAGATGATGAATGAAGTAAAATTAAACTTCAATCCACATACAGTGTAATCAATTTTCAATTTATCCACAGCAAACTGTTTTCTCATTTAAAATGGCTTCTCACATTCTAAGTGCACTTAGCTCCTATGATTCCAGGAAGAGGTGAGTCTAACATAGATTTGCTTTAAGAGGCTGGATCTATTTAAACTGGCACTTTCCAGTCTGTGAGGGAAATTCCTACCTAATTGTTCACATAGCTATCCAAGTGCTCATTCCTCACTGGAAGGGTGGAGGGTAGGGCTAAGCAATGCCTGGGTGTCACTGGCAGGCCTCAGACACAGGCAGTGGAGAAGGAAAAAAGGGATAAGAATAAAGGGAGTAAGAGGATAAAAGAGGAAATGAAGAAATGGAAACAGGAGAAGGGAAAAAGAAAAGCAAGAGGTATATGTGGGTAATGGAAAACCATTACAAACTGCCTGGTACCACAGGATGTGTATACCAACCTCTGAACTTTGTCATTTCACATCAGACTGGGAATAAGAAAACACTGAAGAGGGAGAACTGGAAAAGAACATAAAGAAGGGACCCAGAACAAAACATGAGCTTGGCCATGTCATGGGATCCAAACAAATATATCTTAAATTTAATCCATTCATCATTGTATTCTTAGGTGTAACATGAGCTCAACCATCTTATGACAGTAACCGATATTTATTTTGGAACTCCCTGAAATATAAGATAATGATGACAAAGCCTAGGTAAAGTTGCTTTTTCTTGGTAAAGATAGCATCATTTTTGCTCATGTCACTCAATAACTTGCTTCTCTACAATATGGTCAGTAAAATCATAGAAACATATGGAAGCTATTTTATGCACAAATAAAAATATGGTTCTGTTTCCTTTACTTCTCCTAATAAGGAGATGTTTTAACATTTGTATTTTCTGACAGATAAATGATATTTTAACAGAAATACCTTAAAATGCTGTCCCAGGCAAGCACTTACATTAAAATGTCAAAATTAGTTTTCCATCCCTGTTTAAGAAATTCTTTAGGGTTAAAATGCCAGGCTTGAGCAGACAGATGGGTGGAAGTACAGGAATGAAATCCCTGATTAACATATTCCTTTTACAATGGTGTAGGGTGTAGCAGAGAGGAAGACAGGGACTTCTAGCAGGTACCTCACCCTTGATGCTTTTCATAATTAACTTCACACTAGGAGCTATAGAGTCTATATATCTTAATTAGAGTTTTCTTTTGAATTGGACTCTACCTTACTATCTGGGTTTCCCACTAATCCCTCACTTTGTAAGTAAATTAGACTCTCTTCCCTAATATAATCCCTACTTCCCTCTTCCTTTTCCAGAATTCCCAGATAAATAGTTAAATGTTACCTGGTACACTTGACATGACTTAACCACTTTGTAATATTCACTCATATAACATTTCAATCAATTATCCTCAAAAATTTCTATGCTATCATTTCAGTCTCATATTTATAAAATTTCTAACAAAGGACTTGAATAACTAAGAGGTGTTAATGTAATGGCTCAACTCTCAAAAAGAAGTAACTTTTACTTGCCCTTCAAGGACACACACTCTAACTCAAACACTATTGTAATTCCACTTTGTAGTAGGGTTCTGGAAAGAACTGAGACGATAGGAGACAGGAAAAACCTTTACTAATTTGCTAGCTTGTTTTGACTCAGTTTAGTTTTTTCATTTTTTTTTTAAGAGTACAATTCCAGAGCTGAAATAGCATATATAATTTCCTTTAAATGCACATTACTGCTAAATAAAGACTTCAATATTCATCATTTGTTTTCCTCTATTATACAACGTAAGTGAGAATATACCATTTTGTTTTCCTCTATTATACAAAATAATTGAGAAGTAAATATACTGAGAATGCTTTTCTGGCATTACATATTTAAAACACTGAATTCATAGCCTTATTTTATTTTTATTATTATTATTATTATTTGCTCTATGGTGTTCATGGAAGGAATTAGCTAGTGGAATTATTTATAAGCATTTAAAAATAGACTAGAGAAAATACTAAGGCCAAATGTGAAACTAGATTTATTGAACTGGCAATTACTATATTACAAAGAAATACATTTAAGGTGCTTTTCTTATTATTAGATGCTTATAATTTACATCTTATCTTCTAAGGTTAAGATAATTTTATGTATAGCCATGGTCATTTTTCTTTTTAGTAAGTAAAATGCTTAAAATGAGTATTTCAATGATACCATTTTACACTGATCATGTACCATAAATATTCAATTGTGTTATTTTAGAATAAACTACATTCAGATGTTTTCCAAATTACAGACTAATAAATACAATGACAATTAGTCTAAGCCACATCATTTGGTTATTTACACTTAATTTTGTTTCAAAGACAAAGTCTTTCAGAAGACAAGTCATAAATTATAAACATCTGATAATAACAAAAGCATCTTAAATGTATTTCTTTGTAATATAGTGGTTGCCACTTAAATCAATCTAGTTTCACATTTGGTGTTAATATTTTCTCTAGTCTATTATTAAATGCTTTTAAATAAAGACTATTAATAGAATATCAATACTGATACTATTTCTCTTTTGCTATCAAGTATTTTCTTTTTATTAGCTATTATTTAACTAGTAAGTCACTCTACTGATTCATACTATGATCAATTTCCATGACTCTTCTAAAATCAATTTCTTATATATATTTAAATAAAAACACTGCATAACTATACATATCATCCTTATTAATTATTTACCTTCATAATGTGCATTTTACTTCCATATTTTGATGAACTGATTATCATCACTGATGGCAATTTAAAAATACCATACTCACTTTTTAAAAAAATCAAACATATAGTTCTCTGTAGTTCAAGTAACTGTAATAAAGATTAATTTTATTTTTCTTGGGTGTTATAACACTAAAAGTAATAGTTTCACATTAAAATTTTATTGGTGCTGGGCATGGTGGCTCATGCCTATATTCTCAGCACTTTGGGAGGTTGAGGAGGGTGGATCACTTGGGGTCAGGAGTTTGAGAACAGCCCTGGGCCAATATGGTGAAAACCATCTCTACTAAAAATACAAAAATTAGCCAGGTGTGGTGGTGAGTGCCTGTAATCCCAGCTACTCAGGAGCTGAGGCAGGAGAATCACTCGAACCCAGGAGGCGGAGGTTACAGTGAACTGACATCATGCCACTGCACTCCAGCCTGGGTGACAGAGCAATACTCCAGCCTGGGTGACAGAGCAATACTCCATGTCAAAAAAACAAAATTATTTGTAACATATTTACGTAGGGAGTAAAATCTCATCACAATGGCATGTAAGTATTGTTTTTTAAGAATGAAATATATATTTTTATGATATTTATACCTGGCAGTCATCCACCTTTGTTCTCATCACTCCTTTCATGTATTCTTTGTCCATGGTAGGAGAGACACCGAAACTATTTCCCATACACAGTATTTCTGCTTTTCCATCTGGATAAGTCACTTCCACAGATCCATTGAGAATCACTGACCAGGAGTCCAGCTAATACAAAAAAACAAAGACAAAGCAGAAAGTAACATCATAATTAGACAGATGTGTCAGTATGGTCCCTAAATATGATTAGCAGATCTTCCAAGTTCAGAGATAAAACAAGTAACTCAAGCGAAGTTCACTGTTTAACAAGTTCCCAGAATAAGGAATAAAACGCAGCCACATATCTACCTATTTCCATATGCCTAGCACAGAATGCATACCATAATGCCCTTTGAATTTGACTTTGGATATTCTCCTCAAAAACGACAAAAGGAAAAAAATTTCTGTCCCACCAAAGCTCATGTAGACAAGATAAAATTATCATTGCCTCAGTAAGAATATCATTTGGTCTGACAAAAGGCATTATTATATTTATGGACATTTAAGTTGCAAAAACTGAGAAGTTAATATATCAAAAAAATCTCTATTTGCATACAAAATTCTGCAAATAATGGGAAATATAAAGGATTTTGAATACAGTGACTCATATGGTTTGGCTCTGTGTCCCCAATCAGATTTCACGTTGAGTTATACTCCCATAATTCCCATGTCTTGTGGGAGGGACCTGGTGGAAGATAATTTGAATCATGGGGGTGGTCTCCCCCATCTTGTTCCGGTGGTAGTGAATAGGTCTCACAAGATCTGATGGTTTTATCAGGAGTTTCTACTTTTGCATCTTCCTCATTTTCTCTCTTGCTGCAACCATGTAAGAAGTGCCTTTTGCCTCCCGCCATGATTCTGAGGCCTCACCAGCCATGTGGAATTGTAAGCCTAATGAAACCTCTTTTTCTTCCCAGTCTTGGGTATGTCTTCATCTGCAGCATGAAAATGGACTAATACCGTGAGAGACATAACAGGTGTACCGTAATTCTTGATTTATTCAAATTTACTATTGTTGGGTATTAAAAAAGAAAAAGCAAGAATTTGGGTTTTGTTCAATCACTGTATTGAGATATCTTTAAGAAGAAACTTTTTAAGTGGTAGGAATATTTATTCACCTCTTCACCATCATTTAACACTATGGTCCCTGCTCTTTCCACCACTGCGAACACCATCACGGCACAGAGTTCTCGCCTCACCGACATTGTCATATTGGCAAAAGCAGGCAACTGGTGCATAAATTCCAAGAGTTGTTCTGAAAAGCAAAAGATATCTTTTGTCAAAACTACAACTTTTATTAAAACCAAGTATTCAAAAAGAATGCTTTAGGGTCTTTTCTTTTTAAATGCGCTACAATTTTGCTTATTGAAAAATGCATCTCAAGTATCTTTAGCACCAGTTGAACTTCTTGCAGGTACACAAAGAATTGTCACTTTGGAAATCATGCCTTTTACTTGTTGAATTAGAGTCAACAGTTTACATTGTAACTCCAGTTCAAATGCCACTAAAGATGTTACTAAACTTCAAATGGGAAATTTCAACTGTAAATGGGATATAAGGCTTATTATTGTAAGAGTGAAAATGAAAGGCGGCTCAGAATTCTCCAACAAGTCAGTTGGTCCATTCTTCCACTTTTTGGGCAGGTGGATGCCTAAAATAGTCAGCAGAAATAACTATATTTAATTCAAAAACATTCTAAGGAATATTTTCCATGGACCAAATACATAAAAACCGATCAATTAAAAAATTATAGGCCAAAAAGGAAGTTTGATCACTCTTCCTTCTTAATGGGATGCTGTGGAGAAAAGAGCTTCTACCTTGGTACGATGCTAGCTGCTGATGTCACAGTCTCTTCAAGTCCTGGGTTTTCTATTTTTAAAAGTCCTTTGTTTCCCTATCATTCAATAGATTTACTAACTATGTAGCAAGTTCTTTCCTTACTCCTCATGATGGCTCTGTGAAGTATATTTTCCTTTTAATTTCATAGGGAGGAAACCAAGGCTCAGCATCATATAATTAAGAGATGGCAAGACCAGGCACGGTGGCTCGTGCCTATATTCCCAACATTTTGGAAGATTAAAGCAGGAGAACTGCTTGAGCCCAGGAGTTTAAGACCAGCCTGGGCAACATAGCAAGACTTTATCTCTATAAAATACTTTAAAAATCAGCTACATATGCTAGTACGTGCCTACAGTTCCAGCTACTGAGGAGGCCGAGGTGGGAGGACTGCTTAAGCCCAAGAGTTTGAGGTTATAGTGAACTGTGATTGTGACAATGCACTCCATCCTGGGTCAAAGAGGTTATAGTGAACTGTGATTGTGACAATGCACTCCATCCTGGGTCAAAGAGTGAGACTCTCTTTAAAAAAAAAAAAAAAAAAAAGGTGGCAGTGACATGATTCAGGACCATCTGCTTCCAAAGGTCATGCCGGACTTTAAAGAGCACAGGGTATATACTGGACATTTAAATGCTGACTAATTGCATTACTTTGGGCAAGTTGATTAATTTACCTGTTATAGTTTTCTCACTTAAAAATATAATATCTACTTTACTGGATGGCTGTGAGAATAAAATGCAATAAATATGATAAAAGTCCATGGCACAGAGTAAATAATAAATGAGAACTGCTATTATTGTCATTATTATAATAATCATGATATCATTCAAACTTTCAGCTAAATAAAAATTATACTAGATATTTCTTATACATAATCAAACATTCCCTATGTATAGTCCTACTATCTGTTAAGATTTAGTGACAAATTTTATGTTCTTGGATATAGTTTTTTAACTGGTAAAACAAAGTACAACAGAAAGATATATGTTGTGTATATATTTTCCCAGATACAACATTTCTGGAAGGACAGACTGAGTGGTTTTCTCTGGCCCAGCTGGGCAATGGCATGTTCTGATTGGAATCTACGTCATCCGTCCTACATAAGACTTTTCATTACACAGGGGGGCTCTGGCAATAAGGAAAATGATAATGATAGGTGTACCCAAAGAGTCTGTCCAACAGGACAGTGTTCTGCAACCTGACTCAAATTTATGTGTCAGGAAATCACTTTACTTTTGCTGCCAGTATTTTTAAAAAAAGAAGTTAAACTATCAAAGCACATCAGATAAAGGAAGAATACATTCTGTTTCGTGGAACTTTTATTTCTAGAATGAGTAGGAGTGTCTGTGCTGTACCATAAAATGTTTTTATTCCTGGAGAAGCAGTAAAGCAATTCTGAAAACCACTGCAAGAGATGACCCATATCTATCACATATGGGAGGCAGGAATCACTGTTTTACCAATGCATTGACCTTCTGATTTGAGTCATAAAGGCAAGTGAACAAGTCTTGGTCCTCTGAAGCACATCCCAGTTAGTTCTGCTGTTTCCAGCCTC
This sequence comes from Saimiri boliviensis, assembly GCF_048565385.1. Lineage (NCBI taxonomy): Eukaryota > Metazoa > Chordata > Mammalia > Primates > Cebidae > Saimiri > Saimiri boliviensis. The sequence continues at coordinate 130,448,752 of NC_133451.1, forward strand.
TGTTTTCGTTAGCCATCATCCCTCACCCCTTACCATAAAATATGACACTATTACCTATAGACCATGCATTTTACTTTCTTCCACCTCTAGTAGTTGCTAAATTTTGTTGGATAAGCAAACATTTTAAGAAATGTTTTAAGAAAAATCTGGGTCAGAAATTGTCAGAAATGTTTTGAATTTAGTACCTGATTAGGTAACAATACAAGTCAAATAATTACCATATATATAATCGGAAAACAAAAAGAGGGAAGAAAATAAAATGCACCTTCACAAGTATTTGTTGCAATAATTTTAAAGTGCTTTGTGTAGACATACTGCTTGCTTTATTAGTGGGTCATGAATTTAATTTGTGATATATGTGTAGTGGCTAGCATTAAAAAAATAGAACAGGATAGAAAATATCTGTGAATCATATATTATAAGAATAAAGAAGGCAGAAAGATCTAATAGTAAATGTACATGATTATCCAGGCTCAGTTGAAAAACCAGAAATACATAAATGTTAAACTAGATGGCATGTAAGACTTTTTAAGATTTTAAGATTCAATAATGGTATCACTGGTTTTGTGGTAACTTCTATGTTATATTATACTAGATGATTGGAGCAATTTTTAAAAATAAAGAACTATTTCATAACCAATCTGTGTATGTATACACACACACAGATACACACACACACGAAACAAAAGCAGTGGCTATAGGGCAGCGGTCTCCAACCTTTTTGGCACCATAGACAGGTTTTGTGAAAGACAGTTTTTTCATGGTCAGTGTGTGAGGCTGGTGGGTGTGGGGGGATAATTTTGGGATGAAACTGTTCTACCTCAGATCATCAGGCATAAGGAGTACACAACCCAGAACCCTTGCATGTGGAGTTCACAGTAGGGTTTGCACTCCTATGAGAAACTAATGCTGCCACTGATCTGACGGGAGGTGGGGCTCAGGTGGTAATGCTCCCTCACCTTCTGCTCACCTCCTCCTGTGCAGCCCAGCTCCTAACAGGTCAGGCACTAGTAGTCTACGGCTCAGGGGTGGAGTCTCCTGCTAGAGGGGGCTCAAAACTCTGACAATGCCACAGGTATCATACAGACTTAAATAGCTTAGGGTAGCCAAGAATTCAGAGGCTGGGATAGATACTAGGACAGTCTCCAGGACACATGAAAAGAAGCTATGGATGAGAAACAGGACTACTTTCTATTATATTTCTTAGAACAAAATCTATAGACTTATACACTTACCTATTAGAATGATACTCTGTTGCCACCTATCTAATGTATATGGGAAAATATTATGTTTTAAAAACATTTATTGACAATGTACCATTTAAAAAAACCAAATAATTAACTTACAGATACCAGAAGACAAAGCCAATCCAGAAAATTAGCTTATCTTGGTTTGCTTGATAAAATTTTATGTAAGAAATGTTTTTATTAAATTTTTTAAACAAACCCGAGGTTTGTTAAAAGATATTAAAGTAGTCCTTTACTGTGTCAAGCCCTCAAAACAAAAAAAAATTTTTTTACAACCATTTAATAATGGAATACCAACAAAATTATGTGTTCCAGGGCAAAAATTAGTATGATAAAGTCCCTTCCTTCAAAGTACTGAAACAAAAGTATACCCAAGAATCTAACAGAAACCAAAGGGAATTTTTTTTCCTGCAGCTGGTAAAAGTGTTCAAATATTAGCAATTTCATTTGATTCACCTTAAACACTCACGCATGCACTCATGTGCGTGCATACACAAACTTTCTCCCTTTTTTTGCAGGGGAAGAGGAAGTTGGGTAGGAAGAAAGACATCTAGAGAAAACATCAACCATACAGATGTTTGTATTTTATATAAAGGGTGTCTAATTAAATCCTGGAGGATGAGTTACATTTAACAAGAGCTAAACAGTTCTCACACATTTTATTTTCAGGGAAGTAGAATACAAAATCTTTCAAGATCTTACATAGAACAAACAACACCCTTTAGGACTTCTCTGTTATGTTAGTAATTACTTTAAATAAATGTATATTTGATAGATGCAAACAGTTGTCACTGCTTGCAAGTAAACAGGTATTCAATTAAGTGTTACTCACTGTAGGAATTATATTGACAAGTATTTTCTTTCTTTTTTTTTTTTTTTAAAAAAAAAGATGGCTTTGTATTTATTTATAGGAATCAACATGGCTGCTGCTTTCTAGAGATTCTGGGAGAGAGGGCTTCTCAGGTATCAACTGAAAGTCTTAAATTTCCAGGAATGACAGACATGCTACATATATTTTAATAATCAGCATTTTCTTCCACAACTATTTTAAAATGAACAGATTCAAAAAAGATACATTAGTTTACAAAATGATAAATTCCAAATCAATCTATTCATAAGCAAGTTCCATTTAATTTTTTTTAAAGCACCTATGAGCAAAGATTCCGAATTGAAATTGTAAACTGAATACACTCCAATTTAATTTTTTCCTTAAAACTACAGGGGATTAAAAAAGAAAGAAATTGACAAGGACAAAGAATGAGAATGTGAAATGCAATTCTGGACACTGGAAATCAGCTGAACATGTGGTATCGGACCCAAGAAGGCAAACAAGGAAAGAGAGTGTGAAACCCATTTTTTTTTTTTTTTTAAGATGGGGTTTCACCACGTTGGTCAGGCTGGTCTTGAACTCCCGACCTCAGGTGATTGGCCCGCCTTGGCCTCCAAAGTGCTTGGATTACAGGCGTGAGCCACCACGTCCAGCCGAGTGAAACCCATTTTTAGAAACTGTGAATCAGATCCACATGCAGTATCAAAAACATGAAAAGTGCAAACCTAAGTCTACAGGGGGTGAAACAGAACCATTCCACTCAGGCCACTCCCCTGCTTCCATCACCCGGTCTCCACTTTATTATTCTTCATTGCACTCATTACCTGCAATGAGTTTACTTGTTCACTAGCTGATAACACGTCTCCCCTAATACTCTGCAACAGAGCAAGGACTTCTTTTGCCCTTGTTTAGCACTGAATGAGTTGCCAGCACCTAGAAAACTGCTCAGTGCATAGAAGGTGCTCACCTACAGCAGCTGAATGAATGAGTAATAATTACCATATGATATTCATCTATAAACAGCAATTCCTATAAATTATTTCAATTAAATTTTGACTGTCTAATCTAAGGTTTTGCTTTTTGCCTTTCATTTCCTAGAATATGTAAATAGCTGAAATGGTGAAAGTTTTTCCTCAAACATGTTTATGTCACTCAAACTCAGGCAACAAGCCACTCTACACCATCCTATACCTAATTCCAACAGAGTTAGTTCACTTAACTGCTCTTCAAACACGTATTGGCCCAAGAATTGGGGGAGTGGTAGAATAGATAAATGGAGCTGAGGCAAGGGTGACTATGAACCCTGGAACTCTCATGGAAAGATGACTCCCAACAGAAGCTGCTCTCATTTCCGGTGTTTTAAGGAACAAGCCAGAGTCTTAGAGGCATACTCAAACCCAAAACCATTACTACACAATCAACTCTTGCTATGATGAAAAGGTTAATATAAAGCTACTTAAAATTTTAACCTCTGGGTAAACTTGGAAGTCATTGCAGCAAAATTCACAATAGCAAAGACAAGGAATCAACCTAAATTCCCATCAATGATAGATTGAATAAAGAAAATGTGGTACATAAACACTGTGGAATACAATGCAGCAATAAGAAGAGCAAGATCATATCCTTTGCAGGGACACAGATGGAGTTGAAGGACATTATCCTTAGCAAACTAAGAGAGGAACAGAAACCAAATACTGCATGTTCTTACTTAGAAGTGGGAACTAAATGAGGAGAACACATGAACACATAGAGAGGGACACACAACTGGGGCCTTTTGGAGAGTAGAAGGTGAGAGGAGGAAGAAGTTCAGGAAAAATAACCAATGGTTGCTAGGCTTAACACTTGGGTGATGAAATAATCTGTACAACAAATCCCCATGATACAGGTTTTCCCATGTAACAAAACTGTACTTGTACTCCTGAACATAAAAATTAAAAAAAGAAGAAAAACAGCAAAAGAAAGTCTCGACCATCACACAGCCCATATGCCACGAATCTGGTATTTTGCTGTCTCCTTCTACCCACTTGCATCTTCATATGAAACCAGAGTAGAAGCAAATTCATTTACATGACAATTTTATCAACTGCCTTTATGTTTACATACAAAAAACATGAGCTTAACAAGAACAGTGTTCAAGAGAAAATTAATAGAAGTAATACTACTTGAAAGGCTAATTTTAACTTTTTTTTTTTTCCCCATCATAAACTAAGCTTAAGAAAGGACTTACGTGGAAAGGATCTACTAAGAAGTTTCATTCACATTATTATTTGTAGACTCCTGAAGATAAAACTGAGTAAACCTGGTTTTTTCCAATTTATATCCAAGAAATACTACTGTTTATAAAGAAAATCAATAAATTAATGATTTTTTAAGCCTTCTAGTCTTGGGCTCTATTTCACTGGACAATTTTACCACTAAATATTTTTAATTGCTCTTGGATTCATTTTCTTAGTCAAGCTTACCAATGTCATCATCTGTCCGGTCAATTGGGTCCTTCTCTAGGCAGTCTCTCACAATGTCCCTACTCATCAGAGGATCTGATGCTCTCTCAATGTCTTCTTCATCATCGTCGTCCTCGGAATCCACTGCTGTTTCTGGCAACCCACTCAGGTCCATATCACCAGCCTCGCTTTCTGTGGCCTTAAGACACACGCACAAAAATAAACTATGTTAAGTAAATAAATCTTCGGGGACCAAAAAATGAGAGCAAGCCTCATTCAAAATAATGCTTCTGTTTATTTTTCTATCCAACAATCATTTATGCACCGGAAACTACATATAACAATTACTTTAACAAAATATGAGTGATTTCGCCTCCTATTAAACTGTTGGTCAGAAATAATCACTTTACCTCAGTAATTTTGATTTCCTATCTGAGCTGTCGTATGGCATTTGAAACACAGAATAAAGAAGAAAAAGATAATATTTGTTTTCACTCCATTTTTTTCAACGAGAATGGCTTATACTAACAGCTTAAGGATGACAATTCTGAGCAATTCCTTTTGCAAAATAGGTGTGAATTTATTAATGCCAAGAAGACTGGACCATTTCTCCCCTATTAGATAGTCCTTATGGAAAAATGAGCCACAAATCAAAGGTAACTTGATAAATATGCAAATAAAACATTAACAATTTGTTGGGATTATCCCAATGACCACTGTTAAACTGTAAATCAAGAAACACTATAGGAGACCAAATGCTTAAAGGCAACATGCTTTTTCTTCCTATTCATGAACACAGGTCACCACATCACCAAATTTCAAGTTAACAAGATATACACGAATTTTCTTTTTTTTTTTTTTTTTTTTTTTTTTTTTTTTTGAGACGGAGTTTCGCTCTTGTTACCCAGGCTGGAGTGCAATGGCGCGATCTCGGCTCACCGCAACCTCCGCCTCCTGGGTTCAGGCAATTCTCCTGCCTCAGCCTCCTGAGTAGCTGGGATTATAGGCACGCACCACCATGCCCAGCTAATTTTTTGTATTTTTAGTAGAGACGGGGTTTCACCATGTTGACCAGGTTGGTCTCGATCTCTCGACCTCGTGATCCACCCGCCTCGGCCTCCCAAAGTGCTGGGATTACAGGCTTGAGCCACTGCGCCCGGCTACACGAATTTTCTAAGTCACTGGAATCACACATTTCAAGATGGTCTCTTTTGTTGGGTTAGCTGAATCCTAAAAGAGTTATCCTTTTCAGGTCAATATGTAGCCTTTTGTGACTATCATCTCAGCATATATATATGTATAATGTATATCTTATTTGACATTATTTACCTAGACTTTACTTATCAGTTAAGCATAGTAAAAATGAATTCAATTAAATATTTACTATATCAATCTTGAAGATCATAAGTGTTTTTCCAGATGAAATACCAAAATCTTGAAAACAGTATACAATTATTAATTTTGTAGAAAATGTACATTACAAAGTTCATCAACTTCAAATAAATCATAGCCAATATGATTCTCAAAGATAATAAATGCCTTATTTTTAAAGAGACAAATTTTTCTAAAAAAGAGAGAAGAAAATATATTGACTGATAATAAGCTAACACTGCATACTTACAATGTGTCAGGCACTGCTTTAATTACTATGTATTTATATTAACTCATTTATCCCTTAAAACAACCCTATAAAGTAAGAGCCATTATTAACTTTTATTATCCTCTGAACACTTAGGTGAAGATAAATCATTTTTCCAAGGTCATGCTGCTGATAAACTGTGGATGGAATCAAGACTAGAACCCAGGAATTATGGCTTCAGAGTCTTGACCACAATCTAATCTGTCTCTTTTTAACATTCACTGAATGTAAATGTGGTTTATGTAAGGATCTATCCTTTTCCTATAATTTAATATTTACAGAATAAATTGTGGTTTTTGTTTCCTTTTTTTTTTTTTTTTGAGACAGAGTCTTGCTGTTGCCCAGGATGGAGTGTAATGGCATGATCTCAGCTCACTGCAACCTCTGCCTCCTGGGTTCACGCGATTCTCATGCCTTGCTGGAACTACAGGTGTGCACCACCACACCCGGCTTATTTTTGTGCTTTTAGTAGAGATGGAGTTTCATCATGTTGGCCAGGCCAGTCTTGAACTCCTGGCCTCAAGTGATCTGACCACTGTAACCTCCCAAAGTGCTGGGATTACAGGTGTGAGCCACTGCACGCAGCCTGTGCTATTTTCTTATCAAAAAAGTTTCACCTTTGTAAAGTCTTGGTTCATATCACAGAACATAAGATTTAATCCTACATTTTGAAATAATACAAGTATGAGTTAACAATGAGTTTTAATCATATTTTCTGTTCTTTAGGTACAATTTCCTGAACTAAAATGCATATATTATTTTTTTTTAAAACGTAAGGGGAAAGTAGTTGAAGACAGAAAAACTAATGTTTACAAAAGTTCAATGGTGTGGTCATTGTAAGCAAAGACACTGCAGGTAGGAGAGCAATAAACCATTGCAGCCCATACCAACAGAACTGTGACACACTGAGAAACACATCTCATAATTTAAACTCCAAATTAACCGAATCATTTCTAGATTTAAGAAGGAAACTAAAGTAGAACTTGTTGTGATATAGTATGCCAAGGTTGTGGTTAGAGAAAATAGGTCAACAAGGCTATCAGTCCCTGACCCTGAAGATAGAAATACAGTTTGCTAATGCTTGCTATGATCACATTTTCACCTCAGTTTCATCTTCACATTGAAGATTATTTATTACTCATCACTTTACATTTTCAAAAATATTATCAGTTCTCTATATAAACATTTTTTAACATTAGCATAGAGTGAAAAAAGAACACTATCAAAGACAGAAATTTTAAAAATCTTTAAGTCTGAAGCAGAACATAAAGACTTATCAGCTGTCAACTAGATTTCTCTCTCCCAAACTGAACCTTCCTTCCACTTTATTTATGTAAAAGATCACAGTTGCTTTGCTATCTCTATGTGTACTCCATGCTTTAAGAAACAAACTATTCATAAAATAACATTTACTAAACCAAAAATTTAGAGATACTTAAAATAAATATCCATTTTAAAATACTACAGATTCCCTAAATCATACTTTTTAAAGAACTTGATAAATAACTTTTCAGGAACCTACTAATTTCATAATATCACTGCCTTGTGGACAGTAAGATGTTTAGAGACTGAGTGGAGTTAAAAGTTTAATGAACACAAACTGGTCTCCAGGAGGAGTACTAAACTCAAGAGTGCCTAGAATGTAAAACGTACTGTGGGAACAAACTCATAGCTTTGGGGCTTCAAATCTCACCTCTACTATTCACTATGGGATTTTAGCAAAGTCACTTAACCTCCACGAGCCCATATTATCATTGATGTAAACTGTAGGTACGGTTTCTTACTATTCATAGGACTGTTTTTGAATCCAATAAGGGAAAAAGAAAGTCAATCTCAAGCTAAATCAAAAGTCCCTTCCTTAAGGGGATACATTCTTCATCTTAGTACTTATATACCTTCCACCTCTCCCTGTACCAGCAATGAACCTAGCACACAATTTATATTTGTGGAATTTGACTAAAAACCCGCCAAAATTCTACTAAACATTGTATTCTTCTTATATACTTGTAAAATAATATCTTAGACTAACTGTACCAATACATTCTGGCCAACTGGTACGTGCAACAATTATAAAAATAGTGATCCTATATTGAATGACTATCATATGTCTCTAACACTAAACTTGGTGTTTTAATACATAATAATCTCCATATCAATTCAGCAAGTTAGTATTATTAACCCTATTTTACAGGGGAGAAAATGTCAAGGAAATTAAATAAGTTGTTCAACGTAAGCAAAACAAAAGCCAGCAACTGTGCCAGGACTCAAAATCAGGTCTGACTAACCAAGAAATACTAATAGGCAGTTATAAAGAAAATAGTTGAAGTATAACACAGTATTAAAATGTCTTCCATTTTACTAATTGACAAAAGATAAAAACTTTAAATACATACTTGCATATAAATAAAAAACACTTGTTTTCTAGCGTCCCCCAAAAGACCACACTACTAAGACTCATGCCTGTCTTTAAATCCTTTTTTCTAAACAAAGACACTAAAACAGATACTTTATATTTAAAACTTTATCTGATTTTATCTGTCTCAGGAACAAGGAGAAAGGTTTACACAGTTAAAGTTAGCCAAATAACTCCTGCCTTCAATTTATCTTATACATGCACAGACTACCACAGATTTTGTTGTCTATTAATATTTAAATAGTAATACTCCTTTAAAAATAATATTCTCAGAGCAATACTGAAAGCTCCACAATTTATTTAAATAAAAAGGGACTATATTCTGCTATTGCAAACACAGTTCTTAGAACCAATTTTACATTTTAAAAAAGAATCAAGAAAATTAACAAAAAACTTTTAATGCCATAAAGCTCAAGTATTAATTTAACTAAAATAAAAATCAAATACTGCACATTTTATCAGTAAGCGCTTTAAAATTACTTGCCAAAAAGGTTTTGCTTATTAAATGCATGTATATGCCTAAAAGAGAAGAACAATTTTTTAAAGCTCTTAATGCAAATTGTTAGGTTGCTTCTCCAAAATTACAATCCTACGACGAGTATATAAAAATGTCTATAAATGTTTATTTTAAGTAAGAAAATCTGTACTAATTTGATAAGCAGAATAATTTCATATTTAAATCCTTATATACTCCTCAATTGCTAATACGCTTTAAATAACTTATTTAAGGTGGATACATTTGCATTTTCTTTTCTGTAAGTTACCTACTACTGTCCTTTGAACATTTTAACATTGTGAGCTGAGTATTTTTCTTATTTGCATAAATCGTTACATTTTGACTTTAAATCTTCGTATCAATTGATGTTTTAATTACACAATGTTTTGATCCTTTATTAAAACATTGTTTGGTAACTTTTTAGTTTATCAGGAATTTATTTTAATTATGATACAAAATGAGAATACAACATGACTCTCCAACCCCAAAGACCATTTATTGAATGATCCATCACTTTATTGATTTGTGAAGTTTCCTCTATTACATATTACATCCTTACACATGAGTTCCATTTTGCTTGAACTCTCTGTTCTATTGATCTATCTATTTTTGTACAAGCATTTTCGGTTTGCCTAAGCCACTGGCTCTGACAGCCACACCATTTAATCAGGACCTTATCGTGGCTGGAAATGGCATTGTCTTGTATCACTAATTTAGGCATTAAAGCTTTCAATCACCAACAACATTCTATTCTTTCAACCTGCTCCCATCTGCTTCCAAGGTAACCCTTTTTCAACTTAAGAAGAATCTTTGCTCTTCAAGACTCTATTACCCTCTGTGTCTAGTGTTCACACCTCCTGTTTTAACTTCCTTTCATATCCAGTTTATATTTCCTAGTCTATTATTTCAAATACATTCATTCAACACATCTTTACTGAATGCCTAAAATTTCCTGGCACTGTACTAGGCTCTAGGGGAAAAAAATGGAGACAAGTTCCCTGCCTTCTTGAAGGTGTCATTCTACTAGGCAGAGACACAACACAGAAAGTAATAATTGTTTCAATCAGCATCTAGGAAGGAAATAAAGACTAGGCAGGAAAGGAATAAAAATGGAAGACTTGCTTTACAGAGGGTTATAAAGGAAGAACTCTCTGAGGAGATGATACTTGAAAAAAAGGATCAAGTTAGGAGAAAACATTACAGGCAGAAGGCATACAAAAGCTATGATCTGTAGTCAGAAAATGCTTGCCTTGTTCCTCTACCCATCTTTGTATTACACTCACTTAACAAACTTCAGTCCTGGGTGAAGTCAAATCCTTGCTTTCTTTGTGCTTACAGTGGAGAAAATTACTTAACAGAGCAGAGGGAAATCACTTTATTTGAGGGCACTAACTCAGTTGAATCTCCATTTCTCTGGTCAATTTGTTCTCCTATTCTCTGCAACTATTATTTCAAAACTTCTCTCTCCTTAAAACTCTCTACCTGCCAACTCACTCAACTCTCACAAATAAACTCAATTCTTCCAAGAGAAAACAGAAGCCTGAGACAGGAACTCCCTCCACTCCCAAACTCCCCAGGATGTGTCCTTGTTAAAAACAGAGCAGTGTTTCTTCTCTTAAGGTTAGTCATTCCTCTTTACTCTTGAATGCCTCTCTTCCCACCATGTCAGCAACATTATTCTGGTCATATCTCCCTGGTGCACAGCATTAACATCATAATGGGGAAAAACTTTTGCAATCTATCCATCTGACAAAGGGCTAATATCTAGAATCTACAAAGAACTAAAACAGATTTACAAGAAAAAAACAAACCCATTCTAAAGTGGGCAAAGGCTATGACCAGATGTTTTTCAAAAGAAGACATTTATGAGACCTAAAAACATATGAAGAAATGCTCATCATCACTGGTCATTAGAGAAATGCAAATCAAAACTACATGGAGATATCATCTCATGCCAGTTAGAATGGTGATCATTAAAAAATCTGGAGACAACAGATGCTGGAGAGGATGTGGAGAAATAGGAACACTTTTACACTGTTGGTGGGAGTGTAAATTAGTTCAACCATGGTGGAAGACAGTGTGGCAATTCCTCAAGGATCTAGAAATAGAAATTTCATTTGACTCAGCAATCGCATTACTGGGTATATATCCAAAGGAGTATAAATCATTCTATTATAAAGACACATGCACACCTATGTTCACTGTGGCCCTGTTTACAATAGCAAAGACCTGGAACCAACCCAAATGCCCATCAGTGATAGACTGGACAAGAAAAATGTGGCACACATACACCATGGAATACTATGCAGCCATAAAAAACGATGAGTTCATGCACTTTGTAGGGACATGGATGAATCTGGAAACCATCATTCTCAGCAAACTGACACAAGAACAGAAAAACAAACACCACATGTTCTCACTCATAGGCGGGTGTTGAACAATGAGAACACATGGACACAGGGAGGGGAGCATCACACACTGGGGTCTGCTGGGGGAGAATAGGAGAGGGACAGTGAGGGGTAGGGAGGTTGGGAAGGGATAACGGGGAGAAATGCCAGATACAGGTGACGGGGGAGATGGTGGCAGCAAACCACATTGCCATGTATGTACCTATGCAACAATCCTGCATGCTTTGCACATGTACCCCAGAACCTAAGTGTAATAAAATATATATAATCTCTCTGTGTCCATCTCATGAGCATTTATTCTCACTTCAATGTGACGGCTTTCAACAAAAAAGGAAGAGACCTCTGAAGTCAGAACTGTACAAACATTAGTGGGCTGCCATGGGAGAAAGTTGCTCATCCTTGGAATTGTTCGAGAATAAACCGGATGCTCGATTCACAACAAAGAAGTAGACGATTCAAATGCAAGTCAGGAAGTTGAACCAGGTACATGTCAGACTTCTCATTTTAAGTTCTGATTCAAAGATAATAGAAGTGGTCTACTGAAAAATCTCTATTAAATGTTAAGTTTTGCATAGCCAATAACTAGATCCTTAGATACATCTATGGATTTTTCCTTATGATGGATATAAACTTACAGTCTACATGCCTGTCATTGAATTGGAAACAAATAGCTTTGAAACTCAACTAAGTGAACTGAAATAATGCACAGGGATCCTGTTCTTCATGTACACCCCCAAGATAAAGCCAGAAAGAGGCTGCAAACTCCAACTATGTTAGAGCAATTAGGAACTCTCGCCCACACTCTGGTTTCACATTCAGATGATAACCAGGGGTAGAAGTAGTACCATCTGCATTTCCTCATGAACCTATCCAGCCTATTCAAGGTAAAAGCACCTATGACTAGAATTCCCCTCAGAATATGCCTCAATCAATTATACAGACAAGTTACTTTTTGTTTTTTGAGACGCAGTCTCGCTCTGCCCCACAGGCTGGAATAAAGTGGGGAGATCTCAGCTCAATGCTGTAACAACCTCTGGGACTCAAGAGATTCTCATGCCTCAGCCTCCCGAGTAGCTGAGATGACAGGCCTGCGCCACCACACCCGGCTCATTTTCATATTTTAGTAGAGACAGGGTTTCATCATGTTGGCCAGACTGGTCTCAGACTCCTGGCCTCAAGTGATCTCCCTGCCTTGGCTGGCCTCCCAAAGGGCTGGGATTATAGGTGTGAGCCACTGTGCCAGGCCAAACGAGTTACTTTATTCTCTCAATAGATGTACCTTTTAGGAGTTTCATCCAAGTTTGTATGTATTTGATGAGACAGTGATAATTGCTATAACCTTCCCACTGTAAATTTTCAAGATGTATAATAATCATCCCAAAGTTTAGAGGACAAAGGCTCCGTCATAATATTTTAATTAATATAAGCTAAAGTATAGCTTTTATGTATACTGTTGGTTGTTTTACACAAGGGAACTCTTCCATAAATGTTTAGCAAAGTCAACATTCAGAATAAATGGTGTATGTATGTGATGAGGGGGTAAACTGAGAAAAGTATATACCTAATATATTATCTCTTTAAAAGAAAATTTATTTTTTAAGATCTACTAAATTTAGGATCTAAAAGAATATGTCTTGTATTTATGGTGTTCTTAATTGTTCACTAACTTTCAATACGTACGTTAAAAAAAAAACAGCACTAACTAAATACAACAATGATCCTTTATAACAACACTGTCTCTAAAGAAAGTTACTTTTATGGTTATATCATGCTACAGTTCCTAATAAGCCAAGAATTATTCTTGTAAGAATAATGTTCTTTTGTTTGAAACCATATACAATCCAATAGTAACAGAATGTATTTGAAGGCCTAAATAAGGATTTTTTGTGTATATTTCAGTCTCTTTTCCTAAATTTGCATATTCTAAGCTAATAAAACATTTCTTAACAATTAAAATGATTTTGTTTTAAAACCATTTTTGGAATCCTATAACTCTAGTTTATTTTCCATTCATCAGTGTCATACAAATTTAAGCAGATACTAAATATATAGGTAATTTTTTTAAAAACCAAGGAAGGTAATTCAATAATCCAGTCTTAATATCCCCTTCCTTTTGTCACACTCAGTGTGGACTTTAATAAGAAAAACTTATACGATATATGACAAACCTACAGCCAACATCTTACTAAACAGGGAAAAGTTGAATGCATTTCCTCTAAGAACTGTAACAAAGATGCCCACTTTCCCACTCCTATTCTAAATAGTATTCTAAGTTCTAACCAGAGCAATTAGGAAAGAAAAAGAAATGAAAGGCATCCAAATTGGAAAAGAGGAAGTGAAATTATTCCTGTTTACTGATGGAATGATCTTATTACGTACAGAAATCCTTAAAGACTCTACTAAAAATTTTTAGATTCGATAAAAGAATTCAGGGCAGTTTCAGAAAGCAAAATCAATGTGCAAAAATCAGTAGCATTTCTACACACCAATAACAATCTAGCTGAGAACAAAATCAAGAAAGCAATCTCACTTACAATAGCTACAAAAAAATAATAAAAATATCTAGAATATATTTGACCAAGGAGGTGAAAGATCTCTACAAGAAAAACTACAAAATAATGATGAAAGAAATTGTAGATGACACAAACAATGAAAAAAACACTCCATGCTCATGGATTGAAGGAATATCATTAAAATGACCACATTACCTAAAGCAATATATAGATTGAATGTAATTCCTTTCAAAATACCAGCATAATTTTTTTCACAGACTTAGAAAAAAAAAAAACAAAACACACACACAAAAAACAAACAAAAAAAACCCCTAAAGTTCCTATGTAACCACAAAAGAGCCTGAACAGTGAAAGCAATGTTGAGCAAAAAAACCATATTATACTACAAGGTTATAACAAAACAGCATGATACTGGTATAAAAATAGGTACACAGATCAATGGAACAAAATAAAGAACCCAGAAATAAAGTCGCATATTAACAGCCAACTGATCTTTGACAAAGCCAAGATGAACATGCACTGGGGAAAATCTACCTTTTACAATAAATGGTGCTGGGAAAATTGGATTACCATATATAGCGTAATGAAACTGGACTCCTATCTTTCAGCATATATAAAAACCAACTCAAAAAGGATCGAAGACTTAAGACCTCAAACTATAAAAATATTAAAAGACAATCTAGGCAAAATTCTTTTGGACACTGATTTAGGCAAAGAATTCATGACTAAGACCTCAAAAGCTCAGGCAACAAAAACAGACAAATGGGACTTCTTTGTCCATTTTAGAAGGCTTCTAAAAAGTAAAAAGATTCTGCGCAGTAAAAGAAATAGTCAACAGAGTGAACAGATACATCTGTAGAATGGAAGAAAATATTTGCTAACTATGCATTCTTCTAGAGACTCATATCCAGAAGGTCAAACAACTGAATGACAACAACAACAAAAATCAAAATAATCCCATTAAAAAGTGGGAAAAGGACATGAATAGACATTTTCAAAAGAAGACATACAAATAGCCAACAGACATATGAAAAAATGTGTAATATCACTAATCATTAGAGGAAACATTAAGTTAAAACCATAATGAGACATTATCTTTCACCAGTCAGAATGGCTATCATGAAAAAGATAAAAATAGTAACAGATGGTGAGACTGTGGAGATAAGAGAACACATATATGCAGCTGGTGGAATGTAAAACAGTACAACCTATGCTGAAAAACAGTATGGAGATTTCTCTAAGAACTAAAAATAAAACTACCATTCCATCTACCAATCTCATGACTGAGTATCCAAAGGAAAATAAATCACTATCAAAAAGATAACTGCACCTGTATGTTTATTGTAGCACTACTACCAATAGCAAAGATTACAGAATCAACCAAAGTGTTCATCAATAAATGATTGAATAAAGTTTAATACATATACGCAATGGAATAATATTCAGCCATAAAAAAATGAAATCATGTCTTTTGCAGCAATATGGATGGAAGTGGAGGCCACTATCTTAATTGTCATAAGTCACACACAGAAAAATACATGTTCTCAGTCACAAGTGGGAGCTAAATAATGTTTACACATGGATGCAGAGTGTGGAATAATAAGCAGTGTAGACTCAGAGTATGAGGGAGTAGGGGGTGTATAATGAGAGATTCCTTAATGGGCACCATGTAAGTTACTGGGGTGATGTATACCCTGAAAGCCATGACTTCACCACTATGCAATCTCTCCATGCAACCAAATTACACTTTTACCCCACAAATTTATACAAATAAAAAAGAAACACGTTGATAACTTGTAATAGCAGAGGCAGTACAATTAGACAGCAGTTCTACACCTTAAAAATAATATATATAAACATTAATATTTTTATGTACATACATGCACATATCATATACGCACATGTATTTGCTTTATAGATTCTATCAAGTGAGAACCTTAAAATTTCTTGGAATAAATGAAAATGAAGCAAATGACAAGGAAAACATCCTCTTACCTGGTAGATATCAGAAAGACTGCTGCTTCCAGAATCACTAGTGATACTACATCCTGAATGGCTAGAAGAAACGTGGGTCACCTGTGGGTGGAGACTGTCAGTAAGATGCAGTTTTGTGAAATCTGCAGGAAGCTATGGAAGGAGCAGGAAAAACTAGGATTACAATCTGAATCAAGAACTCCAAGAAGCCATTTTAAAATTAAAATGTCATATTTTACTCTATACCATTGAACTAAAAATGGTATTCGTTTTCCAAACCCACAAATTACTAAATTATGTCCTATTTACCAAAAATCACATAATAATTTTTAAAGTGTATGGGGACATAATGAACCTTAAATAACACTAAATTCTTTAAATAGGTGGGTATGGTGATTAAGATAAACTTGAGTATTAATTTAGTAAGCTAAAATTTTCCAATCACACATCAATGAGCAAATTAGGCTACCATTATTTATTAGCCATCACAATGCAACTTTGTGGCAAAAAGCCAGACTTAAGCTTCTTTTATACCCAAATGATGTTTAAAGGTTAAAAAAAAAAGATAGAGAGAGAGAGCACTTTGAAATCGATGAAGTGTACTGTCATACAAGCAACTGAACTGGGCTCTATGAAGAGAAAAGAATGCCCTCAAAGAACTTAGAAAGTTAAAGTCAACACTTACCTATCTGTACTCATATACATAAATATCAATTTTCTACATGTTCATGTTTAAATAAAAATAGTCTCTATGAAAATAAGCACATTTGCTAAGCATCCCTTATCCCTTCTACCACCCCTTATATACCAGAGAAAATGCATTTAAAAAAAAAAAAAAAACACTCATACATTGGTTTAACAAATACTTACTGAGCCCCTTTTCTCTTATTATGCCCTAGTCAAGTGAGAATCTAAGAAAACAGACGTGAGATTCTTAGAATCTTACTCTTATTAGTTATTGCCGATTCTTTTGAATTAAAAATATATTTATCTATAATATCATATATTATACTCCTGAGCTAATAATAAACAGCATTTCAAAATACATATTAACTAGCATCATAAAATACTGATAACATTCTCTCTTGCATATTGATCCTATTTAGCTGGTGAATAGTTATAAATATAGGGACTAATTGCTAAAACTTATGTTAACCTCAGTAATATTCCTGTCTACCTTTTGAGGCTCATTCCCTCTCCCCCTCCAAAATGTTACTGCATAGTTTAGAGTAAGCCTCACAAGACAGACAGTTTGGACTTAGGACAATGATTAATGGATTTGGTACTTCAGTACTCCAAGTAAGCAAAATGCATGTATATCCCCTAATAGTTCAGACCTACTCTCTGAATAGATTATACCCTTCTCTACCTTAAGTGAACTATCTTTAACAATATTTACATACAACCTATTTAGAAATAATAACTTTATGGGATATAAGGCATACAAAGGACAGATGTAATATAAATTTAATAGGGGCATATAACTAGGTGCCAAATAAATGGAGAAAAATCCATTTGTTGAGGGAGCTTGGAGAAGTGGAATTATCACAAACCTATCTTACTAACAATGTTTTTAAGGAAACTGGTAATTGAAGATGTTGTGAAATATATAACATTTAAGAGATTAACAACTACTCTGTAAGGGATAGGCAAATACCTCTAAATTAAGAATTTATATGTTTCATTCATAATGTAGAATAGTGAAATATTTGCAGGACTTCTCCAGGAACAATTCAAAGATAGAAGTTTGCAGATATGTATTAATGACTATGATTTTACATGTAGCTAAATGATGGTGATCAGATATTAAAATAAATATGTTCATAGGCAGGATAGATACCCTTCACCATCTTAGCTACATTTCCATTTAATTCAGTCACTTACTGCAGAAAGCAACTGGGGAAACATTACTCTATGGCTTAGAGATGTTAAAAGACATCAATCAGTACATGTAATTAGAGAACAATAAACTGATTTCTATTGATTGTCTTTTACAGACATGGCTTAGGTTGATGTGCCACATAGTGTGATCTATTTTTTTTAAATTAACTTAATGTGTCAAATGAA
The DNA here is from genome assembly GCF_048565385.1 of Saimiri boliviensis. Lineage (NCBI taxonomy): Eukaryota > Metazoa > Chordata > Mammalia > Primates > Cebidae > Saimiri > Saimiri boliviensis. The sequence goes on from NC_133451.1 coordinate 130,466,779, forward strand.
GATAAAACTATCTAATAAATTTTTACATTTTATTTATTCAGTTCTCACAGGACTCTTCAGAATCCATCATGTGCACATCTTCCCTAAGAATTCACTGTATGAAGAGTACAAGGAGCTGTAAGAGCTCCCAACCTAACATAAGAGACATTTATTCAGTTTTTATATACCACAATCTATTCATCTGTGCCTACTTACAGTCACAAATATCAGAATTATATGGAAATGTTAGGCCCAGAACCATAAAGACTGTCAAAAGAGAAAGAAATATTTTGGCTTTTAAAAATTCAATTCTACTTAATAAATACTTATTGAGTACCTGCTATGTCATACACTCTGCTAGGGCAGAGAATATCAAGATGAGTAAGACATTCCTAATTCCAAACCTCTATTATCCCCAAATTCACTGTGACAGGTGTTAAGAAACAATAGAAAATAAATGTGTTTTTTTGGTTTTTTTTTTTTTTTTTTTTTTTTTTCTTTTTTTTTTTTATTGCATTTTAGGTTTTGGGGTACATGTGATGAACATGCAAGATTGTTGCATAGGTACACACATGGCAGTGTGCTTTGCTGCCTTCTGTCCCCTCACCTGTATCTGTCATTTCTCCCCATGCTATCTCTTCCCACCTCCCCACTCCCCGCCCCTCCCCCATTTCCCCCCAACAGACCCCAGTGTGTAGTGCTCCCCTCCCTGTGTCCATGTGTTCTCATTGTTCAACACCCGCCTATGAGCGAGAATATACGGTGTTTGATTTTCTGCTCTTGTGTCAGTTTGCTGAGAATGATGGTTTCCAGGTTCATCCATGTCCCTATAAAGGACGTGAACTCATCGTTTTTGATGGCTGCATAATATTCCATGGTGTATATGTACCACATTTTCCCTATCCAGTCTATCATCGTTGGGCATTTGGGTTGGTTCCAGGTCTTTGCTATTGTAAACAGTGCTGCAATGAACATTCGTGTGCACGTGTCCTTGTAGTAGAATGATTTATAATCCTTTGGATATATACCCAGTAATGGGATTGCTGGGTCAAATGGGATTTCTATTTTTAGGTCCTTGAGGAATCGCCACACTGTCTTCCACAATGGTTGAATTAATTTACATTCCCACCAACAGTGTAAAAGTGTTCCTATTTCTCCACATCCTCTCCAGCATCTGTTGTTTCCCGATTTTTTAATGATCGCCATTCTAACTGGTGTGAGATGGTATCTCAATGTGGTTTTGATTTGCATTTCTCTGATGACCAGTGATGATGAGCATTTTTTCATATGTTTGTTGGCCTCCTGTATGTCTTCTTTTGTAAAGTATCTGTTCATATCCTTGTTTTTTTTTAATTTTAAAGACAGGGTCTTGCTCCATTGCCCAGCTGGAGTGTAGAGGCACAACCATGGCTCACTGTAGCCTTAAACTCCTGGGCTGAAGTGATCCTCCCATCTCAGCCTTCTGAGTAGTTGGAACTATAGGCACGTGCCACCACACCAACGTAATTTGTAAATTTTTTGTTGCTAATAAAGGGGCCTCTCTATGTTGCCCAGGTTGGTCTCAAACTTCTGGCCTTAAGCAATTCTCCCTCCTCCTCAGCCTCTCAAAGTGCTGGGATTACAGGTGTGAGCCATTACACTGTTTTTATCCCTTTCTCCCTACTATTTGTGTTCTTTGCAGAATAGCATGAAAAAATGATATATCAGAGTAAATGCATATATAGATCAGGATTAAATACCTTTTAATATGAGATATGTAAGAATGGATGCCATGTTCAAAAAAACCTTAAAAATATTTTCCCACCAATTAGGATAACAATAGTATTTCTTTTCTTTTTTGGGGGGGGAGACAGAATCTTGCTCTGTTGCCGCGGGTGGAGTGGGGCGCGATGAGGTGGCACAATCTCAGCTCATTGCAACTCCACCTCCCGGATTTAAGTGATTCTCCTGCCTCAGCCTCCTGAATAGCTGAGATTACAGGTGCCCATCACCACACTGGCTAATTCTTTTTTTCTTTTTTTAAGCAGAGACAGGCTTTCACCATGCTGGCCACACTGGCCTCGAACTGCTGGCCTCAATTGATCCACCCACCTTGGCCTCCCAAAGTGCTAGGATTATAGGCATGAGCCACTTCGGCTGGCATTATTATTAAATTTTATTGCCAATACACATTAGTCAAGTTATGGAATGGGAGATGTTATAAAAGGTGTTCTCATAAGGAAAGAAACTGATTTGGCTCTGCCATGACACTAATGGAATAGAGACCTGAGCCCATGCCTAGTAAAAACGGAGTTTCTAGGAGGCAAACAAACCTTGTTGGGGTTGAAGGTCATGAGGTAGACACAGGTGCAGATGCTCACATTTAAACCCAAGGGCATCAGAACAACACAGATCTGAGATACATGTACAAGAAGGGCACAACATGACAGCAAGGATCACTTATTCTAAACTTTTTTCGAAGCTTGACCCAGTGTCAATTTAAATTGCTAAGTATCAGTATGCTATTTAATTAAATTACAGGTTAAATTGGGTTGTGAATTATCTTGTGACTGTAGCCACCATTTCTAACAGAAATTCTGTTCAAAAAAGTAAAATTTTTTTGGTTAAACCTAGAAATACAGTAATTACCTGAATAAAATCAATAACTAAGTTAATTAAATGAGAAATCAACACATTTTATGTATTTTTAATACCAATGTATTTCCCAACAATTAAGAACCCAATTCAAAGGAATCTTTTCATCTATTTAAAATATTAATCAAATATTTAAAAAAAATTTTATCACTTAAATATTTTTTAAGTATTTGATTATTTAAATATATTACTGCTCAAATATTTTTCCTGGAACAAGAAAGCTATAGTCGTAAAAAACACTACCTGTGAATCACAATTTTAATAAACTACTCTTAGGCAAATGGTTGAATCATAGTTTAACTACTAACACTGCTAAATACATAAACAAGGGTAATATTTAAATCAGATTCTTAAATCATACTTAAATCAGATTATATTATATATTTAAACCAGATTATATTAATTTTAGGTTTATACTTATATGCTTATGCTTATAAACCTAAAATTAATCAGTTTAATAAAATCTTGGTATCATTTGTATAATAGTTTTTTTTTTATAATGTAGGACAGAGATGCTACCATAATCAGATTTGAAAACATAAACTCTACATGTGAAGTCTCTATAATATATAAATAGAAACTTGATAATCATTGAGGTATTAATCTAATGGTTGGCATTTATAAAATTATTAGCTAATACATGAACTTTATCTTGAACATAAAGACAGTGAGTATGGATGCCTTGAAGTCTCTGATATCATAAGAAAACACTGTTAAACTGGCAAAATACCTAAAATTGATAACAGTGTAATGGAGACAAGGGTGGCTGCCCTTCTTCTTCCTTTCCATCCTGAATTACTGATATAATTACTAATATAGACCAGCATCTGTGGTACCAGATCCCCAAGTGTAGGGGATGAGTTTTGTGAAATTCTATTAGCAACAGAGGCATTTTTCTCTCTCTCTCTTTTTTAATGTAAGAGTCATAGTCCATGATACATATATATCATTATCATCTTAGGACCGATGAGAAATCCAACAGTTAAAAAATACTGTCTATTGACTGAAATGTATTTAATTGTTAATTTCCCAAACTAATCTTGGGACCACTTTAAGTAACAGTCACAATAGAATGCACAATGTTTGAGGTGATCACTGGAATCTGGTCAATCTTCCCAGGTTTCTTACCTTGAATAAAACTATTTAAAGTAAATTAAATATCACACTTAGTGACTAAACTAATTTTGTATTAAGACGTATCACACAGAATTTACACAAATGAACTCTGGTTTTCCCGTATCATCCTTAGAGTTCTGAGTCTTTATGTTTTTAATCTCTACAAGGTAGAGTCAGTATATTACTAGACATACTTTCTATTTTTCTCTGAGATATTTGTAAAAAATTAAGGACACCATATTTTTATTCAGCATTCATTCATCATTTATTGAAAACCTGTGTTGTGAGGACTGAATAAATTAATGAGTGTGAAGGACTTAGAGAACTGCTTGGCACACAGAAATGACTCAAGAAGCATTAAGTATAGATCATCACAAACCAGACTCTGCAAGGTGCAGGTCCCTTCCAGCTTCATGATTCCTGTAGCTGGAATCTAACCCTAGATGTCAATGGATTATTGAGCTATGCCCAGAAAGGGCTTTTGTGGCCAAAGTCATCTAGCTATGGACACTATCCTTCACTCCCTCTGGAACTCAAGTTGTTTTAAAAGCCATTCGTATTGTTTCTCTTTCTTTAGACATGCACATACACACACACCCACACTCTTAAAACTTTTTTTTTCCTTTCTGCCACTAATCTTTTCACACCCACACTCTTAAAACTTTTTTTTTCCTTTCTGCCACTAATCTTTTCAGGTACTACGACTTCTGACACTCCGACTTGTTTCTACATGCAGCTTGAGGAGGAGGCAGGAAATTTTTTAGTAGCTCATTTAAAAGACCAGTTTATAATCTGATCAACTTTTATTTCTTTAAATCATATTTCTTTAAGAACATCAGAAAAAGTAAACATTTGGACTTTTAAATATTATTCACCAAAGTAATTCTGACTACTCTCATCACCTCTTTATATTATATACAATCTAGATACAACACCCATTCTTGAATTCTTCATCTATCAGTATTCCACAAAGCAAAGAGAAAGATTTTTGCAAAACATACAATTTATTTTGCTTATAAATATATATATATAATGTCAGGAAACAAAAGTTTTCTCGATGTGTCATGAGTTAATAATTTAAAAAACTGATTAAGCTCTAATGCTTTTCTGATTAAACTAGAGGTAGACTTTTAAGGTGCTGATATAACTATGCTTTATAAGAATAGTTATGCAAAAATTTATTTGCTTTCATCTACTGGAGAAACCTGCTAAGAAAATTAACAATTTGAGGCTGGGCACGGTGGCTCAAGCCTGTAATCCCAGCACTTTGGGAAGCCGAGGCAGGTAGATCATGAGGTCAAGAGATCGAGACCATCCTGGGCAACATGGTGAAACCCTGTCTCTACTAAAAAAAAAAAGAAAAAGAAAATTAACAATTTGTAAGAACTTAACAATCTTCCAGCTTCCTACAAGGTTCAGAAGATAGAAGTCTCATGTTAGCCATGTATGGATTTATCTTCTGTTCAGCTACCTCCTAAGTCAAGAGACCCTGGGCAAGTTAATTAACTTCTCTGCACTTTAGTTTCTTCTATGAAGTGACCATAATGTAATAATCAAATGAAATAATAACTGTGATCCAAATGCCTCTCTCTTCCTTCTCATTTCTTCGGTCATTTTTCCAGTCAACATCCTCTACCACCTCAGGCCAGATATTTTCAAACTCAGTGGAAACAAAGAAGCCAACCAAAAAAAAAAAAAATCAGCTAGTTTTGACACTGTCATACCTAAAACTACCATTATGGTAGTTCACTTACTACATATTTTTCCCAAAGTCTACATATTACATTTTAAATAAATCATGCATTTATATGGAGAGGAACTCACTGCTTAGAAAACCATAATAAATTTTGAAATTTTGAAAACTAAGTAACTTCATTGTCATGATATGCTTATAGTCCAATTACTCTCTTTTATAAATATTCAAATTTCCATAGTTTAGAATTCTCTCAAAGTGATAACAACTTGGGTAGTTTTGTGCTTTTGTGTGTATTGCCTTATTATATTTGATTACAAAAGCCTCGAAAATAGTATGTACTTGGTGCAGATACATGCTACAAACTAAGCATAGTATAACCACAAAACTTTACTCCTGCCATAAGGAGCATGCTGCCTCTTAAGATGACAGTCTGAAAAGAAACGCCACTGTGTTTTGTGTTTTTGCAGGGCAGGGAGGGGATGTATTTCAAATGTTCCTTGTTACTTTACTATATTATGATAATGTTTTAGAGACAGTTGTAACAGAGAGGGCTTGAAAAGATGTGGCTTACATACTGAATATTTCACATGGCTTGCTGTCCAAGTAAATATATTTACCTGGTGGAATTAGCTACTGAAATATGGTACCCTAGCCCTATTCCAAGGCAGAAAGGAATTAATTCTTACATTTACAAAATGAGGACAGTTTAAACACGAATAGTACACTTGGAACCTCAATGAGGAAAACAATCAAAATTAGAGAACTGGTTGAAAAGAGACCGTATTGGGCCGGGCGTGGTGGCTCACATCTGTCTGTAACCCCAGCACTTTGGGAAGCCAAGGCAAGTGGATCATGAGGTCAGGAGTTCCAGAGCTGCCTGACCAACGTGGAGAAACCCTGCCTCTACTAAAACTATAAAAGAAAAATTAGCTGGGCTTGTGGTGCCCACCTGTAATCCCAGCTACTCATGATGCTGAGGCAGGAGAATCACGAAATCGGGAGGTGGAGGTTGCAGTGAGCTAAGATTGCACCACTACACTCCAGCCTGGGCAACTGAGCGAGACTCCATCTCAAAAGAAAAAAAGAAGAAGGAAAAAAAAAGAAGCTGTCACAGGATGACTAATGTTTCAAAGCGGATACTTTTAGAAAGGCTTTTCCATTGAATGCTGAAAGAAAGCACTGAGTAGAAAGGAAACCTGTAAGAACTTCACTTCAAAATGGAAGACAGGAATATTTCAGTGTGATGAGAAACTGCATGATCTAAGTACCCCATATTTCAAAATGTGAGGCTTTGCCCCATTTTTCCAAAGATAACAAAATTAGATCACCAGTACACCAGTTACTATGTGCCAGCCACTGCTCTAACTACTTGCATATATTAGCTCACTTAATTTTTACGACACTCTTATAAAGTAAGTTTTAGTTAAGACTATTTTACATAAGAGGAAACCTCAGATGCAGAAAAGTGATGTCCATCAAGATCATACACCAAAATGGTAATGGAAACTGATTCCAACCCCAGATGGATGGCTAGGGAACACACACTTAATCGTTAATATATTTATTACTTTACTAATTGTCTTGAAAATTCTCATATTTATGAGACAAATGGCTATTTATATCAAATTATTAGTGTAATACAAATTTCAAATCACATGGAAAATAAAATATTAATTGTAAATAATTTCTCACTCTCATGAAACTTTACATCTCCATCTCCAACATCAGTGACTTTGACATTTGCAAAGCTGACTCACTTTTTGAGTCATCCAATTGAGTTTACATTCCTTCTAATTTGTTTAAGATACTGATGTGTCTATACATGACATAGTGCTGTATAACATCCATGAAGCTGATTTTTCATTTTTCTTGCAAGTTCTTTACATTTACTATTCACTTTATAAATTAATCTTTACAATGTTTATGATAATATCCAGTAATTGCAATTTTGAGATTATATATTCAGGACTCATTATGAAATCCACATAAAACTTCCTTAACTCTTATACCAATTCCATCATGTGACTCTAATAAACATTCCAAGCTAAGATCAATTTGGGTCATTTCTGATTTATTTTCCTTATTGAAAAATATGTTTTTGTTTTTTAAAAATACTAAATTGAGAGAGAACTTCATTATATAAAAAATTAAGGCGACTTCTTTTCTGATAGCTGATTTTGGTGGAAACAAAATCATGTCTTACATATAATTTCCCCTACATTTGAAGGTCAGAAAAAAACATGTGTTCTCTCTCTCTCTCTCTCTCTCTCTCTTATATATACACACACTCACTCTCTCTCTCATATGCTGGTCAACTAATTCTAACACTTTAAGAAAGATATCTGGCATCAAGAACAATAGTAGAATTATTATTAGAACCACTGAAAGTGTCATTGAAAAGATAATTGTATTTTTTCACAATGAAAAGTTTATCTGAGACCTCAAATGGTACAATCCAACTGTTTATGCACATTTCCACAGAAGCATGGAGGTAGTTGATTAATGTATATATGGCCAAATGAAATGTCCTGTTGCCTGTTAAGAAACAATTTTACGGTGGATTTCAAGTGACAGCCGCACCAGTCTCACTTCAAATACACACACACACATATACACATGCACTCTGCATATAATTCCTTTTCCTTTTATTTTCAAGCATCAACAACTACTCATTTGAAAAGCACAAATTCCTTGGCGAGATTCCAAAACATCTTTAGGTCATTCAGTCTAAGAACTTTTGATGAAAAATATGGCAACTGCTGGCAATTAGTTGGGTGATTTAAAAGTCATTTTCTGGGTAGTATTTCATACATCTTTAATTCCAAACTCCTTTGTACATTTTCTCTTAATGTTAATAATAATTACTGTGATTGCTTTGGGGTGAGGGGGCACCTACTGCCTAACGGGCAATGCACTGAACGTTTTGTATATTGTCTCTTTGTTCTAACACCTATGAAGAGCCTAGAAGCTGCACTTCATTACTGAAGAAATGGAAGTACAGCTGTGCGCTGTGGCTCCCACCTGTAATCCCAGCACTTTGGGACAGCAAGGTGGGTGAAACACTTGAGGTCAGTTCGAGACCAGCCTGACCAACACAGCAAAACCCTGCCTCTACTAAAAACACAAAAATTAGCCAGGCGTGGTGGCGTGCACCTCCCAGCTACTTGGGAGGCTGAGATACAAGAATTACTTGAATCCAGGAGGCAGAGTTTGCACTAAGCCAAGACCATGCCACTGCACTCCAGCCTGGGTGACAAAGTAAGACTCTGTTTCAAAAAAAAAAAAAAAAAAAAAAGAAACGGAAGCTCAAAAAGCTCAAGTGGCTTGTCCAAAACCCTTGGTCACAGGCTCCAAAAATCTACATTTATGAACTATAAGCAAATCATGACAATCATACCATCTACACTGTAATACTAATAATATGAAACACTGGTAACAGCCTACAATTACTAAAACTTGAGTTCTCAGTCTCTTGTTTTCCAGAGCCTGGTGGGACTGGTGCTATGGAAGCCGCAATCCCTGGAGAGGGAGGCAGTTGCTAGTACTATCAGAAGACGACTTCTACAACCAATTAGACAACTTTGATGAGCTCCAAAGGGACTGAACTTAGCTATCCCAAGTGAAAAAATGCTCAATGGAGTATGGAGTTCGGAAAATGAGTGTTTAAAGTCAAAGAAAAAAGATTCCTATGGGATCCATGGAGGATTCAAAGCTGCCTTCTTTGTGAACAAAATAAACAGTTGAGTTTAGGAAGGAGGCCTCACACAGAATTAAAAACATTAACCCATAATTAATTTTGAACTCTTCAAAAGGTTTTAAAAGCTATCTTACACCCAAACACAAATGTACTCAGATCTACATCCAGTAGCATGGCTGAGACTGGCTAGCTATTCACCAGTGCCCTCTTGCTGCCTGCATCACTAGATTACATTTCCCAGCCTCCCTTCTGGTTCTGTAAGTGCCAATATAAATGGGTTCAAACCACTGGAGTATGAACAATTAGAAGTGATTATCCCACTTCTGTATCTTACTCTTTCCAATCTTTCACAGGAGACTCTCCATCATCTTTCCCCTTCCATTACTGAGAGTCTCTATTGGAAGAAAATGCAAGCTTTCCATTGAAGGTTAAAGACAACTGAGCCAAAAAGTGGAGAGGGCCTGGAACTCTGAATTACTATCTAGAAGGAATTTGTCCATTATCAAGAACACCATCAGATTTACGAAAAAGAGACTTTTTTAAAAGTCTATTGTGTTTGAACCATTATATTTTGTTTTGCTTGGTACAACAGCTAGCATTATCTTAAACAAATACTAGAATCACTTTTGCAACCTACATGTGAAAAATCTTCCACAGTGAAATTCTGAATTCATTATGAAGAATGCAGGACTCTGATAACATCTGACTTGTCATTTCATGGGACTGTGTGCAGTTTAGATAAAATGAATACGAGAGTTCATTTACTTTTTAATTAACTACTCATACAACATACTGAAAACCAGTAGCCTAGACACTATTCCAAGTTTGCTAAATACAGCAGTAAGTAATATAAAGCCCATGCTATCATGCATCTTACCACAACTAGTAGGTGGAGACAAAGAATAAACAAGAAACTGTCAAGTAGTGATTAAGTACTGCATCCAGCACAGATGAAAAGAAACTGATGTGATAAACAGTGACTAGATAGCAAGGGATGACCTCTCTAAGATGTGATATTAAGAAGAGAAAATTGTTTTCATTTTTTTATGCTCACTTATTTCCCAGAGGAATAATTTTAATCATATCATCTTCATGAAACACAGATATGTATACAAAATATATAAGCATACAAACTTTGTATATGACATATTTTTCATATATTAATATACAATACATTGCTAAGTATACTTCATATTTGTCTTTGTGTAAAGTCAAGGTGAGTCTAGCACATCACTAAGCCAAAGGAATATAATCATTAAATATATTATGAAAAATTCCTGTGCTGTTTACATAACTTAGAAACAAAATCAACAAAGTATTACACTATCTTATAAACCAAAGACAATAATGAAATATATATAGTTCTTCAGTGCCCTCTAAGTTGAAGAGCACTAATATCTACTCAAATTTCAAGATACAAATATTCTATAATGAAACTGTAAGGTTTTACAGGAAATTACTTGTTTTTAAAAATGCTACTTAAAAGTTTAAATAAAAAATTAGGTCTAGAAGCCACCTACTTGGTTGTTTGATTTTGATAACTCAAAAATTTATTGAACAGGCTGACCACTTAAGAATAAATACTTCTCTTGAAATTTATGCTGTAGTCTTTAAAAAAAAAAAAGAAATGAAGGAAACTTGATTTCATTTAGAAAGAAGCGTGGATGTACTCAAAACTCTGATTCCATAGACTTTAGATCCTAGCATTTGTGTGTCTGTGGGTGGTGAGGGGGGCGGTGGGTAGGAAGTTGGGGGAAGACCATCAAAAAAATAAGAACATCACGTAGCAGTAATTTGAAAATTAAGTAGGATACCGGATATAGAGGTTGAAAGGTCCCCCTGCTCTGAGTAAAAGATACGAATGGAATGAGGGCCTCACCCCTGCAGAAACACGTGGGAGTAGCAGGCACTTTAGGAACAAGGCACTAAGAGCAAAAGCCCAAGGCAGGAGTGGCAAGGACATGTTTTACGAATAGCTAGGTCAGTACAAGCTCTGACAAGGAGAGGGACTGGGATAGAGAGAGATTCAGGGGTGAAATCACGTAGGGAGCTATGGTAAAGAGTTTGGACTTTACGCTGAATGAGATGGGAAGCCACTAAAGGGTTGTGGGCACTCACAATGTACGAGTCAACAATTCAACACATTTTAAATATCAGCAACAGTGGTAATGTTGCACAGAAGATTTCCCTCACTTTAACACTAAACAATTCTATACGCATATACAAAATAAAGACAGAAGGGCATAAAGAAAATGTTAACAATAGCTGTAATTGCAGAGTAGGATTATGGACAATTAAAATTTGTTTCTGCTTATCTACATTTTCTAAAGTTTTAAATATACATATGGATTACCTTTGAGATAAGAAAAAGAAAACATTAACAGTAATTCCACATAACTTTAACAGAAAACAATATTCATTACAACTTATGTCAAGAGGACATCAAAAAACAACAGCACTAAATCTTGTCTTGATATATACACAATGGATAGTGACTCAAAACTGTGAAGCTCCATCTATTCTAAGTTATCATTTATGGATACACTGGTTATATAACTTTATAAACTGAAGAACTTTATGTACTGTGTGGCTTCTCAAATAGTGCCCAAGGTATAGTAAGTATCTGATAAGCAAATCGTCTGGTCAGGCGTGGTGGCCCATGCCTGTAATCCCAGCACTTTGGGAGGTTAAGGTGGGAGGATAGCTTGAGTCCAGCCAGGGGTTTGAGACCAGCCTGGGCAACATGGCAAAACTCTGTTTCTACAAGAAATACAACAATTAGCCAGGTATGATGGCACACATATGTAATCCCCGCTACTAAGGAGGCTGAAGTGGGAGGATTGCTTGAGCCTAGAGGTTGAGTGAGCTGTGACTGCACCACCACACTCCAGCCTGGAGGGCGGGGTGAGACCATGTCTCAAAAAATAATAATTAATCTCCAACTATTCCTCATACACACAGATGTATATATTCACACACACACAAGCAATTACTTTGATTTTAAATAACATCTCAGATCCGACCTCTAAAAATTCATTTCTAGATTTCATGCAACTACCACCACAGGTGCTCCTTTTCTAGTGATGAGTATTACAACTGAGCTAGACAATAACCTTTAAGTCAAAAAATAATCATATGTTACCCTTCTTCAGTTGCTAACAAAAACACTAGATACCTGTGTTGTGTGTCTACTGTATCAATTTTTCCTTTTACTTCTGTGACAAAGATATCCATGTTAGCATTTATTTCCAAGGACTTCAATGATAAGACATTTAATTTCACATTTATTTTCAAAGGCTTGATGTTTCAACCCTGGCATGCCAGATAATTTCACTGCTTTGGCTGTCTGGAGGGCACTATGTAAGAATTGACTGAGCATTTGTGGTACATTACTCACTGCCCAGGGCCAGCAGGAATACATACTCATAACCTGCTGGAAGTCTAATAAATTTTTCTGTTTTCCTTTATCTTTCCTTTTTTTTTTCTTTTTTGTAAACTTAAACACATGCCATTAAATGAAGAGCCTGAATTACTATGAAATCGTCAAGCATACGTTACCTCAAAAAGAGACCCCCTCACTTCTGCCAATGCTCGAGCATTTTTCATGACCTTCTCAGTCACCTGCCATGATTTATTTACATCATCAATTGAGAAACTCTCTTGGAAAGTACATTCTTCCTAAATAAATACAAACTTTTAATATTCTATTGCAGTTTACTTTCCTCAACTTCAGGTACTTTCTCTAAACTTTTCTGTTAAGTGTATGTGTATATGCATATTGATGTATCATCCTAGGTTTAACTCCAGGAAGAATAGCATTCATTAAAATCCATTTAGAGAATCTTATGATTGGTTAAATATAATCTGTGGTATCATTAGTGCACATGCATGCACATACACAAAAGCACAAATACTTTGAAAATTTCTTTAGACACAAAGAGTTTAACTTCCATAACCTTGAAGTTACATAGTCTCAATTCACCTTAAGAAAAACCAGAACTTATAAAATTAACCAAGCTCCTACCATGTGTAACAGCACTCTGAGAGGGGATTTGCAAATACTAACCGACTTCAGTCTGGTGCTACTATACTACCACTTTACTATCTTGCTTCTTCTAACAACCTCTTCATGTTGCAGCCAGAGTAAACTTTTAAAACATGATAGGAAAATACACACCTGCTCCTGTCACTCCCCTGCCTAATATCATTTAGTGGCTTCTCTTTCCCTGTGGAAAAAGTTACATTCCTAACCACTGCGCCCCACTGTCTTCTCTTTTTGATCTTCTCTCACTTACTGCTCTTCCCCTCAGTCTCTGTACTAAATATATACATCTATTTCTGGTTATTTTAAATACAGAGAGATACTCTGTATCTCCTCCTGGGTTTTCATTGTTCCCTCTTCCGTGAAGAACACTCTCACCCCTGGCCTGGCTAATTCTCTGAACCCTCCTCCTGAAGTCAGAAATTCTTCTAAGATGTTCTTGTGATATCCAGAATGTTGCCTGTCACAGAACTTAAATCCCTTTACAGTAGCTGCTTACCTAATAATCCAATGCCTTCTCTAGGTGTGTCCTTTTCATCCTCTTTTCCTAGCTTCTCACAGAGTGCCTAAGGTATAGTAAGTATTTAATAAGCAAATCACTGAACTGTTAACCCTAGTATAGAGCAGAAGATACTGAGGGCTGAGAGAAACTGAACAGAGACTGCTTGATCCCAATGTTCTTTTCCTCACCAGCTCTATAGTCACCCCCTTCCACCAGGATTATAGGTAGGATCACCAGAATAAAACTAAAAGACAAGGAACAGCAACTGTTCTGATGCAATAAATTTAGTTTAGATTTCCTGGAAGCTGGCACCAAAAATATTAAGGACAAAACTTCTGAACTCACAAATTTTTAACTTCCTATCATAGATCTCAACAAAAAGCCTGGCAGATGAAGAATATATAAACTTACTCAGAATAAGATTCATTCACCTACCTAATTATCCAAGAACTATTTACTGACACCCTGCAACAACTAGTCATTGCTACAGGAACCAGTGATATGACAATGACTAGGATTAGCAAAATCCCTGCTCCCTGGAATTTACACTCTTAAAGAGAGGAGGGGCTTGAGCGGGGAAGGGGAAAGGAGGAATATGTAACAATAAAAATACTTTTAAAAAGATTTCAGCTATCAGTAAGTACTGTATAGACAATACCAAAAGAGAAGCATATAATAAATGATGATGGCTGGGAATGGAGAGGCTACTATTTCAGGCTGGGCGATCTGAGAAGGCTGCTCTGAGAAAGTAATATCTGAAGTGAGAGGTGAATAAATACAAAATATCCAGCCAAACAAAGATGTAGAAGGAAAAGCTTTATAGGCAGAAGAGGTATCAAGGGTAAAGACCCTCAGGTGGGATAAACCTAGGAATGGTTGAGAAACAGTTTCAAGGTTACTGGAAGGTAAAGATCGAGAATGCTGTGGGAGAAAACATGCACTCAGAATTTGATTGTTCTGAGGAGAGTTCATGCACTGGAAGGTAAGGAGTGAGAAAGGCTGAGTGGTACAAGTGAGTTCAGAGCATTAGGGACTAAGCCTACCAAAAAGTAGGCTTTCTAAGTACAGTGAGAAGTCACTCGATTTTTTAAACAGGAAGTTAACAAGACCCAGTTATGTCTTATAAGATCATTCTGGCAGGGGGTGGGGAAAATGGGTTGTAAGGGGTTAGAATGGAAGTAGGAAGACAAGTTAGAATTCAGTGAGGAATACCATCTAGACTACAACAAACTTAAAAATGGCCTTTCAAAACCTGAAGGTACTTTAGAGGAGCCTCTGTATTCAGCTATTCAATTTTTTTAAAAAGTAAAAATATGATTATGCTTCAAGCACCATAACGATGATGAGGTATAGATCACAAATAGTTACAATACTTTAGCACTGGCCTCTTACAAATTATCCGGGTAGATAACCAAATTTTCAAGGTCAGATTTTAAAAATTCTTAAGTTATTACAGTGGTAATTTATGAAATATGGATACAGCTAGTGCTTGACTTACGACCAAGATTGGTTACAACAGACCGGTCGTAACACGATTTGGTTGTAAGTTGAGTAGGCTATATGTACAGTACTGTGAAATGATGTTATAAAAATATTTGTCATTATTTTATCATAATTTTCTTTCATTATTGTTATATATAATTTTCTTTGTTCATTTTATGCCATTTGTATCATCTCTACACCATTTTGTTTCTTATTTTTACTTTAGTCAGGTTTAAGTAAAACACTGCATTACCAGTACAACTGGTTTAATATTTGCAAAACATACAAAATTATAAAATACAGGTGCATACAAAAATACAAAATACAGGTGTAAAAAATACCATAGGAAACATTTTCCCAATTGCAAAACATATCAAAATATATAAACATGTACAAAACTTTATTGGCCGCTGGTGCTTGGCTGCGGATCGTTGATGTCGTCATCTGAGGCAGCAGTTGGGGTTACCGGAGTTGGTTTTTTCATAAACATGGTGAGCTCTGTCTGAATTGTTATGTTTCTTTTTTTCTTCATAAATTTCATGTTTCTTCACAGACGAAACAGATCGTGCGCCATCCATTCAATCCTTGCAAATCGTTCGATGTTTGGGTTCGTTGCTTCAAAATGTATAAGAAGTTTATTCAGTAAAGATAAACCGTCTGATAATCCCTTAGTGGTGAACTTTCTGGCTCCTCCTCTTCTTTCTGTTTCTCTTCTTTCTTCTTCCGCCACTCTTTCTTCTTCCAGTTCGATTAGCTCTTCATTTGTAAGTTCATCAACATTTGAAAATCTGTTCTGCTAGATATCCCTCATCTGTAATTAATTCATCCAGACTACCAACAAACTTACGTGCTCCTTCCTCATCTTCACTCGCTGCTTCTCCAGTCACTCGAACACTATGCATTTGGAATCTTTTCTTGAATCTCTGGAACCAGCCAGTGCTTGCTACAAATTCTTGACTGTTATCTTCTCCAGCACACTCCTTCAGAGTCTGAAATAGACGCTCCTTCAGAGTCTGAAATAGACTTCTCGCCTTCATCTGCACAGTAAAAAGACTTAATGGTGTCTGTTTTTGAATTTGATCTTCCATCCAAATATATAGCAATTTCTCCATTTCGTGGATGGGCCCGCTTCGTTGCTTTGTTATAACTGTTGATTGCATGGGTGCAGAACCTTTCCCAGCTTCACGAATTCTTTATCTTTCAAAATTGTCGACACAGTCGAGTGTGATAACTTCGTATCACATGCGATCACATTCACTTTCTTTCCTCCTTCGTACTGCTTAATTACCTTCATTTTTGTGTCGAGATCGATGGCCTTTCTTTCCTTCTTGGCAGGCTGAGGCATAGACAAAGACAATTTCCTCTTGGTAGACATCTTGGGAGGGGTTTGATGAAAAATATCCAAGACACAAAACACAAATTGCTGTACCGAGTCTGGGATAACAGTTGAAATGGTGCACGTGGAGATGGTAGTGCTGCCGGAAGCTGGTCCGCACTGTCGTACGCCCAGCTGGGCAACGTTTGCACTGCCAGACGCGGAGCAGTCGTGGCTAACAATTGTGGTCGTAAAGTCGAATGATTCTAAGTTGTATAGGTCGTAAGTCGATCAAAACCTGTAATTACTTTGACTAAGTACTTAACAGGGAATTAGCATCAGGAGGTGAAAGATTATATATGAAATTATAGAAAGAATACATGGCTAGTTCCAAGATGACTATGTAACTCAAGAAAATAATTCTAATTCTTTTAGTTCAATTTACTCACAAGTGTAGAGCAGACATAACACGGTCTGTCCTGCCTACCTAACAAAATAGCTGAGAACAAATGGAAAACAGATGTGAAAGAATTCTAGTAATATAAAGCATTATGCAAATACAAGTTTTTGTATAACACACAATGACAGACCTGGAAGGACTTGAGAATTCATTTAGTATAATCTTCTCATTTCACAGCTGTAGAACTGATTTCAAGAGAGTGAATTAGCTATGCCACTGCTAAAACCAGAATTTAGATTTTGCTTTTATATCATAGAAAAATATTAATTTGAATAGTTTCCAAATTTTCCACAATGTAAACTGTATCATTAATTTTAAAAACAAGTATTTCACAAACCCCCATGTAACTTGGAATTCTTTATTAACAAATTATTATGTGCGTAAACAAAAATTAACGTATTTTTACTTCAATTCCATGATATGCATACATTAAAATATGATTGCTCTTAGAGAAGCATATAACTTTCAAAATGCTTTATAGTCAAGTCCTATCACTTAAGGAGACATGCAAGTAGCTTCACTTGGTTTCTGGCAATGAATTATACTCAAGGCCTTCAAAGACAGTTTAATCTTCAAAATAATCCATATTGATAGTCTTCCTAAATAGAATGTCTGTGTTTCTAAAATTCCATATCATCTAAAATTCCTAAGAAGCTTATGTCAAAATTTTTCTGCTGCTTGGGTAAACAACATTGATTTCCATATTAAAATGTTAAATATTAAAGCATCACATGACATAACAATAGTGATAATTAACAGTGTTAATCCAAAGTCGTCATTAAGATTGCTAATGTGGATATTGAGTGACTGATGTTTACTGGCTACTTACTGCGCCTGGTCTTTATATCCAAATTCAATTTTATCTAAGTTTAATCTAGTAACAAGAGAAAAAAAAAATCCTCCCAAGGTGAAACAATTATCTACTAATTCTGAGCTTGACATGTTTGCCTATACCTACATTTTTGTACGTATTAATTCTCTTCTTACACATTCTGTATTTATCAAATGGCTTTTTTATGTTAAACATATCCTAAGACATTACAGATACAGTGACGAACTGAATAGATGAGGTCCATGTTCTCATGAAGCTTGCATTCCAGTGAGGAAGAAATAATAATCAAGCAGTAATAACATGAACAACAACAACAAACAAAAACCCAAAATATAATAATCAATGCTTGGCAGAGAATTAGAATCACATGGTGTAACAGAAATGCCTGAGGGGCTACTTTGAACTAGCCTGCCAAGAAAACCTTCTATAGCTAAGATCTGAGAGTCCTAGAGCCAGCCAGGCAAGGATCACAGATAAAATTCTGGGCAAAAGACACAATTACTGGAAAGGCTCCATGGCTTAGTCTGTTCAATATACAAAAGGAGGATCAAAGCAATGGAAGCAGAGTGGATAAGATGGAGAGAAGTCCAGTAAGAGGTAAGAAGAACATGTGGGGCCAGTTTATGCATAGTTCTACAGGGAGTATAGATTCTATTCCAAGCACAATAGAGAGCTACTGAAGAGTTTTAAAAGCACAGAAATGACAACAGTCTAATTTATAGTTTGTAATTATGATTTATGTTTTATAAATGTGAAGAATAGCATGGAAGAGGAGGCAGATGAGAAGGGGAATACTAGGAATAGTACTAGTACTATTAGGTGTTTGGAAGAATACAACACTAGAAACTGTACAAGTGAGATGATGATAGCTTGGACCGGGGTGGTAATAATGGAGGTAGAGGGAAGAACATCAATTCATGGCGAGGCAGAAATAAGACTTCCTGAAGGATATGGAGGTTTGAGAAGCCTGAGGAACCAAAGGTAAGTTGTAGATTTGGGGTTTCAATATGTGCATACATGGCAACCCCAGTGATCTGAGATGAGGAAAACTGGAGACTCTAACAGTTTGTTGATGCAGGTTGGCTGGTTTGTTTGGGTTAATATTTGGTGGTAGTGATGGTGGTGGTAATTGAAGGGAACAGTTAAGAGTTGTATTTTAGCCATGTCAAATCTGAAATGACAACATCCACATCAAAATACCTACTGGGGAATTAAATATATAGAGTCTTAATTATTTTAGAATTATAATCAACCAATTAATGTCTCATTTTGGGGGCAAAACTTTGTAAAACTTTTTACCTGCTCATTGAGTGCTTACAAGTTAACACATACAACAATGATGATCAAGATGACAATGATGATGAGGGAGGGAATATTTTTATCTATACTGTGATGAGACAGTGATTCTTGAAATCAATAAACACATGGATGGGGTAACAAGAGATAAAAGGTCTCAAGATTTTTCTTCCTTTAGAGTTAAACCACTACTTAAAATAGTTACATACATGTAGCCCCACAGAATGTAAAATGGGAATTCATTCATATTTTAAAGTAAAGTTGCTTAAACATCTATACTTTTGCTTATAAATCTCTTAAGGAATTTGAGAAATACCTAGTGCTTCCTCCAAACACAGAAACCTAACACAAGTTCAGGTGAAATATGAACTTGGCTAGATACTTGTCATTTGAATTAATGTAGCTTTGTAAATAAATTCTGCTCTTTAATGCTTTCAATTTTATCAAAGGCTTAGCAAATCTCCTGAGAGAGAATCCTCCCATCAGATTGTAATTCACAGAACTCAGATTAGAATCAATAAAAAATAAAAGGTAACCAAGGTATCAATAACAAAACACGCCAAATAAATCAGACATAAACTTTGATATTTTTTATGTGTCTTCTTCACTTGATGGTCAGCATCTGACATAACGATTCTCTGGTGCTTATAAACTAGATAGCGTCATGCAAACTAGATATATGCATACCTTCACATATAACTAAACAAGGTTTATTCTAATGTATTCTACCAACTATGGAAAACTGGAACATAAAAAAAGTAATACAAGTGGGAAAAAAAATCTCCAGTCAACACAAGAAGAGTATGTTTCTTTTCTTTTCTGAGACAGGGTCTCTGTCACCCAGAATGAAATGCAGTAGTACAAACATGGCTCACTGCAATCCTAACCTCCTGGGCTCAAAGGATCCGTGTGTGTGCGTGTGCGTGTGCGTGTGCGTGTGTGTTTCCCCATGGGGATGAAAAGTCGGCAGTCTCGACCTCCTGGGCTCAAAGGATCCTCCTACTTCAGTCTCCCAAGTAGCTGGGACCACAGGCATGCGCCTGCGTGTGTGCATGTTTCCCCATGGGGATTAAAGGTAGGAATTAACTACATTCTTAGTATTTCCGACCTAACTTCCCCATGATCCCTTAGGAAGAATTCTTTAGATGTTCAATTTCACAATTCCTGAAGGGTTCGTTGGAGTTATGTGTGCAGGAAAAAGCTTATATAAGCTTCTCCCTCCAAGTCAATGCTGAGGCAAGAAAATACTTGGCTTACACGAGAGTTGAGTTGATAGAGTTAGTACATTACTGTGTTACTATGTTAGACGAAGGTAGGTCCTTTTCTCAGCTGATTTTGGGAAAACTTTAAAAAAACAACTGTTACTCTGGTGGGATGTGATGGGAAGTAAGAAAAGCCAATGAAGACAGATTTCAGAGCTTTTATATTACTTTTCACTAAAGACACTTCAGCCTGACATTGGTCACTTTTCTTAAATTAAAATTTCACTGTGAAACAGCCTAAAATCAAATGTTACATTTAGCATATAAGAATTTCAGTGCTAAAACCTCTTGTGGCACAGATTCTCAGTTTTTACTCATGCAAATTTGGGGAGGGGGACTAGAGAATGAACTCATGGCTTAAGAATCTGGGAACTGCTTGAATTTCACTGTAAAGATGCATCATTAAGAAGCTAGGAATCTGAGTCACTTAATATCAGGCTTCAGCTAAATACTTAAATGGTTACATAACACTACTAATTTTTAAGAACAAGAAGGGTTTTTTTTGTTTTTTTTGTTTTTAATTTAAAGTCATGGCTTTAGGATTTCCTCTTTCTGTTTTTCATACTATAAAAATGTCTTGTTTGATCCTTCCATATATATGAAAACCTTATTTTCTTTCTTCTTGAAGAATAAAAAATCTCTGCATCTTCATAGAGATGCCCTTTATTAACCTGATGCTCTAAGCTGTGTCTTTCTTTGGCATTAGATAATTCATTTCTCTCTGATAATGACTGATGTTTATAATATAAAATAAAATGAGAAATTCCATTGTAAGAACTAAAATATCTCTAAAATTCCAGTGAATTCACATATTATCAAATAACTAAACTGAAAATTAAAAACCACGCTTTAAATCCTGGATGCTTCACACCATCCAGATAACACATCTGAACCAATAACAAAAGTTTTCACTTAAGTCTTGACATTTCAACATGTAGTAGATATAACTTTTACATTTTGGAAAAGAAATAAAGAACATATCGAAAAATTAATTTTTAAAAATCTTTTAAACTTCTATATAGTTTCCCAACATTAGCTGTAGTAAAATTAGAAAAAAAATTATTTCTATATTTATCAGTTTATCATTAACCAAAGGTACTCTTTTGATATAGTAAGTGTCACAAACAACTAACATGAATTCGCTTAAGCCTTAAGAGCTTCTTTTCCCAGTATTTTGAAACGGATGAGGAGAACCAGATAAAATATTATAACTTCATATAAACACTGTATTTAGAGCAATAAGAAAGCAAATAACCATGTTCCTCTTCCATACTCAGCATTAAATTATCTTTCACAAAGCAAAAGGCATTTTTTTTTAAACTGATAAAGCAGTATGTGCAGTTATAAGAAGTACAGAACTCCCACATCCTGGCCTTTACATTCTTCTTTTTTAAAAAAACGCAGCATTTATAAGCCCCATAATGACTATTTTAAATCCCTGAATCACACTGCAATAGAAAAACACTGTATAGCATAATGCATAATGGCATATTTAAATACAGCCCCAGATCCCATATTTCTATAATCTATATTAATGTGAGCAAATAAAGGTATTTCTACCTTGATCATTTCTTAAGCAAAGGTTAACTAGAAAGGCAAGCCTTAGGAAGAAACAGAATACATACCATGATGTAGTCTCTTTCGTTAGAAAAGGCAAGAAAAACAGATTTAAATTAAGACTTGGTGTATAAAAGCCGAAAGCATAGAATTTGTATCCACATAATGAACTGATGTCTCCTCTAAAGACGTCAGATTGCCGTTCAGCTAAACTATCTAAAAATACCTCCTTGCAAACACACACACGAAATGACTACAAAGACAGGTCTTACTAAGCAGCTCTACTTGCACAAAATCACTTAATAAGTGGGAAAAAACTGAAGTACTTAGGGAAAAAATAATAGAAAATTTTTATATAAATTATGATCTTTTATGAGTTATTCTGCAAACCAGTACCAATGTGTAAAGAGTAGTTAATAAAGAATCTTAAAGCAAATCGTAATTAATCTAAGATGTTCAACAGAAAATCATGTTCTGTGAACTTGAAATCAAATAAAGAAAAATAAATCTCTGAATCACCATCAACATTCTACTTAAAAATCAAGAAAAGGAAAATATTGTAGCTGAAAAAGCAGGAGTCAAATTCATGGATGCCACTGTGTGTCAGGCCATGTGCCAGATATGTAATTCCTGCAAAACCTATGAAGTATGCATCATTAACAGCATTTGACAGATCAGGAAAAATGGTTCTGAACATTGAGGCAATCTGCCTACTGTCACACAGCTACATAGAAGAGTTGGGTTCCAACTCACATACGAATTACTCTAGAGCATTATGATCTAACAACAATAACTGGCATTCACATGGGCTTTACAGTTTGCAAAAAGATTCTAATGTCATGAACTTTTTATAGCTTTCCTATTTAAACCTCAGGTTTTCATGTATAGAATGAGGAGCAGAATCCCACTTTGCTTCTAATTTTGTTAGATGATTAAAGAAAATCACACACAGAGCACTTAGTAAATTAATTTTAACTATTAATTTTCTTCCCCGCCCCCCCTTTTCTTTTGAGACAAAGTTTTACTTTTGTTGCCCAGGCTGGAGTGCAATGGCACAATCTCAGCTTACTGCAACCTCCGTCTCCTGGGTTCAAGTGATTCTCCTGCCTCAGACTCCTGAGTAGCTAGGATTACAGGCGCTCACTACCATGTCCGGCTAATTTTTTATATTTTAAGTAGAGATGGGGTTTCAACATGTTGGCCAGGCTGGTCTTGAAATCCTGACCTTCAGGTGATCAACCCACCTCAGCTTACAGGTGTGAGCTACCCCTGTCCAGCCCATAATTTTCAAAATAATGTTGTGAGGTAGACCAGTAGTACAATCATGATCTTCATTTTGAAGGGAGAAATGAGTAACTTTAAGAAGTTAAATGACTGGTCTAAGCATTGTACAGCTAGTTAACATCAGAAGAAGGACTCGAATTAAGGTCTCTGGTAAATAAAGTATTTTATTGTTTTACTATACAAAAAAACCTGGTTGGAATAGTTCCTTCCTATTTGCTGTGTTAATTTTCCAGTTGAAAAAATTAAGATGATTCTGTTTTAAATATGCTTATTAAAATGCTTGAAGACAATATGCAATGAGTACTGTTAATAAGTTTTGCTACACCATGATACTTCATTAGAGATCCAGTTTGTTCACAGGCTCAGGGTTAACAATTCAAAGTCACTCATTAACTTCATTATAAACCAATTGATGGCGATACCTTTTCCACAGCAGCTTTGGATGACACTTAAAGGAGAGAACAATACAGAGAAAGGAGTAATGGATACACCTGTGGCTAATAAAGCCAGCACTTGACACAAACTCCTTGAAGGATGTGCTCTTATCCTACTTACTCTTACAGCCATCATCATCAGACTTACACTCTTTAGAGAGTCACTGAATACAGTGCCATTGGCAGTACCAAGAAAGAAGAATCCATAATTAGTGGATTTTCAGGGCACTCTGCTGTGACCAGGTAAAAATATATTTTAATACAGCTTTCTAAAAGGTGTAATTATATTTCACAGTCAAAACTGCAATAAAGATAAACCTAATTATTATTTATTTATATGTATTTTAAATGGCTAAAACAACGTTGCTAAGTCTGCCTGGCTTAGAAAACTCCTTCATCTAGTTATATGCTAAAATTGGCTCCTTATAAATTACTTATCTAACTAGAAACAAATTAAGAGAGCAATCATATCACTGAAATAGTAAGTCAAAGCACAATTATTTTTTAAATCCAAGTCTAAAAAAGGATAACATGAAAGACCTCTCGAAAACCACATGGATGGGAAATTTCAGATAAGCATGGTGACCTGCTCCTAAAAGATTAAATTAACAAGAGAAAACATGCATATAGGACAGCGTAGTGGCTCACACCTGTAATTCCAGCACTCTGGGATGCTGAGGTGGGCAGATCATTTGAGCTCAGGAGTTAAAGAGACCAGCCTGGCCAACATGGTGAAACCCCATCTCTACCCAAAAAAACCCATAAAAATTAATTAGCTGGGTATGGCAGCACCCACCTGTAGTCCCAGCTACTCAGGAGGCTGAGGTAGAAGAACCCCGGGAACCCAGGAGAATGCAGGTGCAGTGAGCAGAGATCACACCACTGCACTCCAGCCGGGTGACAGAGTAAGACTCTGTCTCAAAAAAAAAAAAAAAAAAAAAAAAAAAGAAAGAAAGAAAAGAAAATGCGCACATAAAGAGTTAAAAAGTATAATTCTTCAAAATAAAATTGTGTTCTTGCAATTCATGCTAAGACTCAGGAAGAAGAAAATACACTGCTTTTATTTCCATCAGGATCAAGGCAAAGTTACTCTACATTTTATGTCAGGGATGATAGCAGTTATGACATGGCACATATGAAATCCCTTTGAAACTTATTTGAAAGAAAATCAACTCTAAATATTGAGGGAGGAATAAACTGTTTGCGGACTTTGATTAGAATTATAATCCACAGGACACACTGAAAACAAAAGGATTTGTGAGTCCTTTAACCTATGTATTAAGATCAAAGGATAGGTATTTCATGCAGCTTTCCCAAATAGATCTGTGTGTGCGCATGCATCTGCACATACAAGAAAAACCTGCCAATGGCTCCACTAGGGATTTGCTTATGACTTTGAGAAAGTTACTTTATCTCCTTATGTCCTGCTTTCTTTAGTATGTAGAGGCAGCACACTTACATTATTGTGAGGATTCAATGGGATAATAAATTAAGAGTTTTGAACATTGCCTAGAACAAAGGGAGCCTTCCATTTTAACTGATGACATCATTACTGTTGCTTTTTAACTCTAATAATGAACTATTTAAAAGATGGTTGCTGCTGGGTATGGAACCATAGGGGTTGGAAAAGGCAAACCAACTTAAGGACAGTCGTCTAAGGGAAAGGAAAACTTCAAGTGTAGTGTCTCTGACTCACGTGTGTAACAGATTTAATTTTCCTTACCTCCTGGATAGTGCAGATAAAAACTTCCTACAAAAGTGTAAGAATTGTACTTATTATGTGTTGTGTGTTAGTCTAAGCACTTTACAGGTTTTTACCTCATTTAACCTTCACACAACCCTATTACCTCTATTTTACAAATGAAGATTCCATGTTAAAGGGCCACACAGCGAGTGAGTGGTGAGGCCAGATTATAAATCCAAGTTACTGGTTCTGGAGTTTTCTGACCACAATGCTACAGCTCTTACTAATCCCTTCTCTTTATGTAACTTTCTTCACAAAGGTCACAGCTGGTCAGATTACAATTTTCATAATCACATGTACAAACTATTTCCTAACTTGGGTTATTTTTACAGATGTGTTAGTAGTATCAGTTTCACTTCTAAGTCAGATTCCCTCCTTCCCTCACTGCTAAATTTCGAGAGTTCTTGTGGAACCCTGAGTAGTTATTTCAATATATTTTAGTTTTCAGGTTCCTTAGGGGCAGGAATGATAACATCATAAAAATTACAAGAGTAGAGTATTTAAAACAATGTGGAAACAGGTCATCTTCAACCCTGTTACATCCTGAGTTTCTTAAAACCCTGTGTTCCAGGACTTCTTAAAACCCTGCACTTCCAGATGACTCTGATGTGCAGCTCAAAATATCTCCAAAACTCCATCTGCCATGTTTATCCCATCTCCATCTTTATTCCCCATGTTCACACACATCCACCTGGTGGGCCCTCGCTTCCCCCACACACTCCTCAGTCAGCCCCATACACAACTGTGGGTGTACATGTCAGCAGGTCCCTCACCTCCTACTATTATTCTGTGAGCAACTATAAGATAGGGGACAAGTCCTATTCACAATCAAATAATCAAGACAAGTGAAGAGTGACACTGAATTTTCTTTAACAAGTGAATACAGATTCACTGGAACCTGGCAAGGTTTTACTATCTGCAAATTACTATTAATGTAATATACAGATGTTAGTATATAATATATTAAATATGCTAATAAATAATATCACATTTCATGATTCTAAAAGTTTATTTCATTTTAACATCTTTGAAATCAATATCCATCTTACAATCAATGAAAACGAAGTACTGGCTCATTAAAGTAAGGTGAGTCAGGCAGTGGCATTTTCACTGAAACACACATACAGTCAAATTTTAAAGGAAAATAACATTAAGGAATTCTTGATCCTTCCATCTGCTTAATAGAGATAGCCTGATTCTACTAGTCATCCTAAAAGACCACATTCATGAACATTAATTAACACTATAGAGGTACCGTGGCCACACCAAACAATTTCATTATAATCAATGGTTAATGGTCTGGTTTTTTTTCAGACAGAGTCTTGCTCTGTCACCCAGGCTGGAGTAGAGTGGTGCAATCTTGGCTCACTGCAACCTCCGCCTCCTGGGTTCAAGCAATTCTCCTGCCTCAGTCTCCTGAGTAGCTGGGATTACAGGTGCATGCAACTGCACCTGGCTGTTTTTTTTTTTTTTTTTTTTTTGGTATTTTTAGTAGAGATGGGGTTTCACCATGTTGGTCAGGCTGGTCTTGAACTCCTGACCTCGTGATCCGCCTGCCTCAGTCTCCCAAAGTGCTGGGACTGCAGGCATAAGCCACCACGCCTGGCTGGTTTTCTAATTATTACAAATATCCACAGATGAGACCAAAATTCCCTGACTTGACATTCAAAAGCTTCTGCATCCTGACCCCTCTCATCAACCCAGCTTTCCTCCAGTTGCTCCAACATCTCAGAAGTTTATCCACTCACTGCTCCTTTATTGCACATGAACCTTTCTGATTCAATGGTTTGCTTGTTCCTTCTGCTTTGCAAAAGTTCCTCCCATTTCCTTTTTCCTTCCCATCTTGCGTATGTCTTGCCCTTACTTGTGGCACAACTTGAGTTTTATTTACTTCTTTGCGGACTCTCAATTACATGTGACATTCCTGCCTGTGCATTCCTATGTATTTTTTTTGTCCATTCACCCAGTACTTAAATATACCCTACTCCAACAAGATGCAAAATTTTCAAACCAGTTTCTAATCTTTTATAGGACTCTGAAGAAAACCCACAAGAAAATATTCAGAATGTTGTTTCCTTAATACTCTCTTCTCACAAAGCAAATAAGCAGAACATATAATTTCAAAACAAAATGGAACTGCTCAGATGAGAAAAGAACAACAGTAATGTAAATGTTTTGTAATTTCTTCTCTGCATTAATGGTTCATTTTTTGCAGTGTACTTCTGAACTAGTCAGGGGATGTTCTTACATTAAAATGTACTTATTTTAACCTATATGTTTTTAATATCAACGTAGATTTACTTTTCTACTTTGCCACACATTTAGCAAGGACTCAAAAATGTTATTTTCAAACGTTTTATTTAGCCGACACTGAAGACACTTTTATTAAGAACTAAAAATCTGTATTTTCCTCTTCTTTTGAGAGGTATTTCCTAACTAGCCTTGCTCTGAGAAACAGCTAAAAGATATTTAAAGTTATCCATATTTTTTCTAGAAAAAAACTTTTTATTTGATATTACTACTAATGAACTTCTGTGAGGCTGTTCAACAGACATGCTTTAATTCTTATATATATCAGGTTGTTAATTTTTTTCAGAGGGGAAATAAGGAAAATGAAGGGTAAAGAAATCTGGGAATATGCCCAACTAAAATGAACACATTAAAATATTTTAGTGATAAAAGGCTCACTATATACAGTGCAGAGGGAGAAGAAATGTTGTCACTTGTGTTTATATTTTCTTTAGCTAAGCTATTTGAAATTTCACTTCTTTCTTTTGTTGTAACAGATGAGCCACAGATCAAACTGCTGCCCAAATGACGGAACAATGAAAAAGCACTGAAAATCAGTTTAGCTATTCAAAGTGTACCCTCTTCCATATAAAATTATTTTAAGCTATTTTTATATTTAAGTAAATGTTATCCCTAAAATAGTATGATTTTGACATCTGACTATTTCAACACATCATATTAATTTCAATAGGAACTAGGAAGTCCTATGCATCCATACCTTTAAATTGCCATTTAAAATGAACGAAAGTATACTTTTAAGAAAACAAGTAAGTATAAAATTAATTAGTCATCAAGAAAAAGCTAATTTTATCCTTCACATTCCCAGTTACTGGAAACCTGGTACATAAATTTACATATCACTCAATTTTGCTGAACTTCCCCAAATGCCCACCAACCCAGCCACTATAGGCTCAGTGACTACAGAATCATTCTAAATCTTTACTGACAAGGAACTCAAGGCAACCTCCTTTTTCACTATTATTAAAGATACTATAATACTAAGTACCCTAAGGTTTAAGTATTAAAATTACTATAGGACCTTCAATAGTCCTTCTCAGTTCCACAGCACTCATAAAAATTATATGCAGAATATTCCCATTTAACTCCAAATATTTCTTAATTACTGAGAAAAATAAACAAGAGTGCTCCCATTTAATAAAAATACTCCAGAGGGTACAATTGTCTGGGTTACCCATTTTTTTCCTAAGAAAAGAGAGGGAATCAAAAAATTACAACTCTTCAGCTTCTTTACATTCATGTATTGTCTTCCTTTATCATGAAAAGGGTAATGTTCTTTTCTGCCACTTTTAGTAAAATTGGCCACTGAAAATACCCCATAAGATGACTCCATTGTAATCTGTATTTTCAACTCTATTATAGAAGAATAAGAAAATAAAACATTTATGACAAGAGATAGGGCATATATTCCCAAAACTCAACTTTTACTAATAAAGTAAGCAAATTTTATATTCTAGTTTTTTATACACAAATTAAAAATGAGATTATGGATTAATTATATTTATATATACACATATTTACATATGAAATAATTCATGTATATAGATATATCAATAATATATATTTCATTAAATAATCAAACCAAGTTAATATTGTAACCAATAATGTGTTTATCTGGAGTTCATTAAAGAATATAATTTTGATAATTGTGAAGAAATTTTTCAGGCTGTCACTTTATTAATCAATAAATGTAAGGCTAACTTATGCCTAAGATGTCTCTGAAAACAGCCTTTCTGATGAACATCCAGAGTAAGTTGTAAAAGAGAATTTGATCTACTGATGTGGATGAAGTGATCTGAAGCACATGAGGCATATTTATATAGTGACTTCAGAGTTCAAAAGAAACATAGTGGAGGACTGGTAAGTTATAAAGATATGATGTATCATAGACTGCAATTATAAGATGCTTATGCATCATATGCACACACATGAAAGAGAAAAAAATACAACATAACTACATACAAGGTCTATGTTAGAGGTTCAATTAATAAGAAGAAATGGCAGAGGGTGACAAGTGATTAATTCTTTATGGCATGGGTGTTTCTGTACCAACAGAAAGACAGTGAGTGGCAGGGACCAGTGGTGAGCTTAAGAGAACTTCTTGGGTGATGCAATATGTTGCATTTTAGTGTGCTCTGTAATATCATGGCTTTAAAGTAGCAAATTTATATCTACATTCCCTAATATATTTTTCTATTAGTTTCTTAATCTATGTTCCAAAAACCAGGCACTATTTCCATTTAGCCCATTCTGTGTAACACCTAAGACAATACTAATAGTGTTGGCATTTTAATACTATATGGAAATAATCATAATCATGTGTTATGTCTATAAAGACCACTTCTTAATGATGAAGAAAAAGTAGGTCAGAAAGAACAAAGATCTCAGAACAAGGAAATTAGAGACCTTAACGACACATTTACCAACTTTCATTTAAATTAAACATTCTTACACACACATATGTATTTTTATACATGGTCACATGTATATCTCTATATACACATATCTAGACACTTGTTTTATTTTTAAAATATTTTTCAAAAAAACCTCATAGGCAAATCATATTCAAATAAAACACATAATGATAGAACAGTTATTTGATTTAAACTGAAAAGGTTTTCAAAAGTTATAAAGATCACTACAGACGTGACAGTAATAAATTAGTCTTTTTAAAATCAGGGATATAAAGCAAGCATTAAAAAGTATTTCATTAAGTTTTTTTTTTTTTGAGATGGAGTCTTGCTCTTCGCTCGATCTCGGTGAACTGCAACCTTCGCCTCCCTCCCAGGTTCAATAGATTCTCCTGCCTCAGCCTCTCAAGTAGCTGGGATTTGCAGGCATGCGCAACCATGCCTGGCTAATTTTGTATTTTTAGTAGAGACAGGGTTTCTCCATGTTGATCAGGCTGGTCTTGAACTCCCGAACTCAGGTGATTCGCCCACCTTGGGTTCCCAAAGTGCTGGGATTACATGTGCGAGTCACCGTGCCCAGCCTCATCAAGGATTTAAAGTAACTATAAAATAAATTTTACCTTTATTGTTAAACAAAAGAAAATGAAGAAAATTTAAGCATCACCCTGGAAGAATTCTTAATAGATTACTTGAATAAATTAAGAGTTTGGTCAAGTCTCTGGAGGCAGATTAAAGAAATGTGAGGGCCAGGTGGCTCAGCCTATAATCTCAGCATCTTGGGAGGCCGAGGCTGGCAGCTCACCTGAGATCAGGAGTTCAAGAACAGCCTGGCCAACATGGCGAAACCCACCCCACCCCCACCACCTTCCACACTGAAAATACAAAAATTAGCCAGGCATGGTAGCACACACCTGTAATCCCAGAACTTGAGAGACTGAGGGGAGAACTGCTTGAATCCAGGAGGCAGAGGTTGTAGTGAGCCAAGATTGTACCACTGCACTCCAGCCAGGGTGATGGAGCTAGATTTGATCTCAATAAATAAATAAATAAATAAATAAAAGAAGAGGGGAAGAGAGAGGAGAGAAGGAGAGAAGGAAGGAAGGAAGGAAGGAAGGAAGGGAGGGAGGGAGGGAGGGAGGGAAGGAGGGAAGGAGAGAGGGAGTGGAAGAAGGGGAGGGAGAAGGGGGAGGGGGGAAGTGAGGGAGGGAGAAGGGGGAAGGGGGAAGGCAGGGAGGGAGAAAGGGGAGGGGGGAAGACAGGGAGGAAAGGAAGGGGGAGAGGGAGATAGGGAGGGAGGGAGGGAGGGAGGGACTGGTTACTGATCTTACTAGAGTTAAATAGTTAAAGGAGAATAACTGAACTTCTAATATGTTTTGAGCATTTGCTTTTTTGAAGTTGATCATTCTCTTTTACACTAATCTAAATTGATTTTATTCTCAGATAATTTTCAAAATGGATCATTACTAAAAATATTTCAGCCGGGCGCGGTGGCTCAAGCCTGTAATCCCAGCACTTTGGGAGGCCGAGGCGGGTGGATCACGAGGTCAAGAGATCGAGACCAGCCTGGTCAACATGGTGAAACCCCGTCTCTACTAAAAATACAAAAAATTAGCTGGGCATGGTGGCGTGTGCCTGTAATCCCAGCTACTCAGGAGGCTGAGGCAGGAGAATTGCCTGAACCCGGGAGGCGGAGGTTGCGGTGAGCCGAGATCGTGCCATTGCACTCCAGCCTGGGTAACAAGAGCGAAACTCCATCTCAAAAAAAAAAAAAAAAAAAAAAAAATATTTCAAAGCAAAGGTATGAAGTATACTTATTTTGACTAAAAGCAAAGATCTTTAAAAGTAAGAACTTTAATATGTCCTATGGTAAACTGGAAAAAGCATTGTCTTAAACATATAAGCAGAGCATGCAATGCCTTGGCAAGTTTCTAAATACATTTCTTCACTTCTAACAGGGGTAAAAAGATCTATTATTTGTTGCCAGGGTTTCTTGGCCCAATTCCAAGGCAAGATGACCTTGTCCTTGAATAAAACAACAAGATATGCTTCCTCTCAATCCCCTCTGCTAGCAGGCACAGTGGAAAATCATGCCAAGAGATAAGTTTATTTCACCTCAGGAAATATATCTGTTATAATAGACAAAATAAAGATCAGACAACTAAGAAGTGGAGTCCTAGCCCAAAGAGGAGTAACCTAGCATCTATAATTGAGTCCTGGTGCTTTTTTCTACATTGCTAAGGAAAATCCATCAATCAAAATATACTAAAGAGACACTCTACCGAATGTTTACAGAGAAAGTCAAACTATCATGGTAATATAACACATTTTTTGTTAATTGAGTTTTCTTAAAGTTGTTCCAGTTGAAAGACAGGAAAGGAGAGGTATAAAGTAGGAGGTTATATTCCTTTGCTGTATCTTCAAAACAAGTCATTAATCTGGTATTCTAACATCCTCCACTCCATCACCTGTACTGACCTACTTTTCTCTAATGCAATCCACTCTAACAGTGATGATTTCATTGTTTTTCCTCAGAACCCTCATATTCTTCTACATCTTTCTGCCTTGGGCCCTTATATGTTACTCTTCCAGCCTAAAAAAATCCTTCTCTATACTGTACTCTTAACAGCTGATAAACAGTTTTAAATTCCAGCCATACCCTTTGAACACATGGAATTCATTTCAGATATAATCTGTCATCTAACTGTAAAGACCAAACAAATTTATAAGCATCAGTTAGAAGAAGTAACAAAATTAAGTACCGCATATTAAGTGATCCTGATTCATTACTAAGATAAGAGATAAA